>NC_090923.1:364584495-365209495 GCF_040938575.1 Ambystoma mexicanum
CACACTGAACCTGTTGGTTGTCTCCATGACCATCAGTCTGGCTTCAGATCTGCAGAAGCACGGAAACTGCTCTTCTGAACACCCGTGAAGACCTGCTCTCCAACCTTGATTCCAATACCCCCTGTGTCCTCCTCTTACTGGATCTCTCTTCTGCCTTTGACACTGTCAACCATGCCATCCTGCTCAACCGTCTCTGTGATAACCTGGGTATCACCGATCAGACCCTGGCTTGGCCGACCTCTTTCCTCTCCGATCAACTCTCCTAGGTCCAACTTGTGTCCTTCCACTGCTCTATCTCTAGCTCTACCTGTGGTGTTCCCCAGGGGTCTAACCCCTCTCCCTGGCTGTTCAACCAATACCTGACACTTCTTGCCCACCGCATTGCCGCTCTCTGCCCCAACTTGCAGTGCTATGCGGATGACACTCAACTAATTTCAGGCTCCCTTCCGCCACTTCTTCTCCTTCTCTCATCTCTGACTGTCTGTCTGTCATCCAGGAGTGGTGTGCCACTAATGATCTCTGCCTTAATGCCAGTAAGACCGAGATTCTCCTCATCTGCACACTCACTCCTTCCCTTCCTGTCACTCTCTGTCCAGCCTCTCTTGACCCTCTTCCTGATCCCACCTGTGAGGCTAAAAACCTTGGGGTCATCTTCAACTCCACACTCGCCATCTCTCCTCACATCTCTGATGTCTCTAAGAAGTCACACTACCAGCTGCACCTCCTCAGAGGTATTCTTCATTTTCTCTCCTTCCCCCATAAGCTCACCGTCTCTAAAGCACTGGTTCTCTCTAAGCTGGACTACTGCTACAGCCTCTTTCTAAATCTGCCTGCTTCTACTCTCCGCCCTCTGCAACTCGTCCAGAACAGGACTGCGAGACTTGTCCTTGGCCTTAAGCCCAGGGATCGTATCTCTCCAGGACTGAAGTCTCTGCACTGGCTCCCAGTGGCTGCAAGGATTAAGTTCAAACCCCTCTGCATTGTCCAAAAGGCCCTCTGGAGCCTGGGGCTTCAATACCTTCAACTCTCTCTTTCCAAATATCTTCCTTGTTGAGCTCTTCCCTCATCCACCTCCAAATTCCTCAAGGTCAGTCGCTTCTCCAAGCATTGAGTCGGTGGTAAATCTCTTTCTTTAGCAGGGGCCTCCATCTGGAACAGCCTCCCTGAAACTTGAGGAGAACCATCTCTGGTTCCGGAAGCACCTCAAAACCTTCCTCTTTGCTTCTGCTTTCTCTCCTCCTCTCCCCTGCTGAACTCCTGGCTGAAACTGCACTGGTCACCTGGTTACCCACTGATCTCAAGCCCAGGTCCCCTCCCTCACCAGTCGCACCCCTGCACTGACTCCCTGGCATCCCCCACACTTGGGGACTGTTTTCTGTATCCCTGCAGCACTTGACACCTGATGTCTGCACTTACACTTGCACTGCCACCAGCTGGCCGCACTTTTAATTATTACTTTTATTTATTCTACTTATTTTTACTGTCGTTCCTATGTACTGCACTGCCCCCTCCCCCTTCCCTCCTGAACTTTTTCCCTTTCCCCCTTCTCCTGCACTTGCGTGATCTCAATGTCACCTGGCCTAGTAAGATTGTTGTCTCTGTCTTCCCTCTGTTTCGCCTCCCTTGCCTCGTCACACCTTGAAACACTTGTGTATAGGCGTGTTATAAATACCATGTCATATCATATCATATCCCTTCTCCCCAATGCATGGCGGCCATCTTGTTTTATAGTTTTTTTCTCGTTAAGAAATGGCAAACACGCTGTTTCTCAACTTGAGAAAAAAAAAACACTATTTGTGCCCTGGTACAACGTGCTGGGGTACTAATAGCAAAGAAATACTCGCAGGGGTCATTACTAGTTAGGTAATCCCCGGGGCTAACATTAAACCCCTCACTTCACTCAGGCTTCATACTTATGTCCCAGGGCATTACCTGACCGGTAATGACCCTTGCTCGGGTTATATCGCTTAACAACAAGAAATTGCACACAGGACCTTGCACAACACCACACGACGGCCACCTCCGAATCTCGCACCATGCTCAGTGAATGGTACATCCGAACTGAAGCTGCCAACAGCACATCACAGCTCCCTTGCTCTTTTCCCACTCCTCCCACTAACCGTACCTTTTCCCCTCCTTATTTTTTCACAAAACCGCCAGAGTGCTGTGAGACCACGCAAGTGGCACCTGTGCGCGGTATAAAAACCTTTAACATTAACATTAACATTATCTGGCCCAGCGTTATACACTTGCGATCCTTTGAACAGCCCAGTTGATCTCTTCAAGGGTGATTTAGTGTCTTCTGTTTCTTTTTGCTGATCTAAGGAATTATCATCCATAATATATTTTCTCCCACGCACTAATCATTGATGGGCTTTTGTGCATACATTTCCACTTAATAAGTGTTAAATACATAAGAAATCTCAGTGTTTTTGTCTTATTGTGGACTACCCTGATGGAATAATGAGGTTACAGTCAATCCATTTCTCTGGTCTCAATGACCGTGGTTTCCCATATTCTTCACTGTTGTCCCAGCAAGATTGTGCCAAATAAGGGGTACGCGTCCTCCTTTTCTGTGTGACGTTTATTTACTACATGCTTGCATGTGACAATCTTTGTCTCTTTTTGCACCCTTTCCTCCCTCTTCCTTTCTGCATTTTGGTCATTTTGCTGATAATTTGTCCCCTTACATATAGGTTAAGTGCTTGCCAGACAATTTGTATACCCTGCACACAGTGTGCATTCATTTTTAGGAAATCCTTCAATCAGCCAATAGTTTCCTGCACATCTCGATATCTTGAAGTATTGTCACATAAACCCGGCGCAGAGGTCTTAGTCAGGGCCATCTTAAGCATTTTTGGGGCCAATGGCACGGACACCTTTGGGCCCCCGCCCAATACAAAAGGAATTAAGTGATCAAGCATATCTGGTGGCATCCTCCCCCACACTGTGATCATAACCTATAGGTTGATATGCTCCCTCGCAGCATTCAAAATAAGCGTGTTTACTCCCTTTAAGTCCCCTTACCCTCTCCATTCTTGCTCTAATCAGAATGATAAACAAGTAGCATTTGAAGGCCAACATCAGCAATCTACGAAGAGGTTACTTCTCTTCTAGTATAGAAACAGGATACTTTTTATCAATAGCATCCGGGAAGGTATACAGCCTGTAGTTTTAATGCAGGACTGTATGTAAAAGGTACATGTAACCCAGAATAGGCAGAGAACTCACAGGACTGTATGTAAAAGGTACATGTAACCCAGAATATGCAGAGAACTCACATTAGCTGCCTCAGAGAATGCAAAAGTGCTCAAGCATGGATAGAGTAGACCAATTGTAAGAAAGGAGAAAGCTACACATAGCATAGCATGGATAGTGAATGAAGATTAGAAGCTACCAGGAAGGTGTCTCTATCCAGACAGACTGAGATAAGAAGTGGAATATGGTTTTCAAATAGTGTTGCCATTAGAGATCAAGGGAACAAGTGCCTGTGGTGTTCAGTATATCAATGCTCACTATTATAGTTGAAGCAACCGTATAGCCAGTGAAACCATGAGTGAGGCTTTTATGAAGATCATACCCTGAGAAGGAAATCACTCTGCAGGGCTGACAATTTCGAAAGGTTTAGGGACTGGCAATTCTGAGAGGTTAGGCAATAAAAGATTTAATGAGATGCCCAGGATCATACATTGCTTAAGGGGTGAAGCTGGGATTTGTGCCAACTATGCAATTTCTGCATTTGAACACTTTCTTTTCCAGCTCTTCCACTGTACTAAAACAACCTAATTTTATAAAACTGAAAGTAGACAAATCACATTTCCAAACCTAACTATTTTTAAAACCAAAATATTACAGAAGGGTGTTCTTATGGATTGTACTATACCAGCCTGATGTACAAGCTATATTACTAATGTAAATGACCAAATTCACATGGTCGGATTGTAACAGAAAGCTTTGTGTGTGTTTTTTTCTTTTATGTTTGTCATCTATCAACCGTCCTATTAGGCTTTGGAATAGAGGGAGAGCCTTGAAACGCGTCAGCCTTTGACATCGGACTTTGGGATGCATTTTGCTTATTTTTATATTCTTCCATGATTAAAGTGCTATTGTTTTAGAAAAACTGTGTATACATACTTTTCATTGAATGGATACATGCAAACAATGTATTGTTGAATAATTATTTGTGATTATTCTTAATGAATTACAAACCGTCTAGTGGGCGGATCCAGATAGTGTGCAGGGGATGGGAGCATTCCTACTGTGGATCCTTTTCCTCTTCTCTTGTTTATAGTGGGGTCTTGTGCCAAGACCCTAATTCCTCCCTTGCGCTTTTAATCTATTGAAAACCAGCATTGCTGGATTTTGAAACTTTTCGTTTTTCTTCTTCGTAAAAGATTGGTGTGCACCCATTAACTTGTTATTCCCTGGTCTATTTGTCTCATTATTTCATGGTCTCTCTTGTGCGACGGTCTAAGGGGCTGTGAGCGTGGGTGAGTTTATTACGGTGTGCCACAGTGAAGGCTAAATGGTTCTAGAAGAGCAGGGGTGCATCTGTTTGGATGAGACCTTAATAGACAAGGGAGTAAAGTGCGGGGGTAGAGGCAGGGGAGCCAAGAGATTCAGGAGAACAGGAGTGGGAGTGTAGATGGGAGTGATGGAGAGTGAGGACAGGATGTCCCGAGTTTTAGATGTGAAAAGGGAGGCCAGATCAGTGCAGAGATCCTGGGAAGGAAGGAGAGAGGTGGAGACTGCAGTTGGATTGGCGAGTTCCTTGCAGATTTTGAAAGTTCAGCCACGTTGTTGGTGGCTCCAGAGATGCAGGATTGGATTTAGGCAATGGAATAACAATGTTGCCTTTGGAGCAGGTGACAGGCAAGTTTGTCAGAGGATGAACACGAGGTCTGCCACTTCGGTTCAGCAACTCTACATTTACGTTTCAGAGAAGGTAGATCAGAGTAATACCAGCTGTTGCGTTTGGAGGCAGGCTTCAGGGAGATCATCATGACAGGGGCAAGGATATCAAGGGTATTAGAGATGGAAAGGTGAGGTTTAGCAAGGACAGAGTCAGTGGGAGAGTCAGAGGCAAGTGTGGGAGGTTGTTGAAAGTGGAAGCAAAATCAGCGACTGACACTCGTTTCATTGGTCAAATGACGGCGAAGGAGGCTGGCAGTGCATGAGGCGGCTCGGACAGAGGGCCGAGGAGCCTGAAGCGAGAAGAGAGGAGAGAGTGATCGGACCAGGAGAGAGCGATGACGACCGGGTTAGAGATAGGGATGTCACCAGAGATGAAGGCATCCAGAGTGTGTCCGGCTGACTGGGTCAGACCGGAAGGAAGAATAGTAAGAGAGAGGGAGTCGCAGCGGACACAGCACTGTTAAGTTGCTGCTTCAGGGGAGTTGAGATGGATATTGAAGTCACCAAGGAGGAGGAGATTGGAAGTAGAAGTCAAGAGGGAAGAAGTGAGGTTGGCCCATTCAGCGAGGAAGAGAGAGATGGGGCCAGGCGACCTGAAGATGGTAGCAAGGGTGAGTGAGAGAGTAGGAGAGACCCCAAGCCTACAGGTGAGGTATTCAAAAGAGGAGTAGGATTGAGTAGGTATGATAGAAGCAGAGCCCACTTAAGGTAAATTAGGGCCACTCCACCTGTGTGCGGTTGGGCGTGGGTTTGGAGAGGAGTTTGTAGCCCTCAGGAAGGAGAGTGTTGAGAGCAGTGACAGAGCTGGCATTGAACCACGTCTCTGTAAGGGCGAGAACATCAAGGTAAAAGTTTTCAAGAAGTTAGACAGATGTGAGAGGAGTGTTTGATGGTAGAACAAGTATTCAGAGTAGCTAATTGAAGCTGATTATCACCTTTGAAAGATTTCCGAGGAGGGGTACAGGGGCATGGTACTCTCGTGGTGGTGGAGAGGTTAGAGGAGAGGGGAAGAAAGGAAGTTAATGAGAGAGGGCAGGCACCGGTTAAGACTTAGAAGAGTAGATTGAGGACCTTGGCCCATGATAGTGCCATTGTGATAGACATAGATGATTCACCGACAGGATGATAAATATGCCAAGCGTACTTCCCATCTAGTGCCACCATTAATGGGTGAAGAGGAGAAAGGGAAGAGTGCAGAGACCAATTTGGGGAGTCCATAGGTCTGGGGGGGAGAACAGAAAAGAGGATGTCAGTAATAGTCTGCCTGGAAGTAGTATTGACGTAGGTGTCAGCGATAGGTAGGCCTGGATTAGAAGACAGGAGAGCTTTTTTACGCTTTCTCCTTCCAGACTTTGTGAGGGAGATAGGATAGGTGATAAGAGTAGCAGTTAGAGTAGATGGAGAGTGCCATGTGAGTGGCGAGAGGAGGGGAGGGAGAGAGACAGGCAGAGGAGCTGCACAGTGCACAGATAAATTTACCAGGTGGCCTAGCAGCCGATAGACAGTCAGGTCCGAACAGCCAGTCAGTTCCTCCTTAGCAGGATAGATGAGGTGTAGGTGTAATAGGGATAGAGACAAGGAGGGAGAAAAAAGGGGTGGGGTGATCTTCACCAGTGAAGTGCATCAAGGAGGAGGCAGTACTTCGCAGGAGAGGCCATCACGGTTGCCTGGAGGTGATAGATTCTGGAAGGTGAAGAGGTTCTTTTGGGCTGAGTGTTTGGTGGCCCGTGGTATTGAAGAGTGAAGCTTTCCAAGATGGTCTCCTCAATGTCTCCAAGATGGGCGTGCTCAGGTTCTTGGTCCTTGTGCATGCAGAGGCCAAGGAGCCTAGCAGTTGCGGAATGCCAATGGGCAAGGGATGTGGGCTGTGTTGACCTGGGCAGAGGACCAAAGTGGGAGAGAGCACAAAATGGGAAAACCAAAATTTTGCAGCTGACAGAAACGGATTCTTGTAAGGGGAAGTGAGGCCCCTCTGTCGGAAGAAGCAGGGTAGAGGAAGCCGCCGAACAAACAAAGGTGAAGGCAATGCTGGCTCAAGCAAAGGCCTAATCGAAGGGTAAGTAAATCAGAAAGTTGGAGATCTGTTCCGCCACCAGCAACGGGTGGGTGCAGGTAGGCAAAATAGGGCCCAGACGAGACACCTAGCACATGGAGGTGACGGGTTAGCGGATCAAATCGTGTGCTGGGAATTGAGCTTCAGTGTCGGCAATGGGGAACAAGGAAAGGCCAGACTGCAGCAGAGAAGAGGGCCCAAAGACACAGGCAGGTGCCAATGCCCGGGGAGTGGGAGAGGCGGGTGTGGTGCCTGCTAGACCACCCGAGGTGGATATGGCAACGATGTTCGGGGTGGGGGTAGGCCTTGCTTGAGAGGTGGGAGTGCAGGCCTCAGAAGTCTGCAGGAACCATCCATGGGCAGAGAAAGAACAGGACAGCGTGCTGGCGGACAGGAGGAATAAGTCGAAGCCAGGCCCACGACGGCCCGATCCGAACTTCCCAGCAACCCAACACCCAACAAACTCACCAAACTGAAGGCCCCATCCTGGGCAGATAACAGGGAAGCCACAACAGCATCCGGATGGGGCCCCAGCATGACCCTCTGCACTGTGGTCAAGAAGCGGCAGACCTCTGATCTGAGCCAAAACGCACAAGCACAGAGCAGACTTCATACACTCAGGGACAACCACCGGGGGGCTCACCAGCCAGGCTCAGTGCACTCCATAGCAAGACCACAGAGCTAGAGGCAAGGCAGACAACACAGGCCCACTGTGTGCCCACTCGTTCTGGGGCTGAGAGGCCAGAAGCAGTCTGCCAATGCCCAGGTCCTCCAACTGCCCCAAGTTCTCCACCGTCCAACTCACCAGGTCTAGCAATCAGATCTACGCGCTGGCATCGGCAGAGTGCAGAGCCTCAGGCCATGTTCAAGGCTCTGCACTCACTCGAGGAAGCGACACCAAGGAAGAGAATAGAACGCAACGAGCGCCCATGAGGTCTTGGAGTCTGATCGCCTCTACCTCTTACACCATGACATATCGGGCACCTCATAAATGGAAGCCTGGAAGAGAGCCAACACTCTGGCTCTGGCCACACCAATGGGGTTGTACTCCAGGGCACTCAGTGCGGCAAATCTTGTCAGGGCACAAACACTGCTCCAGCTGCTTTCCCACTTCGATCATAGGGCTATTTCGAGGGTTTGTGGTGCCTCGGATTATATGTGAGCTGCGCCGTCGGTTGGAAGCAATTGGAGGCAAGAATTAAGTCCTTGGCAAGGCCCAAGGTGCTGCAACTCACTAGCAGTTACTTGCAGGGCAGAAATTATGTTAACATTCCGTGATTTTGAAGTCTGAGGGGTACGATCACGCGACGCCGAGAGAGAGCACGTCCTATCGATCTGCCATCTTTGCCCGCTCTGCATTGACTTTAATCTTTCTGTAAACCCACTTCTACTTCACGTTTCCTTACTTTGTTACCTACATCCTCAACCTGCTAGTTTCTGGTTTCTTAATTCAGCAATGAGCAGAGACATGCTAAAGTTCATTTCAGTTATGTCCAGTGCCATTTGCCTATGTAGTTCCGGACATTTCATTTCACATGTCAACACCTCTATCACGCTGCATACGTTTCTTGCGTTTCTTCAACTACAGGGAATGGGGGCTATCCAATTTGCTTTGCTAATAAGGTGTTTTGTAAGGTACACTATCAATCAAAGATCGAGGCTTGGAGGAGGAGAGCACATCAGATACGCTGCCAACTCCATTGATAGCAGGTTCTAGAGGTCCCCTTCCTTCAACATTTAAATAGATGCCCACAGGTCTTGCACTGGCTGTGTTCCCTGCGCCTTTGGAGCTGTGCTCCCCTTCTATGACTCTAATGTGGTAGGTGTATGTCAAGCAACATTCCAAGAGTTATGCCACGGGAGTACCTGACATTACACCCGATTTCTACTTCAATATGGTGGTGAAGTTTAATCTTTTTGGAGACAGATAGACTGATATCTTGGGACCCATTATCTGGAACATTAATGCCAAGTCTTGAGACTGCCTAATCAATTAGTTATTTTTTTAAAAAAGTATGTCAAACGAATCTTTCGTTATGTTTATTTGTCTGGCCAAAATACACTGAAGTGTTGTATTTTTTCTGGCTTGCAAATGAAGTCTGAAGTGCTTGGTGATGGAGCTTGCTCTGTATGCAGGGTTATACATTAATAATAATAGCAATGTAAATAAACTCAAATGTTAAGGCCACTTGCTTCGAGATGGAGCCTGTTCATTTTGCAGGGTTATCCATTAATAATAACATATATTAGATAAACATAATTATAAGACCTTGGAGCTGGAGCATGATTACTATGCAGGGTCGTACAATAACAATAACAATGCATAATGAGTTAATTATCAGAATAACGTGTTATCTTCACATGCACTGATCAGGCAAAGACATTTAAGATCTTTAAATAAGCAGGTCGTTTTCCATGAAGTATGCTGTTCTTCTCGTCCAGATGTCATGTTCTGGTGGTCAGTTCCAGCCCATGCACACAGTCACCTTCATTTGTTGGTTCTAGGTCCTAGTGCCAGTGGCTAAATGCAACTAATGAAAAGGTGGGAATGGCCAATCCCACTTTTTCTTTTTTTTATTTAACGACAGGGGTGTAATTTCCATGTGTCCCCATACATCTGTCTTAAACCCCACTCCAGAGAGAGTTAAGGTGGCAATGGCGTCCCGGAATTTCCCCCAGAATCGTTCAGCCACTGGCAAATATGACCTACTCCGCCTTTATCATAGCAGGAATACTGAACCCATCCATGTTTATCATCTAACAAAGAGCAATAACAGCTCCATAGCTCTAAAAGCATCAACGTAAGCTACGTACATTTTTACCGCAGCATTTAGCATAAGTAGTTATGCTCTTAACCTAGCATGCATTCTGTACTTTCTGGAGGAAAAAGCAGTGCAACATCTGTCATTGAGATCATGTTATGTCACAGACCTTCTGAAGAAAAGGTGCATATTCACCGCTTCACTGGGGTAGAAACACTGTTATTAGTGCCAATGAACAAGTCGTGAGATGTTTGACAAGTAGAAAGAAAATCCTTTATGTTTCTCGGTTGGCTCTCTAGTGTGACATCAGTCATTTGCAGCAGGGCTAGAGGGAAGTGAAGTTAAACAAGCCCCTCTCTGTAATCTCGTGTCTGTCAATATCATACTGGCAAATGGAGAAACCTGCTGCTCTGTCGGAATAGTTACTCAGTAGTCCATTGTCCTTAATAGGAAAACCATTGACCGAAAAATCATCTGCAGTTACTTAGAACCAGTGAAGTGTTACTTAAGAAAAGAGACGCTTTCTGATGTGTCGTAATTATGAAGTAAATCTTTATCACAAGGTGAGTTTAACATGTTTTTATTTCATGGTCTGCGTTAATAAGGTATGATATGATATGATATGATATGGCATTTGTAACGCGCCTATACACAAGTGTTTCAAGGCGCGACGAGGCAGGGAGGGGGGGAACAAGGGGAGACAGACAACGATCCTTCTAGGCCAGGTGTCATTCAGATCGCGCAAGTGCATGGGTACGCAACCAAAGCGAAGGAATAGTAATAGTTCATCATGTGGCAAATTGCATGTGACTACGGTCTGCTGGTATCATAGGGAATCAAACTTCTATGCACTACAATATGTGTTAATGGGCCTCATTATAACTATGCCGGTCTGGTAACAATGGCACTGGTAAGCCTACCAGCACCATTGTTACCGGACCAGCACAGTACGACTCTAATGGTGGGTGCCATCCCACCGGCCAAGGTCAGACCTGGTGGGCGGAACGTCACCCGCCCGCAGACTTTCACAGAAGCACTGGCACCGTTGTTAACGGTGCCGGTGCTTCCATGGTCCCCTTTCCCATGGAGTCGCATAGGACTCCATGGGAATGGGGACTAACAAAATTACTGACACCTGACTTCCCCGCCGCCAGGGTCGTAATACCCTGGTGTTACCGGGAAAGCAGCCAGCAGCAACCCGCCGGTATCACCAGCAGGGTTTACAGCCAGACCCGTAATGAGGCCCACTGTATAGATGTGTAATGCACTCCGGTAGTGTAGGACAATGTACCGATGAATACTTATAAAAATTATGGAAGAGCATTATACATATCATGTTTTTTCTAATGTCAATGTCACTATTGCGGCTTTTGCTGCAGTGTACTTTACAAATGAGCACAAACTCATTCCCTCAGTTATTCAGACTCATATATTTAAGTACTGCTATCACCTAAGTATGTGCAAATGCAGCCTCAAATTTCCAAGTAGCCTACCGAATGCATTTTCATAACCTGCCTGCTTTCTCTTCCTGGCATTGCCACTATGACCTCTAACCTAGGGGCTGCAATGACAGTGCCAGTGTTACCAAATAGGAGCTTGTTAACCCTGGTGACCCTCCAAAAGACTTTCATTGGCATGGGTTGAATCATATAAATACAAAGAAATACAGTCAAAGTCTAAACTATCTTTTTTACAGGGTTTGGTACAGAGACCTGTCTCATGCTTTGAGTCTGGCAAGAGAAGCTCCGTAGATAGAAAAATAAACCATCAAGAAAATGTCCAGCAGGTCCTAAATGCCACAGATCCTTTGTAGAACATTGTGCTGTAGAGCAGCTAGCATCTCAGGATGCCCTCATAATTCAGATCCTTAAAGAGGTACATAATTGCATTGCAACACAAACCTTGAGACTCACCTTTAGGTGGGGCAGATGGCAAGTAGTAGCTTCCGCAGTTGGATATTCACCTGTGTTATGAAAGTAAGAGTTTTCAGAAATGTGCCTTCTTTCTAAATTTTCCATCACTTGCAATCGGCATACCTACACACCAAATCAAATCGGAACATAGGTCAACCCAAAGGCTCCATAAATATGGTTAAAACTGATGAAGAAACTGTGGGGATGGGCCTTTAATCACATTAACCCAAAGCAGGCCCACCACTTAAGAAGCGAGTACATGGTTGTACATAAAGCAAGTTTATTGTACCTGTAGAGTACGTGCGGGCGGTTCGAGCTTCTCAGCCCTAGCAGCCTCACATTGGAACGCCCTACCTTCGCTCCTCAGGGGGATTGACTCTCACCTAGCCTTCCGAAAAGCCTTAAAAACCAGGCTGTTTGTCTAAACCTTCCTGCCTTCATATCTACAGGCTCACGAACATCATTTGTAACTATGTTCCGCTCCTTTCTCTGTAACTAAGTACCTTTGTTTCCTATGTTTACACAATCTTGCTGCTTACGCCTTCATGTAATAGCGCCTCGATGTCTATGGGCTGCAGTGCGCTCTATAAATGTAAATAAATAAAAAATAAATAAAGCTCAGTGGAGCGGTTAGATGGTGTTGCAGGATCAAACTAAGCCAAGTCTCAACAATACAACATCAGTTGGCATCTTATATACTTTTTGCAATGATTTAAAACAATCCCAGATACTTTCTACCATCCACCCTTCAAATATGATTGGACAAAACCTCTTCAAAGAAATCCCATTTGTTCCCAATTCTTCCATTTTCATTGGCCAGTCTTATCTTTGATCATTATCACCAGGTCATATTCAAAACACACCTTTTCTTGGGATTCATCCATAGTAGGTCATGACATCAGTACCTGGTTAAACAGTGGTATTGAAAACATAATTCATTGCTAGCAATAACTGGCCTAATGCCTTTAACTTTAAGTGTGATTGCACATGGTTTGCTTACGTATTTTAACAAATAGAGGAAGGTCTGCATAAACAATATTTTCTTTGAACTATTGATTGCAATCTCAATTCCCCAGACTCCTGGTGCCTCTAAAAAACCTTCTAATTTATGCAGTCACCTACAGCCTATGATGACCTGGAAAAACACTTACCCACCTGACCCTGGCCTCTGGCCTCATGTTTATTACCACCAAACAGATGACTAACCCCCTCTCAAGATTTTAATACAAAGGGTGAGATAACAGGCGTTCCTTTGCGGGACTGTAAACCTTATCCTGTTTGTACGTCAACCTTCTTACTGGGTAACTCATTCTTTTTTCCATCAACAATGTCCCTGCTACTTAGAGTTCATGTGCAACAGTTAACCATGGAGCAAAGCACCCTTTTGTGTGGATTGTGTTAGTGTTACATTTGCAGTTTTAATATTGTATCTTTCTACATGCATGAAGATCTAATATGTTTAAAATGTAAACGATTGTAACACTAAAAGTAACATATCCCATCCATATTTAACGCCATTCAATTCATATGAATTTGCAACACTGCCCTAGTTCACTACCATCCCCCTGTCATCAATATGGTGTGTGCAACATTAATTCCTTGTAATAATGGTGACCCTCATTCACCACCCCAACATTCGTAATCATCTTTTGGAGAACATTTCTACAACCATCTCTCACTACCGTCTCAAAATCCTCTGCTGAATCAACACAACTTGTCCCACCACCATTTCGACAGGCTACCCACCACTCCACACAAATATGCCAGTTTGTTGGAGGAAATAAAACTGCTTCAGTTTAAGTACTTGTATGGGATGAAGTAGTGGTGGCCCATGCCTTGTACAGGGTTACAGTCATCATGGCAGCAACTGTTGGTACCTGGGCAAAGCAATGACATAGAATCAGTTGTCAGGAACAAAAAAAAATAAGTAAAAAGACATAATTAGGCATCATATTCCTCACACCAAGGCTCAGCCAGGAAGGTAGCCATTAAATTAAAGAGTCAATCGATCAGTCATTGGTGATCCCAGCCTCAGTTTCCATGATCACTTTCAGTTTATGCGGGGCAGCAATAGTTCTGGTCAGCATGCCATTTTCTGTGTCATTGGGAGGCTCAAATGTGCAGTAGATACTCACTATTTTCCGGCATACTCCTCCCTCCATTGCTGTTAGAAGTTCAAGTATGTACCGGTTTTGCAAAGTTATGAGCCCCAGTACCCGTAATTCTTCCTTAATGGCACTAAACGCTGACTCAGAAGTGGTCACGAAGAGCAAGAGTTTATACCTGGTCACCCGGACCCATTTGGCATTTGCTGCTGCTTGGACGCCAGGTGCCAGGAGGGATGTGATAAATGTCTTGGTGTGGCTAAATGGCCGATATCGATCAAGACTGTCTTCTAAGGCCTGTGAGGATGCTGCTGAGAGGTAGTTGGACCTTTTCCTTCATTGTAATTATCTGGGATTTCCGCCATCAGACATGGTCTCTGATTTGTTTATATACAGTGGTAAAGGGTATGCAAGGGGCACAGGGGACAAAGAGGGCACAGATGTAATTTCGGGCATTGAGTGGGCCAAAATACGGTGCTCTTCAGGGATTACAAGGATGGGCACATGAAGGGTAGAGAGACCGCACACACCTCACCAGGCTGGAGGCAACTGCCTGTATGCACTCTGTCCACAGATCCAACAGTTGTCGAGAAGGGCAACTGTACCTTCAGCCAAATCTGCAATGCATAGAGTGTTATTGCAGCCCCCATTTGTGCCAACGGGAACTGTGCCATCATCCTTAAAACATAGAGAAAAATGGGTAAGTGTCCATATCTTAACAAGTTTTTCTGGCTCTTTGAGCCACATCAGATACTGCAAATGATTTCACCATACTGTCCCACACTCTTTCTTTATTTGTGCCAGACCTTCTTCTGAGAATCTCCTCATTCCTCCAGCTCTGCAACTCTTCACCCTTTGCTCCCATCGATTTGTATAAAATAAATAGCTCCTTTCAAGATCAATTGGACTCTTTGAGTACACCTAATATTTCTGTGCTCTGTCCGCTCGGCCACTGTCAAATATCCTCACTTGGTATGATTGGTGCTGTAATTGCCTGCCCTTTAAACTGCCCTCGAACCCTGCACAGGACTAAGTGTGCTAGACATACCCCATCTGATACCTCTATCTCACTCAGGAAAACACCCTAGGAATTCCTTAAGCATGGGGATGAGAGAAGAGATGTAGCAATATCCTACAGATATCTCTCTCCCCACCTTCCTCAAACGGCCATACCATACATTGACCATACATTGTTAGCTTTCAAACCATGTACATTCATTATGGGATTTAATTCATCATTATCATTATTGAAAAAAAAACTTGTTCCTCTTAAAATTTTCTCCTCAGAAATCATAAGATTATACAATTTTGAGTTATATCCATTTGTACTGTTTGTCATCTTCAGACAGTATGACGTTCATTCATCCCCCGTTTTTGTTTTCGTTGCACTTTTTACTGAAAATTGATGTAGAAAAAAACATTGGAAAATATGGGGGTTGGGAGGGCATATAATGGGTAGGGTGGGTTGGTGTATACGAATAAATAATATGTGAGGGGGTTTGGGAAGACCCCCCAAATAAAATAAAAAATTAGATGATTTGTTTCAGCAACGATTTTTCTGCAAAAAGTGCCACAAAAAAAAAATGGCCGGAGGATGAACTTAGAACCCTTCAGACATGGTGACTCAAGGACCAAAAAGACACGAAAACATTTATTGTTACATAATTTACAGTCTTACACATTCCTTTTCTTATACAAAAATTATTTAAACTGTAACTGCCTCATCACGACTTTGGCGGTAACCCTTATATGCAGCGGTAATGCTATTACTGCTACATTCAAGGGTCTGCCAAATCACGGGCTTGGCAGATTTACCCCCAGCTCTGAGCTGGGGGCAAATACGCTGCGATTTTACAGATTTTTGGCACTATTACTGCCAGCGCTAATAGCGCTGAACTTTCCCCATTGGGTCCAATGGGGAATGGGAAATTCCCGAATGGGCGCAATAGGAATGGGGACTTACCGTTCCACCAAACCCGCGATCCAGTGCTAATAGCCCCGGTAGTTTGGCGGTAGGGCTATAGCCCACGCAGTAATACCACCAGGGTTAGCGCCCAACTCATGATGAGGCCTCCATTCGCACCCCCCTTTGCACTGTAACAAACATTGAATCCTTAGGGTGTACTTAACGTCTATGCCTGCTCCTGTGCAGGTGGTGGGCTGCTGATATCCCTTCAAGTGTCTTTCAGGTGGATCCAACTTTTATTGCCCTCCACCTTCAGTCCACTGAATGTGGCCCATGGAAACGCAGCTTGTCCCAGCGAGGCACAAAGGTGCAAATGTAGACTCTGTCCCCAGGGAGAAGCTGTATTTTGTGCTGGTCGTCTGTAGTCTCGCCACTTTCTCTTGTTGTCTTTTGGTGAGAAGACACAACCTGTGATGATATCATCTTAACACTTTTTGTTAATGCTGTAAGATATTCCCTCAACTCCTCTCCTAAAACCGCTGCCATCTTGTGTGCATCTGATGTCATACTTGTAGGTGAGAGAAGTGTATGTAGCCTATGCCCAGTCAAGATTTCGTGAGGGCTCAAATGGTGGCCCTTCCCTGGCTGATTATGTATGTAAAATTAAGCTAGTAGGAGGCAAACAAACCATGATTTATTTAAATCTGCCCACAACTCGACTAACTGAGCCTCTAGGGACCCCATTAAGGCTCTCCATTCTCTCCCATTGTCCTGCGGGTGGTACACTAAACACAGCCAATGTTTTATGCTTAGCAGTGAAGTGATTTCTGTGAACAAGGCATTAAAAAAGTGGGCTCTGTTGTCTGATTTTAGTAATTCACACAGTCCCCACCTTAGAAATACCTCTCTCACCAGAAAACTCACTGCCAATTTAGCATCAGGGTATACGTAGGGACCAACCGCAGGCCACCGGGAGAATGAACAAGCCACTACAATAAGATATCTGAAATTACTGCACCTCGTTATCATGTCCACAAAATTTATGTGGAGCTATTTGGATGGACCAGGGGCCTGGTCAAGACCCTCCATCACCGACTTCATGGTATTTCTGGGATTTAACTCTTTGCACACTACACAATTCCCTATCAATCTACTTAACTGTTCTTGTAAATTAGGGATAAACCAACCCTGTGCTCCTCCCGGGGCTTTCCCTTGTATTTCTATTATCTGGAGCACCAGGACTGCTGTGTATGGGGCTGGTAACTGTACCGGTTGGGAGCCGGTTTCCTTTTTTAGGAATCTTTGAAAGGAAAATATGCTGCTTCCTTCACCACCTTGTCTACGGCATCATTTCCAAGAGCTATTGAATTAGTACGGTTAGTATGGGCACTGCGCTTCACTAGACCCATCTCTGCCGGAATGGTTAATGCTTTAGTCAGCCGGGATAGCAGTGCAGCATGCTGGACAGGGTCCCTGTAAGACCTCCTAAATACTCTTCTCTGCCATCTTGATAACCCAGAATGGATGGTGGAGGTGACGTACGCAGAGTCAGAATAAACAGTGACTGCCTTCCCTTTGCACATTTCTATCACCTCTATGGGTGCCACCAGTTCTGCCACTTGTGCCACCTGTTCTGCCACTTGTGCAGAGCAATGAGAAAGCAACTGTCTCTTCAGTCTGACCCAGTATGCTCCACAAGACCCACAGCAGCTATACCCATATACCTCTCACCTGTGTCTTGGTTGATGGTGGAAGACATCAACAAAAATCACCTCATCCCCCTCCACGGCATCCTCTTTCACATTTACCCTCTCTTCCTCTTCTCCCTCATACATGGTAGAATTGTGAACAATATCTTTAGGCTGCACCGGCTCTGCTACAAAATTCGCACATGATTAATTGATGAATTTAATGAGATGAACTCATACCCTGACACTCTGAGTTGTCAATGTGGATTTTTATTTTTCTAGAATCGCAAAGACTGCATGCCTTAAGTACAATGTCAGCGGGCAACCCAGAGTAATGGTTGAAGACTTAGGACTTGCAAAAGCCACGGCCACCAGAGCTTCTTGTGATATGATAGGTTATTTATAACGTACTTAATACCCAGAGGTTTCTAAGCACGGACCTGGGGATCGAACCTGTGTTACTACGTGTCGTCTTGCTTACAAGGCGAGTACGTTGCCACTGAGCTATCCTCCCAAGAGGAGTGAGCTGTCCCTGCATCACTAGGTCTAGTAGTCCACTGTAAAAGGCAAAAGGTTTGTGGACTAGCAATGTTTGCTGGTCGCCAGGACTGGAGCATTGCTGATCACAGCCTTTTGTTCCCGAAAGCCAGTCCCCATTTTCTCAGACCATTCTATCAGACTTTTCATTTTCTGTGCTTCTTTTTTTAGACACTGCAATAAGGGACTCACATAACTAGAGTAATCAAAAATCCATGATCTACAATGGGTATAGAGCCCCAAAAACGGCTGCATGTGTTTCACTGTAACTGGATGAGGCGTATTTTGAACTGCTGTGGCTCTCTCTGGCATTACCATTCTTCCTGTGGGTAATAATTCTTGCCCCAAGTAAATTACATCTGTCTGACAGTATTGTAATTTCTCTTTGTCCGCTTTGTACCCCTTCTCTGGGAGAAGGGTGAGGAGCGTTATTGAGTCTCCTCGAGACTTCTCCTCTGAAGTGCTGCAGACTAATAAATCATCCACGTACTGAATTACGGTGCTGGACACATGTAAATTCCCCAAATACATCTGAACCACCCTGTTAAAAATACTCAGAGATTTTCAATACCCTTGGGGCAACCTTGTGTGTTCGAATCTAACAACGATGCGTAAACAGGTACTGAGAATCGGGGTATAAGGGAACAGAGAAAAATGCATTTTTTAAATCTATTATTATGAAACAGAACATATGAAGATTATATTTTCTAAAGTAATACATGGCCATGCTCAATAAACATAATTCACTGGTATCATTGTAATGTTTTTGATCTGCCCATCCATTATTCTTTAAGTTAATTCTGTTATTCATCCAGTATCATCATTTCAAGAGGACTATTTCAGAGGCCTATCTTGAAAGGGAGAAAGTGTTAGGTTGGTGAAAACTCCCACTCATGTAGAAGGGATGTGATCAAGCAGTGAGGACTGGCCTGCCCCTTTTGAGGTAGGACCAAGACTAATTTGCATACAGTGTTTGTCCTTTTGTAATGACTGGACAGGCAAAGATCGGTGACAGGTGAAGAACAATGGTCTGGAAGGTTGCCCAGAGCAATAGCAGAGGTTAAGATTAATTCTAATCCTGCCAACCATCACCTCTGCTGTAGTCACTCCGAGTGGGACGGGTATGCCCAGACGTGGATCCCGTGGTGGCTGGGCATAGCGAGCCAAGCTACTCATTACTGATGAGGCCCAACGAGGCTGAAACATGTTTTGGGATGCTTGTGGTCTCATGCAGAAGGGATGTGACCAAGCAGTGTGGGCTGGACTGCCCCTTTTGGGGTGGGGACAAGTCTAATTTACATATGGTCTTTCCCTTTTGTAAAGACTTGGCAGGCAAAGATCGATGGTCTGGAGGGTTGCAGAGAGGAATTCCAGAGGTTAAGATTAATTCTAAACCTTGTAGCCATTGCCTCTTTTGTTTTGCTGATATTATAATGTCTACATAATTTATTTATTACTAATTTACCATTGTTTGTTATATTATCTTTTATGGGATCAGTGTTCTCGAAATAAAGAATTTTCTCTCACAGAACAAACCAGTAGTATCTACAGCAGCTGTGGGGTAACTTATCTTCTTTTTAGCTTTTCTGACACTTAATTGATTTTATCTGACGAAACCTGATTTTGCATGGAATGCACGGAACAATAACAATACGAAGGTGGAAACCAGAGTAAATTAATTGACCTCTGATGACATAAGAAATTGACATTGACAAGGACCTTAATACATTTTGTGTGCATGAAACACGTCTAGCTAAGTTGGATATAATTAGTTTTAGCTAACGCACCACCTATATGCCAAAATGAATGCATTGGAGTACAGCTAGGAGAGTTGGCATATGAGGAGGGACAGAATGCTTGTAGGTGTTGTTTGGTTATTTACCCCCCATTGACTTCCCATGGTCATGCTAATGCCTATGCCCATTCCCACCCACTCTCTGCCCCTTCTCGTCGAAAACACAAACTCCTTGTAACTCTTTGAGCTACCTTTATAAAGCAGTAAAATCAAACTTTGCACTAGAAGTGCATGTCAGGGTTATTTCAAAGCAGTCTTCTGGGAGCTAACGGTTTAATTGGTGCTGCAAACGTGCAAATGATGTAATAAAAATGTCTTAGCCATGTCTGCCCTCAGCCACTTGATTTATCAACAGTGTGCATGGCCTTCACTGAAGTCCTGTTAAAAACAAGAATTGGCAAAGCAACTGTTATGGCTTGTGTATAGGTATCAGTTAGGCATTAGCCAGGAACTGCTATGATATGCCCTGAAACGTGCACCATTTTACAGGTACTACCATTAATGGCCAGTTAGTACCATTATGGCAATACCTGGCAAATGCCTTCCCATGTCTACACAAAAGCCAAAACTGTTGGCATTGCCAATGCTTGTTTTTGTATTGCGGTTTGATTGATATATGATATGATAATGATATTATATGTCATTTATAACGCGCATGTACACAAGTGTTTCTAGGCGCAAAAGACATCCCATAACTAAGAAATAATCAAAGAGCCTGAATATTGCTACACATCCTGCATACAGATATGTAACCTGAGGTGTAGAGGAAGTGCTTGGACGTCTGAAAACACCTTAAAACTAAACGGAATGCACAAGCAGGGCCCACTATGCCCCTGGGATCAATTACGCATCGTGTGTGATGACTGTTTTAACATACTTTCCTAGTTGTCTCGTAATGACTCAGCCAGTGTACCCAAGAGACATGGATATGGGAACATAAGCAGGGGAGGAAAGAAGATGTGATGTTCATTGTTCTTTAACACATTCTGAGAGTGTAACTTTTATCAGCTATATTTAGTCCATTTTGTTAAGTGAGATGTGGCAAAAAAAGTGTTGTGCCAGTGTGCCATGAGATTTACACTTCAGGTTCCAAATCATTATCATAGTCAGAGGGTGAATTCCACATGCATTGAAGCTATTTATTCACCCACGTTTATTCTATCTGATGTGTTTGATACTTTTCTAAAGGTATCAACCAAATGTAGTAGAAAAACTGCAAAAGGTCCAGCATTCATTCCAAAACCTCTGGAGGTCACCCCTCGAAATCCTGGCTGCAATCACCTGGATTTCATCAAGGAAACTGATCTTTTCGATAGATGAGCTCACCTTATCCATAGGAATATCACTTACATACATTTGTGATATTTGTAAGGCCGGAACTTGAATTGCCTTTAGAAAATATCCACTTTATCATAAAGCATTCAATTTCCACGTGTCATGAGTTCATATTTGAAAAGAACGCGTGCTTTCAATTGAGCATCCCTTTATCTGTCCTTGTTACGCACCCAGAGCAACCTTATTTAAACGATTTAACATTTCGGGGAGCTGTATTTTTTTTTATTGTGCTTCAGTTTAAATAACGTTTCATACATAAATACTCTATACAACACAATTAATATTCAACACTTATAGAGGGGGCGCTAGTAAGCCCAGCAAGATGGCCGCTAGCCTGTGAGCTCTTCAACAACCCATACACTCTGGGAAATAGCAACCATAACTATTTCCAGCACATCGGCTTTATAAACCTTACCGGCACATCTTGAGGAGGTTTGACGACCCAGAGATGTAAGCCCTGATCTGCCTGCATGATTTGCATGCTGAAACGTGGTGAAGGAGATGTGTGGGCAGCATGCCAGCATTGGTGGAGGCCTAGACCCCGGCTTCGTAACAACCGTGGTTAATTGACTATATTTGTCCCTGGTCCCTTTAAGCTCTGTGGAGCCGGGGCTCAGTTTATAGAGCCCCGAGCAGGAATGCACACTGCTGACTGTGGAGGTCACAACAGCTGAGCCAGATGGGAGCGACCCGAGACGCAACGATCCCCCAGGTGTGTGTTGGTGGCTCCAGTCATCGACTGGTGGTGTTGTGGGGGGTGCAAACTGTGCTGGGGATATGACTTCCTGCTTGTGAAGCAGTGGTGGACTCAGCGGCCGTTGGGTGGCGCCATGGTTGGGAATGCCAGCGACCTGAATATGAATGCCATAGACTGTATACAGGACAAGGTTTGAGCTGCTGTGTCTTGTGGAGGAGGTAGGGAGTCTGGGAGGCTGGGGACATTCTTACTGAGAGCTGCGTCGAGGGTAACGGCTCATATGCAGACGCCCAGGAGCATTGCTGGAACGTGGTAGGAGTTACCCCAAGCTGGAAGACAACATTGGAGGAGCGCTGCACAGGAACCTTGCACTGGGAATTCTGCCTTTGTCTGGCACTGCCTGGATTCACTACAAATCATGTGAATGGTGTTTTGCCCTGTAGAATAGGGAGGAGGCACTGGCTCAGTGATGTGTGGCTGAGACATGAAGGTGAGCGCAATGGGACCAGAGCAAGTGTTTCCCAGGGCAAGCAATGGTGTTTAGAGCCAGGCACATGCCGGTTTTATTGAGTACTTATGACCAGTGGACTTGTGGATTTTGCTCTGTGCCTGGTTGTGTTTGGGTGTGTGCGTTGGATTGACCTACAGAACCTACCCTATGACTTACCCTATGACTCCCATCCCTGAGTAACCCGGGAGATTCTGGCACATGAACATACACCATATATGTGTGCATCCCATGTGAGGAATTCGCTTGACAGGAGCAGTGTTGTGTAGAGGAGGAGCCAAGTGCCTCTAACAGAAGTCCTGCCCCTATTTTGCCTATATGTTGGAAGCTGGTAATTGCGACATGCACGACGCCAATAATGGTACCTATTCCACAAAGAATCCTCGAAACAACGTATCCATTGAGAAAGCCCTATAAGATGTACCTGCAGAGAAATGACAGTCTCTTAAAGGAGGTTCCTGAAGAAGTGTGAAGTGGTGAAGGCAAAAGACTGGTGACATCACATGAAGCAGAGCTGATTCACCAATAAGAGATGCCAAGGAAGAAAGTATATAAACCTTATAGAATCTGATGGTGAAGTAAAGAATTGAGTAACATTCCATTTGCAGAATGAAGATTGCACGTGCAGAGAGCACTGAAGAAAATGCAAGACGTTTTATAATTGTACAGATGCTGAAATGCAAGTAGGCTAAGTAACCATAAAGGCTGACTATACATAGCGAATAGACTGCAGGAGGTGCCGCCATTATATATGTATGTATAGAATCTGGATTTTTCATGCGCATTTTAGTAAAGTAGGACCTCAGTTGCAAAAAGGCTGAAAGTGTGGCGCAGTAGAGAAAGAAAGCTGACGATGAAGGAAAATTCAAGAAGGATTGTCTGGCCGAGTGTCAAGGGTTGGGGCAGCCAAGAAACTGGTTATCTATTCGTGAAGATACAATGAACGTGAGAAGCGAGGCGAGCTCCTGTTGAGGTGCAATGGAAAAAACTATGTGTGCCAAGTTTTATTCATTTAATAGTATCAAAGGTGAAGAAGGAACTAAAAACACAGTCTCCTGTCACATGGTGTAGATGAAAAAAGACTTTGGGCAAGCTACATCGAGACTGAAGATATGGCTGTGCTCACAAACCCTCCTATTCTCAGGCGCAGTGATACTTTGCAAGGCCAGATTCAAAGACAATTCGAATGGCAGACAGCAGGAGTGATGATGGATGATGGGGTAATTGGATGGGAAGGCATGGTCACGTCCACCCACAAGCAACTGGGGTACCAGCTTGCGTGCTGCTAGCGAGTGGACTATTTCAGAAGGGTAAAAGCATGCCAATCAATCATAGAGGGCCACATAGCAAAGAGTTTGAAAGTCAATGAAACGTTGTGTATTTTATGACACTGAAGATGACTTGCACAGGGGTGACCATAGTTGCCCACACTAGGAAGACCCAATCACAATCCTATACCCCATTCAAAGTATACCTGGATGTGCCCCGTAGACCAACCACAATCCAACTTAGGTTTTCTTATTTTGCCATGTATTGTGACATGAGCGATGATGAGTTTTTACTATTTAACTGTGTTTTTTCATGTAACACGTTGAGAGAAATACTGTGAAACATCTGTTGATGTCTGTTGTACTCCCTGTTTTAGATAAATGCAAATTAAACAGACAGGTTTTGCCAACTTACTGAGTTGGTATTATTATTGGTATAAGAGTAAATTATGCATCCCCATCCATCCCATAGAGTATTACCTTGCTTAAAGGGCCTACGTGTTCAGTTGCATAGATTTAAACAAGTGACATGGCCTGCCTAGGGAGACTGGCTTTGGTTTAGCACCCTGCACGTGATCTAAAGGTGCACATTAATTGAAGCTGTGTCTGGATCAGCAGGCATACAAGCAGAGAAGTTGGCTGCACCACTTGAACTCCAGCTGGCGTGCAAGGCAAAAAGGGGTACCCCTGGGGAGCACATTGAAAAGGGGTCAGTCGAGCTCTTGATGGACTTTGGTGAGCCAGTGTGAGTATTGTTTCAAAGTACAGCGGCAGAGTGCAGTGCATCACACGATATCACAGAGACACGCAACGTAGGAGACATAGTGGGAGTGACTTGGTAACAGAGCTGGTGAAGAACAGTGGAATGTGCGACAATAAGAGACAACAAAGTTGTGATATGTCTAAATCACAGAAGGCAGGGAAGCAGCCGTCGAAACTGTAGTTTGAAACCACTACCCAAGCTCAACATCACTCTGCAATGAAGGAGCTACTAGGTGCAACCTCTCAATCCTCCTCTGTGGACCCTAACAGAGCGTTCAGTGACATAAAAGCCATGTTCAGTCAGGTGCAAGCCAACATTCAATCACTGGATAGGAAAATTGACACTTTAACATGTAAAGTTGACCACATGTAAGTGCAATTGGAGACACATGGTGAGAGGTTGGATGAAGTTGAGGGACGCGTCTCTACAGTCGAAGACAAATCCTCCGCTGCAACATGGGAACTTATCCAAGTTTGGAAAGCCCTTAAAGAACTAGCTAAAAAGCACCTTGTGTCCCATTGACGCCTGAACAATTTGAGGAAAGTAGGGGTGCCGGAAGCAGCAGACCAGCGATGTATGGAGCCCATGGTCGAGGGCATTCTACGTGAAGCTCTTGGCAGTGAGGACTTTTCAGTTGTGTTCATTGTGGAAAGAGCCTAGCGAGTACCAATTGGGAGAAAAATGAAACCTGGCACACCAGCTCGGCCAATAATATCCCAGCTACTGAACTATCAGGATCAGGATCTTGCTTTACGAATGTCTAGAAAGAAAGGGGATCTACTTCATCAAGGTGACCCTATCCGCTTGTTCCCTGACTTCTCAGATAAAGTGCAAGCATTAAGGATGATGTAACCTGATGTCAAGAAGAGACTTCGAGAGAGGGACATGAAGTATGCTATGCTCTTCCCTGTCAAACTCAGAGTGGAGTTCAAGGAGTGAACGTTTCTTTTTTCAAACCCTGGATGTAGTCAATGCTTTCCTTGAGTTGTTGAAGAGAGTGCCGAGATGATGAGGAATTAATTATTGGGGGGGTAATGCCCCATGAGATAGATGCACGGTTTAGCGACTGATGGCAGTTATGAGGATGTTTACCCTAGAGGTGACCAGTGGGAAGTACACTTAATGTGGGTTGTTGAGATGGCTGGGTGCTAGTCTTACCCTCACGTGGAAGTGTGTGACAGTACATGGTTTGGGGTGGGGAAGAGATAACTGGCAGGTTGGGGTTCCCGGTGGGGGAGAGAAGGGAGGTTGGGCTTTGAATGGGTGTTGGGGGGATGGTGGCTCTAGAGATTACTCTTGCTCAACTTTTGATTTGTAAGAAGATTCAATTCAACACTACAGCTAAGTTAATGCCTAGTCTGGGATACTGAATGGAAACCCTTATTGATATATCTTTATGCCCAGTTCATGAGTTCTGGATGACTACCCCTATATAACACCCCTCTCTATGAATCCCCCTGACCCCACTGAGCCAAGAAGCAGTTCTATTTTGCAAGTTTAAAAGGTTTATTTGAGAAATAAGACAAAATATAGATACCACGCTTTTATAATGAATTAATAATCGATATCGCCCTTATAAATATAATGTCAATCAACAATGGGTAATCGGACACTAGCACACTTCTTTATAATCAATGTGGAGTTAGTATAGGATGGATCAAGTAGCAAAAATACTTTTATGATTTCAAGGGAAAAGCAATGAGGAATAAAATGCAGTACCGAAATACTTGAGATGATTTTAGCAAAAGATAATATATTCACTTTTTCTCTGGCAATACAATACGAAATTCAGTTCCCCCCCAGCAAGCTTAGAGAAAACCGGTATGAGTTTTAAAATTAAGAGATTAAGAGGCAAACGAATTTTTAGCAAGGAAAGAAATGACTGCTGATGGTTACACGTGGCTGGATTTTTAACCAAATCGCAAATCGCGGTAAAATTCACGAGTGCGTGAATCGTGATTGCGGCAAAAGTATAAGGAGTAGCAAATCGGTTCTAGGTTCGTTGGAAAGCTGAGATTCTAAGCTTTCAGAGGAAAGTTAAATTTCGTTCCAGAGATATGGACGATTAAATAAAGGTAGTTTTTCGGATTTAAAGTAAACTCAAAATGACAGGTGACAGCTTGCAGCTTCAGAATTGACAGTGGTGCAGCTTTACAAAATGACAAGTGACAACTTCTAGGAGGCAGTTCTGGTTAGATTAAAATAGTTTGGATTAGATTATTTTAAACTAAGAGCTTATTTCTGTCACAATCTGACCTAAGTACTCACAATATATTTTGGAAGGACTGGACCTCGTCACGGATCTGATCAATCAGGCTAGCGGCACTTCACAGCGATCTGGTCTCTGGGTCTGCGGTTCTGCACGGTCTGGTCTGGTCTGGCACTGGTCTGGTCTGTCCGGATACAGCGGTCTCTGCATGGCTCCTGGATCTCTGCACTGGTCCTGGCAAAAGTTCTTGGCAAGGGATTCAAGCAGCTCGCCCGGCTGTGAGTAGCTTGCAATGATTTGAGGCCTGCTGCAGAGAACTCAGCTTGTGGTTTTAGGCCTCTGATTTAGGTTCTAAAGTATAAGTTCTAGGTTCTGGAGTATGTAGCTGGAGTCAGTCTGGAACTGGCAGCTTCTGGATGTTGTGTGGTCCGGCAAAACGCTCCGCAGCAACTGGATTTGAATCTCCTCTCTAGCTTCCAGTGGCTCTTTTTATGTCTTTTGAAAGTGGGTGTGTGCACAGCATCACTAAGCCAGCCCCTCTCTCAACTGATCATTGGTCAAGCTTTTCTCTCTTCCTTGATAGGGGAAAGGAAATGTGAGTCAGAGTGATGCTGTAGGTTTTATGGGTCAGAGGATCCTCCCCTGGTCAGTTTGCCCACAAATCTATATTTGATTCAAATACATCCTTCCCAGATATACAATTTGTTGAAATTACATGTGCACATTATATATTCCTTATGGTCCATGCTTGTCCGCCTCTGATCTTCCTGGGGGCTTGCATTAAAAAATGACAACATTTTGCGCTTTTTAACTGGTTTTGCAATATCGGACATTTACCCAAATTTACACACATGTGCGCAAGGTGTATGGACATTAATTGATGAAGTGTCAGATTTTTAACATGCAGACATTTGGAGTGAGACCCTATTTTCCGCTAGCAACCCCCCAGAATACACCACAGGGTCCTAACGCATCTCAAAATGTTCACAGAAAAATCACAAAAATAATGATATTACTTATATAATTCTGACAAGTCCACACTTTGAGTTATCTATCTTTTTAAAATTATGCCCTTGTCAAAAAGGGGTGTGGCTTCCCACATCACAGGGTGAAATAACTGGTTTATCCACTTCCCCCAAGCTCAGCTGCTAGCAGAGGCACTGCCCCTCCCAGTTTCCCCTAAGAGGAAGCCACTGTACGGCCCCCCAATATAACATTTGCCTGAGTCCAGGACAGGCCTTTGTTCAACTCCCTGTAGTCCCCAGCTGCTCCATCCCTAATCTAATCAACAGGGCCATGTGACCTCAGGATGCAGCCAGGCCTGGCAGCCAGGCATGGGAACACAGCTGTTGATCCAGTATCAACTCCTGTCGGGGGGGTAGTTGTCAGGCAGAATTCAGTTTCATTAAGCCAGGTTTCAGCTAAATGTTACTTTTTGTTCCCAGTTTTCTACATTCAAATCAAACTGACAATTTTTACATATACATTAAATAATTACTTCCTTCAAGTCATTTCAGAATATAGTTTTACATTGTATCCACCTCTTAGCAAGTCTTTCCTTGGTCTGGTTTTGTTTCATTTGTTCAGTTTTACACAAAAGTCTGGTGGTTTTAAAACGCCGGCTTTCTGATAGTGGTGAGTACTGGTAATGCAACCATTTTTGGGATTAAGAAAATGAATTCACCACAAGAAGGTTGTATCTTTGGAGTGGTCTCGTGCCAACTGCGCAGTTCTCCTATTCTGGCGTGAATGTGGGCGGCAATAGCTCATCCCCACATCCACCCAGTCTATTGATCTAGTTTGTTCTGGGATAGAATAATGGGCGGCGACAGCTCATCCCCACATCTACCCAGACTATTGATTCAACATGTGTCAAAACCCATGACAGATTCCTGTTCTCTATTTGGCATTGGATATACGGCTATGCTGGGCATGAACTGGGGAACTGGATGGTTAATATGAATGGGTCTTACGAATATGGCTAACGTACTCAAATGTATGTCATGGAATATTAAGGGGTTGAATTGCCCATCTAAATCCTGCAAGGTATTATTATATATGCAATGCCAGAAGGCCGATGTGGCATTTCTTGACCCCACTGGGGGAAATACGATTCGGGCAGAGGTGGGGATGTCGCTGCTACTTTTATTCTTACTCGTCTTACTCCAGAGGTGTTGGCATACTGCTCCGAAGCTTAGTCAGATTTCGCCTAATAGGTGATTAAAGACAGAGAGGGGAGGGCATTACTTGCTAGGAACTATTCACGGTCAGATCATTACTTTCATTAATTACTATGGCCCCAATCAAGATTTAGTATAAACACTGGAGTGGATATCTCAACAACTTGATAAGATTACGATGAGAGTGATTATATGGGCAGGTGCCTTCAATGCAGTGTTGCAACCTGATTCTGACAGTACTGGTGGGGCTCGTAGACCACTTGTGAAGGCAAGTGATCGATTGTGAAACCTGTGTTGGGCATGGGAACTACATTATATTTCGAGGACCAGGCATGGAGGGGGGGAGGGCTACACTTTTCACTCCACTGTGCATTAGTCGGCGTCACACTTAGATTATTTTTTGATTTCAGACAAAGCTGTGGCTTGGGTAGCTAAGGGAACAATTCTGGCATGTACACTGTCTGATCATGCACCAGTGCTATTAGGCCTGGAGCTACCAGGACGGTTGGGCGGGAGACCACCCTGTGAGGCACTATCTGATGAACTGTTCCAAACAGGGATTGTGCTGGCCATTGATAATTCTTTTAAGGAGAATGTGGGCTCTGTTGATTCCTACGAAGTGTTGTGGGAGAGTTTTAAATGTATGATCTGGGTATGCAGTGATTTTCACTAATACAAAACAACTAATTGAATTTTTAACAAACCCAAAACATCTAAAAAAAACACATTTTTAAAAACTATATATATATATATATATATATATATATATATATATATATATATAGTTGGGAATGGGAAAAGTAGTTTTGGGACGGGGAAAAGTAAGAATAAAAAAGGGGGAGCTTGGTGGAGGAACTCCCCCCAAAAACAATGACAAAAATTGTAATTTTTTTACACATATTCGGTTCATTAAAAATTCATTCTTTTTTTTTGATTCGTTAAAATCACATACAACCTATAATCGGGGGGACTGCATCTCGAGGCAGCCTGAGGTACTGAGGCAAATTCAGAGAGAGCTGGCGAATAGTGACTGCAGAGCATGCAGGCAGATACGGTGCCCATGAATGCGCCTACTAGACAGAATGTGATCAGAGAGGAGCTAGATACATTTAGAGAAGTGGTGCAGAGAGAGGTGAAAGTTATGGGGGGGGCAGCTGTTCGACAGAATGGGGAAGGTAACATCCTGGCCCTACTTGCGAGAGCCGCAGGGACTGACATGCAGAGGGTGCACATCTTATCGATTATGAATTAACATGGGTGACTGAAGTATACAGATGGAGACATTGTTCAAGAATTCTGTTCCTTTTACACCCACCTATACTCCTCACAAATGTGTGTCTCACAACCTGAGTTTGTTTATTTGTTTTAAAAAAAAAAAGTATTTTATAGTTGCCTAGGTATCTAGATCAGGTGGTGCTGTATTGGTGCACAGACAAGGAGAGGTAGTGGTTGGGTCACCCTATAACTGTACAGGAAATTCAGATAGCAATTAAAGTACTGTCCTCCGGGAAGGCTCTGGGACCAGATGGCTTTACAGCCAAATTGTATAAACACTTTGCATTGCAGTTGGCAACGCACCGCATCGAGGTGTACCAACAGCCACTAAGGGATGGTCGATTGCCGGAGTCTATGAGGGAGGCGATGGTTGCTATATTGTTGAAGTCTAGGAAGGTGGCAGAGGAATGTTCTTCATACTGGCCTATCGCACTCATCAACTTGGATAATAAACTCTTAACAAAATTGCTGCCGATGTGGCTCATTTCGCTAATAAGATTGGATCAGGCGGGATTCATTCCGGGGCTCTATACCTGCTATGTGTTGCAGCTAATGTTTGACCTGTTGTTGGTGATGCAACAGGAGGAATCAAGTGTGGCGGCATTATTGGATGCCGAAAAAGCACTTGATTTGGTTGAATGGCTCTTTCTATTTATGGTGCTGCACAGCCTGGGGATGGGAGAGGGATTCATCTTCATGATCTCATTGCTTTACACTTTGCCCACTGCGAAAATAAGAGTAAATGGCCAGCTGGCTTCTAATTTATTATTAGAGAGAGGTACCCGGCAGGGCTGCCATCTTTCGCCTTTGTTAGCCTTGGCGATTGAACCCTTGGCTGAATTGATCAGGGACCGACATATCCACAGAGGGATACAGCTATAGAGACACAAAGTAGTGGTTTCCCTCCATGCGGATGATATGGTAATCTATATCAAAGATCCACAGACTTAATTGGGGACGATTATGGTGGACATGTTAAACTTTGGGGATTTCTCCAGTTTGAAAATGAATGTTCAAAAGTCAGCACTCTTTCTGCTCACTGCCTGTACTGGACATTTTAATTATGGTTATGGGTTCCAATTGCTCGCGGTCTATACCCGGTATTTAGGGATTGATATTGCACGTTCCCCAGAAGAGCTATATAAGCATAACTATGAAACAGTCTTAGAGCGTACTCGGACTATAGTGGGCAGATGGATGGGGCTACTTCTCAATCTCTATGGGAGAATCTCACTCGTTAAAATGGTCTTGTTGCCACGTGTTTTCTATATATTTCTTAATGTATCCCTGGTATTACCGAGTTCGTACTTTTGTGAGGTACAAACCGTGTTCTCACAGTTTATTTGGGCAGGCAAGCAGGTACACGTTTCTTGGGGGAAGGTGATTGCGCCATTAGATAAAGTGCATTACCAGATTACGAGATGTAGTATAAAGTGGCTCAGGCAGGACTCTTGACCTACTGGTTTGGAGACAACGTAGATAGAAGGCATGTAGAGGTAGTAAGGACATTGGCAGCTCTGTATTTGACAGCCCCAGGCAAGTTGCACGAAGTGGAGAATATGGTGGAGTTGACATGTAGATCGTGGGCTCACATCAAGAGGAAATGAAAGGGGAGGTTGTTTATTTCCTGACTCCCAATCGTACATGTCCCTATCTTACCATTGACCAGCGAACCAGGATTCATACTTTTTATGAAAAACCTGGGTATATCTTGACTCCGGGACCTATTCCTGGTGGTGACAGTTCTTAATGGTGGAGGAGATATGGAGCAAAGGGGAAATTACATCATTGGACTTTGTTTCTGTATTTCAGGCTGCGTGAATCCCTAAGGCGTTTGTTCCCCATCTTTCCTAAGGAGCCGGAGGTGGCCCCTATATTAGACAGGATGCTAGATCGGGTGGGTATCAGTTCAACTGTGTCTACCTTATATGCTAAAGTACAGGATGAATGGGTGGGATGGGCAGAGTCCCCTCTGAAGAAATGGGAGGTCTCTTTAGGGGGCCCTATATCTGATTAGGTGTGGAGATGTTGCTGTGTAGAAACCAGAAAGATAGCCCTTAACAGCCGATTTAAGTTGATCCATTTTATGTACCTGCATCAGTTCTATTATACCCCAGCAATGTCCCAGACACCACGGATGAGTGGGCCAACATGCTTCTGCACTGGCAGATTTTATGCATGTAGCATGGAGCTGTCCCACTGTGCAGCGATTTTGGTTATAAGTGTTTGAAATACTGAGGAAAATCGTAGGGGAATACCAATCAGATTCAAAGCCGAGTGAGGAAATTAGCTGGGTTGTTGCTGTTCTTAGCCAAGAGAAGAGTGGCTATGAATTGGGGTAGTCCTCGTGGTTCTACGTTGTAGTGGTGGAAGGAGGAGTTTCTTTACTGCAATGAGATGGAACTGGAATATGGAAGAGAGGTACATCCCAGTGCTAAGCCAAGGGCCATGCGCATAGAAAGGGAAGGGAAACAGATAGTTTGGGATATGAGAATGTGGGGTCAGTAGGGGATGAGGAGTACTGGAGTAACTTTGAAGAAGGTGCAGTGGGAGGGATCCAACAGGTACACTTGACAACACCAACGGTGGAAGGGACGTGGGAGGAGAGGTTGAGGGAACGGTTTGGGAGAATGGCCTTAGCAAAAAGGAAAGGGAGTGGGACAAAAGGTGGGAAAGTGAGATCAAAATTACAAATGCCTCTAATACACAAAGGAGCAGCCGGCCTCTTTATGTTGCGTGGGCGCAGATGGATAAAAACAACCTCCTCAAATCCCTCCCTGCGCTCATGGCGGGTGCATGAAAATGGATTTATTCTTTTGAAAAACACACTGCAGGGGTGCCTCTAGCTATAGGATATAGGACATATTAAGGGCTTGCTAGTGTCTGCGGTAGGAGACCAGGAAGAATCACTGTGGGTGAAAGTGGGGTATCCGGGAGCAACCATAAGCAATGACTCCCATAACAGGCCTTCATTTAACAACATAAGAGCACGTGTGTGGGTTGCATTTATGTTGTTAAATGAAGCCCTGTCATGAGAGTCATTGCTAATGGTTACTACCGGGTACCCCGCTTGCAACTATCCCTCCGTAAATACCTCCCCACTCGAGCCCTTCGCTCCTCTATTTCTAACTTCCTCATGGTCAGTCGTTTTTCAAAGAAACAAGCTGACGGTAGATGTCTGTCTTCGGCTGGGGCCTCCCTTTGGAACAGCCTCCCTGCCACCTTGAAACTTGAGGAGAACAATCTCTGGTTCCAGAAGCACCTCAAGACCTTCCTCTTCGCTTCTGCCTTTGCCCCTCTTCTCCCCTGCTGATCTGTTTTCTATCTCGGCACCGTGCACCTGACCACACTCTGTCCTTCGTGCCCAGTTACCTGCTCACCCTGGCACCCTCCTGCACTTCCTCCGGGCCCCCTTTGCACTGGGGTCTTTCTTTGTACCCATACAGTCCCCCACCCACTTCTCTTCTGCACTTATCAGATCTACTTTATCTGCTTAACCTAGCACTTGCCACTTGCTGGCTGCACTACCACCTCTATATTTATTTATTTATTTATGTGTACTTATTTATTTAATCTTCTCTCTCTTCTGTTCCCCACTTTCCACCTCTCCACCTTCCATGCACTCTCCCGCTTTTCCCTTTCCCGTGCACTTGCGCGTTCTCAATGTCACTGGGTCTAGTAAGATTGTTATTTTTGTTCTCCCCTGCTGCCCTCCCTTTGCCTGGTCGCGCTCTGAAACACCTATGTACGAGCGCGATATAAATTAAATATCATATCATAGCACTGCGGAGAGCCTTCCCCAATACTCCCGATTTACACTCTATAATGCAATGCACCATAGGAGGTGAGGAAGACGCTGCACAGTTCATTCTTCGGGTCCAAGAGATGTGGAGAGCAGTGATGGGTACCATGTGGGACCAATCCACATCTTTATTTTATTTTATTATAAAGCGGGCACTCCCAAAGGAACAACAAGAGGGCAAGGTGGGTCCCGAGGGCAAAGGGGAGGGGGATTCGGAGGACAAGGGCCCAGAGGGAGAAGCCAGGGGTGGTGTTGGTCATGCCGGAGGTGAGGGCACTTCGCCAGGGAGTGCTGTAGAAGGGTGGAAGGAAACTATCAATACAACCAACCTTACTACAATCAACAGCAGTATGGAACCCCCACCCCGGTAGCCCACAGAAGCCAGCCCAAAGATATGAAATACCCCTCGCATACCCTCAGTTACCTCCCCAGCTTCCCGGCCCCAGCACCTATCGTCACCCCCCTCATGCAATGCAGATACCCCAACATTGTCCTACCCAACAGGGGAATGAGAACAGAAACGCTTTTGCCACCGTACTGTATGGTGCTGGGAGAGGACCCCTTCTTTTGCCCAGGGACAGACACCTATCCTGACTAGGACAGCCCACAGAGAGCACTTGAGTGTCCAGTACTATCAACAACCTTGCATCTAGAAGAGGAACCACAGGTGGGGTCAGAGATAGGAAACAAACAGTTCATCTTTTATGGTGGACTCGGGGAGGAAAAGTCATCCATTTGCGAAGGTGACTTCCTGTTTTTGAGCCAAACTCTCGACACGCAAGGCTTTTCTGGGGCTGTGGTAACGGTTCCCTGCACAAAGATCTAGATGTCAAGATAGGGGGAAATCCCTCCTTTCAATAGGTTTTTACTGTTTGCTACGTAGGATGATGTCATAGCTGACATACATCGGAGTATAATGTCTTTGTGTAGTCGAAATGTAGATGAGAGCGAGTGAGCTGCAATCAGTTTGTTCACCAGGTTTCCCTACTTTATTTGAGCTGATAATGGAGTAGTGTTATGCCATATTCTTTGAGTCTGTCCTGTTATTTGGGTCTGAGATTTATTGGTAATGCTATCTGGCACTTGGAATGCTCAAGGTGTGACTGCATAATGTATTTTGAGAGTAGCCACAGTATTGAAATTAGCTGAAATTGAGGGTTGCCACTGTATTTAAATTTTGGAGGGTAGCAACTGTATTGTAATGAATTTAGTTGCATTTTAACAGTAGCCACCGTATCAAACTTAAGCACTGCTGACCATCTCTTCTCCTCACTCCTCTCACGCATACCTCCAAGTACCACACACGCCGACATGGGCTGAACTTACTACAAACTCACAAGCCAAACATCTGCCACAAAAACAAACTGCCACAAACAACCCAAACACTGGATGTTGCCCTTCCGTCTACAATAACCCCAGTGCACAGAATCAAAGCACACTCAGAAAGCCAACACACACAGACACCAGTTTCTCCTGTTTCTGCAAGCACCAACAGAAGAGCACAACCATTATCCTATCCCTCTTTTCTCACTATGCTTCCCCTCAGCCACTTTCTTACAGAGCCACACGACCACCTGGAGACCATGCAAATGAGCGGTGCGCGATATAAGTCAACATAAAATTACATAACATGTAATATGTACCACCTATAAGAGGAGGCATCAGTACATCTGTGGCCCTTTGACTACTTATCTGATCCAGCGGCTGCCAACCTCTGAATCCACTCTCTCAGCTGCCATAGACAGTGACAAAAGACTCACTCGCAAGTCCCTTTTGTGTAGATGGTGGCCATCTTAGATTGGGAAAGCATGCCTTCATAAAAAGCCACGTACGCATGAAAGGGAATGCATGTTCGTTTATTTTAAAGACACCTAGGCACTGCCAGCACAGGTCCAGGGTGCTAATAACCTCCAGACCAGTTCACAGGCTGTGATGCCGTAATGGCTAAAGTCCTTGTGGGAACCTCGCTGAAACCTACTTTGGCTCTTGCTTATAAAAGATGGCTTGCATAGTACACAAACCATAGTAAGGTACGCACACACATATATAACATTTATATATATTTGTGTGTATACCCTACGATTTGCGTACTTTTTAGGCCACGCCCCTCCCACAAGCCACGCCCCCAAATGAGGGCCCCCCCCCTCGATTTCTTACCCCACTTAAAGCCCTGGTGGTAATCATTACATCATTACAATCGCCGTAGGATGAAGGCGCAGGGTGGATTCCAACTTTTAACAGGAGGCTGGCAAAAGGCAAACTATCTGTGGCGAGTGCTTGGCTCATCAAATATCATCTGGAAGATTGCAATAAATGGTGACTCCATCTGGCTCATGATGTATGAATTCATCTAAAAATAAAGCGCCATCTATATTTTTAGAATGCTTGAATATTTGGAGCAGAGTGGATGAAGTTTGTCAACGTTATTTAGATCTTTCTTCCATGTACAGCACGTGCTCTCATATTCCCCAAGCTTTCCACGGTGGCTTTAATTTTTTGTTCCTTGGTAATTGAATAATAATCAGTAAACAAAGGAACACCACTAAACACATGATTAGCATAATCAATGGCCACCCAGTGCATCTGCAGTGCCACAAAATGCCAGTGTGCGCCCGCAGGATTATAATTACGGGTCTTGGTGGTGAAGCACATTTTTTTTCTGGCTCCAATTTAGGTAACAGCAGACTGCATTATATTCGCTGGCGAATGCCAAGCTACAGCTATTATCGGCATATTGCTACCCATTTGTCATGGGCACTTGGCTTGCACAACACTGCTCAGTTATAGAGTTAATCCTATTAAAAGAGTGTCGACCCGTGAATGATAAATCGCAACATGGTAAGAATTGTTATTCCTGTAATATTAAAGAATAAATTGGATGGGTTTGGGAACCAATGTTGATTCAAAATTATTCTTCGGCGCGGATGCTTTACGTCTGTGAAACAATGGCGGCTCGTGCATAATGTTCACCTAATGCGTTGCAGGGGTCGCCTCTCCACTTTGGTGGTGCTTTTTAGAATGCTAGGAAGGTGACTCTGTGCGTGCATGCGGGCTGCAAATATAGCAACCGGAAGATAACTGGTCCGTCGGCCCGTACTGTAGGAGATATTACAATCATTACTAAATACCACCGAGCGTAATTGCTCCCAACAAAAAAAAAAATGCAGCCAGCGGAAACAATTATTTCGCTTTCCCAAAGGGTTCAGAAGTACTGTGGGTGGCAGAAAGGTTATGAAAGTACTGCAAGCGATAAATACATTTGCGGGCCTAACATACATTTAAATTTCAGTTTCAGGGTCACGAGCCACCTCTCCATCATTACCTTTGCTTATATTATCCACTCAGGAGACATGAACATTAGTACATCAGTTGCTTAGTAATTCGCCTTTTCGTAGACAAGGTCAGAGATGATATCATTTTAGGTGATCATTTCGTATGTGTAGTATGCATTGTTCTATAATGGGCATTGCCAACAGGGATTCTGTCACCACCAGCAACAATGGGTTTACTGTTTACTGGCAGGCAGTATTTTCCTCTTCTGTGATGGACAGGAGTTTATCGCCAGAGGTGCCAGGCAATCATGGCCAATATTATTCATTGAACCATTTGTGTAATGAAGCCCATTTATGTTTTGGTGCGGGCATTTATTTATTTATTTATTGGACATGTGTATGGCGCCTATACACAAGTGTTTCCAGGCGCCACAAGACAAAAGGGGAGGGGAGTGGGGGAGATATCATACGAAAAACAGAACAGGAAAAATAAAGAGACGATATTGGCCTTGTGCCAATCCTACTGTGCACGTGCTTCAGGAAATAAGTGCAAAGGGGTGAGGGTAAAGTGCTATAGGGGGGACCCCATGGAGGAGGGCAAGTGCTGTACAGGCCAAAGCGGCATGTGTCAGGGGAAACAGGGGGGAAGAGAGGCAAAGTGCAGTGGGCAGGCGGGCTGGGTAGGTCTAGTATGGGAAAGGGGGCCCAAGGGAAAGTGTTGGTGAAGGACACAGGAAGGGGCTGTTAGGGGGGTGGTCTGGTCCCTGTATGAATCAGAAGGGACCCGGCCCCAGTCACAGTGGCAGGTGGAGAACTTAGCAAGGGAGGGGGAGATGGAAGGCAGAGGAGAAAAGGAAGGTCTGGAGAAGTTTACAGAACTTCAGAAGATCCGGCTCAAGTCTGATGGGGAGAATGAGGCTGTTCCAGAGACTTGTTTGAAACTGGACACAAAAACTAAACGTATTCCATGAATCCCAGATACATGTGTGCCCTTCCACATTCATTAGGATAGTAATTTGTTTAGATGGGACAAACTTGAAATGTATTAGTTGCCCAAACACTTCTCAAATGTAGTGCCTATCTGTAATTGATTGGCTTTTCATGTTTAAAAAAAGTAGTAGAGCAGAGGCTATATTGTCGAAAGCAACGCAATGTGCAAGTGTGACCATACCGAAAGAAATCATTTGCGTGTTGTGCAGACCTTCTCCTTGCACTGCACTTGCCCTGTGCCATGGTGGTTGGACAGGTCCATCATGGAGCATTGGCTCTGTCCACGGCTCAATGAGGATGTGCCACTGCCTTCCCAAGTCTAGGATGGAGTACCAGCCATACTGTGCCCACTTTTGTGGGACCTAGTTTTCCAATCTGAAGGGATGGTCATAGCAGGCACATTAGCAAATCTATTAAGTGCATGCCTCAAGACACCCCTAGCATTTACCTATGCATAGAGAAAGCCCTGTGTGATGCCACTGAACCACACCCTGGCAGCAGCACCCTTAAAACGACATTTAAACCTTCTAACACAACTACTTACCTGACAAATGTGTAAATTCTGACCTTGAAGTACTTAATATCATACTATCAAAATGCCTTCTCTAAACACAAAATAACCAAGGCTGCGGTGTCATCTTCTTTCGAGGAGCTTCAGTTGGATTTATGGACAAAGTCCACCTGTTGAAGGCCGCACACCAAAAAGGCTGCATTTATTAGGGTGATTTGGAGAAGCCTTCAAATGGCACGAAAATGTCCATTCAGGGGGTCTTACCTCTGAATCCCTTCCCCCAACCTCACTACCTACTAATCCCCTCCCACTTTTACTTGTACTCTGGGGGTGGTGAGGAAGGGGTTAGCCTCCAAACCCACCTTTTGCATCTCACTCCATCCCACCACACATACATACATACACACACACACACACACACATACCATCTCTTTGCATGTCTTCTGGGCTGCTCCTAGGTTAGGCGTGTCAGCCCCTGCACAGAATTGTGTGAAGCGTGGGGTGGGCCTTGACCTTGGAACTCCTTGGGCATTTGTTTACGGTCTTCTGTGCCCGTGGTCTACAGATTGTGGGCAATAGACCATAAACGGATTCTGTTATATCTGTAATCCCCCAGTTGTCCGGGTAATCATATCCACTTTTAGTCTGTGAGCCAAGCAATATATATTTCTTTAATCTATTCTCAGGAGTTCTTGAAAGCAATTTCTCATCCATGTTCAGGTGTAATGTGAGCTTTCCAATCTGGTTTGGCTCCTGCCATGTTCTGGAATTTGTGCTCCTAAGAAAGAAGGTTTAATCCCTCCCTCTCCAAAAGTAGATAACAAATCTGCAAGGGATGGGGACACAAATGGTATGAAAATGCCTCCTTCATCTTTATGCTTAGTCAATCTAGCCAGGGTACCTAACCCACGGGAGATGCCCTAGCCCCTCTTTCGCCTCAGGTAAACCGATTCTCTGAGTTAGTTCCTCACAGTCTGCTCTACTCTCTGAACCTACCTTAGTATCAAAGCCGCTATTGATGGTGCACCCCAGAGATGGGATGTATTCCTTATCTTGAAGTACACCAACTTTCATTGGTCCAATTTAAGGAAGTCTTCGTACACTTACCCATCTCAGTGGTCATAATCTTTTTGGCATGAGCATATATGCCGATTTCTTGAATGTCTGTACTGGAGACATTGGTGACTAGAGTAATCGGAATTAACCATTAGTCAACGAGCAAGTAGAAGGAGCACTATATTTTCTCTGGGATGTTGAAGCCACCATTTAATACAACCAAGTTCTTTACTTCTCTTCATGACAAATCTCCAAGGAATTGGAAGCTGGAGGATCACTCTAGTTGTGCATCTATTAAAGATCCTTGCTTGGATAACCTTGTCTCACTGTAATTGGGCAAGTTATTCCATAGCTTCCTGAAAAAGAACCATTCAATACTGATGCTGCATAAACGGAGACCAAAATGAAAACCACATTTTCTGCTTCGACTTCAGTGAGAATATACTTTCACTGTCCACAATTTTCCACCTGGTCACATGACAGATATTTTTTGAAAGTGAGTTGCAGGTTCTTCTTCACTTGAAGAAAGCTGGAACTCGCCACAGCATATTGACAATTAAGTATAAGCGCTTTGTTCTGTCCCAATAAATGAATCCCTGCAGGAATATAATGTCGGCCATAACCCTCCGAAGATTAGAAAGAACGTGTTGCCTCTTCCTAGATCTATTCAGTCTTTTCACATTCGAAATGGTAATATTCAGCAAACACGACATCATTTATTAACAGTCCCCTCAAGCCTTTTAACCATGTCATAGAATAAGCAATGTATATAAAGCCGGCTGAACTGAAAATACACAGCATTTGTTTTTATTGACTCACGGATCATCATGCAGAGGCAAGTACATCAGCAGAGTGTCATGCATTCAACATTCAACATACATGCACCATGGGCCAGTAAATAGAAACATATACATAACGTAGTGAAATGGATAGATAATACATGGTGCCATGGTCCCATTCCTTGGGAGGAAAGCATCTAAATCCTTGGTGAGGAGAATGATTTAAAAAATCAAATGTTGTATTTTGCACTTCAGCAAAGACCCCTCTAATCAGAGTAAAACACATCCACACCTACAACCAGTGGGCAACACTAACAGTAATAAGAGCAATACCTAGAAGGTATAATTCCTTCTAAACAGGTGGATGTATACAGGGCCTTCTGCTCCAAGAAGAATGGCACGAAGACTGCCCAGCTGCTTATAAAATCAAGATAATTGCTGATAAACAACAGCATGCTTGACCCCTGTGCCAATGAAACACATTTTAGAATGTTGGAGTAATGAACAGTGGCATTCTGGGTCAACTGGTGAGCATGGGTTCAGGGCTACAATATGGTGTGCCTCCACAGCTGCAGGGACACCTCCCCCATCTTGATTGCAATCATGGCAGCAAACACACAAAATCCATGAATGGGCCCGCTACTTCTGATTCTTTGTACATATAAAATCAAAGAAGAACAATATCTTTGCATGATTGCTACAATAGTACTAGTTTTGGAGTGGTTCATGTGGTTAACCTTTGTTAATTCAATGTTTAAAACAGTTCCTTAGAGATATTTTGAGCAGCATAATTCCTGGCTGTATACAGTATATTTTCGCCTTGATGATTTTTATATTCATTTTGTTGAAGGTACATACGATTTGCGCCAACACCTTTCTTGTTTCCTAATGTGGGATTTGGTGACGGCTAACTCAATGGTGCACCAGGGGTCGTGATTCATTTGGTAATTTTAAACAAAACCAAATCAGAAAAAAATCACATAATTTGTGAACATTAAAACCTGAATTGGCTCTAGATGACCAAAAGTACTCTGGAACAACTTAGGGTCCTCTGCTCTAAAGGTACCATTCTGGTGAATTCTGGTGAATTTTGAGAAGGCCACTGCAGTGGTAATCTTCTTCCTTTGACGGGTAGGCGGGGGGCAGAGTAGAATTATTGCTTTAGAAACTGCATCTAAATATATCATAGTGATCTGATCCTATTGGGCCTTTCTGTGGTGTTACCGTCGACCATGACATTATAAGTGGCCTAGTGGCCTCACAGAATCCAATCCTTCATCTTGGAAGGATGCACCATCAACCTTTATTCTCTCCAATGCAGTGTCAAATAGGGATTTGCTCTGCCTCCTATCTTGTTCAGTTTTTACCTTCAAACCCTTATAAAGTACTCTGCAATATAATGTATTCCATTTATGCGGACGATGCCCGCATTCTTTTGCATATGATAAACATAAATGCATTAGCCTCTTGTATGTTGCAAGTAAATGATTGGCTGAGCTGGATTCTGCTCAGGTTTAGCAGCTCAAAAACAGCAATTCTGATCTTCAGCTCTACTCGTCAATTCAGGACATTGACTTCTGTTCTCAAGCCTTAGGTTACTGTCCTACTCCATCTAGCAATGGCTACCCATCACAAGTAACAACCAAGATCTCTAAAATGATGCAGTCCAGTATTCGACAACGTAAACTACTTTCCTGCAACAAGTCACTCTGGTGAACACCTTTGTTTCAGCCCACTTTGCTTTTACAATATGGTACATACAGCATATACAGTCTCTGCCTCTAGTCTATGAAAAACCTCCCAGTGTACATATGGCCCGATTCATGGAATATTGGCCCGGCTCAAAGTGACTTTGCACTGCTGGAAAGCGACTTTTCACTGCTGACACAAACCCTGATTCATGGAACTGTACAAAGTGTATTTTTGCAGTACGAAATGACTTTGCACGGCAAAAATACACTTTGCACCGTTCCATGAATCAGGGTTTGTGTCAGTAGTGCAAAGTCACTTTGAACCGTGCAAACACTCCATGAATCGGGCCCGATTCATGGAATATTGGCCCGGCTCAAAGTGACTTTGCACTGCTGGAAAGCGACTTTTCACTGCTGACACAAACCCTGATTCATGGAACTGTACAAAGTGTATTTTTGCAGTACGAAATGACTCTGCACTGCAAAAATACACTTTGCACCGTTCCATGAATCAGGGTTTGTGTCAGCATTGCAAAGTCACTTTGAACCGTGCAAACACTCCATGAATCGGGCCCCTAGTCTGGCCACTCAAATCCTCTTTAATCTACGTAGAAGGGCCCCTATTTTACTGCACTGGCTTCCATATGCAAAGCTCATTGACTTCAATCTTCTCTGCCTGGCACACAAAGCACTGCACAAGACAGGGCCCAGCTTTTGAGCAATATAGGAACACAGTATGTTCCCAATCAATGTCGTTCGGGGCGAGAGACCCATCGAGCCTCCCCTAGAATCTCCTGAACAATGTGGGAGGTGGAGAGTCTGATCATTTTTTTCTAATCTAGCATCGGTCCTTTGCAACTCCCATCCACTCGCCATTTTGTTGACTGGAAACCACCTGTTGTTCAGGAAACAGTTCAAACATAGTGTACGTGTTTAGCACTTCTGCCCAGTCACTCTTCTATGCTGTAATGCCACAATGCCCCAGCAGAGGTGATAGGTGTGCTTTACAAGAAAACATAACAGTAGTGGTGGAAATGCTACAACTATCGCCGGGGAAGCAAAAATGCATCCAGTGGTTACTTGAACATGACGTTCTCCTTGTATTCATTGTGATAGGCCCATATCAACAACAACATGCATGGAGGTCTTAGAATCATTCATGTCCTCAAGACACAACATGGCATCCCACCTACACAGGATGAGGCCTGCAAGTTCTCAGAAAGGGACACGCGGTCTTGCTTCTGGGCACATGCTTACTGTGCTAGTAGGTCATTAGAGGATGAAGGCAATGAGGAAGTGAGCTAGTGGTCTAGTCCTGAATTTATTTAGGATTGTGACGTCCATCTGGTAATGGTTAAAAAAAGATGTAAATCATAAACAACACAATGGGGGAACATGGAGGCCAGGAATATTTTGAACCGAAATATGGTATTGAATAGAAAATTAAAAAAAAGAAAGATAGCGGTGTGGGAGTGGGTAACCCCGGCAACTAATACGCTACAAGTGACAGAATATCAGACTAACATAACAATGCAGGGATGAACAGAAAATAAAACTGCTTACAAAGCTGGAATGTGTAATGTGGGGGATAGTGCACAGACCCACGAATGCACGGAATGTATCAACATCGACATAATGATCTGCCACACATATTCCGTTCGAGGAGGAAGCCAATGGTCAGGTGACATAGTGGTCAAATCCGAGATATCGGATTAGCCCACCATGTTTGCAGCAATCTTATAAGAAGTGCCAAGCATTGGCAATAGCAACCGTATTCGCTTTGTGTAGGCATGGGAAAGGCATTTGCCAGGTGCTGCTGTGGTGGTATTAACTTGCTATTGATGGTAGCAGCTGCAAAATGGTGTGAGTATCTCGGCATATAATAGCAGTCCCTGGCAAATACCTAATACCTAGACACAAGCCAAAACTGTTGGTTTTGTCAGTGCTTGAACAGGACTTCAGTGAAGGACATGCATAGTGCTAATAAATGGACTACCTGAAGACAGACCTGGTTAAGACATTTGTCTTACACCAGTAGCATGTTTACCACTCCAATGAAGTCATTAACTCTCAGAAGACGGATTTGAAAAAACACTGATAGGCACTTCAAGCACACAGTTTGATAGGCTTGAGAAAGTTATCCCAAAGAGATTCCAGGAGGATGTGTTTTGGGCAGAAATGGGCAGTAATTGGGAGGGAATGGTCACAGGAATTAGCATGGCCATGGGCAGTCAATGGATGTGTAAATAACGAAAAACAGCTACAAGCTTAGTGTCCCTCCTCATATTCCCTTTCTCCCTAGATTAACTCTAATGCAATAGTTTTGTCTTACAGGTGGCGCTTCAGCACCACCTAATAGGTAAAACTAAAAATAGGTTTACATCCCAATGAGAACAATGTGGGCAAGAGAGCCAAGCATCTACCAGGCCGAGTAGTGCACTATTTATATCACAGAGTTCGGCCGGCTGATAAGTTGCACTGCAGGTTTGTGGTGGGATTTGTGTTCTGCGCAGCCACCTGGAGGTGCCATAGTCTGCAACTAGCCCTATATGAATAGAATCATGAGACGCGTTTTTCTCGCAAATTAGCTCTGCATTATCTGTACGTGTATAATATGATCAGTAATCCACCTCTCTTTTTAATATACTTGTGTCTCCTATGGGATAGTCAAACAACTATTTTGCATCAACTCCCTACTGCAAACCCCTTACAGAGGTAATGAGAGGTATTTCTTTTAAAGAAGGCATTTTCCATAAACGATGATTTCAATCAAAAACGTGCATCCATTTCCACTGAAGACGTCTTCCTTTATATTAACTGAATACAATTAAATTAACATCTTAAACCACTAAGCCGCTTTGCATGTACTATAATTTGTATTAGCCCAAATGCCTTGCCATGTGAATCTCTCTCTCTGTTAAATATAGATTAACAGCTTCATTAATAATTGTGACCATACTATTTAAGACACATGTATGAAACTATGAACATATTCCATGATTGTATTGTTCTGTAAAGTAATGGTATTCTGAAATAAACATTCAACTCTCTGTTTTTTTCCATTCATGATTGCTATACATCAATGTCACTTTATGTATATTTGATTAAATCTGTTTTCCCTCATTCCCCAGATAATTATTCTGATGTATTAATTCAAAGAGGTTTCGTACTATCATGCTTACTCATCCACAGCATCTGAGAATGCCACATTTGAAATAAATGTAAAGTGATGGAGTGGCGGTTTATTGAAAATTACAGCCCGCTTAAAAGAGATTTGTTTTTGTGTTATCAGGCGAATGTATGGGTTTATGTCTTAACCGAATTCCCTGTCCCTCGAGTTTAACTTACTTTCAAAGAGAGAACGCCCATCAAACAACAAGAAGCCTTTGGTACTTCCTCTTCTTCACTATGCTCCATATAGTGGAGTGGAAACCAACTATTCGCGCTTTCGCAAACGGGTAAAAACCCACATCTTCAAATAAACTGCCTCACTGCCCAAACCTCAGTCAGTTTAAATCTATGTGATTGTCCCGTCCGCTCTGTCTAATCACCGTCTGCCGGTTTTCGTGTCCTTGTTTCTGCGCCCCGAGGCTCGCGAGTTACCGGCGCAATATAAATATTAAAATAAAATAAAATAAATAAATATGCTCACCATTCAGATGGCACTGTTCAACAAGAACAGTCACACCTTTGCTAAGGTATAGTGGATTATGCTTTAAAAACATTGCATTAGTACATTGCTCTCCTTTAAATCTTTGCATAACATGGTGCTCCATTTCTGCTGTTTGCAAACTCTACATGGCATTGGGCTGCATTGTCAAGAGAAGTTTCTTGCTGAGGTGGGCAACTAGAAGTGTGAATTGTAGCATTGATTGTGTATATATGAATCGTGCCCCACAATTGACCCACTATCAGAGGTGTGGACTGAGACAAGATTAACTAGCAGTGTGTTGGAAGAGCAGGAATGGTTAGCAAGTGTCAATGCATACTCCATCAGAGAGGAGCAATCTCCTTATCATGGAAGATGGCTATGTGTATTCACCTGCCATTTTCCAAGATGTCTAGACTTCAGAAGTTCCCATACGGGGGAGCATAAACCTATTCCCTTCCTGGGGGAAAGAAACACAAAGAACACATTCTATTCCCTTCCTGGGGGAAAGAAACACAAAGAACACATTCTATTCCCTTCCTGGGGGAAAGAAACCCAAAGAACCCCTTCTATTGTAATACATGCTAAAATAAATAAATACATATTCCCTTGCTGGTGGAAAGAAACACATCTCATTAATGTCTCTATCCACTTCTCATTCATGCAAGTGGTTATTCATCACTATTGGGTATCTTTAAGGTAGATCCTATCCTATTTGTTCAATACATGTACGGTGTTGCCTGTGTCACCAAGCCTGCTCTTAGGTTTATATCTTCTTGTTTAAGCACTAGAAGTCATTGGGTGGGAAATGCCACCTTTTCTTCTGTGGAATCATATGTAACGTGGGGAGTCTCAGTTCTCACCTTTGCCCGGTCATATACAATTGGTATGCAATCCCACATCTAGCAATAATGACATTATTTACTTTGAAGTGTTAATCGACCTTCAAGCATTCTTCACTTCGTTACATATCTTGACAGAATTGAGGTTTGGATGTAAAGCAGCTGACGCCAGCTTTATGCTGCCATCAAAAAGGGAATTCTATTCGGGCCGCTGTCCAGTTGCCAGTTTTCTAGCTCTGTTCTTTGGGACAACCCTCACTCAGTAGAAAGTACTAAAAGCTGCTGGTGCCCTGTTGGACATGTACATGCCTGTACTCATGCCAATCTCCAAGATAAAAAAAAGAGATGTGTTTGTGGGATGCTGTTGATGGAAAATGTGCTCCCTTTCCTATCCCATAAGGATAGAGCACTTGTTAAGGTGCCTTAATCAATCTCACATGTGTTTATTATGGGCCTCATTACACGGTAGGCGGTAACCATGCGCTATTAGCGCCATGGTTACCGCCGGTATTTTACCGTGTCCACCTTGGTGGATGGCGGAATTACTGCCCTACTCCAAGGTGAGCGGGGGCGGTAATTCCCCATTCACCAAGGCCCTTCCCATGTTTGCCCCCATAGGGCATAATGGGAATGGGGAATGCGCAAATTGCGGTACCGTAATTAGCACCAAGGTCCCTTTGCGGCACCCTACTTTAACGGCTGGTAAACCCAGCCGTTAAAGTCGGGTCCCGCAAAGGGAACTCGTAGTAAGGCGGTAAGGGTTAACGGTCACCGGTAGCATTACCGGTGACCGTTAACCCTTACCACCTTCCGTGTAATGAGGCCCTATATCTCTTCGTAAGATGGCCCACCGCATCCATGATCAAGTGGCCCAAAATTCCCCAGTAGGGCTCATTTGGAGATTTAAATGTGTTGGCCCTGCTTCTGGATGGATTATGTGCCATCTATTGGCTCCCTGTTGGCTTTGACCGGAGGATAGCACAGGGGCAACGCGTTGGTCTTGGAAAAGACCATGCAGAGCAACAGAGGTTCAACTCGCGGATCAGCGTTTACAAACCAAACTCAGTTATGGTATTAGTTGTGGTATAAAAAAACAAAAACAATTAAATAAAGACATACAATTGAAGGTCACAGTTTAGAGTTTTAACTATATGCATCAATCTAGCCCAGTGCCTCAAGACAACATTGAACAATATATCTCTTGATATATTTTAAGGGACCAGAAATTCTCAAAACATGGTTTCCTGACAGAGGAAAGAAATAAACGATCAGCAATTAGTGACCTCACTATAAGTGCAGCAGGAAATTCTCCCCCAGAAAGTGATACACGCATACATAATTCCAAATCAGGAAATCACTTGTTTGATACATTTTCTTGCGTTCTGTGGAATGAATTACAATAAAATGTGAAAGACTTTTGATTGAGCTGTTAACATTTAGCAATATTTGTGACTTGCTATTCCATCGTGTTAAAATGTGCTCTGATCGCTGCATCAGTGACCTTCTGGCCATAACATGCTTAATGAATTACATTGTTTCACATGAATTCTTTTATACTTCCAATTTGTCTTAAACTCGGAACTAAAGATCTTTAATTACGTCTCTCATTTGCAATGTATTCGACAAGGTCATTATCGCATCTCACAAGGGAAGACATAGAATCACTCTGCAAGACGGATACGTGCAATGCATGTGTGCTGCCTCATCACTTGTGGAGTCCTAGAACGGGCATACTAATGGCATTGCACAGTAACGAGAATGCTGCCAATGAGTGAGGGGTGCCTTGCCCTTTCTTAGTAGAAGTCTGAGACATTCAAGTTATACCACAACTGCGACACTGCGGTATAACCCGAATGCAGCTCATATGTTGTAGACTTTTCACCTGATACAACGTGATGGCGATTTGAAAATGTAGTGCCTTACAAGAATAAAAGATCAATTATTAAATGAATCTCTGACTTTTTAATATACCTCAAGTTCACAGTGAACAAGCTGATGGCACAGGAGGCAGCTGTACTTCAGGTGCAAGTCTTTACTCTTTAAGCCTCTCTTCAGTAACCCTCGTAAGCCTTTAAGTAACATAAAAACTACCACGCGCCCACCGGCCACCTCATCCATTCCAGCTCAGCCCCCAACTGGCACGCGCACACATCACTCATTCAAGCACCCTCTCAACACTCTCTGACCTGCACAGGCACACAACGTTCATCAACATTCTGCTCTTGCTCATTATGCACATCACCACCTCCTCACTCACACCGAACTGCATGCCTGTTCACCCATTTAGTCACACTCACAGAAACACACATATACCACCCACCTACACACTACTGATCGGGGCAACAGGACTTCGTGCACATCCTGCAACAAACAGACAGGGGTAGACACAGGCTCTATGCCCAGAGTCAGGCTTCATGCTTATGACACGCAACATTCAAAGACTCCAACGAACATGAACATGCTTACCAGACAACACATAGGGAAGGAATGGAAGGACATGTGCAGCCGCTTGTTCTCATTCAGCCATGGAGCTTGATGCGATGACGTGATGACTCACCTGACACATTAGAACGGCAAGGTGCCTGAGGAACCAAACACCTTCCCATCAAGAACTGAGAGTCTGCAGCTAGGCCCACCTATCAACAAACACAATGCCACACCACTAGACTGGCCACATCCAGAAAAACTCCCTCCACAATATGCCTTGTTAGTCAATCCTAGGAACAGTCGCCACCTGGGGGACAGAGGAATAACAAATAACCTGAGTGTGCAACACCCAGAACCATGTGGAAGCCTACACAATGGAACTCACTCTATACTTCCTTGTAGCAGGATCAGAGTTAATGTTAATAATCCAACCATACAGTTCATTCTTCAATGACCCCAACTATCGCACATACCGCATCAGTCACAACCATCACATAAGCAAATATCAGAAAACTGACACACACAAAAACTCCACCACAATAAGAATGCTAAGCAGAAGTTCACAGGTAGTCACAAATGGAATTTGAGGCAGCAAGCCTTGGGCAAAATTAGATTCAGGCAAGAACACCTTACATTAGGTTTGAACAAACTCTGCACCTATAAGAAAGCGCAATGCACCTATGACCCTCCATACTTGTGGGTATTCTGTCCTTTGCGCTGGGACCTGAGCTTTTTGTAGCACCATACAAAAATGTGTGGCTCCAAGCAGTCTACTTTCTGGGGCATTCAAAGTGTAGGCAGACTAACTAAGCCGGCTTGCGGAGGCTAAACACAAGCGGCAACCACACCCAGAAGTGGTGACGGAATTGCTCGACTGGTGGGGTTTTCCCCAAGTGGATCTTTTCGCCTCCAACCTAAACAGCCACTGTCCTGCCTACGAGTCCAGGGGGGGGACAGCGATTGGACTCTCTGAGAGATGCAGTGGAATGGGATGATGGACTATACCTTCCGCCCGCTTGCGCTGATGCAACAGGCCCAGCTGAAGTTTCAAGGAGAGCGCTGTTCGCTCATTCTAATTGCACCCTGGGTGTCAACTAGGTTTTGGATTGTGGACCTGGTCAACCTGGCAAGGCATATGCCAGTATCTTTACCATTTTTCCATGACTTACTGTCATTGGAGGAGGAAATGATTCAGTGTGGTTCCTGAGGTCAGATCCTTAGGTCCCCTGGGACACTGATGACAACATGCAAATCTTACAGGTGTCCTGGAAGGGTTCCACCTGGGCTCAGTACAAGAGCAAGTGGCTAAGAGTTTGCCACTGGTGATTGGAGAAACACAAGAACCCTCATCAGCCTCTTTGGATCATGTACTTTTCTTTATTTCTTACTTGGCAGAGTCTGGCAATAAGCCTGATACCTGGATAACTTACTTGTCATCACTGGGTGCCTATTTGAATTCAGACAGCCAAGCCTTCTCCATTGGGCATCCGGTGGTAAATTGTCTGCATCCCAAATGGGATTCAAATTTTGTGTTAACAACCTTTTGTCGCAAAACAGTTTGAGCTAATGGCATATCGGTGCGCTAGCCCAATGAATATTGCTGCAACACTTACATATGCAAGAAGGGAGAGACTTTCGAGGTACTTGGACGCATGGCCTGAGATTACTTCTGCACATAGATCCCATTTTTGGTTTTGGCGCTTTGGTGGTAAAAGCCACCTAATCGTTAAAACATTGTATTGGAAATGTTAAAAAAAGAGAAAGGGGAGTTTGAGAGCCGAGTATGGCTTTGCCATGGCAACCTGTAGTGCGTGGAGATGAAATGGGCGTTGAACACCAGTGTGGCGAGGGTCAGGTGAATGCTTTGCCGGCAGATTTATCACGAGGATGTGAATGATTAATTGGCTGCTAATCCGTGTCTGGGAGAAAACCGGGCACATTTCTGTGTGATTGGGCACAATGAATGCATCGCAGGAGATTTGTCTTCGGGATGCTGGAGATTAGTGGTGAATCAGGGAGTCTTGACTTGTGCTCTCTGCGACGAATGCTTTCAGCTGACGCCACAACCATCAACCACTGCCGCAGGGCACTACTCTCGAGTGCAAGATATCTTCCCTGGCATGGGTCAACTTTGTTGTGCTTTGATTTTCCGTAAACCAGCACTGTCCTTTATCCCAGCGTTCTCTGATCATTCTCCTTTCCCTCTTCCCAGAGTAGAGCGATAGTGACTCGTGAATAAATCTACACCACCACTTCTCCCGTGCCTCTAAAAAAACTGCTCGGTTAGTATTTATTTGCCACTCTTTTTAATTAGTCTGAAACAAACACATTTCTAATCGTACCGAATACCCAGGGCTGGTGCTCCCAAGCATCACTCACCAATCAAATGAAAGTAATTCATCTGTAAGAGGGTGTTTTTGTTCTGGGTGGGGGTGCACAATAAGGGCTTAAGTGATAGAACTCTGTAACTCTACTAGCTATTGGTTACCCGAGAGGCTGCACAAATTAACAATTTGTACCACCATGGAAGCACATTTTTGTTTTTGGCGCTTTGGTGGCGTAAGCCACCTAATCGCTAAAACATAGTGGAAATGTAAGAAAAAAAAAGGAGAAAGGGCAGTTTGGGAGAAGTGTATGGCGTTGCCATGGCAACTTGCAGCCATGGCTATAAAATGAGCGTGGCAACATTTGGGCCTTAACCCCCTCGCTCAAGTCTGGCGGCCTGCTGCTGTTGATAGCTGATCATTCTCAATACATTAAGATTAATTGCGTTGTTTACAGTGCAATAAAGGTTTGAACTGATTACTTGCGCCATATGAAAATGTCTACCATGGTTAAGTGTATAATGCAGCTCTCTGTTCATTAACTATATGTATTAATTGCCTTTGAAATCAACATAATGGGATGTGAAAGTGGAGTAACTATCAATGTGCGTGTTGGGTGTGAATAAACGGGAAGCAAATGTAAACTCATATGTCATGCTTCATGCTGCATCGAGGGGGCAGTGCTGCTGGAAATAAATGCAGAGGTGGTGGCGTGCCCTTGTGCGCCATTGTGTATGGTGACAGCAGTGTTCCTGGGCATAAATACATTATGTAGGGTGATCCCATCCCGTACTGCATAGTGCACTCCACCAGCGTATTTAATGAAGAGTGACGTGGGTGTAGGGGAAGTACTCATGTGGTGCACAGAGAAAGCTTGGCTCCTTTCTATGCAAAGGCATGAACGTAAAGGTATGATTGTGGTCTGTGTATGCATGAATGGGATGGCTGGCCCCTGTGTTGAATTCGGAGTGAGCTGGGCTACTATTGGCACAAAGATAAGATATTTTCAATTCCCTGGACACTCCTACTTTCTAGGGCGTAATGTTCATGCCCCTTGGAGTAGGGCGTTGGGCGGGGGAGAGGGAGTTAAGGGGAAGTTTGGTTTTGCTGATCTGACATTTTGGGTTTCTACTCTGATATCTGAGTGCTCTCTGGTGCGCATGCTTTGTTTGACAGTACTCATCCTGCTGACAGTCCAGGGTTGGGTGCTGGTGAGCTTCCCATGCTGTCTACTCTTCTTGATTATAAATGCCACATCTACTCCCGAACTGCTGTTCGACCTTAGATGGTGTATTGCTTTTTTTTGGCGTTTTTCACAACGTGCACATTCTGCCGCTTTCTTGCTGGCAGTGTCAACCGTTGGCTTAAGCTTTGTAGCCATTAAACCGATGTTTAGCACTTCCACCACACCCAAGTTGTGGATTGGTCCTTAAACACGACAGTATTGCACACATGAACGGGAGAGCGACATGTCTGCTTGTGCTGGCCTCGCCCACAACCTAGGTTAAATACATGATGATCCCTAGTACTTAATATCATTGTAAGAAAGATGATGAAACTGGCCATCACGCGTGCATATAATCCACACATTTTATCCATTCTGTGCCCTGTGTGCTGCACTCACTCTTCCCTCACTCACTACCTCCACTTTCTTTACCCCACTCTCTCTACCCCACCAAACCATGGTACTGATTCATCCCTACTAAACAAAATGTACCTGATCATCCGAGGCCGCCCATAGCCCCTGTTTGAATGACGAGAAGACCGAGCTCCTCCTCATCGGCTCGACAGTTAAACTAAATCATCTGAGTAATCAGTTTAAATCTTTCACCATCTACGGCATTAACATTAAAGTCTCAAAGGATGTGAAAACTTTAGGTTTCTACCTCGACTCAGCTCTAAATTTAAAGAGACATGTCAATGCCACAGCCTCGGCCACGGCATACACCTGCAAATTTAATGAATGCATGTAAACCTTTCCTCTCTACAACTAGCTGTACTACCTTAGCTAGAGCTCTAATGTTATCAAAATTAGACTATTGTAATGCCCTATACTTAGGTTCCAGCAAATACAATGTGAACAAACTACAAATTGTGCAGAATAACGCCTTATGAACTGTTTTGAATGTTCCCAGAACCCAGCATATCTCAGATGTCAGACGTAGTACTAATTGGCTTGCAGTTAAAGATAGAATCAAATTCAAATCCCTAACCCTCATACACAAATGTCTCTATAACTAAGCCCCTAAATACCTAGTAGATAAACTTGCCAAAAAAGTCTGAAAGCCCTACCAGAACCATACACTCTTACTGTCTGATTTTCCCTAGATTCAGACTGCAGAAAGCAGGCGGAAGTAGTTTTCCAGTGATGGCCTCTAAACATTGGAACTCATTGCCTGTTGACCTAAGAGTAGACCCTTCTCACCAGAGTTTTAGGAATAAAATGACATCTTGGTTCCTAGCTCTTGATGTATAACTAACACTCTAATCTGATATTTCTGTATATATCTGACATATATATGCTTCACCTACAATTAAATGACTCTATTGTAAATTCTAATTATTGTTCTATATATCTGTGATACATATGTTTCATCTGTAAGTACCTATACTCGGTCAGTTGTAAATACTCCCAACTGTTTTGCTACCCTGCCTATGTACTATGTAAAGTGCCCAGATACCTCCGGGTTTGGTGCGCTATATAAATAAATAAACAAACAAACAAACCACCAAACCCATCCCCGCCAAACCTCCTCCACTCTCTCTACCCCACCCCAACCTCCTCCAATCTCTCTACCATGACCCACCCACTCTCTCTACAACACACTCGCCTCACCACCACTCTCTACCCCTCTCATCCTTCCTCTCACACACTTGCTTTATTTCTTACCCTCTCACTCTCAACCTTCATCACTCATATTTCCTCTTGCTCATCATCAATAGTGCTCTCTCTTAATCATTTCCTCCCTTGCTCTATTCTCTTTCCTTCTCAGTCTCTTGCACACCTGTGCCCCGTATCGAATCCTCCTTTGAAACTGTGCACCCTCCGCCTTGAACCCTGATACACATAAATGCAAAATGCAAATAACATCAGTAAACGCTAAAACTATTGGCATTGACATTGCTTGTTGAATAAGGGGACTTGTATGCAGTCACTGCTAATTACATGATACAGTGAGCAGTAGGCTCTTTGCATCACATGGCCAAGAGTATTTATGCATTTTGTCTTTTCACTTCACATGCTGATCCGATGAACAGAGGCACATATTAATTTAAAACTGTTGACAAGTCTTCCCATATGCTCTTTAAACTCCTGACTAGCTTTGTGGCCAGAGGATAAGCATAGGAAATCTCACATGTAAATGCCCAATCCTGCAATGATGTAATGTTACAGCATTTCACACTTGTGCGTTAAGGCAAATGACCGCTTTGTGTTTAACAATTGTAGATCCACACTGTTCCCAAATACCACACTTCACACGAGATCTCAATCTAAATCTCATTCTCACAACTAATTTCTGTGCTCTTCATCCTAAACCAAAGTACCTATCTACAACAAAACCTGGGAGAAAAAGTAGATTTAGTAACTGGATCCAGTCGAAATTCGAAAATGAGCTGGCTTCAACACAGGGTGACTTTCAAGAACTGTACATATCACCACTCAGTTTCATGCACATTGGTTTGCGTTTTCACAGAGTCACATTCCACAGCATTTCCAAGGATAGCCCCCTGTTTCCTTGTGTCCAAGGGACATGTACACTCAACGACTGCTGGAAACAGCCAAAAACCGGCAACCGACTGATCAGGTTGTCCCTGCCAGAAAGAAAAGGGTTGCGTCCCTTTTTAGCCTGGATCCTATCCTTTTCATTGCTAGAACAGTGTGGAACACTGTATCGAATACCAGAATCCCACAATGCTACCATAATTCACAAACTGAAACAAGTGCTCTTACAAAATACTTTCACATTTGAGGTTTGTTGTTTATTGAGATGCTCGGGTTATTTAGAAAAGTGTATAAGCTCAACATGATACATCAGTTAATGCTATTCTTAGGGCATCTCTCAACTTCTCTCTGGGGATCCCGCCTCCTAGTGTCTCACCCCTTTTCTATGCCACTCATAAGACTTCCCTAGGCCTTTTATTTTTCCACCACCCATGTCTTGGGTTATCTGTGGGGTTTTCCTACCTCTCAGTCTGTCTTTATTCTCTGCCCCTCTGTTCTTGTCTTGTTTTATGCCCCTTCTAGACGTATCTTAATGGTTTGCTATTTCCAGTACTATCTTCGGTACTTTCCCTCTTTGTTCCCTTCGTGGGATTCAGTTTTGTTTTATAGTTGTTTAGTTCCTTTCCGTCTTTTTATGGGTCTCTCATTCTGTCTCTCCTTTGGAATGTGTTTGTTGTGTTCCTTGTTTTTTTTTTTGTTTCCGTCCTCCTTCTTATGAATTGCTCCTTTTGTTCCCTCTGTTTTTCTGCTCCTGCAGGGTTTTAATTTCTTTTCCCTTTCTCATGGCAGTCTCGTCCTGTCCCCTCTTGGGAATGTGTTACTTTTAATACTCCTCTGTGGTTTTTGTTTCTTCACCATTCTTATGGGGCCCTCGATCTGTTCCTTCTTCGGGATTCAATGTTTGCTTTTGTCCGCTGGGGTTTTCATTTCTTTCTCCCTTTCTATGCATGTCTTATTCTGATCTCCCCTCTGTGTTAATTTGCTGTTGTTGGTCTCTGTAATCTAATGCTTCTTGCCTCGTGTTCTTCTCAATGTTACTGCACATTTCCTTGAATCTCTCTCTCTCTCTCTCTCTCTCTCTCTCTCTCTCTCTCCCTCTCTCTCTCTCTCTATCACTCTCTCTCTCTTTATCACGCTCTTTGTCTTTTACCTTAGAACCCTGTTTCCTTTTTCTTGTGGACATAAATCATGGTTTCTTGGTTCCTTTCTGCCCACCTTTGCTTCACTCTTACACTTTGCTCAGTTACCCCTCAGCCCACAGGCTGCACCTTTGCTTCAGTTAGCCTGCTCACTAATCTCCTTTGTGTCCTGTGTTCTCATTTCACATTTGTCTTTCACTCCCAGCTAGAGTTTTGGGACTCTAATATTTTACCAGTCCTACTTCCCCCGGAGTCAAAGCTCCTGGGAAGACTCGCCTTCTCTTGCTGGTCCTGGTAATCGCTGTCATGGTTTTATGGAGTGCTCAGCCTCTCCCCCAGTCATAAGCAGGAGGAGGACTCCCCTGTAGCACCATCCTTATTGAATTTGACAGCCATCCTCACCCACACCTTCACCAACTTCATCAATGGAAAGTATCTGTGGTTGGTACGGGGTCTGCAACCCGTCCGGGAACTGTTGAGCACCTGCTGACATTAACAGCGTCTTTTTCATAGGACCAGCATTTCCTGGATTGGTTCTCCTGGGTGATTCACTCTGCAGGTGACTGGGGTTGCAGGTCCCTCTGGGGTATACCTACACCACTTCCTTCCTGACAGGTTCCTTTGTGAACTGGCCTTGTGTTTTTCAGTTTCCAAATGGCTTCTTTTTAAATCTGCCTCTTGGAGGCTTTCCCTTGATCTGGTTCAGGTCAGCTTTCATCATACTTTCTCTAGTCCTCGGTCAGAGTTGCTTTGATGCTCTTTCTTCTACCTGCATTGACTCTCAACTTTCCCTAGCAGAAAATCCATAATCCTCGGTCGTATGTGGACTGATTACATGTGTGACATTATCACAGTAGTCTTGTGGCAAAGTAAGTTTTGCAGCAATCAGAGGACTTTATTTCTTCTGTTTCCTTCCTGATTGATCTTGGTGTCTGGGAAGCATTGAATTTCTCTTCTCCTGCCATTCTGTTGTCTGTCTTGGATCATACTGTTGGAGTGGCCTGCTAAAGTCTATCCTCTGCTTGTGTTCTTCTTTCTCTTGGATCATCTACCTTGGCTCTCCCTGACAACCCGCGGCCCCTGATAGGCTATGCTCCTTGTGGTGAGCACTTCCAAGTCTAATCAACCTCTCTATGGCAGAGTGGAATACATGGCTGTTCCTCTCTACAGATGTATGAGACACTTGTCAGGACAAATAGTATTTCTCAGCTTTGCTTCTGGTGTAAGCATTACTGCTAAGCAGGCTCCAAAAAAACTTCTCTCACAGTTATTCCCCATAGGTGGCTGGGTTGTTGTTGCCCTAATAAGTCAGATTATAGAAAGGGGCAAAGCTGGGCTTTTGATCCCTTCAAATTCTGATGTTCACCTGAGAGCAATGCCACTGTGATTCCTTGGGCATTTTTGACAAAAATGACTAGTATTGAGTCTTAAAAAGAGATGATAAAAAATATAATAGCATAAATACTAAGCAAATGCATCGGATACATTGTTTAATATATGGAAACAAAAACTTGTTTGTACTGCAGCACGGATAACCTTGCAATTTTCTGCTTTCAAAATGATAACTGCTGGCAAGGCTAACCTACCTACTGTGGCTGAACACTACCCCATACTGCTTAACCGTGGATAAACAAACATCCTGTCCATTAATCAAAGAGCTGCATAGCTACATCGCCGATAAGGGAGCTTAGTGTGCGCAGCACAATGCAGTATCGAATCCTTGAAACAAAGATCATGGAACAGAAGATTGCATGAAATTGAAGCCAAAGTAAATGACTCATTCAAGAGATGATGTCTTTCCGCTATGAATTACTGTCCTGACCCACAAACACAAAACGTTTAGATTGTTTCCAAAAACCTTCCCACTTCTTTGACGGATATTCATATGTTAGGGATAAGTCATGACAGGAAAAGTATGACCGACTGTTGTCTGGAATGTGTATTTTTACAAATGAGTTCATAAAAATTTTGTTTAGGACAAAGATAACCATATGTAAAATACTAGATATTTGCAAGATCAATTAAACATTCACCGCAAGGTTGCATTTTGAAGTGCTTCCTGCCTATGAAATATAGTATGAAGTTATGTAGAATAATGTAAGATGTGATATTATTCTCTGTTCATCGGATCAGCATGTGAAGTGAAAATAAGAAATGCACCAATACTCTTGGCCATGTCATGCAAAGAGCCTGTTGCTCAATGTATCCTGTAATTAGCTGTCCCTGCTTAAAAGTCCCCTTATTCACAAATGGGACCTCCGAGCAGAAGTAATACCAGGCCACGAGTCTGAGTATCACGAAAGTCTCTGCCTTCTCGTATATGTAAGTGTTGCAGCAATATTGACTGGCCTAGAGCGCCAATATGCGTACAGATGATGCATATCAGCTGATGGACCTTGCACCCCTTATTCAGGGTTCCAAACGTAATAGGATTATAGAAATGTTCATGCTGTGCGTGACCATTTTGTCCTGTGGAATTCAGATCACGCAGAGTTGAGATGTAGTCTCCTATCTGGATCACTGTTTCTCCAGTGCGTGGTCTGCATCATGGCAGAAGAGGTTGGGGAGATGGCGCAATGGGAACACATCAAAGAGTGCATCCCTTTGTAAACAAGCATTGGGTAAGCCAACAAGCCAACAGTTTTTTGATTTTTGGAGGCATGTAAAAGGAATTTTCAAGGCACTGCCATAAAGGCATTAGCTGGCCATAAGATGGCAACAGCTGGCAAATGGTGTTAGATCTTCTGTGTGTTATTCCAAAATCAAATGTCTATATATGATTCAAAACTGTTGGATGTATTAGTGCTGTTTATTTTTGTTTTATTTTTTTATTTTATTGGATATGTGTAAGGCGCCTAGGCAACAAACAGTGTTTCAAGGCACCACAAAAAGGAGGTCGGGGGAGGGGGCAAGGGAGAAGGATAACAACGGCCCTACTAGGGCTTGTGACATTCGGATCGTTGAAGTGCAGTAACAAGAAGTGCGAGGGAGAGGGTGGGCAGGCTAGTTCGTGCGAAATGTGACGTGCTAGAGTGGGAAGGGAAGGGAAGTGAAGGGTAAAGATGAAAGAGTTCAAGAGAAACGAAGGGGAGGTGGGTGAAGGGCCACAGGGGTTAGTCGAGTGTAAAGAGGAGTCCAGGAGGGCAAGTGCCAGGGATTGCATGAGGTGCAGGGGATGAGGGTCCACATGCTAAGTGCGAGCAGGTGCGGTGGACTGGGAGCGGAGGGGGCTGGTGCCCTGTAGAACTCAGAGGGAACCAGACAGCCAGTCTCTGCTGCAGATGGGGGTATTAGCAGGAAAGCGGGAGAGAGAAGGAAGAAGAGAAAATGAGGATCTTGAGATGCTTCCGGAACTCGAGGTGATCCGGCTAAAGCCTGAGAGGTGCAGGGAGACCATTCCCGATCCACCCCCACTCTGTGCTTGGAGAAGTGTCTGATATGCAGAGAGTTGGGGCTTCAGGACTGAAGGGCTCTAGTAGGGAGGTATTTAGGGAGAGAAAGCTGGATGTAGCTGGATCCCAAGCCCCAGAAAGAATTGTGGATGATGCAAAGGGTCTTGAACTTGATCCTTGCAAAAGTTGGGAGCCAGTGGAGAGATTTTAGGGCTGGAGAGATGCAGTTCCTGGGTTTGAGGCCACAGATAAGTCTTGCAGTCCTAGTCTGGATTAGTTGAAGGGGGCGAGGGAGGAGGAAGGAAGATTGAGGAAGAGGATGTTGCAGTAGTTCAGCCTAGAGAGGACAGAGCTCTGGAGACATTGAGTTTCAGGGGGAAGGTGAGGAAAGGGTGAATGCCTCAGAGGAGGGGTAGCTGATTGTGAGCCTTCTTTTCAAGGTCCGCAATGTGAGGAGATAAGGAGAGAGAGGAGTCAAAGATGACACCAAGGTTTTTTACCTCACAAGGGGGTGAGGGGTGGGAACCCACAGAGGGTGGCCAGATGGTAGGAGGGGAGGAGAGAGCTGGGGTTCCAATGAAAAGGATCTCAGTCTTACTGGCCTTAAGGCAGAGATCATTGGTGGCCCACCATGCCTGAATAGCAGTCAGACAGTCAGTGATTGGAAGAGGAGGAAAAGGAGGCAGTAGAGGGAAGGCTGAAGAAGAACTGCATGTTGTCTGCATAACACTGGAAGCGAGGAGAGAAGGCGGAGATCAAGTGGGCCAGAGGGGCAAGGTAGATGCTGAAGAGCCACAGTGAGATGATAGAGCCTTGGGGGAAGCTGCAGGTAGAGAGTGTGATAGGGGAGAGAAAATGGCTGTCATGACCGCAGCCTCCAAGGAGTCAGGTTTAGCCCAACTGCCTCGGAAGCTGGGTCACAACTTTATTTTCAAGCTCCCATCGGCTCCCATAGGGGCCTTATGGACCTTGTCCTGGCGCCAGTGGCGCCAGGCTCATAAAGGGACAGGGACCCAGTCCCGGCACAGGACGTGCCGGGCTCATGATGTAAGGAATGGTGCTTGGGCGGACCTACCGGCTGCAGACCATGCTGCTCACTCCCCTGCAGGATGAAATCCTCATCCATCCGTGGCTGGAACTACTTTACCTTCTGGGTGTGGCCAGCACCACTCCCTGGGACTGGATACTGGAACTATTCTGGAAGCTGGGACTTCTTACTTGGGCGAGGCTGCTGTGGAAGGAGACACCTAAGCACTCCAGTAGGACTATTTAAACCACGCCCGATCAGAGCAACGTGCTTCGCGTTATTCTGCAATAGCAGCAAGACGCTCACCGTGTCAGCTCCAGAGAATCTGCAACTTCTGCATCTAGGGAAGAGAAATCCGTAATCTTACCTTCTGAAATACCATCTTCGTCTTCTGCAGCATCTGAGAAGGAAAAAGAACACCAGGTTTGCACGAGACAACAACCAGCGCAGCACTTACCCAATCCATCGGTGCATCTCAGGCCACGGGCTGCAGCTTTCCATTTTTTGGCACCCTGTGGAAGCAAGGACATTGGTTAGTAACCATCGTGAAACTTTTCCTACCTGCGCTGCATTCTTCTCGCCTCCGCCGACGCTGCTACTCGCATCTGCAAAACAAAAGGACATCATTAAGAAATACAAAACTCCATCCATACGCACGTGTTTTGGGCAGCTCTCATCTTTCTCACTCCTCGGCGCATTCCTCGACATCTATTTTTCTACCCAGCTGCTTCTGCAACCTGCAAAAGGAAAAGAGACATTAAGAAGTGCTTTAAACTTCGAATTGACATTTTTTACTTACTTGCCTGCAATACCTTCGCCTTTCCATCGCTCTCCATTCAAGCAACCGCCGTTCGTGCTGCTAACGACGGCCTAGCTCCAAATCTTCATCCTCTGCAACCAAGAGGCTGGACAATTAACCAGTGAAGTAACTGGCTTCGGTGCCCCTGCACAGACGCAGGATGGAGAGCTCCGCTTTCACCTATATAAGGTGAGCACATTTAGCCTACGAACTACGTGGGGAGTACCAGGAAGGGGAGTCAGCTTGCCCAGTCAGGCTTATATATCCTATTAACCCCTTGCTCTCCCAATTGCAGACACCTCACCCTTCAGATCAAGGTCTCAGTGAGGAGAGGGCCTTTCCAGGGTGGCATTCGAGGCCTGCGCGTGACCCTAGAAGACTCCGAGAACCCCCAGCCCAGACCTGCGCCTCCGAGGGATTCAGGTGAGCGTTACAGAACGCGAAGCCTACCGCAATATTCCCACCCAGGTGCTATGGAAACCTCGGACACAGATCAACTGGCTCAATTGCTTGGGGAACTAGGGGCAGAAGTACACGCATCTCGCCAAGAAACAAACGCTTTACGAAGGGAGTTGATCATGGCCAAGGAACGGACTGATGATCTGGCCAGACAGTTGCTACAGGCTCAAGCGGGACAGACGCCACTGCCTCTCTATGGAGGGGGCGGCACACCTACAACCTCAAGTAATCCGGTGCAAATTAATCTGCCAGGGAATGTGCCTTTGGCCCCGCCCGAACGTTTTTCCGGTGATCCAAAGCGATATGCAGTATTCATCAATCAATGCCGCTTGCACTTTCTGTGTAGACCCGCCGCATTCCCAACGGACCAAGCCAAGGTAGCGTTTGTACTTTCCTATCTTAGCGGTAGTGCTGCAGACTGGTCCATTCCTCTCGTGACACAGGATGACCCGCTCCTCTATAACTTTCAAGACTTTCAGACCAGTATGGAAAAGTTGTTCGCAAGACATTCGCAGGGGCAGGCCTTGGACAATGAACTCCTGTCACTCAGACAAGGTAATCAGGATCTCCTGGCTTACATAGCGTCCTTTAATAGACTGGTGGTTGAGACCAGGTGGCCTGAAGATAAGAGAATCACGCTCTTCTACAGAGGTCTACGTGGGGAACTTAAAGACGTGTTAGCTCAGGTGGTGAATCCGCCGCAAGACTGTTCAGATTATATAGACCTAGTGGTCCAATTAGATCATCGGCTACAGAACAGGAAGACCGATCGATCCAGATTTGAAACCCGGGTACTTTCAAGACCTCAGAGCTCCGCTAAAGGGACTGACTCCGTGGAACCAATGCAAATAGGAGTAGTAAAAGGACCATTAACCCAGAAAGAACGGGAAAGAAGAAGGCAATTACAGCTGTGCCTATACTGTGGGAATTCTGGACATTTCCTTCGTGATTGCTCAGTGAAACCGGTCAAGAAGACCGTAGGAGCTTCTGATAAAACTGCTGAGAAACTGGAATCGGGAAACGACCTCGCCCGACAAGCGTAGAGGTCCGCTTGCCGAGCGTTAGAACCAGTTCCTTGACCTCGCATTTGGTAATGCCTATGGTCCTCATATGTCCCAATAGACCAGATCGCATGCATGCTATCAAAGTATACATCGATAGCGGAGCAATCGGTAATTATGTGGACCACGACTTGGCTACCAGGATGGATCTTCCCCTACGTCCCAAGATGGTAAAGGACGTAATCACTACAGTGGATGGTACTGAAATAGCTTCCGGACCAGTTTCTCATACCACCGTGGAGGTAACGTTGTTATGTCAAGGCGGACATCGGGAGAAGATCGTGTTTGATGTAATCAAGGCCCCGCAGTTTCAGGTGATTCTGGGAATGCCTTGGTTGGAAAAGCACAATCCTCAAATAAACTGGCGAGCCAAGGTGATTCGGTTTCCAGAATGCGCTTCAACCTGTTATCCTCAGCCCGAAATCAAGCTAGCAGCCATCACTTCCGAGGACCCCCGATTACCTCTGGAATACCAAGAGTTCAGCGACGTCTTTCAGAAAGATCAAGCCAACACCCTGCCTCCACATCGGTCATACGACTGCCAGATAGACCTGATACCAGGGTCCACCCCTCCGTGCAGTAGAATATATGCCCTCACTGAACCAGAAAACCTCCATCTCAGGCAATACTTGGACCAGTACTTGGCTAACGGATTCATCCGCCCCTCGAAATCCCCGGCTTCCTCAGCTTTGTTCTTCGTCCCGAAAAAGGAAGGTGACCTAAGAACGTGTATCGATTATCGCGCCCTGAACCAGATTACAGTAAAAAACCGATACCCGTTGCCCTTGATTCCTGAATTATTGGACCAGGTAAAAGGCGCCTGCATATACACAAAGTTAGACCTCAGAGGAGCTTACCATTTGGTACGCATTAAGGAGGGCGGCGAATGGAAGACGGCCTTTCGCACTAAATATGGATTATTTGAGTATCAAGTAATGCCCTTCGGACTATGTAACGCACCGGCCGCTTTCCAGTTTTTCATGAATGATGTCCTCAGAGAACTTATTGATGTGTGCGTAGTCGTTTATATTGACGACATCCTGGTATACTCAGCCTCAGAATCTGATCATCGTAGACACGTCACAGCGGTTTTACAGAGACTTCGCCAACACCGCTTGTTTGCTAAACTGGAGAAGTGCACCTTTCACGCAAAGGAAGTGGAATTTTTAGGGTTCATCTTATCACCCAACGGAGTTCACATGGACTCAAGAAAAGTGGATGCTATCACCAAATGGCCTTCCCAAACTTCTGTGAAAGGTGTGCAGAGCATGCTGGGCTTCGCTAATTTTTACCGAAGGTTCATTCCTGAATTCTCTCGGGTAGTCCAACCTATCACGGCTCTTCTGAAAAAGAATAAAAAATTCGAGTGGACTCCAGAAGCCGAACAAGCCTTCCAAGAATTAAAAACCAAATTTATCTCTGCTCCAGTCTTAAGGCATCCCCGTCCAGAACTTCCCTACATTGTCGAGACAGACGCTTCCAGTCTAAGAGACCCTGACACGCACCAGTTACACCCTGTAGCCTTTTGGTCTCGCAAATTTTCGGCTCCTGAAATCAACTACACAATTACGGACAAAGAACTCTTGGCAATTAAGTCCGCCTTTAAGGCCTGGCGGCATTATCTTTTGGGAGCCCGGCACACAGTAACTGTAATCACGGATCACCGTAACCTCCAGTACCTGAAGTCAGCTAAAGCTCAATCTTCGAGGCAACTACGCTGGGCTTTATTCTTCGCAGAATTCGATTTTGTAATCACATTTCGACCAGGCGTTAGGAACGGAAAAGCAGACGCCCTTTCCCGGATAGGGGTAGACGAACTTACAGCTAATCCGGAGCCGGTGCCAATAATTCCTGAACAAAAGATACTAGGAGTAATCAAAACATCATCCCTCGAAGAGATTAAAGCAAGGGTCAATCAACTCATAACTCCCGAAGATTCATCGAATTGGCAATTGAAAGGGAAGGATTTTACAATAGATCAGAACCTATTGTATTTCCAAGGAAGACTATTCTTACCCTGCGCTGACTTACAAAAACAGGTCATCACCTGCTACCATGATTCTCTAATGGAAGGACATCCTGGAGTTGCCAAAACCTCAGAGAAAATTAAAAGGCATTTTTGGTGGCCATCTTGGAGGAAAGATGTTAAGGAGTTTGTGGCTTCTTGTGGTATCTGTGCACAAAACAAGAGTCAGAAGGAAAAACCAGCAGGATTATTACGTCCAATAGACATTCCACCAGGCCCTTGGCACACGCTCTCGATGGATTTTATCACTGATTTACCCCCTTGCTCCGGATACAACACAATTCTAGTGATCGTGGATCTTTTTTCAAAAATGGCTCATTTTATCCCACTGAAGGGTTTACCTACAGCTTCCATTCTAGCCCGAGAATTTCTTGAAAACATTGTCCGGTTGCACGGTTTCCCTTCGGTACTAATCTCTGACCGAGGGAGCCAATTCATTTCCCATTTTTGGCGGAGTTGTTGTCGTCTAGCACAGATTGATGTACAACTTTCCACCAGCCATCATCCTCAAACCGATGGGCAGACTGAGAGAACTAACCAAACTCTAGAACAATATCTGCGCTGCCTGTTGCATCAATCCGAGGGTACTTGGAAGGATGTCCTTTGGATTGCTGAATATGCTTACAATAATTCAATCCATTCTGGGACAGGAAAAACCCCTTTTTTCCTGCTGTATGGAAGTCATCCTCGAACCTCAAATCTGGACCCACCTCAAGCTCTCGGAACACCTGCTGTTGACCATCTGCATTCGGCGATAACTCAAGCATTTAAAGAAGCCACAGCTCATCTTCAACGAGCTAAAGAATCATACAAAAAAGGAGCGGACCAACATCGAAAAGAGGCTCCCCAATATCAAAAAGGAGATCAAGTCTGGCTGTCCACTAAACATTTATCTTTAAAAGGGCCACGCACCTTCAACCCAAGATATTTAGGACCCTACTCGATCACGGCCGTGATTAACCCAGTGGCTGTCAAACTAGAATTACCTACTCGAATGAAGATACATCCTGTCTTCCATGTTTCTCTCCTGAAACCTATGCAACCCGGAACCCGTTTGACTAAACCTCCTGAGCCCATCCAAGTTGACGGAGAATCCGAATTTGAAATTCGAGACATCTTGGACTCCAAAATTTCCAAATCAAAACTATACTACCTGATTGATTGGAAGGGATATGGACCCCAGGAGAGATCTTGGGAACCCTCAGAATATGTACATGCACCTCGTTTAGTCCGAAAATTTCATCGGGCTTTTCCCAACAAGCCAAAACCTCCGGAAAAGACAAGCTTGGGAGGGGCCTTGAGGGGGGGTACTGTCATGACCGCAGCCTCCAAGGAGTCAGGTTTAGCCCAACTGCCTCGGAAGCTGGGTCACAACTTTATTTTCAAGCACCCATCGGCTCCCATAGGGGCCTTATGGACCTTGTCCTGGCGCCAGTGGCGCCAGGCTCATAAAGGGACAGGGACCCAGTCCCGGCACAGGACGTGCCGGGCTCATGATGTAAGGAATGGTGCTTGGGTGGACCTACCGGCTGCAGACCATGCTGCTCACTCCCCTGCAGGATGAAATCCTCATCCATCCGTGGCTGGAACTACTTTACCTTCTGGGTGTGGCCAGCACCACTCCCTGGGACTGGATACTGGAACTATTCTGGAAGCTGGGACTTCTTACTTGGGCGAGGCTGCTGTGGAAGGAGACACCTAAGCACTCCAGTAGGACTATTATAACCACGCCCGATCAGAGCAACGTGCTTCGCGTTATTCTGCAATAGCAGCAAGACGCTCACCGTGTCAGCTCCAGAGAATCTGCAACTTCTGCATCTAGGGAAGAGAAATCCATAATCTTACCTTCTGAAATACCATCTTCGTCTTCTGCAGCATCTGAGAAGGGAAAAGAACACCAGGTTTGCACGAGACAACAACCAGCGCAGCACTTACCCAATCCATCGGTGCATCTTAGGCCACGGGCTGCAGCTTTCCATTTTTTGGCACCCTGTGGAAGCAAGGACATTGGTTAGTAACCATCGTGAAACTTTTCCTACCTGCGCTGCATTCTTCTCGCCTCCGCCGACGCTGCTACTCGCATCTGCAAAACAAAAGGACATCATTAAGAAATACAAAACTCCATCCATACGCACGTGTTTTGGGCAGCTCTCATCTTTCTCACTCCTCGGCGCATTCCTCGACATCTATTTTTCTACCCAGCTGCTTCTGCAACCTGCAAAAGGAAAAGAGACATTAAGAAGTGCTTTAAACTTCGAATTGACATTTTTTACTTACTTGCCTGCAATACCTTCGCCTTTCCATCGCTCTCCATTCAAGCAACCGCCGTTCGTGCTGCTAACGACGGCCTAGCTCCAAATCTTCATCCTCTGCAACCAAGAGGCTGGACAATTAACCAGTGAAGTAACTGGCTTCGGCGCCCCTGCACAGACGCAGGATGGAGAGCTCCGCTTTCACCTATATAAGGTGAGCACATTTAGCCTACGAACTACGTGGGGAGTACCAGGAAGGGGAGTCAGCTTGCCCAGTCAGGCTTATATATCCTATTAACCCCTTGCTCTCCCAATTGCAGACACCTCACCCTTCAGATCAAGGTCTCAGTGAGGAGAGGGCCTTTCCAGGGTGGCATTCGAGGCCTGCGCGTGACCCTAGAAGACTCTGAGAACCCCCAGCCCAGACCTGCGCCTCCGAGGGATTCAGTTGAGCGTTACAATGGCCCAGTTGAACCTGTGAAGGTTGGGAAGGTCTGTTGGCAAGGAAAGGGAGGAAAGAGTCCACTCCAGTGCCAGGCCCGTGATGCCAAGGGTATTAATTGGAATTCAGCACAAGGAACAGATGCAAGGATACCAGTTGCATTAAAATGTCTTACCCAGATGTTCCTTCAGCCACCTGAGGAATATTTTACACCAGGAACTGGCTTATATGTGAAAATAAGGGATCCGCCTTCAGAAGACTGCTTCAAAATTACATGGGGTTCTCCTTAAAAGCACTGAGCTATATCAGACATCCATTGGGGAGGAGGTTTTGGACAGGTAGTAGGTGAAAACTGGCATAGGGGCCAGCATAGCCATGGGTGACCGATAAGTGAATAAAAATCCAAACAGCCTACAGGATGAGTGTCCACCCCTCACATCCTATCTCGCTCCAAGCTTTGCTTCCCATGCCAATACTTTTGGCGTATAGGCAGTGCTTAAATGCTGCCTAGTTGCCACATCTTAACAACTCAACTTTTGTAGATTGTTACCTTAAGTCTTTTATCTCATCATTGAGCTAATTTTTAAACTTTTAATTCCTGCCTCCCTTCCAACATCAGGAGAGTTAAACATTTGAGCTCTGACTGCAATGCCATTAGTTAGTTGAAGCATACTTCAAGAAAACAACATGAAATATTGTGAGAAAGGTTATAGGAAATGCAAGGACATGGCATGTGGCCACTCAAAAAAAGTAGTCACAGACAATGTTATGTGTAGGCTCAAACAAACTAGGTATGCAGCACACAAGATGCAGAAAACACATTTGCATTAAAAGATTAAATCATCTAGAATGTGGACATTATCTAATAAAGTATTTTCTTTTTAAAATGATAATGATGTGTTATTTATCTAGCCCTTTTGCTAATGTGCTTTACAGAGAACATATTTACATACAATATCTCACAACCAAAATTGGTACTCATTTATCGATATTGAAAGGATGAAAGGCTTATTCGGCCTTGCTCAGATTCAAACCTGCAGATCAGGGTTAGATCACAGCTGCGATCGCTCAACCCACTGAGCTATCTTACTGGCTCCTTTTGAAAGTTGCCACTATACAAATATCCAGGTAGCACAGCAACAAACCCTGGTTATGAATTAATAATTCTCTTTACAAAATCAATACCATGACTTTTCTTATGTGTCATCCATCAGACATGTGTACCAATCATTACCAAAGATATTCATGTAACAAAGTTCATGCATGAATAAGACATTTTGATATTTCACTCGATGCAGCTTTTTTACTTAAAAACAAAGAAAGTAATGGGCACTTAATAAATGGATAGATTTAAAGAACACACTGACTCAATAAGATGGAGTTATGGTGCACAAAGGGCAGCAGTGCTTTAAAGCTGTTCATGAACAAATGCAAATCTGAAAATGCTCTTGTACCAGGAAAACACACCTGGATCAGCAGATGTTAAAGGGTGGAATTTGCCTTATATAATAGTGGAATTAAATCACATTACTTTACAGCTCTTAAAGGTCCCCGTGTCAGATTGAGTAGTCTGAGAACTACCTATTTATTTTCTCTACATTCCAGTACTTGTATTGTTTTTCTCAAACAAAATGCAGCACTTAGGAAACACCAGAACTGGGTAACCTACACACATCTGGCATGAGGCAGCTTGAGAGTGTAAAGAAATTACTTCTCAGCCATAATTCTCTGCAGTCAGCCATCCCAGGAAATAAATAAACTTCTGTGGAAAGAAGAGACATAGAAGCAGTCGGCTGGGAGTAGTTTTGTTTAATCACTTTCTTATAAGCTGAAAAGGGAGTAGCTCAATTTTGTCCTGCATACATCATGGCAACAGATTACGCAATCATTTTATGCCAATATAAACTTTATATTTTAATAGGCTTTCATTGGCCAATTTACTTAAAGGTCAAATATCACTTGTTTTCCATTGGACATAAACACTTCCTGAGAGACATGATTTGTATGTGAATCATCATGACTAGTTGTTTTCTGCATTTTCTGAATCACCAGACATATGTTGCAACCATTAAAACTGGATAATGCAGGTTCCGTAAATGAGGCACAGCTTCAGACATATTAACAGACTGTGTCCAAGACATAGATACGTTGTTTGGTTTTCTATTAGCTAATCCCCCTTTCTTATCTATTTCTGACTGTATGCCATTTTCAATTGCAAAACAGCACTGTGAAAATCATATATTTTGCTATTTGATTCTGCTAGATCACTGTAGTTTGTCTTCTCACCATGCACTCCTTTTTTGCACAAAGCACTACATTTCTGTGTTTCCAGCACTTTTAAACCTTCATGGAGTTTTGAGGCCTGTAGCCATCTGTAATGCAATGGCTGCCTTTTTGCTGACCTATTTCCTATGTCAGAAATCTATATTCTATGTTAATGATGTGGTGCGCAATGGGAGCATTGCTTTGCTTTATGTTGTCCTACATAAGTGTGTCCAGTATCACCTATTTCTAATGTACCTGCCTCTAATAAGGGCAGCCTGGCTGCCTCAATGGACAATATGCCTGACCTTCATAATGTTGGACAGGAGGGAGGGGTACACCATATTTACCTATTTGTCAGCAGAGGAAGAGAGAGAGAGAGAGTCTGCTCCTCTACAAGAGGCCTGTCACTTTGGAGTCTGTTGACATGGGGAACCAGATAATCGGTTCTTTGATGCTTTAACTGTTCCCATAAGGCCGGAAGTCCATTCCAGAGCGGTGTTACAAAAAGTAACCCCCACTCTGCAGAGATAGTCTGCAAATGGTGTTGAAAAAGCAAACCGTGATAGCTATTTTTTATGCATTTGACAACAACTGTAGTAATATTTGCAGATACTAAAACAATTTGCCAACTGTTGCATCTTATCTTCCAGTAGTACCATTATGGAAGTGCCTTCAAATTACAGATGGCATGCCTACACAAAAGCCAAAATATTTGGTTCAATGCTTATTTTACTATGCATTGGTGAATCAGGTTTTTCGATTATTTTGTCTTTAGCTTACAGAACAAAATGTGTCGACAATCCACCAAACAATGACAGTGGTGTAAAGGTGCACATACATTCATAAAACTGCAGATCTCATATTGCTACGTTTCATGTAAAGAAAAACTTGAGGTTGACAGCTCGTCCCTCACTATGTCCTGTGAAGCAAAAAACAGCACAGAAATCTGTCTGAGTAGTCACAGGTGTGAAAGAGCAAATACAGAGAGAGTGGGGTTTCGGATACATTTGAATAAAAGGGGCAAAAAGTGATTCCTTGCATTCATAGATCTGAAGCAAGCTTTTGACAGCATAAGTTACAGATGTGGTCGTGCCCTGTTGATCTTGTTCACCCGTTGATGGCATTTCATTCAAACACCTTGATTAGAGTTCAACTCAGTTCAAAGGGAGACCTCATGGATGAAATCTCGACAAAAAAGGGTGTAAAACAGGGCTGCCCACTAGCGGCTTTACTTTTTAAATTATTTATCGCCGACCTACCGATTGCCTTGAATGAAACAAAATCTTTTCCACCTCAAAGAAATGGGCAGCAAATCAGTTGGGCCATATATGCCGACAATTCTGTGTTGATGGACACCACCCAGATTGGGTTTCAAAGACTTTTGACTGATCTCCAAGTTTATCTCCACCAAAACAATCTTGCAATAAATGTAAAAAAAATCAAAAATAGTGGACTTCAGCCCAAAAACCGGCAAAAGGGATAAGACATTTAAATGGAAAGTGGCTTGTGAGATTCTTGAGGCCACACAGTATTTACGTTATTTGGGAGTTCGGTTCAACAAGTCGATTCGTGAATGGGACTGGACCCAAGACTTGACACTCCGCATGAGAAATTTGTCACTGCAGGAAGCAGAGCTACATGCGGCATATGGGAAGTTCACTATGAAACCTGTGCTTTTGTTCAACCTGCAAAAGGTAGTTCCAACAATTACCTTTGGAAGTGAAGCAGGATGGAATATAAGCCAAGGCGTTGGACATACTTAGAAGGTCTTTTCTGGCGAAAAATTCTTAAACTGCCTTCCAATGTTTCATTGATAGCCATCCGTCATGAGCTGTGTCTGGAACCCCTTTATGGAATGGTGCTGTAGAAAACGATAGCTAGATTGAGGAAAATGCATTTATCCAACACAGCCTCTCCCTACCGCAACTTGGCAGCTTCTAATGAGTCACCTCATTCTGGACTATTAAGGACTTGGGCTGATAAAATTGATAAGATCTTGAACCATGCTGACGTTTATATGGGCACAGTGCTTTTTAATCCTCAAGCTGCAAAGAAAAAGTTGAGAAGGCGGAATTGGATCCAAAACATAGAAACACGTAACAAATTAGCTTTGTCCCTTTACATTGGAATTGCTACATGCGGAGTCGACCAGTTACCACAGTATTTAAGCAAATTTCCATCGCGCTATCATAGAGACCAGTTCTTGAGACTAAGATTACATTTATAAAAAAAACAAGGAAATGCTCTTTCTAAAAGATGACAAAGAAACTCTCAATAATGTTTGTAGATTTTGTCATGCTTCAGTTGAATCATTGAAGCACTTGATTACGGAATGTTTGGAGCTAAACACCAAACGTTCAATATTCCTGAGTAAATATTCCCCCCTAAGTGGAGGGCTGGTGGTTTTTGATGTTAGCGGGAACAAACGATAAACGAACTTGTGCTGTAACTGATTTTATGGACCAATATTGACTATCGTGTAATTTAGACAATGTGGAGTATGTGATATTGACGGCAGACTTTGGGGGGCTGATGATACTTATTAAGAAGTACTGAATAGTGTATAGGATTCTTAGCTAAATGTGTGTGTGTAATAAAGGTTTGTCATAAACTACATGTTACAATAAAAAAATGCCATGTAAATCATGTGCAGCCAGCATGTTTGACCCATTTCTTACAACCAGTCATTTAAAAATCTGTTACAGGCAGAGCCAATGGCACTGAATAAAATGTGAAGAGTGATTGAATGTTTTAGGGAATTTAACCCATTTAAGTTCAGGCTTTTCCTGGAGTAGTGCCATTTTGAATGTAATAATCTGTTCTCAAATCTCCCATTATGGGTGTAGAATGTGCACAGAGGTCGCTAAAGTATCTTTTGTAACAGATAAAACTGTTGGGTTTTACAATGCTTGTTTTAGCTTGCCTTGAGTACAAGGAACAGTTATAATTCAAGTGGCTGAAGGCATGCTTGACTAAGTCATTTTATTACACCAGGAGTACATTTGCAGCTGCAATTTAGCCTTAAACTCTCAACAGACAGCTTATAAATAACACTGGAAGGCCCAAGTTTGAAGTTAGTGCTTCAGAAAGATAGCTCAGAGTGACTCCAGGAGGATGTGCTTTGGGCAGTAGGTGGCAATGGCCATAGGAACTAGTATGGCCATGGGAAGTCAGTGGGTGATTAAATAACCAAACAACACCCACAAGCTGTGTGTCCCTGCTCATCTACCTCTGAGCCAAAATAGCTTGGGCTTTTATCTGTGTGATAAAGAAAAGTGCATTTTGCATTAAGGCCAAACTAAATGAGCAAAGATAGTGAAGCATTCATTTTTAGGTTTGCCAACAAATATTATCATTTTTGGTACCTCCTTCCCTCCGTAGTTGATTCATGTAAGTAGGGAGAAAGAATACAGCCTAGAGGGGTCAACAAGATAGACAAGTGCATGGAAGATACTCAAAGGAGACTGATCATGATGCATGCTTGTAAAAGGTTAAGCCCAAGCCTGTTGGTTCACTACTAACTACAGACAGGTCAAGTGTAAATGATGGAGCGATGGGATAAGCCACTGCAAGCCCTCTGGATTTACAACGATGTGGGGGTTTCTGGATCACCAGGATATAACCGAAGAACCTTTTTTTTACATCGACTGTATTCTTACTGATGTCTATTACTTGATGCCTTTATCAGTTGTCACATGCAATGCTCAGATGGAAGTTGTGAGTCTCTCTCTGAGAGAGGCTCTTTCTGCAGGTATCTTTCCATCTTATTTTCTGAATCAAGCGCCTCTTTTTCCCACTTCAGCTATTGATTCTAAGTTCTTGGAGATATGGGAAGTCTTCTTCTCACAGGCCATTCATTGGGTGTACACATAGTGTTACATTTTCAGATGTGTAAAGACTGTGCCTTCAAAGAATGCTACCAAATGATGGCAGTAGCTGAATATGTTTTCGTACTATGTTTTTGCGTGCTTTAAAGTGCTATCACTCAAAGATACTCTTTTTGTCATTCTTGGAAGGAAGAAAGGCTGAGTCATACCACCTGGTATTTGAACTTGTGACCTGCACATTGCACACAGATCTCTTCAGTAGGTACATTGACTCCCTGGCACATCTCGCAGGTTACACAGCACCACACAACGTGCAGATGTTAGGAGGGTTGTTAGCTATATTGAAGGACCTTCCTGAAATTATGTTTTTCTTTTCCTCAGGCGAGCATGATGCCTATTGTCTGTTCTGAAATTACTTCTTTGCTCAGTTCAGCTTTAGTTAGTATCTAAGCAAAAGTAATGTCTCATAAGGTAAGCAAGGAAGAGCATCTGGAATCCTTAGTAGCGATCAGAGGTATTTACAAAAAGCATAGAAAAGATTATTTAATGATGTGGGAAGTAATTAAACCCAATATTGAAAGATTCCTATTGTTTATCAAGTATTGTGTCATAAGTCGCAACCCAAACCTCTCCCTGTATGACTCATCCAAAACTAAAATAACCCCAGCAACAATCTCAAGGTTCATTTAATCTCTCTCTACCCCGATACTTGCATGAAATAATTGACTACTTTCACCGTCAAGCATTGCTCCAATGTCTTCTAGGATTGGAGAAGAAATAGACAATGACCCTAGGTCTTGAATCAGTCGCAAGACTTGATGGTGGATATAGCCAATGATATTTATGTAGATATTGGGGTGTGTGTATATTAAGTTTGTCTTCTTGTTATTGCTGGGGAGATTGATGTGTTGAGAGTAGTACATCGGGAGATTGCCTGAAGGGTATACAATGACCGTAAACAATTTTCCTTCGTGAAAAAGTTAACATGCTAAATTGTTTGCCCGTGTTCTACATGCACCAATTCATGAGCAAGGCCATAGTGCATCTAATTTATCAACCACTTCACATTTAAAACATGATTTGCAACTTTGATTTGGTGGGTATCTTTTTCATTGATTAAAACACTGAGATCATTTCAAGTGACATTGAATATTGCCGTATTTACTAATCAGTGTGCATTCGTGCATTATACAAGTGTTTTGTTGATGAAAATACTAATTTCTATTATTTCTTTAAATTCTCAATTCTAGAATTTGGTAAAAAAAAATACAAAATAAGTTATATTTAGTGCATGTTTATCACTCAGGTTCACCAGTATTATAGCTGCCTCCCAGATGATAAGGTGCCCTATGTGAATAGCCCCGGAGAGAAATCTAGAATCAAACAGCTTTTACAGCAGCTGCCTCCACATGACAATGAGGTAAGTGCTGGATGATCTTTTGAGGAACGCTTGCTTGGCACGTTTTTGTAAAGAAGAAAAATATAGCACTAAGACGGCAGCCATTGTCAGACGCAGAAAAGGAATGTGTGGATCCCACTGTGGGATTCACGTTTGGCTGCACTGCAATTAGTCTTCAAGTTGGCCATTGCCGAGTTCTGTTGCCTTGAGTTGCATAAGCCTTTGAACATCCCTAGTCTTATCATGTAGTAAGTGGAATAACCTGACACTGCTTTAGTCTGTCTTCTGGGCTGCAAATAATTGAGCCGTGACACTAATCTTCATCCGAATTAAAATATCTGTAATGCTTCATCGCCTTAGCCACCTAAAAGGTTGTTTTCACTGCACCTCCCAATAGGTACAGATGCAGCACACTCACAATTCTCTAATATCTGACTTTGCAACAATAGGGGGATGTTATTAAGTGTTTGTGGTCAGCCCAATCCTGTGGAAAGCGGCTCTGAAATCCTAGTGATCATCACTCATCATTCCAAAGCTCCTATGTGCGGATCTGGCAATGCGCCATATTCCTCCGGTGCGGACATACCACAGCTACAATCTCACCATCTTGTAAGGATCGATTCTCAGAATGCATAGAATATTCATGTATCTACATGTTAACCAGTATAATGCATTTCATTGTCTCTCATCCGCTGCCAGAAATTGGAAAAGGTGCAGACACTATGATCTAATCATTATGACTATTATAAAAATAATGTGAGATCTTTATCAGGTGGGAAAAGATCAGTGTGAGTGCAGTACTCACTGACTGTTCCCGTAAAAGAGTGCATCTGTATGTAGGCCTCTCGAAGGCTCTCCCCAGAAGGTTTCCCGCTGGGTGGATAATGAGCAGGCGGAATGTATAGCAGTTTTTAATGTTGTGCTCCCACAGGCACACATTACAGTAATGAAACATGTGGGCAGTAGTGGAAAAGGACCACAACGAGCCCACTTGGACATGACTTGTGCCGGTGCAGGAAGTCAGTGATCAGATTCACTCAATTCGCTTGTATGTCCAATTGGCTGATGTTTTCTCTTCTCCGACACCAGCACCCACACTGCAAAGTAATTGACTTGACTTAGCGCTAATCACATAAACACAAATCCTTCCTGCTCTCTCAAATTAGCAAAGACAAATGCCACTGGCATTTGTTTTCAAGTAATTGTTCAAGAAGTTCTGGGGAAGATTAATGAAACATGGAGGCAAGTTTCTTTTCATTGGGCATACGGACATTTGGGGTGTTATCTTTCAATTTACTAAATTGTGTGGAGTAACTAAAAATGATTATCATTGTCAATGTAAAATATGTCCTCATATTATGTTCCTAAACAGTTTTAATATAATTGCTTTTTGATATTGTAGCGTTTGAATAGGCAGAGACTTAAGAACTTTGGGCTGCAATGCCAGGGCCAGGCTTCAACCTCTATTGTAAGAAAAGGGGCAACGTTTAAAGGCCATTCATACACAGTATCTAAAAGAGAGCTAATCTTGAGAACATTTTAATTATTTTAGTTTTTATGGTTCAACGTGTATCGTGCCTCATCTCAGTAGGGAGGGCAGCATATTCGTGAGCAAAATAAATATCTATATTTGGAAATCCTAAGAACGTCGCCGCACATCTCTCCTAATGACAGCCGAAACCCATGTTCCTTTTTTAGCAGGGCCAATCGGTGATCTGGTTGAAGGGATCTTGGCATTAGTCTGATCATCCAAATCTAAATCCCACTGGGCATGAAATGTGATCACGCCGTGGAATACTTGCCCCCAAGAACCGCAAATATTTCCTGGGAACTGGGTCGGGAAGTAAAGTTTCCTGTAGCAGAGGGTAGAGTGGACTGTTGACCTATGATATGATATGAGAGATTATTTATAACACGCTTAATACCCATAGGTTTCTATGCGCAGACTCAGGGATCGAACTTGTGTTGCTTCGTGTCGTCTTGTTTCCAAGGCGAGCATGCTGCCCCTGAGGTATCCTCCCGAGATGAGCTCCAAAGATCCTAAGGTATGGATTCTTACTCTGCATTAGTGTTTCTGTCAGTTGACCTTACCAGAGGATTGCTGTAAATAGTGACCTTCAAGCACACACTGCAAATCTTGTTTACCTGCTCCGGTCAGAAGACCCTGTGCAGGATTCTTTCTAGCATTCAGTAGAGCATACACCTACAATGAGAGTTGCATTTCAATGTATTAGTCGATAATTAAAGTTCAGTACATTTTTTAAAAAATGTATACGGTTGAAGTCCCCTCTGCAGGCTGGTATTGCTGCCGGCTTGTTAAATGCGGGTCAGTGAGAACCCTGATGCGTACTAGAAGCCCTCTCAGAGTGTCAGCACCAAGCAAAGAAAGACCACCCATTTCAGGATATTAACGACAGAAAGTTACTGTGTATACATGCACTGCTTTGGAGGCACAGATTGACATAAACAACATTCTCGCCCCCAAAACCGCTCATCACCCTGGCCTAAAAGGCAGGAAGACTATCATAGCCTTGTATAATTAATAAGAACATTCCACATGTATAAAACTTCTACCCGAGACTACATTTATGTGGGGTATATTTTCTACTGCACTGATTACATGTTTGGAATAATAACAAAAGAAGGTGTTACGCCCTTGTGGCTTGGGTATTTCTCAACATTTCTAACAAGTTTCTCAACTTTAACAAAAGGAGTCCTAAGGTGATGTGTCGCCCCTTAAAACCTGTGCAAACCTAAAATCTCACATGTTCAAATCCTGACAGAAGGTGACTCAGCCTTTCATCCTCCATGGTAGATAATAGGAAGATTGATTGCTGTTCCGCAATAAGATGTGCAATGTGAAAACTCTTTTCAACCATGTTGATGCATCTGATCTGCTATATGTGTCTCAATTTGCTTTTTTTACTTTTCTAATGCTTAAATGTATGTTCAATAGTATTTTCCTGTGTTGTACCTGTTGCTGGTGGTGTGGCTCACAAGTAGTACTGCTAGGGTAGCCCCTGACTAGCTTTAGGGTCTTATTATGTGTAGCCGCCACACTCGCATTGGGTACTGGTGAAGCGTGCCCTGTGGGAAAACATATCCCGGACAGACCATGGTCTTCCATAGGTGGTCCATGAAGGAACAATGTAGAGACCTTGGATTGTCATGGTTTATCAATGATCATCAATGCAGAGAGTTCACTTAAATGCTATGACAAGTGAGCGAGATCATCTCACTTCGACATCAGCCTCCTTGATCCTGTGCCATGAAAGAAGAGATTATAAATCGTCATGCTCTTGTAGGTTATGAGAAAATGTCTATTTTGAAGAAATTCTCTTGTGCATGGGACATAGCCTACAGGTATTGATAGACTAAAATGTTCAGCAAAGGTTTTAAAAGTGCCTCTCTAATGTTTAAAAGTGCCTATGTACCACTGGTCTCCCCTCCCTTTCCATGTTAGCCATTCCCACAAAGTTTCCACACCAAATAATATACTATTTTTAATGCCAGAACCTCCAGATTATTTTCTGTAATCCGGGATCTGTCCACCCAAGGCTGTGTCAGCATTATCGATTCAGATGTATGAAGCAGACACCTCCATCATCCTCCCTTAATGTACTTGGCAGGTTGCTGTTTTGCCCAGTTAATGCTTGATTTCAGATCTTGTGTTTCTCGGACACAGCTATTATTTTTAAATGACTGTGGCAACTTTAGCAAAAATGAACTTGCATGCACTCACAGTTCAACCCAAGCGACCTCTATGCCCTGTTCAAGTGGAATAAGGCCGAGTTGAACTTAAAGACGAGGGTTCACAAAAAACACAAAAAACATTAGATTTACTTAAATATGTTTCCTTCATGTGTTTTAGGTACGATATTGTAATTCCCTGGATGATGAAGAAAAAAGAGAACTGAAGCTCTTCAGCAATCAAAGAAAAAGGGAAAATCTAGGACGAGGCAATGTAAGACCTTTCCCTGTAACCATGACCGGCGCAATTTGTGAACAGGTGAGCCACGCTGCCCGGCATGACCTTCTGAAGATTATGATGGATGAGACAATTTATGTAATGCTCAAAATATCGCAACAACTCTATGACCGCAGGGTTCGTCAACGTGCCCTTCAATACTTGCCTTTGTGTGCTTGCTTTCTGAAGGACAGGAACATTACTGAAGTTTAGGGTATTTCGGCAAGCTAATAGGGGAGGGCTGTTACTGGGGTTCTTCGTCTAATACTATTGAGAGTATGATGTCCAGTTTTTCAGGCTTTGTTAAATACCCAAATTGCACAGAGCTAGTCGAGGTGAAGCCATGCATTTTCAGCACAGAAGATATATAATTTTGGTAAATGAACTAGCCTCTGTCCAGATTTTCTCTTCATGTAAATATGTAATTGACTGGTAAGGCTCAATAGGGAAATGGGCTTTCCAAACATATGCTTGTAATACACTACATGGCATCCTGGTTCTGGTACCTTTCGGTTCCATTTACATGAGGGGGGAAAGGGTGAAAAGGGCTTGGTGTCTTTAAATGAGTCAGAAAAGGGTCACTGGGGGGGCCTTTGTCCCGGAGTGGGCTTCATGCCTGCGTGTAACTCAGATGGTGCAATGCAGCAGCGACATTTATTTTGTGTGATGAAATGGGAGCTTTTCATTCTCTGAAACTCGCAGAAAGGCTGTGAATGCTTCTTGTTTATCACTGCATGTGTTTCTTTGATCAGCCATGATGGAGATATCAATGAAGCCGTTGCTTGGAAGCGGGATCTGCTGAGGAAAGCATTTTTTTTCATCGGAGGCTTAATTTGAAGCATCCCACAATTTGATTAAAGACTCTCCTTGTTTTGTTTTGACAGTGTGGCGGCCAAATTAATGGAGGCGATATAGCCGTGTTCGCCTCAAGAGCGGGACATGGTCTTTGCTGGCACCCACAGTGCTTCGTTTGCTCGGTGTGCAATGCTTTGCTGGTTGACCTGATCTACTTTTACCAGGATGGGAAGATTTACTGCGGGCGGCACCATGCTGAATGCCTGAAGCCCAGGTGTGCAGCATGTGACGAGGTAAGTGTACAGCTATGTGCAGTGACTTTTAAAGCTACAGATCTCTCGCTCACTCTGTTGGTTGCTGGTATCAAACCTTTCAGCGAAGGTGGGCGCAATGGCTACAGTCTGTCCGGAATCCCAATTCACTCCTTTAAAATGAAGGATCATATCTGTTGAAAAGAACATTGACGCCAGTGCCTTAGCTCAGACCTATTTAGAGTCTTACTCAGTTTAATTTGGTTCTGGTTCAAACTGGTTTGCTAGTCTCATAAAAATCTAAAAGCTACCTTTGTGCATTAGACACTTCCAGAATTGCAAGTTTGCATATGCTAACTTATAATTAATGACATGCCACGCAGGGGTGTTGCTAGGTCTAGAAACGATGCGAAGCTACGCTAATGTCGAGACTGTCGGGACTCGGGGCTAGCTAGCCTTTTGGTCGTAGCCCCTGAGCTTCTATATGGGGCTACAGCCAAAAGACTCAGGGCTATAGCCTCCTCAGCCCTCCCCCAGCCACGTCTCTGATGCCACGCATTGTACAAAAGGACACTGGAAGAAGTCCGTTCAAGATATAGGATTATGGTACGACTGATCTTTCCAGAGTAGAGGAAAAAATATTGAACCTTTTTTCAGAAAGTATCAAAAACTGTACATTAGTCGTGGGATGATGCGCCAGTTTCAGAATTCAGGTTCAAAGATGGTTTTCTAGTGCACTAAAAGCGAGCACAGAAAGAAGTTCAGCCCAAAAACAAATGTGCAGCCAACATATCAAAATATCACAGTGCTGCAGCGAAGGATCATGCAGCGTGAGCGGAGGGAGGGCTGGGAACACTCACCCATCTTGGGGAGAACAGATTCATGTGTTCCAAAATAAGTTTACATCGAACAGCCTAAAATGAGTCACCACCCATCCCTTGCCCCTAGATTTAGCAGAAGAATGGCACACAATATACAGCTTTTAATATAGTAATTAGACTTTCTTCTAGTCTCTTTATTCAACAGGTTCTAGTGGCCTTCGTCTAAGGTGCACTAAACCTCTACTGCTGTTACTTGCGCCGATTGTTACCCTGTGTTAATCCTCATTGCATGGTTGCAAGACATATTGTTCTTCATAGCCAGTCAGATTTCAGAATTTCACTAGCCGCTAAATAAAAGAGGTTGTTTTGATCCAACACTAGTTTGGATACAAAATCAGGTATTTCTCTACTTGGTTTTAAAGCCGATGCCTTCCATGGATTTCACTGGTGATTACTGCTTCCGACCAATAATTCTGCTGCTGAGTCATAAGAAACTATTTTTGCAATGAACTGTACAACTGCCTCTTAGAGGTAAAGGCATGCTGATTGGCAGCAGTGAATGTGTACGGAGAAAAAGGCACTCACTCCCCTCTGTGAATAAATGGCTCTAAGGACATACAAGCAAAAGGAGTGTTCCTCTTATGAATATACTGTTCACACTCAGAAGAAGAGTAAAATCCTGTAAACATGCCTTACAGTAAGGTCTGCTATATGAAGCGACAGCAGCTAGCAGGAAGCACGGTGTGACTTTGCTGACAAATCTGCTGCTGAAATGACACCGGAGGGCCCTGCGTATAACCGGTTGCCATAGAACAGTCAACATGACAGAGCAACAGCAACCACAAGCTCTCAGGGAATCCAGCAAGCAAACAGCCTCCACGAGGCGTGTTCCCTTTCATTGTTCTGCCCAGGATACTTGTTTCCCTTTTTTCTTTTCTTCGCCCATCAGCCTCTTTACTTTCTCTCTGAGCTTGTCTCGTCCACTGCAAACATGTTACTAGGGAATGCATTAATCATGTGTCAGTAACCAGCTGCTTATATCCCCCGAGGAGGAAGCATAGAAATGAATGAGTCAAGTTTCACTCAGCTTTCCTGGATTCCCTGAATCACTTGGCTCCATATGCTCTATGTGCGAAGTCCAGTAAGATCCCATTCCAGAAGCTCTACTGCAAAGTTGCTAAAGGCGAGGAAAGTAAATAGAGAAGTTCAGCTTAGCTGGAGACTGCAATGCTGAAAAATCACAACATGCCCCCTGATCATGTTTAATGAAAGATTCTAAACAGAAAAGGAAGATTGTAACTCATCATGCATTGTGAAGGCTCCCAATCTTCAAGGACAACTATTTCTGAGTCTTAAAGCACTCTCACATTCGGAATCGGCTGCTATACCTGTGCCCCCTTACAATCCGATGTGAATCATCTCTAAAAACATCTAAATTACACATTTGTTCCTAAATCCATCAACAGCGCTCTTTTTGTAACCCTTTCGTAACCAGGAGAGAGCAGCTGCAAATAGAGGACATTCTGGTACTATTAGTTTGTAGGTTTATAGTTTGGATCCCTGCTCAGCAACGTATCTGGCACCATCTTTTAACTGTTAATCACTGATCTCTTGAATGATTCTCGATCATTGCATTGTTTCAGGGATCATCGATAGGGCTCTTGTAACATAACAAAGCACTGTGAAGAAAGTTATATCCTCTCAATAACTGCCATTTGAATTGTCCATACATATCACATGTGTTGGGTCATTTTTAGGCATATGCTTTTAAACTGTCTAATTGGGTATATGTTTAAAATCAGAAATGTGTTCTTGCTGCTTTGTTACCACCATACTTCATTCTGCATAGTTCTGGCCCTCGCCCAAAGAATACAGAAGCACACTGTGACAGAATTCCATCTGTACGGATGTGCAATTCTGACCTTTGTTTATTTTTGCTATGTGAAATGATGCTGGTTTTCTCTCTCAGACTGAGCTCTGCTAAACAGGCCCCATTTACAAATACTGAAAGGTATAGTTCACACATCTGTACTTTGCTGGGCCCTGTCTACTTCCACGCCAGTAGCTCCAATGTGTTTTGGCAATGGTACGACGTTCTTTCATCGTCAGACATTTCAAAGCCTGCAGTTTAAACGTGTTTGTTAGTTAATCGAATTTTTGGAGGGTGCAGGGGATGGGAAAGGGCATAAAAGTGGTTGGGGGATTGGGTATAGGTAAAAATAGGTGCAGGAGGTGGGGATTGGGGGGACCCCAAAAAAAGAATTTGATGACCTGTCAAACACGTTTAAATTGCAGGCTTTGAAATACCTGACAGTGAAATGACATAGAACCTTGGCAACATCAGAGCTGCCAAGCGACATTGCATTCCTGAAACCTGTTGCTCTCCAGAACGAATACTTTCAAACCTGTTCCCAAAAATCCTACCCTCATCCCACTCCTTCCCCAGAATTACCGGCCCATTTCGAACACCCATTTCATGGCCATAATCATGGACCGCACAGCGTACAAGAAACTCTGCCCCTTCACCGAAGCGAACAACCTCCTCGACGTGGCCCAATCTGGCTTCAGACCCCTCTGAGGAACTGAGTACTCCCTAGTGTCCGTTTGGGAAGTCCTAAAAAGAACAGCGCACATGGAAGGATGTGCTGTACTCGTTCTCCTTTACCGCTCTGCCGCCTTTGATACTATTGACACCATTCTCCTAAACAGGCTATAAGCCTTAGGAATCAGAGACACTGCCCTCACATGAATCTCCTCCTCCATCTCTAATCGCTTGCAAATCATGGTCCTCTACCCTTTCACATCTGCATCCCTCCCAGTGCCGAAGGGGGTCCCACAGGGAGCATCCCTTTCTAGCCTCCTTTATAGCCTCCTCTTCAATATCAATCTCAGCCCACTCCCCACATTCACCCGCTCCCACAATCTCACCTGCTACAATTATGCAGACGATACCCAGATCATCCTTAAATTCCTGGCAATGCGGACGCTTGTCTGAGATCCTTCGTGGGGAGCCCGGGGCTGCCCGCCTACAGCAACGCGTTGGGAGCACATACAGGAATATTAAAGTATGGCATCGAAGGCGGAACGATAGGGGAAGCTCCAGACTGAATTGCTGCAAAATTGGGTGCCGGCCAAAGCAAAACATGGTCACCCGAAATTCTGACAGCCTCGAAGAAAAGACATATCTAAGATGGCGCCGACCACGGAAAGCTGCCCCAGGACGCATTGGAAATAGCAGGGTCCTGCGGAGAAGAGACGGAGGAAAGGCATGAGCTCCCCGGGTGTGAGAAGTGACTGCATTCCTCATAATTGACAGCAGCGGTCTTATCGCAAAACCAGAGCTGCTGCACCAGCTTAAAAGAAAGCGAAGATCGTGGAAACGAGGGAGGAGTCATGAAAACCCCTTTCCAGGAGCAGAAGGATTCGAAGCGAACAAGCCCGGTAGGCAGATAGGGACAAGCAGCTCCCTTAAAGGTGTGCTCGCCACAGCCACATTACGGCATAAAGCATAAGTGCTGAATCCCCAGCAATAGCACCCCCACCCCATAACAGCGACTTGCTTGAGAACTGAGCTACCTTCACATTGGCTTGAAGGGGCAACGCCACAACAAGGGGAGAGAGGGACATAGCAAGTGAGAGCTGCCCCCCCCTCCCACATTTGAGAGAGGAGGCAGATCCTGGGCACAGCATACAGCCAAAAATAAGGATGGCCAGATACCAGAAACCCCACAAGTCTGCAAATATTGCAACCCTCCTGCAACCACAGTACAAGAAGAAAAAACCAAAAGGGGGGGAACCCCAGATGCAACCACCTGAAAGACTCCCAGGCCAATGGGCCGCAAAGGAGGATATCCAGTCACTGTTCATGGACATTAAATCTGAATTTAGAAACTGCATGTCCAAAATCGCCTCCAGAGTAGATAGGCTGGACAACAGAATAGAGGAACAAGTTTAGTGAAGCGGAAGACCACTCCATGGAGCAAACAACCCAATAAAGAGAGCTGCACAGGAAGGTTCAGCTCTTGGAGGGGACAAACAAAGCTATCACACTTAAGCAAGAAGATAATGAAAACAGAGCGAAAAGGAACAACGTAAGAGTCAGGGGGGTCTCAGACTGTGATAAAACCATGCTACTACTGGACCGTGCACACAGACTGCGCAGCCGAAGTGGGGCCCCCACATAATTCCCACTGGATGTAATCACCCGAATTCACTTCTTTTCCACAAAGCAAAGTCTCATGGCTGCGACCGGCTTGCAAGGCGAGCTGACCTATCAAGGGGCATCAATCCAGATTTAACAAGATCTGGCCGTAGCAACAGTACAAAGACGCAGAGCGATGAGACCATTAACCACCTTCCTTCAAGACCGGAAATTTAGATACCGCCGGATCTTTCCCGCAACTCTCCAATTCACCTATGAGGATATGATGCAAACCATCGGCTCTCTGGAAGAAGCAGAGGGCATCCTGACAAGGCAACCCTCGACCACAGATGAGGACCTCACAGCACCATCACCTGCTGGAGGGAAAGACGGAGACCCCAAACCAAAATGCAACACTTGATCAAAGGGAGCAAGAGGCCAGAAGATGCCAAACTAAGTTCCCCGCAACAACCATGACCATCTCTGCCAGCCTGTCCCATGGTTCCCCAGTATAGGGGCATCAGGACATTTAAATATAACTCCCTATTGCCAAACGACAGAGGAACCTGGTCTCCTCACGGTATAGCCCGACCTAGAAAAGTGCAATCACTCACTGGGCAAAAGGCCTCTAGGCCTAATCTTGTTGGTATTTTTGTTGAACAGTTTAGTTACAATGTTTGTTTTGAAAAGTTGAAAATCCGGTTGCGGCTGCTCAACGGAAGATTATTGGAACCAGATGGCAAAAGCTGATCACTTGGACTCTCCCCCCTTCATAGCCAGACAGAGAGACAAGAAGGTTCCCCTCCACACCAGAAGTTATGATTTGTCTCCCTCAACATACAATGCTTGAACTCCCCGAACAAATGCAGGTCAGCTCTCCAACGCCTAAACGACCTGGAGAGCTCAGTGGTATTCCTCCAAGAAACACACCTAATCGAGGCAGACATCCCCAGTTTGTGCTGCAGAGCCTATGGTCCAGTGGCGCTAAGAAAGGAGGCACAGTAATCCTCATGGCAAAGGGCATCCCTTTCACCGAAATGGAAGTCCTGTGTGGCCCGAGGTGTTAAAGGTAAGCTGTGTGGCATCTTGTACACTCTAGTATCAGTGTACGCCACCAACGATAAACAAGAAGAATTCCTAGAAGAGTTGGAAGCTAATCTTCTACCCTTCCTGGAGGGGCAAGTAATCATAGGAAGGGACTTTAACGGGGTCCCGTACCCTCTCATTGACAGATCCCACCTTCCAATGGCAAGAGACTTCAAAATTGCGCTGGCCCTACTGCACCTATTCAGGGCCCTGGGAGTGGTGGACTCATGGAGGGTGCTCCACCACGGGACAAAAGACTTCTCCTTCTTTTCACACGTGCACCCTACCTTTTCGCATATCGGCCTACTGTTGGCTGGCCCCCAGATTATGCAGTACACAGAAGAGGTGGATATTGGAACCAAAGTAATCTCGGACCACTCCCCAGTTATCCTCACGGCCCAAATTCATGACACAGACCCCCCCAAACCCAGATGAAATCTCTGTGACCCAATATTAGGTGGCATGGCACTCAGGGACGATCTAACTAAAGCCATTCAGAATTATTTCAAGGAAACCCTTTGTGAACTTACATAGCTAGTCACCAGATGGGAAGCTATGAAATGGTTATTAGGGGGAATTAAAGCCCAGGCAGTGGCATACAAAAAACACCTGATGAATATCAGAAAGCACCTGGAGAGTGTAGTGTCCACCGCAGTGCTGGAACATAAAAAAGGACGGTCCCCTTAGGCTTCCCAAACTTTACGCATAGCCAGCAGCAAGCTGGAAGCCCATTATATGGAGGAAACAGCACAATCTCTCATAAAAACTAAACATGGATACTACGCCAAACGCATTAAAGCTAACAAAATCCTGGCGTAGAAATTGGCAAAAACCCAAAGAAGAAACCTGATCATTAGGCTAAAATATCCATCGGGCAGATCCCAATATGCAGAATATGCTAAGCTACAACTGGCCATGGCACACTTGACAGAGACCATGTCATCCTCTCAACATTTGCAAGCTCAACAAGAAGACTACATTGCAGGATCCTCCCTTGCCAAGATATCACTCAAGGGCAGAGAAGCCTTGGAATTACCGGTCACAGCAGAAGACGTTGACTCATTAATCAAAGCCTTAAAACCCAGAGCCCCATTCCCCGATGGTTTCTCCCCCAAATTCTACAAATTCTTCAAGCCACTCCCGACGGAATGTGTGTCATATAGACCAATTATCCCTCCTCATTATTGATGCGAATATTTATTCCAAAATTCTAGCAAATAGATTAGCAAATATTCTCCCCAAAATTATAGAGGCTGACCAAATGGCTTCATCATGGGTAGAAGCACCAAAGATAACATCCAGAGGGCCCTTGATATAGTGGAAATGGCAGCGTCAGACCGGCACAAACTGACTTTATTATCCCTAGATGCAATCAAAGCCTTTGATAAGGTAGATTGGGCATTTATGTGGCTAGCCCTTGAAGCATTCCACTTTGGCGCTTTATTTTGTAGAATGATTCTAGCGAATTACAGCACCCTCAAAACAATCCTCAGGGTAAATAAGAAATTCTCAGCCCCCATTTCCCTCTCCTTTGGTACACAACAGGGCTGCCCGCTCTCCCCGTGAATATTTGCCCTCATTATGGAACCCCTGGCCCAAAGGATCTGTAGTAACACCTCTATCTCAGGGTTGACAGTAAAGGACAACCACTACAAAATATCACTCTACGCGAATGATGTAATGCTTTCACTCACCAATTGTTAGACATCCTTATCAATGGCCCTAAATGAGTTAGAAGGCAGGGGAAGTGGCAGGGTTCACCAATAATTACGCAAAGTCAGGGGCCCTAGGGGTGAGGCTAACTCCAGGGGAAATATACTCTCTCCAAAGGACCTGCCCGCTAGAATGGAGTGACAAGTCAATTAAATATCTAGGGGTCCACATAGTAGCAAACCCAAAAGATCTCTATACAGCCAACTTCCCCCAATTTTGGAATGACTTGGAAGCTGATCTAAAAAGATGGACAACTCAAGAGATCTCACTCATGGGAAGAATTACGGCATGCAAAATGAACCTGCTCCCCAGATACCTGTACCTTTGCACGGCCCTACCAGTGGATATCCCCCTGCAACCCCTCACTAAATTACAAAAACAAATCTCCCAATTTATCTGAAAAGGCATGAGACCAAGCATAGCAAAGAGGGTGATGGTGGCTGACGCCAAATGGGGAGGAATGCGGGTCCCTAATCTTCGTAACTTCTATGTCGCAGCACAATTGGCAAATATGCTTACCTGGTACTCTCCAGTAAACCCCCCGAAATGGGTCTACATCGAACAATCCGGGCTCTCTGCACCTCTCAGCACACTGCCACATATTGCTCAAGCAGCATGCAGGAGCTGGACTAAACTTCTATCCTCCACTAAAACCACTTTGAAATCCTGGCACTGGGCAATAAAAAGGAAAGGAACCATGCAGGCATTAGGCCCCCTCTCCCCAATCTTTCAGAACCCAGACTTCTCCCCAGGCTTACACCCGGCAAACTTTAAGAAACTGGATAAGGGGAGGGCTCCAGAAGGTCTCACAACTGTACGAAAATGATGCAGCCCTCACCTTTGAAAAATATAAAGATAGATTCTCCCTCCTGGAGTCAGACAGGTTTCCTTACACACAAATTCGCCACTGGATTTCGCACACAGCCACCAAACGAGGGGCCAAGCGCCCTGGGCCTGACATTGCAGAAGGGCCTGCAGGGAGGAGACACTTCGAGATGGTACAAGCTCCTTCAAGAAGATATGTTATCTGTCTGCCCCAAATACATGGCCCTTTGGGAAGCCGATATAGGACACCCCAAGGAAGACCAAACATGGTTGGCTATCTGGACCAGGAATAAAACCGCCTCCAGATGTATTACCAACAAAGAATGTGCCCTAAAATGACTATACCAATGGTACTTCTTCCCGATACGCCTTCACCACTTTGAGAATTCACTAGACGCCACCTGCTGGAGGAAATGTGGTGTTCCTGGCTCCTACTTTAACATGTGGTGGGACTGTTCGGTGGCACAAGCCCTCTGAGCCCTAAAGTAATTGAGCACATCACCCAAAGAACCCTTCACCCAAAGAACCCTACCATTAGATCCAGAAGTCACATTGCTAGGGTCCCCTCTCCCAGAGATCTACCCCAGAACTGGGGTGACAACAAAGCTAATCACCCAACTCCTCCTAACAGCAAAAATCATACTCGCCCGCAGATGGAAATCGCAGGAGGTCCCGCTGCTGCAACTTTGGTGTGTGAAGATCGTGGACATCCTGGTAGCAGAAAAGGTCACAGCAATTAAAAAAGGGACACTCCACCGCTTTACTAACATATGGATACCAGTCCTGGACTATGAAAAGGACTACCCAGCCCAAACACATAAACCATGGTCAACAAGGCTCTTCTTGAAAACTTCCACAGGTTGACAACCCCCACCCGAACCTCCCCCACTCGAGGAGAACCACGCACCTAATTACTAAATGTCAACTGTGCTAATATGTTGCACCAAACTTACAATGTTGTATGCCGCAACCGTTTAAATAAGGTTATTAAAAATAAAATCCCAAAATCGCCAGGCTCAACCCGTCCAGCTCTAACATCATGGTCTCTCGGATATTAACCACTGGATGACAGCCAACCACCTCATCCCCAACTATGGAAAAACATATATCCTAGTCTGCCAAAAAACTGCACTCCTTTCCAAACCTATCATCTGGTCTCACTCTCTAGCACCGTGCCCCCCTCCGGCAACCTCAACCACAGTGAAAAACCTTGAATGCACACTAGACACGGATCTATCCCTCTCCCAGCACATCAAGTCTGTATCCAGAACCTGCTTCTTCCACCTATGCATCCTCGAGCGCAGCTTCCCATACTTCTTCTATCCTCACTGAATCTCTGCCATCCTCACCATCATCCTCTCCCACTTCGATTTTACAAACTCTGTTTATCTAGACACATTGGCGTTCCAACGTAGGAAACTGCAAAAAATCCAAAATGCTGCGCCCCGCTTGCTCATTGGCCTCCCTCCCAGAGAAGAAATCAGGCCCACACTGAGAGTCCTCCACAATCTGTCGAAGTCTAAGGTATGCATAAATCGCACCAGGTCTGTGGACACAGGCCGCAGGCACGTCTTCCCATCCATGCACTCTAGAATGCAGCTATGGCTATGTCAAATCCGGTCTAGCAGCTCACATAGCCGTCCCGACTGAAACCTGTGATGTGCTTCAGCAAATCTGCCATTAATATAAAGCGACAGCCTACATCGAAAACTTAGGTCTAGCTGGGCACACATCGAGACTCCTGCACTAGCACTTTATCTTAAACTGCCAACAGCACCCACCCATGTGCTTGACCTCTGGGTTGCCTACAGGGCCCTAGCCAGCCCTCCTAAGTCCTAATCCTGGCCAAATGCACAAACACATCTTAAATTTAACTCTTAGAACTTTCCCATGCCTGGACTTCGTTCGCCAAGGGTGTTCCAACCACAGAGCACTTTCAGGCCAAACAAATGGTGCTATATAAATGACGACTACAATACATTAGAATGCAAAGACCCAACAAATCTGAATATGACACTCTACACTTAGAGCCAGGTTTAGCATCCTTCCAGCTGGCTGATCCAAACATTGCCTGCCTGTCCCAAGCTTGTTACCACCTCGAGCCATTGCTGATTGTTGGACCTCATGGTGTTGTTGGACCTAGTCAAGCCAGCTTGTCATTGAAGTTGAATTGTGACCCTGTCAAACGTTCCAACTGCATGGATATGAACATGGATGTTTCTCCCAAGCTTGTTCGTGCCTCAAGCCTCTGCCGCTTGTTGAATTGCATCACATTACAGAATTCTGTCAATCCAGCCTGACTGACTCAGACCAAATTTGATGCACCTGAAAGTGCCCAGAAACTCAGCTCGACACGTCAAGCTCCTGAAAGAAGACTAGGTATAAGGTATCTTTTAGTGGTCTGTCCCCATCCCCAGCCCATTGTATATGGGTCCTAGTAAAATTTAAGACCCCACTTTATACCTTAAAGACATAGGGCATCATTACGTGTTGGGCAGAATTCTGGCGGTAAATCCTCCACAATACCGACCAACTGAATTACTGTTACCGCCACTTGATCTGGCAGAACTACTGCCAGATTACAAGTGTCAGTAGTGGTGTAAATCCTCATTTTCTGTGAGTCGATAGGACTCTATGGGGCTTTTTTGGCAGAATTACCACAGCAGTAATTCCACCACAGCAATTCTGCTGTTTCTGCTGATTTTTCGCCAGAGAGTTGTGGGATTTACCTCCAACAACATGCTGGAGGTAAACCCTCCACTCTAGGGCCATACTTGTAGTATGGCGGAGCAGGAATATTGGCAGGAATTCTGTTAACACCAATTTTTCCCCCTCGGCAATACTTGTAATGAGGCCTATATTCTTGATTTTGTATGACTTTTCTACAAGACACTTTACCTGCAGACCTATGTTTTCCAATACACAGAGTGTCTCTCAAATAATCTGCATTCACTGTGTATTTCCTTAGAGGGATGGGGTTAGTAATGTCCAACAGTATCATAAGAACTTTCAGAATGCCACCAGATTGAATGGGCTGAAAATAACAATCTTATATTGCTTATTGAAGCAGATAAATAATATAGAATTCCTAATATTTTAAAATACAGTCATGTGCAACGACCACCAGCCCCATGAGCCCCCAAGGTCCTAAGGCGCAGGTGCTAAAGACTCTAATGAAATAACTTACCTTGGGTTCTGATGTTGAACACGTTTTCTATGTTGACTTCTTTACCGCAATAAACACTGAAAACAGACTTCAAAAGAGTAGGGCCGCATTGCAGATGCATAAGGTAGGTTTTCCTTTGCCTTGATTAGTAGACTTAAGGGCCCATGCCTTAAGATCATGAGTGCCAATAGGGATAAAAACGGTCAGTGTGGGCCAACCCTGGGTATAAAGGCACCATACAGCCTCCCCTAGATACAGGCCCTTAACACAGGCATGTGGGCTATTAACACAAGGTTCAGCCTGCAATAGTATGGATTATCGCCTCCTTCAATTATTAATTATGGCTGCCGTTGATACAATTTTAGCCATGTGAGGGTGACCCTGAACTCTAAAGGAGTGATGAGCTTTACTGCACCAATATAACTAATACAGGGCTGATGTATAGTAGCAATTGGGACCACAGCAGTCCTGTATTGTTGTAAAGCAAATACACTTTTTAAAATTCACGGTTTTCTTTTGGGAGTTTCTTGTTACAGATTACAAATCTCTACAGCATTTTCTTTCTAGAAATTACAAAGCGTTTAAACTTTGAAATAAAAAAGGCACCATTGGTAATATTATTATGTCGTAATATATGATGATTTTGAAATATAATTGGCACGAATACCCAATAGTATTCGGTTTCAGAAAAGGAATATGTTTCTGCATAATCTGAACATATTTTATAAAAATCTTAGTTGAAAATGAGTTGTTTTAGGTCAACTATTTAAAAAAATAATTTCATGCGAGCTCTCCAATTAGGCGAATTATAATTATATATTGGAATGATTTTATTTCATATGTATTATCTAATTGAGTATGTTTTGTTTTGTTGTCATCACTGTAATGAGTTAATGTTTGGTAGATGGGTGTTTTCAAAGGTGTTGGTTTGCCAAATTAATGTATCTTATCCAGCCAAACAATGACTCCTTGTCCCTCATCCACCCCTTCTTCCCCACTCAAATATAGAAATCGTGCGAGAAGAATTAGGTCAATAAAAGATAGAAATATGAATTTGCTCAAGATACTGTGTAGTGTGTGTTTTATCATGTGTTCACTTGTTTGGAGTCATTAACTGCTGCATGCTTATCTTACTATTGTGGGACCTCTTCGGATGTTGCCCATAGTGTTAGTGGGTTAAAATGGAATACACACTGTACCCCTTCACCAATTGGTATACGCCACTCCATCAACCAATACTCTTTTGTAAAGTCACCTTATTGTAGAGCTGCCTCTGCTCTCTGTCATTACCTGAATTGTAAGTCATTTCCACTGAAAATGACCCTTAGTTCTTCAGTAAACACAACGAATGCATACCCTGAGACTTGAAATGGGATCCTCATGTAGACCTAAACCATCCCGTCTGTTTGACATGCCATATGTTGGAACAGGTATTGTTTTAGAGCACACACAGTCAGTGTCACAGACCAAAGCAGTTTGATAATGTTCAATAAAGACTGTTGGTATGTTCAACTATAAGTAACTCTGATAAAATTGGCGAAATTCGGGAGAGACATCAATATCCAATTTGGTTCAGACAGGTTCTGACTGACATCTATGGCCCTACTTGCAGCACCAATGCAGGATGAAATTAGAATACTGATGTGAAAGACCTGACAATATGCCTGCGTAACAAGCGACACATCTGCAAACTGTAACATATAGGACTCCGCTGCTGGACCACAGAACGCAAGTTTGGTTAATAAGGAACCTGTGTACAAAAATCATTAGAATTTTATTCAAAAAACCTTTCCTCAAATTTCGTACTTTTCCCATAATGTTTACATTCTGGCAACAAGAGCATTGGACAGCACTCAATATTTATTCCAAGCCTACAAAATGGCTTTTATGATCATGCCACATTTGTCACCAGAATGTATCGCATTATAAACCCACGCCACAGGCCATTGGATTTTGACCTGCTTTGTTAAAGCCCTTTTTACCTAGCAGGAGACCCAGGTTTTCCTCTCAAGCCCCCAGCTAAAATGTGTATGACTTTTGATGTTGAACTTCAAGTGAGAAACATTTGCTAGAAAAATATCTGTGATGCGCACTACTGCCTACCACTAGACTGGAATCACTTCCGTGCCCTGCCAAAACAGCGAGAGCTCTTCAGACATTGCCGCCCAATTTTCTTTATGTCTTTGTTTCCATGATTCCTCCAAACTGACGTCATGTTCTCATGTCCCCAGATCATTTTTGCAGATGAATGCACCGAGGCCGAAGGGAGGCACTGGCACATGAAGCACTTCTGCTGTTTCGAATGTGAAACCGTGCTTGGGGGCCAGAGGTACATCATGAAAGAAGGACGGCCATATTGCTGCAATTGTTTCGAGTCCTTGTATGCAGAGTACTGCGACACATGCGCACAACATATAGGTAAGGAGAAAGCAAGTCATCTTGCTTCAGCTGCCACTTAGTTGAAAATGAAATACAATTCTTTGATGTCTTACCCTTATGATTCTACAGTAGACCTTTACAGAGCATAGTTGTATCGACTGTTAGAAGACACAGCCCTTATGTGTACTTCTCTGTGTGGGGGCAGGTCGGCAACGTCTGCAAAGTGCTTGGTGTATTGTAGACTGGCCGTGCCAAGTGCACACTGGAGTTGGGTGGTTTGCCTGGTCTAATAACGATGCCACCACTCCTGCCCATCGGGGGTGCAGTCTGTCACAACACTATCGGTGGGGGGATGCCATCGCCAAATGTGTAGTTGCAGCAGTTAAATGGTAAGTCAGCCTGGACAGCTGTCTTCATTGACGTTGTCTTTTGTTGAAGAGCCAGCTGGTAATTCTGGCACTATTCTCCTTTCAATATGATATGATATGGCATTTATAACGCGCCTATAGACAAGTGTTTCAAAGCGCAACTTTAGTTAAATTGTTACATTGAACCTTTTGTTAATGTATATAAAGTTTCTTCTGTTGCTGGTTGTTCTAGCCCCTGTTGATTCATTGGTCTTGTTGTTGTCTGCTGTTGGTCAGCCTTAGTGTATATTAAGACCATTCTCAGGGTCTAGATGCAGAAGCACACCCCCATTTTCTCTTCTAAGTCACATTGATGATGAGATCTTCAGGAACAAAGTATCTTGTTTTGATAGAATAATGATCATGCTAATAATGTGTTTGCATTATGGATGAGGTTTCTAGTGGTCTCTTGTACTCCTTCATCTCCTTCTGTTGTCACCTGTTCTGTGTGCCTCGCTCTAGCAGAGTCCATCTGCACCTGTATAGAGGTCCCCTCTGAAACTGGTGCAACATTTCTGCTGAATCCCCGACAAAACAAGACATTAATGAAAATGAACTATTTGCGTTCTTTATGAACAGATATTTGAATGGGGGTAATCCATGGGTACCACAACATTGAAAAGATTGGGCATCTTTCTTTGGAACTAAGGTCTCTTATTGAGGTATTAATAAAAAACACTTCTCTCCAGTGCCGGATTAAGTCCCGTGGTGGCCCTTTAGCAGTCAAAATGTCGCCCCCCCCTCACAAATTATCTTCTAAAATTTTTGTAATTTTCTGCACTGCTTTATTTTGATCCGTTGTCGTGGGGGCCCTAAAAGCAGTAGGCCCCTAGGCCGGTGCCTACTTGGCCTAATGGATCATCCGGCACTGCTTCTCTCTCCGAGACGCATGTCGCAAAAAAACGATTGTTCGAGAAGTCTATTAATTCTGGAATAAACCTGTTCTTCATCCTTTCATATGTAAGGAAGTGGTCAGTTTAGTTGCATGCAGTGCCCTAGTCTTCATCAGCGGATCAAACTTGCCAGTAATCCCTTGGCCTCTGCAAACACATGTAGACCTTTGAAAGGTTTCTGACCAAAGTGTTCCAAGAAAAATGCTCTATTTTTCCGGTGCAGTAGTTCACAATTTAGATATTGTGGTTGGATCCCATTACATGAAATGCCCCACGTCAAAAATAGCGAATAAACAGCTCTTGTGTCTGTCTTCTGCTGCTTTTTTGCAATCCCCCCAACAAAACGTTGTGAATTTGTAACAAAATTGTGTGCCAGCCCACATGACATGGGGGCATAGGTGCATTTTTGTAAGTTTTAGATCTGAAATGCACTGTGCTGAGCTCAATACAAATGTAGTCTGGCCAATGCCACATAAAGTTTCACAAATTCACCCTCAATACCACCCCCTCCAAAGCACCGTACATTTGACACCACTCTTGATTGTAAGGAAAAAACTGCAATCCTTGTCTGTTTTTTTGCCAATGCCCAAGAATATCCAATGGATCCTGAGGTCGTTTCTATAGACCAAGAAGGATCAAAGGAATCCTGCAGACACCCTAGTGCAGATGGAATGCGTCAGAGAATGCACCCCTCTAACGTGTGGTGAGGTAGATTGTGTCCACCAACAAAGGCAGAGAAACGATATCCCTGGTAACATCCATTACTAAGAACTGTGTCTGACAGGGTTAGCACACTAGAAACCAACTGTTGGAAGTTTCCAAAGGTCCTGCCCACCACAAATGAAGGGGCTTGTTGCACATGTTTAGAGATGTTGCCAAGACAAGAGCACAACCGCACTTACAAAATGTGTCTATACTACATCAGGTTGGAGAAAAACATGTATTTGTTTGCTGGGCTTGTCTAGAGGAGCACATGTTACATAGTTGTGTGGCTGGAAAATGATTGCAGTGATCATGTAATATGGTCCCTGGATATGATTTACTTCTATGGCCTATTTCCCATCCTCTAGGGACATCATTAATGTCTACCAGAATGGCATGGTCCAGGCCTCTCAGCCAAATCTCCTCCTTCTTGATAGGCATCTTCAGTCTCTCATCAACTTCTTCCCTTCTCCTGCCACTCCTCCTTCTGCCATCCCTCTGACCCCTTTGCCACCATCGATGGGCATACCACATTCCTGTTCACCTCCCCGGAAGACCCTCAAAGGTGGCAACCAACTCCACTTAGTTACCCTCAACTCTCGCTCTGCCCTTAAACACTCCTCTGACATCTACAACCCCCTTGAAGACTTCGACCTTGACGCCCTCGCTCTCACCAAGACATGGTTCATGGCCAGCTCTGTCACTACTTTTGACACACTCCTCCCAAATGGCTACAAGACCCTCTCTAAGTCCAGGCCTAACTGGTCTGGGGGCAGAGTGGCACTGATCTTCCCTGAATGAGTCCCTGCTACTATCATACCCACTCAGTTCTAATCTTCCTTTGAATGCCTCATCTGCAGACTTGGGTCTCTCCAGTCCTCTCGTTGACTCTTGCCACGATCTACAGGACCCCTGGTCCAGTCTCCCCCTTCCCTCTTCCTCTCAGAGTGGTCTGACCTCACCTTTTCTCTCCTGGCTTCCACCTCCAAGCTTATCCTCCTCTGAGACTTCAGTATTCACTTTAACTCCCATGATGTGGCCTCTGGACTCTTCCACAGCCTCTATGACGCTCTTTCACTCACCATTCTGACCTGTAGCCGACACACTCCGCCGGACACATGAGATGCTCTTATCTCAGCAGACATCCCATCTCCAACCCTCTCAATACACCTCTCTCCTGGTCTGACCATGCTCTCTTGTTCTCCCACGTGGATCTCTTGGGTCCCCCGGCTATGCCTCTGCCTGCACTGCGAGCCTCCTTCTCCGTCATCCATCAAGGAACTCACCAATCCTACTGCAGTCTCCACTTCTCCTCTGTCATCCCTGACCCTCTGCAATGCACTGGTCTCTCATTTCATAACCAAATCTCTAGACATCCTGTCCCCACTCTCCTCTACACCCCTCCCTTCTCCCTCACCCGCTCTCAGGCCTTCCCTCCTACTCTCCTCTTTCTCGGCCATATCACTGGATGTGGTCTCTAGAGAAGTCCTCTCTATGAAAGTCTCTTCCAAACAGGTGGTCCCCTGCTCCTCCAGAACTATCAAGGACAACATTGCCTTGCTTGCTCCAGCCATGGCTAATTTGTGCAACCACTCCTTTGCCACTGGCACCTTCCTGCCACTCCTCGAGGACTCCCTTGTGCACCCTCTCCTCAAAAAGACTTCTTACTAGCTAACTACCACCCTATCTCCATTACCCCCTTCCTGGGCAAACTCTTGAAGAAGCTAGTCATCTCCCAGCTGATCCACCACACTGAATGTGTTGGTTGTATCCACGACCACCAGTCTGGCTTTAGAGAAGCCAGAGGCATGGAAACTGCACTCCTGAACACCCGTGAAGACTTGCTCTCAAATCTCGATTACAACTCTACTTCTGTTCTCATCCTTCCTGACCTTTCCTCTGCCTTTGATACGGTCAATCATGCCACACTCATGGCTCATGATATCCTCGGCATCACAGACCTGGCACTGGACTGGTTGACCTCCTTCCTCTCTGACTGACCATTCCAGATTCAACTTGGCCCATTTATCTCCTCCATCACACTATCCAGCTGCGGCATCCCTCAAAGTTCTATCCTCTCGCTGTGGCTCTTCAACATCTATCTTGCCCCTTTAGCCTATTTTATCTCCTCCTTCTCTCATCACTTCCAGTGTTAAGCGGATGATGTGCAGCTCTCCTTCAAGTTTCCCTCCACTGCCTCCTCTTCTTCCTCTCTCATTCCTGACTGTCTGACTGCTATTAAGGCACAGTGTGCTGCTAACGATATCTGCCTTAATGCCAGTAAGGCTGAGAACCTTCTCAGTGGGACCCCAGCTCCCTCCTTCCCTCCTATTCTCTGGCTGCCCTCCATGGACCCCCTGCCCTCACCCCCTTGTGCGCCAAGAAATCCTGATGTCATCTTCTACTCTCCTTCTCTCCTCAAAACACAGACCTTGCCAAGAAGGCCCACTTCCAACTGTACCTCCTCAGAGGCATTCTCCCTTTCCTCACCTTCCCCCAGAAACTCAATGTCTCCAGAGCTCTAGTCTTCTATAGGCTGGACTACTGCAACAGCCTGTTCCACAGTCTGCATAAATCCTCCCTCCGCCCCTTCAACTAATCCAGAATATGACTGCAAGCTCAGGGACCACATCTCTCCAGCCCTAAAATCTCCCCACTGGCTCCCAGTTGCTGCAAGGATCAAGTTCAAGACCTTCTGCATCATCCAAAAGGCTTTCTGGGGCCAGGGACCCCGCTACATCCAGTTCTCTCTCCCTAAACACCTCCCTGCTAGAGCCCTTCAATCTTCACGCGCCAATTCTATGCAGACCAGACACTCTTCCAAGCAGAGAATGGGGGGTAGATCCCTCTCTTCTGGAACGGCCTCCCTGCTCCTCTCAGACTTGAGCCGGATCACCTTAAGTTCTGGGAGCTTCTGAAGACCCTCCTTTTCTCTTCATCCTTCCCTCTCCCCCTCCTCTGCTAAGGTCCCTCTCTGCCTCATTTTGACTGGCTGTCTGGTTCCTTGTGATTCATACAGGGAACTATGCCCTCCTTGACCAGTCTACACCAGCACTTGTTCTCCCACGACCCCCCCAAAACTGCACCTGCCCTACCAGACTCTGTCCCCCTGCACTAGCTTGGCTGGGCCTGCACCCCTACTGAGCCCATCCAGACCCTTCCTTTGCAGTTAGCACATGGACCCTCTTTCCTCTGCACTCTCTGCTTTCCCCTGGCACTTGTCCACTTGGCCCCCCCTTAGCACTCGCCCAGTTCAGGGGCCCTCATTTCCACCTTGCTTCCACTACGACCTGCACTTCTTTTCCCTCCTTAGCATTAGCGCCTTCTGCTCCGACTGGAGCTCCCCCCCATCCCCACTCCCCTGAACCTCTTGTTACTGCACTTGCATGATCCAAATGGCACGAGGCCTAGTAGGACCGTTTTTGTTCTTCTTCCCTGCCTACCCCCCTTCTTTTGTCTTGTTGCACCAGGAAACACAATCTGCTGTATAGGTGCATCATAAATACAATAAATAAATAAAACAAATATGGAATTCTGATGCCACACATCTTTAGGAGTCTAACATACCTCCTTTTGCCAATCAAGACTTTTGAATTTTAGAAATGTAGCTCTGAACCAAACCTTCAAAATCTCAAAATTCAAACTCAGCAGTAAATGTCAGCTGATTTATTGAAGGTTTCCATGTTTCCAGTGATGCTAATAATTTAGTGAATCTCCAACGTAGTCACATCTTTGAATTGTGATCTCATTCTCAGCCTTCATTATGTCTTTGTATACCAACGCTTTTATTCGTTTACCAACTGGCATCAAAAATATAGCTCATTGGTTAATGCAATCGCTGCATGGAATCTCTGCGAAATGTGAAGTTCACAGTTTAGAGACCTATCAGGCTGACTTAGTTTGTTATCCTCTGGAGAGCCAAAAAATAGGCAAATCTTAGTTTTGTAATGCCTAAAATTAGCCATATGTGAAGTTATCAGAATCTCAATGGCTACATCAAAACCATGAATTTAAGAATAATCCACAGTCTAGAAATAAATGGCTGCGTTTTCAATGTTTAGAACTAACCTATCACCTGGCATTGTGGCCTCATGTGAGCAAAAAGAGGCACACAATGGAAAGAAGTTCTTTTACCGGGGGATGGCATAGGTTTTGGTGCAGCCATGGCCCGAACCTATAACATGTAAAGACAATTTTACATTGGCAGACAAAAAAATCAGAAAGAAACATATAATTTTGATCAAAATGTGTATTGGAGATTTTCGATCGATAGATGAGAGATTGCTAGTACAAGATAGCCTGCATTTATTTGCCATTTCTTAACACTGACTTATTTTCGCATCCGTGCTGATTTTTGTCCTATTGGATGAACACATTGTTGCCAGGGAAGATACACTGATGTAGAAGGAGCAGCTCCGGAGATCGCAGGGCCTATAAATACCATATGATGTGGCAGTTGCCACGGTAACAGTGCATTTTGTTGTGAACAACAGGGCTAGAAGAAGTACATTTCAGCTGCAGTACATCTCTGCCTGCAGTGCTGCCCACCTCTAAAAAAGTGGATCTGCTTCAAAGCAATGGAAAACTAATGTGAAATTAATTTTAATGTTAATTCACACATATTTTATTCGTTTTGAATATTGGTGCCTGCAAGACTTATTTTTTTTATTTTTATAATTGATGTGAGGTGTACATATAATGGGGTTTGAAAATGCTGAAGGTCTTGGGCAACGTGTGGTGCATGAACATACATTTCCAATGTTAATGCCAAGGGTATGTTATGTTATCAGACCGGAGCATTCGCAATTTACTAAACCCCCATATTGGGCTGCAGTCACCTTGTCCTCTATTGCCAGCACAAGGTATCTGCAGCCCCGGGCAGGATTATGCATATTAACTCACGCACCGTTATTTATTTTATTTATTTAACATTTGTAGCGCGCACCAAACCCATAGGTATCTGGGCGCTGGAGAGAAGGTAATACACATTACAGGGGTTACCACAGGCAACAATAGAAAACATAGTTTTGGCATAAATCATTTTGAGCATATTTACAGAAATAAGATATTTACAGATACATTGTTCCCGACGGTACATAATCAGCAATATTTCCATGTGCAATCTTATTCACATAGGTAATTTAGTAATGAGGCAGAGCAGAGGTATTTACAGAAGCATATTGTATAAGGATGATACTGTAAGCATTGAGGCACAGAAGGTTACACATTGGAAGTGAATAGCCAGGCTTTAAGTTTTCTATGGAATGAAGTGTGGGAAGGGTCGGATCTAATGTCTAAAGGTAGGGCGCTCCAGCCTTTGGCTGCCACAACTGGGAAGCTACGTCCCCCAGCCTTTGTTATAACCATCTCTATAAAATTCCTAACGGATCACAGCAACTTCCAGAAAGCCTGGTCCAGGGCTGTGTCCACAGAGGAGCCATGGTCCAAAGCTCACCCTTATTTATAAGTACCCATAATTCCTTTCAGGTTTCATATCTATAGAACTAAGTCTCGGTTAGCGTTTTTAAGCCTCCGGGTCAGTGGTGCGTAAGTAGAATTGCTTTGCCCGGCTGTTTTGAGGGACACTGTTTCAAGATGCTGTGACCCACAATAGCATCCTGGCACTCAGGAGGGCCTGAAAGCCTGATCACTGCTGTGCCCAAGACAGTGCTCAGTGAACTTAAACATTTTGAATGGAAGGATAAGCCTATGTGACCTGCAACTATTACTGTGGTGATTTGGCACAGTGAAAAGACTTAGCAACATAAAGGGTGAACACCACAATGGTAGTTGTGTTCACTTTTCAGGAGATGTGAGTGAACATGACACATTGGCATTTCTGTCAAATACACCCTCCTCAGTGTTTATTATGTAATGAGTGTCTAGGTGTACAAGCTACACAGATCCCAGCCTGCCTTCTGTGTGACTTATGTTCACCTTTCACACAAACAATAATTGGATTTGTCACCTCTTACAAATGATCAGGCATACCCCAGTTCACATAGCTTGGACAGCAGGGTGTGTCAATCAATGTTACCTTAACAGTATTTGCCCAACAGGTTAATCGAGAACATCCAAACACTTGGTTCCATGGTGCATCCATGCTTCACTCATTTTCCCAAACACTTCTCTCTTACATTTCAGAAAACCTGCCTTCATGGAAGAATTCTAGTTCCCATGAGGATTTATATTCTCCTTTATGTTATTTTCCCACCCTTTCCATACATACAGGTATGAAGGCCACCAACACCAGCATCCCCACATTTCTCACCCCCTTTGTGTCTCAATGTATCTCCTCCCCTCATTATACCCGCCTCTCCTATTACACAATCCTTACTATGCTCTCTTACTTTAGGCTATGGTCTGGTTATCCCTTTGGGGTCACAGTAGCCCTATAAAACAGACAGCTTCTCTGCACCACAAGACTAATATGGTGGTGATTGGCATGGTATAGAAGACTCACAACATAACATTTAACATTGCTTATGAGAAAGGTGTTTTTTTCTACCACTATCCAGCAGTTGCCCACATATATTCTAGAATAAACAAAAGAGGTGATGACTGGAAGGTTTGGAATTAATTGTAACCCCTGGCATTGCTTTGGGCAACCCTCCAGACTATAATTCCTCATCCTACCAAGCCATTACAGAAGGGGAAAGACCATTTGCAAATCAGGCTTGGTACAACCCCAAAAGTGGCAGTCCAAACCGAACTGCACGAGACCACAAGCATCCCAAGACATGTTTCAGCCTCACTGTCCATCATCAATGAGGAGTAGCTTGGGTCTCTAGGCCAAGCAGGCTCGGGACCCACGTCTGGGCATACCGTCCCACACAGGGTGACTTAGCAAAACAAAAGAGGTGATGGCTGGAAGGTTTGGAATTAATCCTAACCCCTGAAATTGCTCTGGGCAACCATCCTGACCATCATTCTTCAGCCTGACAAGCCACTGCCAAGCCAAGGAGGAATTAGAATGCAGATTTATTAATATGTCCAAAGGATAGGTGGGCCTGCCCCATGATTTATGTTTAAACCACAATTTGACTCTGTTGACTTTTCAAAAGTTTTTGTCAAATCGACAAATGCCATATAGAGCAGTGTATGCGTCTTCAAAGTTTGGTGCATTAACAGAGTCAAAAGTAGACTGTTAAGACCAGTTTCCACATCTATATGGAAACGCAACTGGAAAATATCCCTAAAGAAGAAAACCTTTTGGAGCTGGTATTCAAGAGGGTAATAGGGCGATCATTTGCTGTATCTCCTTTTTTTTTAAATAGGCACATCAAATGCTGTTTTCCATGGCATAGGATCATCTTCTTTGATATAATCAGGGAAAATAATGTCAATAAATGTCATTCCACATAATGGATTACTTTTAAGGACAAGTTTTGGGAGACCATCTGGGCCTACATCCCGAGAGTGCATCAATTGCCTGATATCCATCAGTATATCTTCTGATTAAAAGGGAAGAGACAAGGGAGAATCAAAGTTATGAAATAGATCACAATCGACCGTGTCCTTTATTGAAGCCTATAGTTTGGTGTAATGGGCTGTCTAAATGGAGCCGGGAAGAGGGTTCAATTGCAGGACTTGCAGGGAAGAGGGGAGGCCATTCACTATCCTCCAGAACGTGTGGGTCTGCTGGTTAACTAAAATGCCATGCATCTGTATGCTGTCCCTCTGGATCATACTGTATTTATGCTCCTTCAGCCAATTCCTGTATCTCGGTTTCAATTTGTCTCAAGGGGTTCCATATTCAGTCGTATGTATAGAATGGAGCTCCGTACGTAACTCCCTCTTTTTGTTAGCTACTTCTAAATCTGGGAGATGTTTATAAATTCTGAAACCTTTAGATCCAATGCCAGAATGAGCATCCATAATACACTTTTGTATCATAAAGAGTGCCTTGAAAAACTCCAAAGGAGAAAAAGGATGCTGACTATGATCTGCTGAGGGAGCTTAGACTATTTCCTCTCTTGTGGCATTGAATAGCTCAATATTTCTAGGGTTCCAGGTCCAAGCCTATGGTTACTTCAGATAAAGCCAACTATTTTGAGCCAAACTTTTATTGAAGATTTATAGTACAAGACAGAGTATAGTATTCACTATTAGGGGCACCTATTACCTTAAAACACATAGTATTCTGAAAGATTGCATTGGAAACACAAACACAATCTATTATAGAGAATGACAAGCGTCTTTTCTAGGTTGGTTTCACGGATATATCGCCCAGAACATTTCCATTCTTAATATGAATGTGCCACTCCTTCAGAATCTGGGAAATACCCTCAGAAGCATGGGTTTGAAATCCATGTAAAACGTTTAGGGATTTATCAGAAACACCTGGTCCTTCTCCATACACTGAATTAAAATCACTGGCAATTACGATATTTCTGTTTTCATTGTTTCCACACCTGTCACATTAGATATCGTTAGGGTTTCCAGGAGTCTATCACATTGAGAGGAATTAGGATTGAAGTAGATATTAATAATCAAAAGATTATTTAACCAATCCATCTCCGTGCTTGTTAGAACTAATGCCAGTAGACCCAGAATTTCATTGTTTAAAACGTTTGATTGGCACGGAAACCAGTTGCTCAGGGCACTCACAAGACCTCCAGAAGGTCTACTTTTGGTGCCTTTTTGAGCTAGCTGAAAATAGGTGGTAAAACCATCAATGTAACCGCATTCCTTGAGCTATAGTTCTTGCAGCACAAGAATATGAACATCATTAAAATGAAGAAATACAATGTCCATTCTCTGAAGATGTGAAACATCCCTGGTATTGCAAGTGCAAAGTTAGAGTGCATCATTGTAAAAGATTAATCACCAGTTTACAAGGATATTTATACCCAGTGAGTAAAAATATGATATGATATGGCATTTATAACGCACCTATACACAAGTGTTTCAGCACTGGGAAACCAGTCCTGTTCCAACTGGTTTTTAGGTGCAAAGGCTGGATTAATAGAAATCGACTGCTTATTTGACGCATCATCATGACAATAAGAATTCATGCCTTTGGCAAGATGGTTCTGAGTAAAAGTTGTGCTAGAGTTAAAATATCTCATAGCCCATCTTCAGAAAAATCTCTGAAAAGTTAAAAAACATATCATATACAATTTTAGATTTAGAAAATAGAAGTACAATATCTGCACGGTTGTCATGAACAAAGTGCACTAGATCAATTTCACTAGATACAATTTATGCAAAGATGAGATTGTATAAAGTAAATTTAAGATATTTCCCTGGTTCAAAATTATGGAGTGGTCTGCTTTTAAAATTGATTCAATCCCAAAACATAATGATGGCGAATGGGGTATACTTGGTTGCTCACACCGAAGAGTTTTAACAACCTGGTTGCTCTGCGATGAAGATGTCAAATTGTTCAGGATGGCTGTCTCGTTATGAGACCCAGCTGTGTTCACCTTTCTAGGCATGTGTCCATTGTTATTAACAAGAGCACCAGTAGAAATGGTAATCTGAAGAGGTTTTTTAACCTGCATAATGGAGGTGTCCCAAGTACGGGGAACCGAAGAATAGAAGGACATATTTATCAGGCCCTCCAAAGCTGTATCCACTTCTTGAACAGTGACGGAAGATTGTGCACCTAGGTTTGCCTCTTTGGTTTTTGACAAAAATGCAAGAATGTTGGCATCAGGGTCATCGCAACACTTAGCTATCCCTTTGTTTTTTTAGTTTTATTCATGTTTTTTCTCGGGACAGGTTTTTCATTGTCACTAAGTCTACATCACCGTTCTGAGAGCTACCTCATCATTGAAGGACACCGCCCGATACTACTGTTTAGAGGAAGTCATTCTCAGAGATATTAAAAATGTCCTCGAGGCACGGTTACTTTTTGAATTATTGGATTTCCCGTTCTTTGATTTTTTAGGTAGATTTGCTGTAACTTTCTTCCTTTTTTTAACAACAAGCAAGACAGGTGGATCAACTGCTGGTACATGAGGGCTTACAGGGATTTCATCAGGTGTGTGTTGGTATCCTGAAAACTCCTCCTTTATCGATGATGTAAGCGATATATGATCTGAGGCACGTTGTGACGTAAAGACTAGCTTTCAAATTGGGCTCACTTCATGAAGAGCCCTAAATAGTGTCAAGTTTCAAATTGATTTCATTCAAGGTTCTCTTTTCAAACTTAACCTCATCCTTAATTTTGTCATATAGCCTGAAAAGTGAGTTTAGCAAAATATTCAGAGCTATTATAGATCCTGAGCCCAAGGAAGTCGTAGGTAAAGATGAGTGTAACAAATGAGAGATGATCCGAGACCGCAGACCCCAAATGAGGATCATTTGTAGTGTTTTAAAAGGACATAGAGACAGGAACATGGTTTTCATTCACAGCTAATAAAGCATGGCTGTCAAAGTTGGTTGATGAAGTATTACTGGCAGAATTTTGACCCTATAAAGGTAAGCTTGTTTGCTTGCTGGATTCAACAGAATTGAAGAGGGCCGGGGTCACTGTTAAGGAGTTATCAATAGTTGGAGCAGGGTCTAAGGTAGTTATCTACAACACAGCTGGAGAGGCTGCAGATGAAAGCAGACAAATTGTAGGGTCATGAAAGGCTGCAAGACATTTAACTTAAAAAAATTCTATTATTCTGGCCATGTTTTTAGACTCCAAGGCAGGGCGGTTTTCACACGGCTGCCAGGGGACAGGAACAATAAACAGCATGGGTTGGAGTGAAGAGGAGGAGGAACTGTTAAGAACACTAGCGTAAGATAAGCTGAAGGGGCAGTTCGGGAGGAGGACTGCGGTAATAGAATTTCTGCTTGTTGTTTGCTTCTAAGGTCATGCATTATTTGCGCAGAATGGTGATAAACATATGTAAGAAGGAAGCACATAAAATACTGCTCCACAAGGCCCGCAAACTGCACCAAAGTGCATTTGACTTGCACTTTGCGTGCCCAGTGTTTTTGAAAAGCTGCCTCGCAATCCAGCCCCTTTAGAAAGACACCCGTAGTTCGAAGCACATAGTAGAGGTACACTCCACTCCTGATCAACAATTACGTGTCAACCTCCTGGGATAACTGCTCAAACTGCACTTGACATGCACTTCACCTATATCTATGGGCTTTATCAAAGCCTCCAACTTAATCAATACTTTCATGCTAGACTTTGACTTGTCATCAGTACTAAATCTATTCTAGTTGTTCTCCTCTGTGAATTGCATCATACCTCAAGTGTTGACACTGTCATCTTTTTCATCTTTATAAGCTTTGAAACCTTTAAATCCAATGCCAAAATGAGCATCCATAATACACTATCAAAAAGAGAGTCTTGTGTTAGGACAGTTTTTCTGAGGTCCAACTAAGGGCTTAGTAAAACCATTCAACTGAGACAGTAAATACATGTAGGCCAAGTTAAGTCTAAACATTCTGCAGAATACCTAACAGTAATTCTACCGAAGTCAAACATTATCATACACATTCAGTATAGGCCACACCTATTATTGGGGAGTAAAAACCATTAGTTACTTTTAGATTACTTTCTATGATACAAGGGTAGTAGACCCTGTCAGTTATGCAGTGACGCTCAACAAAGCAATCACATAGTAAACCAACTTGCAAATAGACTTTTCTGAATTGTGGAAAACTCATTCAAGGAGCAGTAAAAACCTATACTTATTATTCAGTTATTCTAGGTGAGTAAAACCTTTTGGTGGAATATACAATTACAGTTGCTTTTCAGATCAGTGTAACTCAGTTTGAGGTAAGCAATAACTCTTTAACTTATTTTAGGATGGCACACAGCTAACTCAAGGTAAGTAAAACCTATAGACTTTTAAAAGGAACTACCAGCAACTTAAGGGTAAGTGTAACCTAAGGCACACTTATTCTGGCCAGCAAGACCCAATAGAGGACACTATACATGTATATCTTAATAGGAATAGTAAAGTGAAACCAAAAGCATTACTCTTAGGAAGAGGGTGGCCCATTTCACAGGTGAGTTAATTAACCTTATATCTACTTTTTGTTAGAATGGCGAAACAATTTCTAAGGAAAGTAAGACTTTACATATACTTTTCCAGAATGGCAGAACATTACCAAGATCAGTAAAATAACCTTACATATACTTTTACAAGTGGCAAAGCACTTTCAAGGTAAGAACATTTTTAACTGTTCACTCTCAGAGTTACAGTTACCAAATAACTCTTTCACAAGTAAGTACTTTTAAACATACTTTTCCAGACAGAATCCTTTACTTATCCAGTCCTTCCCTATTCTATAGCATGAGTTCACTCAGGGGCAGAAGAGGGACCCTTGTGGTCTAGGAGCCAGCTGTAGGAAGTTTTCGATTGGCTTCTGTTGCAGGCAAAAGTCAGAGTTCCTGTGGAAGACTGTTCAACAAGTAAATAATTCACTTTAATGTTAGTTAGGGTCCAGGAAATTCTGAGAAGACACCCTAGGAGGGTTACAGCAGTGGGCATGGGTGTACTGGATGAGAGGCCTCCCAATCACAAGAACACCTCAAAGCTTTACAGAAATCACAAAGGCTTAAGGTAAGTAAATACCCCAGCCAGCACAGTACCTTAGCATGGAAGAAGAGTTCCAGCAAGAAGACTTCAGGATCTGCAGCCAAAAACCTGATTGTTGAATTCCGTTATCATGAAGACAGAATACAGGACACTTTAGGGGTTTCTGCAGCAGTGGGGATCAACAGGGAAGGCTCCAGGCAAGAGTTTCTTCTGATGGTTTACTCAGCACAGAAGAGGAGGTTGCAGCAGGGACACTTCAGGATCTGCAGCCCAAAACCTGGTCGCTGAATTTCTTGTCATGAAGACTGAATACAGGACACTTTAGGGGTTTCTGCAGCAGCAGGAATCAATAGGGAAGGCTCCAGGCAAGAGTCTCTTCGTGGCTGGCTGCAGTGCTGTGGTTTTGGCACCCTTTTCAGTAACCAGATGAAGACTGAATATTGTCAGTCGGATTCTCACTGTAAGGTTCAGCACTCAGGTGAGGGGACTTTTCGAACTCAATTTACGTCTCTGGATGTCAAGCAGGGGACTTGATTCACTTCTCTGGATGTCCAGCAAGATTTTTTCAGCAAGATTCAAAATCCAGAAGACCGTGCACTGCACAATGGTTTGAGGTCCCAGGGTATTGGAGTATTGCAGCCCCACAAGGTTGCAGCACGATGTGGGATGGCTCAAAATGTAGGGTTCTTAAGTCTAGTGGATCACAAAAGCCTCTGGGTCAGGGCCGTCATTTTCAGAGTGCCCAGGACAATTGGAACGAAGGGTAACAGCAGGCTCTGGTTACACAGCAGCTTTCCAGTCACTGGAAATTGCTACAGCCTTCGTTTCTTCATCTTCCTCTTCAGTTTTGGTTCCAGTGGTCAATGACTATTTCAGCTTCCAGTATCACACTTTTATGCAGGAACCCGGTCAATTGAACAGCAATGCAACATTCAAACTAGGGCGGTTGTCAGTCCTTTCAGGACAGCCCGCCTCCCAGTTTGACCTGGATTCTCACAGTTAGGCTGGGAGACAAAGGGCTGCAGAGTTTTGGACTCCTCCCTCCCTTCCTGCCTTCACAGACACTCTGTAGCCTGGAATTCCCACCAAAGACAAAATTGACACAAACGATGTTCCACCCCTGTAGGTCAGGGGAAGGAACAAGAAAGGACAAGAAACACTGAAATGGCAAAAAAAGCCGACCGGGGCCATTTGGGTAAAATGAGCACCCATTGGTGCCTTTACCAGGGCTGTTGAAACAGCCTGCAGTAAAGATGCACTGGATTAGTTAAAAGGTTCACTGCCACCAGCCATTAAAGGCATGCTTGTCCCTGTAACATAAATGTTACAGTTAAAAGGAGAAAGGGGATACATTGTATCTCCCAAGCACTCCACTTAAGGTGGGGTGTGCTGGTTTCACCTAACAAATTGTAAAAAAGATCCAAAGATCTTTTCTACCCTTGGGAACTGTGGTTCTCACAAGGATAGCCAGAGAAAGTTAAAGGGGAGCCTCAAGGGCAACCCAGCAACAATAGACAGTTGCCAAAAGTTGTCAAAGACGATAACATTAGAAAGACACTATGGAGAGTCTTAAAAATGACACCCATAAATAGAGAAAAAGGTTCTGTGGGTGAGTTATAGGGGAAAATAATCCACCAGTAAATCAAAATGTTCTGGGGTTGACGCAGATGAGGAAGCTTTATCATTGCTATGAAAATCTTACCTAACACTCCTCCTTCCCAGACTAAGGAACAGGAGGATCTAATCCTCACCAGGATGGAGCTCATGTTTCAGTCTGTTAAACTGATTGCTGTGTACACCAGCAATTTATTTGTAACCCTTGCTGTGATACTTTTTAACATTAGTTATCATTTGGAAAATATATGACATACAAGTATTGTTGGGCACTTTTCTCTTGTCTAACGTATAGGGAATCTGCTTTAACAGTCCCTCAGAGGTTGTGACAACTTCTAAACCTATAAAAAGCTTTTAAAGGGGGTCTTATAAAGACATCCCTTAGATCTAAAGGGGTCTCCATGATTTCTCACCGCCTATCCCTCTGGAGCATTTTGGGTCTCATGTATCTTAGTTGGAGTGGTTGTGGCAAAACATTGTACATGCTTCACTTCCTCTTAGATCTTGTTTTCACTTGGTTAGCAGTTTCCCTCCTAACACTAGGATTTACAATGGGGGCTTCAGCAGAAGATCCCACAGTTTCAATGTGTTTAGCCTTTGGCTTGGCTTTTCTGGATGTCCACAAGCTTTGTGGATTACCAGTCCTCAAAGGCCTAGATATGTTTCCAACTTGTCAAGCCACCTCTTCTGCAGAAACAGTGTATGGGGCTCCCATTTCCCTAACATTGTAGTTTTTGATTTGCCGTTGCTAGAGGTTGCTCAACTAACATAAGGACTTACAGTAGGGTCCTCTGTAGACCATCCCACATATTTAGTTGTCTCTTGAAACAGAGACCCTAGCCTTTCCAGAACACCTATCAGTCTCTCCTGTAGGGGTAGTTGGTGTCACAGGCTTTTTATTAGAAGGCCTAGTAAGAAAGCTGGTCTTAGATTTCGTATTACTCTTTTTGTATTTCAGTTTTTCAGGCCTAGAAGTTTCCTTCTGGACACTCTGAACTAAAGGAGAAAATGTAATTCTTACTTTGGGAGTCAAGGAAACTCCTTGCCCTCTTAGGTTTGTTAAAAAAAAACCTAAGTTCTTTACATCTATCTGGATCAGCTCCACAGAAGATGGGTTGTCAGGTGTATCCAGGTTTAGAGTTTTGGGGACTATTTCCTCTTTAAGAGGGTTTGCAAGTGGTTTAGCCACTTAATATTTAACTGGAGGGGCCTTTAGTCTAAAGGACATACACCACACAGGGTGTGTGACAGGAGCACAAAGTTCCTTGTCAGCCCTAGGATTTGCCTCCACTGCAGGTGGGCGAGAGTCCAGGTTCTGAGATTCAAGGACCCCCACCACTGTCTGTGAAGTTTCAGAGGGACTTTCTACTTCAGCCTCAGTTGAAGACAGAGTCACATTAGCGACTTTAACAACATTTTTACACTGTGTTACATGTTGAATAGGAACACTTAAGTGCTTGTCAACAGGATGAACCACTTCCATTCTAGGTGGGATTTCAGGAGGTCCTTCCACCTTAGTGTTAACTAAAGGTGGGGTCATACCAATGAAGTTAACCAGGGTGTTGCACCAGGTTAGTATTAGGACAGAAGCATTTACGTTTCTGACAACTAGTTGAACCAATTACACTATATGTGGTTTTTCAAGTGGCTCACTCACCTTAGCAGCAGCTACAGGTGGGATCACAGGAGGACAGGCTTTGTAGCATAGGGGTTTGGTCCCTATTTGAAGTTATGGGTAGCCACACCCAAGTGTCCTTCAGAGTGGCAGTTGATGCCTTTTATCTCTGAGGAGAGGTCTCTTAAGGGGACCTCTCTTACTTCAGGTTTAAGAGTCTCAACCTTTTTACAAGGTGGTTCAACTGAGTCTAACACCACAGCTTTTCTGCTACACTTGCTGCTAACAGACCCTTTAACAGATGAAGTGATAGCACTTTTAGAAATAGCTTTATTCTCATGGTCGTTGAACCTTTTTTAGGTATAAGGAAAGTGTCTTCCCAAACCTGGCTATAAGAGCCTGTTTGACTAGTTCATAGTTCCACCTTCATCAGCATTCAATTCCATGACAGCATCACAGCCATTCTGAAGGAGCCTAGACATAATCCATGAAACCAAATCATTCTCACTAATACCTTGCAAACTATAAGTGAATTCCAGAATCGCGAAAAGCACAGGTGAAGCCTTGCAGCTGTGCTGACCCTGTTTTCACATCGACAAGGAACATCCGTCAAGGACGACTTCCTCCTTTAGGCTAGTGGGACAAACTAGCCTTGAGACCTGTTCATTTTGGCTCAACCCCCAACTTGCTGTGACCTTCTTGAGCTGCAATATCCCACTATCTGGGGTACCGGGACCATCATCGAGTGCATCACCTTCTGAAGAGCAAATACAGCTGAAACGTCACAGGCATCCGTGGGGTCCTACAGAAGCAGGAATTCTTCATCAAAAGTCCCCTCACCAGAGTTCATGACCAAGTGACAGGGAAATCCAACCAGGGATATTCCTTCCTCCTTGGCGCAGAGAAAAAGGTGGCAAAACCACAAAGAGACACTGAAGTGAGTGGAATCCATTGCTGCAGAGTCCCTCTCGTGAGTGCTCCTGCAGAAGCCCGCCAAAGGTCCCCCCTTTCGTCACCATGACCACGGAATCAGGGTCTGCCTCACTGCACTAGGAACAAAGCCAGCTGGAAAATTTTCATCTTTAAGGTACTGTAGGGCTTGGGGTATAACTACATTGTGCCATTTTCTGGCTTGGGAAGTGCTGTTTCCACCCATCTAGAGTTGTTCTCAACTCACTTGTGCAAGCCTTGCAGCTTGTGCACCATCAGGTAGGCTCCTCTTGAGCTCCTGGAATTCTTCAAGAACTACTGACTGTGTGGTTAATTTCATCTTTGAAGAACTGCATCAGAACTTGAACTATCCACTTGCCTTTGGTAATCCTAGTTCCCTAAAGGATTTAAATTGTGTAACTCTTTTTTTCTGCTGGGAAACAGACTACCTACATCCCTCTGGGAGAAAAGACTATTGTAACAGTTTCTAAAGTGTGTTCAATCTAACTCTGAAACTTTCCCTCCCAAACTCAATGTGCAAAGATGATACTTGTATAAGTGCTATTACTGACCTTTATTGATGTCACTCCGTGTGCTGGAACTGTGTACCATTGAAAGAAATTACTCACCTGCTTGATTGATTATTATACTACTTTAAATCCATCTTCTGTTGAATGTTATTGCTAGTTGCTGCCTGTTTAGTTTGATTGATTCGCTCTGTGTATATATAACAAATATGTTATGTGTGTAAGTGTTTACTTGGATCCTTGTGTTTACTGTTGTCAGTGTACTGCTCTCAGCCACTCTACGGACTTGTGTAGTACAAGTCTATATTAAGAGTTGGGTCACCAATACCAAGAGATAAATCGTCTTATAAAGTCCCACACCAGTTGGACTTTATAAAAACTTGCCTAACATCTTGGAAAACTCCAAAAGAGAAAAGGAATGCTGGCTATGATCTGCTGAGAGAGCTTCTACTATTTCCCCTAGTTTTTCATTGAATAGCTCAATATTTCAGTGGCTTATACACCTGTCAATCATACAATCCTTCTGGAGCAACGAGCAGTGCTGGAGTTAGAAGAACTCATTCCTTCCTGTACAGTTACACCCAAAATAAATGCATGTCTTGTTTCCTGTACTCTAACCCTGATCAATGGGGTACACCAGGATTCTGCACTTTCCCCATATGCCCCATTTGTCATCCCTATGTACACTTGTCACTTTGCTGCAACCTCTCTAGCGGACTTCGGATGGGTGCTACCCTCTTCACTATTCAATTTAATGGATGGGGTACAACGGACATACTGTTAAGATGGATTTCTGAACTCTGGTCGGCAGAGGTGCAGAAGGCCAGCCTAGTTTCTTGGAACAGGGTAACCTTCTGGACAAGCCAGACCAATCAAGGTAGCATTGGCAGCAGAGAGGTGAGGGTGATTGAAAGTCCACAAAGAGCACACACAGTAAATAACACCACAAATTACTCTTAGTCAGGTGTATATGTAAAAAATACATATACATTTATTAAAGGCATTTTAACTCAAACACAAGGTGACACCACAGCAATATTAACAATACTAACACACCACTATACTAGAAAACATATATACAGTAATGCTTTTAAAGTGGTCTAAAGTAATATTCAACAAGTAGAGAACCACAACCTGAAACAGAAAGGCGTCATACTATGCAAATATACTTTAGGCAGTACTTCGACAACTCAAACCCTAACTAACAGGCAGTCCAATCCCTATTAAGTGTGGAGCCTTGAGCCCAAAAGTATGTTCAGAACGGCAGCACGCGATGGTGCGTTAAAGTACACAAAGGGTCTCTTCAAGGGGTTGTAGTGTCACAGGAAGGGGAGTAAGGTGATGAAGAATAAAGTTCCACTATTCGAGGAGGGTCTCCACAAGAGGGCAGAGGGATTTCCAGGAATCGGGAATAGGATGGTAGTGATGCAAGTACTCACCGACCCTTGACGCACTCTTGACCACCCTTCACCAAGTCTAGTCCAATTCGCTTGCTGGTTCGAATCCAGCAGTTGCTCGCCTCTCCAGCTTTCAGGGGCTGCTTTCCGGGACCTCAATCTGCAGCTGGACAGTGGTGAATTCTCCGCTTCTGGTGAAGGGATCAGGCCAGTTCCACTGCAGCTCATCTTAGGGCACAGGGGGGCACAGCAGCAAGGCACCAATGAAGCTCGACAACACAGGTACCGCGTAGGCTTGGGTTCAGGCAGACTGTCCTAATTCCAGACGTAGGAATGCTAGGTGTATGAAACTCGGCGGGAGAGTGCCTTCTACCAAGAGATTACAGTTCCCCAAGTCTCAAGTCAAAACTCGAGACAGAGGCATTTCCACTGCAAAGGTCCCGTACAAGCTGCTAGTTCACCAGGCGGTCCAGGAACACTTCCAATAAGGCTTGTTTGCAGGTTAAGCAGGAGGTGCCGAGAGTAGTTAGTCCCACTATTCCAATGGGTTGAAGCGCACTTGCAGGCCTTCTGTGATCGATGAGAAACAAGGGCTCTGGCGGTACAACAGCAGGGTTAGGGTGCCAAACCTTCAAGCAGGTCACCAGCGGTTCCATGGATCTGCTTCTTTGTTTCAGGATACTTGGCTCCTTTACTAAGTTTGGTGTGAACTCAGAAGATCGACCTGGAATAGGTTTAGAGTGTCTGCTCTTATCCAGAATCTCCTTGGCGCCAAAGCGTAGAGAAACCAATAGGAGATCTGCTCACATTCAACCATTCCAGATGTGGACCAATCGCAGACAACAGTGGTCTCAGTCATCCCTGCACACCAGACATTCTGGCACCCATGATGTGTATTGGAACTAGACAGCTCCAGACCACATCCTGGGCGCACACACACAAGGCATGCAGAAGCCCACAAAAGCTTCAGTTTGCGTGGGGATCTGCATGACCAAATAAGGAATTTCCCGGGTCGACCTGGGGAAGGCAAAGGGACAAAATGGCCAAAGGACCGAACAAAGGACCTTGTGGCATGGCCATTCTAGGACCCGGCCACTGTCCTGTGTAAAATGCGGCAAACGTGTTTGGATCATAGAAAAGAGTCAAAAATGCTGCCACCAGCTCTGTCCTTGGCACACTTGTGCATTCACCAATAATCCTTTGAGGGTGTCTAGGGCCTAAAAAATGAAAAAGAGACCCCAGCGCACTGTATTGTAAGGTACATTGTGCACTGGTAAAATGTTACCAACAAATGGCAACAAAGTGAAAGACTAAGGGAAACAAAGTCTCCCAGTACTGACAGTCTGAAGGGCATGTAAATTTCCCCATAACAAGAAGAGCAAAAGCCCTGGGAGTACAGCAGAAGGCTTCAGCTCCACTGGGAAATGTCAGGCTAAATTGGTCAGACAAAAGCAAAAAGTGGGGGGTTCCCACTACCCACTCAATCAACGTATACCAGCCTTCTCAAACAACGCTGTACCTCCTTACCCCTCATTCCTGACCAAAGTTAGTAGATGAGGTAACATTCCCCATGGCACTTGTCCCCTTATTACTCCTTGCGATCCTTGCACAAAACCCCCTCCCTGCACCGCCCGCCTGTAGAGCACTCTCTGCTGTGTTCTTTTAAATTCAAATAAAGTGGTCTACTTTGTTATCGGCTCTAAGTAAAAAGCTATTTTATGAAATTAGTGAATTGTGGTGATCATGTGAGAAATTACACATTTTTACTCACAAATTCCTTTAAAAATGCTGCTACCTTATAACTAATTGCATACATCATGTTCTAGTTACATTTGATCTGGTAAAAATGATGAATTATTACCGAGAGTTGTGAGCCATTTCACTCCTTTTGCAGCAGTGAATATCAATTGAACGTACTTACTACCTCCCACGTTCTGATTTCTGCTTCTCATAGGATAGGTTCATCTTCTGCCTCCCCCACGCCTGTAAAAGCCTTGCTGTGCTCTCATTCTCCTGTGCATCTATGGCACTGCCTCCACACTCATTGCCCTCCCTCTGTTAGGCATATCCCTTCATCCCAAGCATCCGCTTGCCATATCACTCTTGCACTCCATTATGGGTCTCTTCTGTCTCCATCACCACCCTCCTTTTCGAGGACGCAGTTTTCTTTTCTGATTTTCCAAATGATTGGTCTAATGCTGACTCTCCTTTCACCACTCTCTCTAATAATTATAATTTAGTATTCATATAGCGGTTCGAACCCTCAGGCATCTGAGCACTGCATATCAGTATCCACGGTGTGTGGTGCTCCTTTATCGACTTCAGAAGGATGAAAGGCTGAGTTTGGCCCTGCCGGGATTCGAACCTGTGTCTGCAGGCTCTGCACAGATGTCAAAGCGAGTCTTCTACTTGCTGTGCTATTAGACCAGCACCTCCATTCTTGCGATCCCTCTTCTTGCATTTAGCCTCCTGTAAGATCCATCTGTCTCTGTATTTCTAGTCTAACTTTGCACTATAAATCCACGTTCCATTATCTCTGACTCTTCTTCCTGCACATTTAGTCTACTTCTGCTCTTTCACTTTATTCCTAGTCTGAATCTTTCATCTCTTTGCTTTCTTATGTACCTCTGTATTCTTCTTCTTCATTCCCAGTCAAGTTCTTTCTTACATCTCTGCCTCCCGTGCCCAGTTCTTTTTCCCCTAGCACCCCATTGTAGTTCTGGACTCCATTGCAATACCATGAGATGTTCTCTGTCATTCCTCTCTCACCTCAGAGTATCATAGGTCCTCCCATGGGTCTTACCTATCTCTGCCATCTGCCCCAAGCCCATTCTCTGCAAAGCAAGTACATTTCTACCGTGTCCTCAGGGGTGGGCTGGCCTATAGGGAACTCTGGAGATTTCCCGGTAAGCCTCTGCAGACTGGGCCTCTTTTGTGTAGTAACCTATTTTATTTCCAAATGTTCTCATAGGAAAACTGCTGCGCTTGCGGAAAACGTATAATGGGGGGCATTTTGAAAATTATTTCCAGGGCCTGTTTTGGTTCCCAGTTCTCCCCTGTGTGTCCTCCATGCCATTCATGTTTTCCTGGGCTTCCCTCTTGCTAGGCATTCATTTATTATGACCTGTGATGTGCGCTACATGCCAGCAGTAGACGCAGAGCACTTCCACCTGGCTAGTAGTGCACCACATGCCACCAGTAGGCCCAGAGCACTTACACGTGTGCATGCCAACTGGATAGTAGTGCACCACATGCCACCAGTAGGCCCAGAGCACTTACACGTGTGCATGCCAACAAGATAGTAGTGCACCACATGCCACAGTATACGCAGAACACTTCCACCAGACTAGTAGTATTGCACCACATGCCACCAGTAGGCCCAGAGCACTTACACATGCGCATTCCACCTGGCTAGCAGTGCACCACATGCCACCGATAGACCCAGAGCACTTACACGTGTGCATGCCAGATGGATAGTAGTGCACTACATGCCACCAGTAGACCCAGAGCACTTACACATGCACATACCACCTGGCTAGCAGTGCACCACATGCCACCAGTTGACCCAGAGCACTTACACCTGTGCATTCCACCTGGCTAGTAGTGCACCACATGCCACCAGTAGACCCAGAGCACTTACACCTGTGCATTCCACCTGGCTAGTAGTGCACCACATGCCACCAGTAGACCCAGAGCACTTACACCTGTGCATTGCACCTGGCTAGTAGTGCACCACATGCCACCAGTAGACCCAGAGCACTTAAACCTGTGCATTCCACCTGGCTAGTAGTGCACCACATGCCACCTGTAGACCTAGAGCACTTACACCTGTGAATTCCACCTGGCTAGTAGTGCACCACATGCCATCAGTAGACCCAGAGCACTTACACCTGTGCATTCCACCTGGCTAGTAGTGCACCACATGCCACCTGTAGACCCAGAGCACTTACACCTGTGCATTCCACCTGGCTAGTAGTGCACCACATGCCACCTGTAGACCAAGAGCACTTACACATGCGCATTCCCCCTGTCTAGTAGTGCACCATATGCCAACAGTAGACCCAGAGCACTTACAAATGCGCATTCCACCTGGCTAGTAGTGCACCACATGCCACCTGTAGACCCAGAGCACTTACACATGCACATTCCACCTGGATAGTAGTGCACCACATGCCACCTGTAGACTCAGCACTTACACATGTGCATTCCACCTGGCTAGTAGTGCACCATATGCCAACAGTAGACCCAGAGCACTTACACATGTGCATTCCACCTGGCTAGTAGTGCACCACATGCCACCTGTAGACCCAGAGCACTTACACATGCGCATTCCACCTGGCTAGTAGTGCACCACATGCCACCTGTAGACTCAGAGCACTTACACATGCGCATTCCACCTGGCTAGTAGTGCACCACATGCCACCTGTAGACTCAGAGCACTTACACATGTGCATTCCACCTGGCTAGTAGTGCACTCGTTGCCACCTCATTGAATGCCTCCATGATAGTGGCAACTCAATTCCGTCCCCTGCACAGAAGTAGGCGTCCTGGGCTCTGGTGATTCTGCGAGCAATATCATCTGGCACCAGGTCTGCCGGCAGAATCTTTGCTCTTAAACGCCTAGGTGCAAGCGCGAGACAGGCTCGGGAAAGCCTGGGAAGGAGGGGCAGGTAGGGAGATGACGTGTGAAGCTCTGAGTCACTAGGGATGCTCTGAAGGTTTTGATGCAGCTGGCCCGACTGGCTTTCAGCTGGTGAAATGCGTGACACTCCCGCCCTTGCTCGCATTTTATTGAAGGGTGTTCTGATGTTCAGCCCCTTGGATCAGGCATTTTAACATTGATGCTTGCGTGCAAAGTACAGTGAAGCCTTGTACGGGGCGCGATTCTAATTAAAGGAATTTCACTGTAATGTAAACACGAAACTGCAATAACATCAATGATAAAAGACCATCGTTAATTCTGTCCTCATTTCAGCGTACTTGGACTGCACACAACGCATGCAATTAATGCATTTTGCATTCCTAGCAACAGAACTGTGTAAAGCAGGAAACAATGCATGTGTTAATGACCGTAAACACAATACAAAGGCAGCTGGGTACAGTTGTTGGTTTTCAGACGATTACACATAACGAACACATGAATGGAACATATTAACTTTGGATTAAGATGCCAGAACATCCACGGCGGCTGCCTCTCGCCTTTGCGTTTCCTGTTTGGCGGGTCGGCTCCAGCAGTAACACACTCCGAGACGTGTCTTGTTCAGAGCTGCTTCTGATTAAAATGTTTTCCTAAAAGTGCACGCCAAGAGTATTCACTGGGAGTCCGCGTGTGTGCCTAGTACAATTGGCTTGAGTTGAAAGGGGATACCTATCAGAAAAGCAAATAAACTCCTCCATTCGCAATATCATTAATTACTACCATTGTCCCAAAAAATGCAAATACTGTTTGGAAAACTGAATTTGTAGCAATTGTTCAAAAGCACAAAAATATTTTAAACCGTATAATTAGTTTGGTGCAAGGTACTGTCTGTGAATGTGCGGCTTATGAAAAGCTGGCAGTAAAAATGTTGTCCGCAGCATTCCTGCTTTGGGGGATTTTATTGAACAGAGTTACTTTCTCTGTACCCTCTTTACCCCTCTGCACCATCTTTTGTAATACCCTGTATCAGGGGTAAATGGGAATGCTGCGCCCGGTGATTGCACCGCGTTCTATCGAAGTCCAGCTATAAGGCCTGGAATGGTGCAAAGGCATGCCACATGCAATTCCTGCCAAAGTAAGGAGACTTACCTAGATGGAAGCATTTTGAGCTTCCTTTTGTATTTGATCTTTGAATTTGAGCTTTTTTTGCATTACGATCTTTGAGTTTTGCCTTTTGCCCCCACATCTCTCATTCCAGCCGCATTCTTTCTGCTGCACTTACTTGGCTCACCCACTCATCGGTGGTTGCACTTATGTTCTCCTCCTCCTAGCACTTACCCTGAGCACTTCTCCATGAGCACCACAGCACCTATCCCTCCCTCTTCCCCCTCTGCACTTGCATGTTCTGAACACTCACAAGGCATAGTAGGTTTGTCTCCCCTTCCCTTATTCTCATTTTTGTTTGCACTATTATTGCAATTTTTTATCCTTGCTGTAATTCAATGTCTTCCCCTGTCCCCACCCTATTTGCCCTGTGGGCCCTTTGAAACAGTGTTGCTAATTGTATAAGCGCCTAATAAGTGACCAATAAATAAAGTAAATAATCTCATTCTGTGCTATTTTATTATGGGACTTTTGTCTTCATCACATTGTATGATCCTTGTACTTGACCTTCCATTCATTGTGATCTTTGGGGTTTGTCATACTTTTGTTATGTGCTGTTTCTTTTTCCTTGTTTTTTTTTATGTTCTATTGGTTTTGCCTCCATTATATGATGATGATGCGCTCTTTATATGGCTGTTATTTCATTATGCGATCTATATGTATTGCCCTTACTTCAATATGTGGTGTTTGGATTTAACCTTCATTTCATGATGAGAGATTTTACTTTTTCCCTTTATGTAACTATTTGATCTTTGACCTTTGCCTCCATTTCATTGTCTGACACTGACAGGTTTTACCCCTTTTTGTCTCCCAAAGGCATCGACCAGGGTCAAATGACGTATGACGGGCAGCATTGGCACGCCACGGAAACCTGCTTCTGTTGTGCCCACTGCAAGAAGTCGCTCTTGGGGCGCCCTTTCCTTCCCAAGCAAGGGCAGATATTTTGCTCCAGATCCTGCAGCGCCGGTGAGGATCCCAATGGCTCGGATTCCTCAGACTCGGCCTTCCAGAATGCCCGAGCCAAGGAGTCGCGACGAAGTGCCAAAGTTGGCAAAAACAAAGGCAAGCCGGATGAAAGCAAGATGAACCAGCTGCACGTGACCTCCAATAGACTGTCTGCAGATGTGGACCCGCTCTCGCTGCAGATGGATTTGCTCAGTGTGTCCAGTCAAAATCCCAGCTTAAACCGCGAACACTTGTGGAGGAGCAGAGACGAGCTGTACCATTATGGGAACAAAATGGAGCGGAGCCAGTCCCAAAGTCCTCTGCAGCTTCTCAGCCAGTGTAATATCAGGACCTCCTATAACCCAGGGCAGATGGCTCCCTCAGATATGTGGGCCAAGCAAATCAATAACCCAAAGAGAAGTTTATCGACTGCCAAAATGGGGCACAGTGAGGGATTCGTACAAGACTGCAGGGACGATTATTACCAAGGGAGGCTACGGCAGCAGGAGAGTTACGGCGAGATGCCCAGCAAGAGCTTTGAGACCAGACCCAACATCCGAGTTCCATCTTACGACGAATCTCAAGGCCTGTCTGCCCCGCAGATCCCAACCAGGCTCCCAATCAATGTTCGCAAATTCACAGAGGAGCTCACCCCCACGGAACAGACGCCAAGGGGATCAATGGAGTCCCTCGCGCTTTCAAATGCCACAGGTAAGACAGAGACGAGTGCACATCCTTCCATTTGCAACCCAGTTCCATGTCAAAACATGTTCACCGGCAACACCTGCACTGTGAGGTTTTGAAAGGATGCACACAATTGGATTTTTGATCTCTCCACTGGAGCGTATAATTCATTGAGAGTCTTAGCAGAAAAGGTGCAGTTGATGACAGATGGGCCTTCCGTCGGTTTAATGATGAAGGCAGAGCAACAGAGATGCCTTTGGCCTGTTGGCGGGGCACGGTAGTAAAGCAGCAAGTTACTCATTTGATCCCTATTATTATTAATGACGGAAGCAGTGAAAGAGTGTAGTTGACTTTAGGTGGTGCTTCCACCACTGCACACTAGTAAAATGTGTTAATAGAGAAGTCTGGAAATATACATGTTAGGGGTTGTGATTGGAAAACAGGAACCTAGTTCGTACAGTAGAGACTTGTTGTTCCCTTTTCTTTGCTGTGGTGAACTAAACCTTGAACAGACTCTGCTAAAAAAATCTGCATAAGTTTCAATCTTAATGTGTTTTTTAAAAAAAAGCAAAACATCTCTGAACAGTCAACCATAGTCATTATTTCTTTAACCGCTTAAGATTGGATGTCTGCTTGTCTAACCCCATTGGCACAGCATCAACCATGGTTTAAGCTGCTCTCCCCTCAGTCAGTAACCCATGAATGCAACGAGGGGGGTACCTATGCATGAGATCTGCAAACGGTTCTATGTGGGTTCACCTACAGTTTTTCAGAAGTGGACTGTTTCATCGTGGCCTTTCGATGCTGCCAAGTAAACCGTTTCCCCCTTTCTTAGAATGGGAGTGTGCCCGCCATTCTCCCCTTCTTGTTGCCCCTTCACCCCCCTATTTATCTATATATCTATTTGGTTGTTGTGATCAAATTGCACCATCAAACAGTCCAGATTTAAAATGTAGATCAAACCACTGCAGATCCTGTAAACACAATATAGAGGAGTTGTCCCTAGTGAGCCCTTGGTGCGAAAAGGAAGTGTGATTTGCAAGTGTAGTCTGTTTACGGGTTTTGGAAGTGTATAGCAGAGCAGACCGCCTCTTTACCTGCTTTGGAGGTGTAACCTACCAGAGAAGACCACCTCTTTGCGTGCTTTGGAAGTATAACCTAGCAGAGCAGACCGCCTCTTTGCCTGCTTTGGAGGTGTAACCTACCAGAGCAGACCACCTCTTTGCCTGCTTTGGAATTGTAACCTAGCAGAGCAGACTGCCTCTTTGCCTGCTTTGGAGGTGTAACCTAGCATAGCAGACTGCCTCTTAGCATGCTTTGGAAGTGTAACCTACCACAGCAGACCGCCTCTTTGCCTGCTTTGGAAGTGTAACATAGCCGAGCAGACCGCCTCTTTGCATGCTTTGGAAGTGTAACCTAGTAGAGCAGATCGCCTCTTTGCGTGCTTTGGAAGTGTAACCTAGCATAGCAGACCGCCTCTTTGCATGCTTTGGAAGTGTAACCTAGCATAGCAGACCTCCTCTTTGTCTGCTCAGGAAGTGTAACCTAGCAGAGCAGACCGCCTCTTTGCGTGATTTGGAAGTGTAACCTAGCAGAACAGACACCCTCTTTGCCTGCTTTGGAAGTGTAACCTAGCAGAGGAGACTGCCTCTTTGCATGCTTTGGAAGTGTAAGCTAGCAGAGCAGACCGCCTCATCGCATGCTTTGAAAGTGTAACCTACCAGAGCAGACCGCCTCTTTACCGGCTTTGGAAGTGTAACTTAGCAGAGGAGACCGCCTCTTTACCTGCTTTGGAAGTGTAACTTAGCAGAGGAGACCGCCTCTTTACCTGCTTTGGAAGTGCAACTTAGCAGAGGAGACCGCCTCTTTACCTGCTTTGGAAGTGTAACCTACCAGAGCAGACCACCTCTTTGCGTGCTTTGGAAGTGTAACCTACCAGAGCAGACCGCCTCTTGTTTCCTGCTTTGAAAGTGTAACCTAGCAGAGGAGACCACCTCTTTACCTGCTTTGGAAGTGTAACCTACCAGAGCAGACCGCCTCTTTACCTGCTTTGGAAGTGTAACCTAGCAGAGGAGACCGCCTCTTTGCCTGCTTAGAAAGTGTAACCTAGCAGAGCAGACCGCCTCTTTGCCTGCTTTGGAAGTGTAACCTAGCAGAGCAGACCGCCTCTTTTCCTGCTTTGTAAGTGTAACCTACCAGAGCAGACTGCCTCTTTGCCTGCTTTGGAAGTGTAACCTAGCAGAGCAGACCGCCTCTTTGCATGCTTTTGAAGTGTAACCTAGCAGAGCAGATCATCTCTTTGCGTGCTTTGGAAGTGTATAGCAGGGCAGACCGCCTTTTTGCGGGCTTTGGAAGTGTAAACTAACAGAGAAGACCACCTCTTTGCGTACTTCGGAAGTGTAACCTAGCAGAGGAGACCGCCTCTTTACCTGCTTTGGAAGTGTAACCTAGCAGAGCAGACCGCCTCTTTGCGTGCTTTGGAAGTGTAACCTACCAGAGCAGACCGCCTCTTTACCTGCTCTGGAAGTGTAACCTAGCAGAGGAGACCACCTCTTTACCTGCTTTGGAAGTGTAACCTACCAGAGCAGACCGCCACTTTACCTGCTTTGGAAGTGTAACCTAGCAGAGGAGACCGCCTCTTTGTCTGCTTAGAAAGTTTAACCTACCAGAGCAGGCCGCCTCTTTGCCGGTTTTGGAAGTGTAACCTAGCAGAGCAGACCGCCTCTTTGCCTGCTTTGGAAGTGTAACCTACCAGAGCAGACTGCCTCTTTGCCTGGTTTGGAAGTGTAACCTATCAGAGCAGACCGCCTCTTTGCATGCTTTTGAAGTGTAACCTAGCAGAGCAGACCACCTCTTTGCGTGCTTTGGAAGTGTATAGCAGAGCAGACCGCCTCTTTGCATGCTTTGGAAGTGTAAACTAACAGAGAAGACCACCTCTTTGCGTACTTCGGAAGTGTAACCTAGCAGAGCAGACCGCCTCTTTGCATGCTTTGGATGTGTATAGCAGAGCAGACCGCCTCTCTGCTGCGTGCTTTGGAAGTGTAACCTAGCAGAACATACCGCCTCTTTGCGTACTTTGGAAGTATAAACTAGCAGAGCAGACCGCCTGTTTGCGTGCTTTGGAAGTGTATAGCAGAGCAGACCGCGCATTTGCGTGCTTTGGAAGTGTAACCTAGCAGAGCAGACCACCTCTTTGTTGAAGGCTTAGTCTAAGAGCAACAGTTAAAGGGCAAGGGTTTGTTTTTGTAAGCAGCATGTTGCTGTAGGGCACTGGTATCCACACATTTTTGCGCTGTGCACCCGTTAAGTAAAAATACTGTTGCCACACCCCCCGGTCCCCAACAAGCCATAACTACTTATATTTTCTGTCAAATGCAGTCACCTTAATCCTTTTTTAAAATGCCTCACACCCCGCTTGGACATCCTTCGGGCATCCCTGGGGGCCACCTCTACCGTTCGAAGACTATTGGGCAGAGCAACAGTCTACCGCGTATTAAGAGTGATATAGCTAATCTAGTGAGAAGTGTCCAGAGAGGAAGTGTGGCCCGAGGTGGAAGAGTATTGGGCATAAGAGGCATGATGCCAGGGAAAGGCGCGATCTAGGTGCGGGAGGGCGTCTAAGGAGAAGGCATGGGCTACGATGGATGCATAGTCCACAGAAAGGTGGCTTAAGGGCACATGCATTTAGTAAGGAATCTGCTTGTTAGGATGGGATGTAGTTTAAAGAGATGACATGATTTATAGATAATTTATGAAATTGTGTATGTGTGTCCCTTTTTCTTCGACTCATATATGTTGGCACTCTCTTGGTACTCTTTGTAGAAATTGATTGATTATACCATCTCCCTGTGCCTTAAGAGCTTCTATGTGACACATGTATCATTATGTTATTATTCATTGGGTGCCTGCATAACTATACGCAATCCAGTACATCATTTCCTTTTAATGTTCTAGCTGTCCCATCATGCTGCCCTCTAAAAGGAAAAGGAAATCTAATGCAATAGTTATAGTACTTTTTTAGGGGCATGTTAGTGCTTTCTTATGAATGAGCGTGTCATGTTGAAGGCATCCCCATGCATTATAATGGCCACCTAAACACGCAGGGTCATATTACAGATTGTTTCCAGTCGGTCTCATTGTATAGTAAACCTGTTCCACAGGCAGCACGGTTGGGGTGCAGTTCCGGAAAAATAATCCCATGTCGCCTTGTGTAGAGGTGTCATGTGGTGCCCCCAACCCTTTGGAGTGGGTCTATGTGGCCTCCAAAGCAGAAGTCAAAGAGCCACAGAGCTCCATTCCACAGGGCTCTGCGGTTGAGTTCAAAGAATGGCAATGTGCAGGTCCAAAATCCTGCGGCTTCCCGACCCACCACTGCTGGCTTTGTAATACTGATTCTGATTTCAGGGCGCTTGAGCTGGATTAGAATATGGCGCCTCCCCATTCTGACGCGGTCCTGGCCAATCAGACAGCCTCCTGTACTGCCAGGTTTCTTCAGCGGGTGGCAATAGTCCATTGGACCTGCCTACCCCTCTGCCGGGGCCTTTCTCAGCTATTTCGTAATGTGGCCCTTAAGGGCATGACTCCATTTCCAGATATCTTTCATGCGAACTTTCTTTGGCAGGTCGCAGTCGCTAGTTAATAAGGAGAAATGTCTGTTATGTGTTTTAGCTCACTATTGTAGGTGACGATGGAAGAGCAGACATCTATGTGCGTGACCACACAATTTATAAAACAGCTTCAAAAGTGACATGTATTAAAGCACTTAAACTTTTTTTCAACACATTTAAAGCTGTTAAAAAAATAAAACATCCAACGTATTGACGTCAATTGAAACAAAATCCCTGCACCAGGTTAGGTGTCTTGCATCAGAGGGAGCACGACACCATATACTGAAGGGGACATGAGGAGCAGAGGTTTGTCATGTATTGTGTGACATATAAACGGCACTGTAACTAAAAGTAATACCAGTACTAACATAGCACATACGTGACTCAAGACGAGAATGAAGCCCCGTCTCTGTTCCCTTTGTGGTCACTTACTTCCATGGTGACTTCCAGTGCAGCAGTGGGTCCTTGATATCGGAGCATCCTGTCTGCATGGCATGGACACCGGCAGGTAATTAACATGCTTGAGTTTACAAGGAGTCATAAAGAGCATTATTTCTGAATATAAAGTTTATAAGGATAGAAAGGAATGAACATAAGGGGTATTGGATGTGTCCCACGGTATAGAAAATATAAAAAAAAAGTAAAGGCAATGAAGAAAATATTCAGGAAAAAAAAAACACAATGAAAAGTCGCCAGATGACAAGGCATGAATCTGATCCAAGCACCCCCACAAATGTGTAGGGAGGTTGTTTTATCTTACATGTGCATTTCCATCTATCACTACATCTACATAGGCCCCTTCAAGCAATGTCCAACACGGAGCAGGGGTTTTTTACCCCCAATTCTACTTATTTGTTAGAATGGTATGTTGCATTCTGCCGACTTTCTCCTTTCAGCAGGGTATATGACTCGGGTCTCCTTTTACAGAATTTGATTGCCAATGCATTGATAGAACTAGGTGGGCTCTTGGAAGGTTAATATCATAAAACACACTTATATTTATAAAATTGTACTAATGGCATCTGCCATATGTTATGCATTATATGTTTAAGACTCCATAGAGAAGGAGTCATGTCCTCATGTACACAGGCCTGCCATTTGTTATCCTCTTACAGAAAATGCACTGTCCTTCCTATTAAAAAGATTTTCCCCATTTTCCAATTGAGCCGACTAAAAAAGGGAGAAACCCCATGCCCTTCTGAAAAGTGTGGCACTTTACCCCTATATTAAATATCCCTATACAATTGGTATGCTAGCATGAAATAATAGGGCTTTCTTTGATGATAAATGTATTATTGAACTTGTAGAGGAGGGGAACTGTGTACACATCAAAGCCTCATTTCATTATGTGTGCACAGTCGCATGAGACTTTCTTTTGCCCTTATTCCAATCTCACCAATTTGGAGAGTTAATTGGCAAGTATCAGCAGTTGTGGTTATCGTCATTAGGCATTTTCTACATGTACAATATAGATTATACTTTCACAGAGGACCAAGCTAAATATGTATATAGGAGGATTCTAATAACTTTGTTCAGATGCGTCAAGGGTGGGTTGATAAATGGAGACGAGACCTAGAAGTGCTCGTACACGTGGTGTTAAAGGAGTACACGGCACAACCAAGTGCTAGAAAGGTAACAGCGCGGTGGCATTGAATTAATTCTGTACACCCCAAGATGATCACGGCTGCATAAGATTTCTATGGTTCAGCTATCATTTAAATAAAAGGACCCAAACTAAAGAGAGTTAACCTTCCACACACGAAGACTCTTCTGTTACCCCTGCTACTATTCATAAGTTGGCAGAGAGGTTGGCACTTCACAGTAAAAGGAGCCTTCCTTAAAGAGCTGCCCTCTCTCCTTTGCATCAAGTTGCACAGAATGTACATGGAATCATTCCATTAATTGTTTTGCCAATTGTTGTTTACAGAATATCCCCCTGAAGAATTTCCCGTTAACAATCTTTTTAAAGGATAATGGGAATGAAACATGGCGGGTTTATGAGTCTGTGAAAATGGTGTCACAGTTTCAATAAGGCATCAAGAGCTGTTATGTACCTAGAACTAGTGATAGAATCTCAGTACTAATATAAGAGATTCTAGATTAGACATCAGATTTGTGGTTTTACCTAAGATGCTAATGTGATGTATTTTTCATGTTATGTGTTTTGTTTAGTATACAAATGGATGTTTTGTTTTATAATGTTAATAGCAACCGCAAAGGGTAACACTTTCTTCAGTAACTGTTTTTTTGTTTTTTTGTTTATTAATGGTGCAGGTTTCTGACTCACAAGTATATAGCACTTTTCAGGTCCTATCTCAGGACCATTCTTTTGTTATCTGTTGTTTATCAGTTTTCTATTTCAGTTTCTTTTTCTCTCCTTTTGTTTAAAACATTAGGATTGAGGTGGTTGATATGTTGTTTTAAAAAAAAAAAGGTTTTACAATATATAAAATGAATTTTGTAATAAAACATAGCGATATATATATTTTTCCAATCATACTTGTGAGTGTAATTTGTTGCAACTGAGGAGGGGAGTTTGCAAGGTTTCAAAACAGATTCATTTGGATCCTTAAGGGTGAATTGTTGAGAGGAGTTAGGACCCTTCTTTTGTAGAAAGTACAAGTTCAATTGGGCACCGTCCTAAGCCTCTGTAATCAACAAAAACCCAGTCCTTTGTAAGTTCTATGGGTTGATAAGTGCCCATGATCCAAGACGCACTCACTTAACCGTTATCTCCAGAGAATCGACCCAAAGACTTTGGAGATTTGGTCCCCATCAAAATGTACAATGGCATTAAGTGAGGATGGAGGCCATGTGCTCACAACTGAGCCCACCTTATACTTGTATCTAGATAACATCATGGGTTCCTCTTGACCAACGTGTTTTTTCAAGGGATGCATGTGTGGTCTGTCCCAAAAGGATGTTTTCCCCTTTACAATGCAATTTGAATAATTATTTAAGGTTTCAGTGAGGGAATCTGCAAATGACTAAGGGCCTGTTGTATTTGCACAGTTTCTATGTTTGGGACTGCCACTCTAAGTGCTCCTGCCACCTGATTTAGATGGTCATGCCTAAGTCTCGCTTGCTGCCATCATCCCACGCCCTTGCTATCCTTCTTTCCGTTTTCTCTTTGATCCCTGTGTTTGAATCCAGTTTACAATGCACAGTGCTGTCCTGTGCCTGCCCCAGTCTTCCAGCATGCACTGTTCTGCCAAAAAGCAACTCAGTGCTTTAAACGGTTTCAATTTTCAGTTTGGAAAACTAGACTTCACCTTTTCAGGAAAAAACGTGCAAATAAATGAATGACCTAAATATGGCTTTTTAAGGAATTGTACTAAGTTCTGGGATTTCTTTTTGACACACTGTTTAAATAACTCATCAAAACCTTCTTAAAAGTTCTAACAGTTTACCATTAGGGAGCATACTTAATTTAAAAAGTACACCATGTACTGGGTTCGCTCTACGTGTGCTGGATTGAAACGCTCAGGCTCTGAAGGAGAGGTGAACAAGTAAAACATTGGCTGGGATGCCTTTCTAAAATCTGTCGTTGCCATTGCACAAGTTGCACCCACAGGGGTAGGACGTAAACCCAGTTTAGCAGCCACGTGGTTGCCAGTGTCATATGGACATTTTGGGTGCGTACGAGATAATTGCATATGAACGGGAGGGGGGGAGGGGTCTGGCTGTGGGTCGTTCCGCCTGCATGCCAAGCCAGATGTGTGGATGGGGCGTCTTGCATGCAAGGGAATGCGGGCTCAGGATAGGCTGGTTTCTTTATTCTGGTTCTGCGTCCTTCCCGAAGCGGCCACTACCGTCTACCTTTCGCAAGCATATCTCCAAATGACTTTATTGTACCTTTGAATCAGAAATATCCTTTTGAGCACGCGGCGAAACCCTCTGATTCCGGACAGCACTGCTTACATATCAGTAACAGCATGGCAGCATTTCTGTTGGTTGTAGACATGTTGGACTGCCGTTCGTGTTTTGTAGGTAAGTGAGTTGCCCCTGTTACTCATGATGAGTAGCAGAACTCCCCCCTACGGCCAATATGTGTCCTGTAGTGGAATGGAAGATGGTCGGTGGGAATGAATGTGGGAAGCTGCTTAATTGATAGTAGAATGTCTGCTTTACTCATCTATTTCTTTCTACTGGGTTTATAGGTATATGTTCCCTTCCCTTTGGACCCCAAACTCTGATGTAAAAGTCATTGGAGTTGGGGTCTTGGATTTGGTATATGTTTAATGCAACATAGAGAGTGGATCTAAAATACCTCTTCAAAACCTGCGCAACTTCGGGTTTCTGGAGTCATCGAAGAAGAAGAAGAAACTTTAACATACATTGGAACGATATTTTACAGAATGGAAATATATAGTAGGTATGTATTTAAACCTACACCTGTAAGACGTCAACTCCTGAGGAGGACATGGACGCTCATGTGTAGCGGCACTTGCCAACATTCCTGCAATTCCTCTCTGCAGAAGAGCATTGAAGCTCCGATAACAGCCCAGCAGGGAGCTTGATACAAGAGGTCATCGTTCTGTAGTGAAGGGTAGGGTTCTGTGCTGGCAGCCTGGTACCAGCGCACATTTGTGATCAAGGCTTTAGCCCTGAAGTCTGGGGCTGGCCAGTGTCTTAGAGTCCGTATTACCCCTGCAGACCCTCCACACAGGAGATACGATATGATAGATTATTTATAATGAGCTTAATTACCCAGAGGTTTCTAAGCGCGGACCCGGGGATCGAACCTGTGTTGCTCTGCGTCGTCCTGCTTGCAAGGTGAGCACGTTGCCCCTGAGCTATCCTCCGGTAGAGATCGATCTCGACTCACTTTGCTAATAGGACCTGAGAAGTTAAACGCCTTATATGCGAACACCTTCCCTATTTGTACATTCCTCTTATAAATGGACCACTCATGATTACCCAGACAGCAGCCAAACACATTGGGTTCAGTAGCCTTCTACTCAATGTCCTGGTCCATGGAATGCATTTCACGCCTATTGAAGCGTCCGCATGAGAAGGTGGGGTGTTGTAATGTGTGCATGAGGAGAGCAACCCATTGATTTTCTGCTGCGCCCTGCCCGGAAGCTCAAAGATGACGCAGCTAAACAGAAAAGGCGCTAAATCGCATCCTTGGCGTTTCCTCATGGATTCGCTGGCTTCTTCGCCTGGCTTGGTCTCAGAAAACGCAGGGGGCAGCTGCCCAAGTCCGACCGCTCGAGAGCAGTGCACAAGTGACTGCGACACTACAGGACTGTGCCACGTGCCTAATGCACACTTGAGGATGCTGTTTTTAGGTTTTAGGGCTGCGCACATTTTTGTTTTGTGGTTACAAAGTTGCATCTCTTTATGAGTTTCTTTGTCAGGACTGAAAAATATAGGTTATACTCTTTTAAAGTGTATGGCTTTCAGATGAATGTGTACACTGGTGTCCGTGTGGGCATGTGTGGTGCTCGTCGATGCAAAAGCGCCTCTACCATTGTGCTTTTGGCGCCCGCGAAGGATATGGCGATCGTCATTGCTTAAACTCTCTTCATTCATGATTCATTCATTCAGGTTTGCATTTAATTTCCCTATTAGCTGACGCGAATTGTGGCGTGGCAGTCGGCACCTGTGGCTAGTGGGGAGCAGGATCCACTTGTGCACCTGCAGCTCTTTGTAGCAATATTTAATTTGCCACAGCGCGCCCCAGTGCCCTTACCAACCAGCAGTGGTCGAAGTCTACATGAAGAAGTAGTGGAACTATGTTACCTACTGGCCTGCACCGCTCCACACAGACCCCATCGCTGCGCCCCCTCCCATGCACAATAAAAACCCCAAAAAACATGTGCCTGCCCTTTAAGGAGACGTCCAGTGCAGTGCACTGAAAGTGCAAGTTTCAACTTCTTCCTACACTTTTATTTTAAAACGAAACCGTTCCGGAACGTTTTCTTTTTAAAATAAAAGTATAGGAACGGTAAAACTTAATTGAAATAAGTGTAGGAGCACCGCTCCCGACCGCGCCCGCCCACTTCGACCACTGCCAACCAGTATCGGGGTTTATCCACAACGTCCAGCTTCGCAGCAATTTTTACTGTTACTACCCCCTGTGCCTGTGGCATCCTGACTGTTGTAAGTCTCACTGCGTCTGCAGTATTGTTTCAGCAATAATGCAGGAAGGGTTTCTGAAAATACACCGTGTCCGGATGGCTAAACATCTGTGCCTTGCATTTCCAACCCTGACTTTACGCCACTAGTGTCCCATGAAGAAAAAATGCACGGGATCGTTCAGTAATGCACCTTCTTCAGAGTGAGCGACCTATGCACAAAGGAACCCCCCCGCCCCCCGCACCCTCTCTGTTGACACCCTGGCATCTATTCAACCTGCAAGTGACAGGGATGCCTGACCGGAGAAAGACTGCCAAGCGGGGTTAAAAAAGTAACTTGTCCCATTCTTCGGTGGTGGTAAAATGATGCTTTAATAATAACTTTGGTTTTGGAAGGTTTTCAACCCCTATTTGTGCGGTATTTACAGCGTCCAGTAATTCCAGAATAACACACGAGGTTTGATTGATTTGTTTATATTTTATTGCTCGTACACGGGTGTTTCAGAGCGCGACAAGGCAAGGGAGCGTAACAAGGGAGAACAAGAACAACGCTCTTACTAGGCCCAGTGACATTGAGAACGCGCAAGTGCATGGGAGAGGGAAACGGGAAAAGTGCATGGAAAGGGGCAAAAGTGAAAAGTGCAGAGCAAAGGCATGCAGATAAATAATAAATAAATTAATAATAACAAGTAACAGACAGTAGTAGTGCAGCCAGCAGGTGGCAAGTGCTAGATTCGAGGCAACAGACAGGGTGAGTCTGGTAAGTGCAGAGAGAAAAAAGGGTGGGGGGATTCTATGGTTTTACAGATACAGGCCCCAGTGCAAGGGTTTGCCAGGAGGCAGTGCAGGTGGGTGGCAAGGTGAGCGGGTACCTAGGCCCCGGAAGTCAGGGGTTGGCCAGGTGCACAGTGCCAAGAGAGAGCAGATCAGCAGGGGAGAGGAGGGAAGAAGGCAGAAGCAAAGAGGAAGGGCTTGAGGTGCTTCTGAAACCGGAGATGGTTTTCCTCGAGTTTTAGAGTGGCAGGGAGGCTGTTCCAGAGGAAGGCCCCAGACAAAGACAAAGATCTACCCCAGCTCGCTTCTTTGAGAAACGACTGACCCTGAGGGAGTCAGAGGTAGAGGAGCAAAGAGATCTAGAGGGAAGGTATTTACGAAGGTACAGCTGAAGGTGAAGTGGACCCAGGCCCCAGAAAGCCTTGTGGACAATGCAAAGGATTTTGAATTCAATCCTTGCAGCCACTGGGAGCCAGTGAAGAGGTTTCAGGGCTGGAGAGATACGATCCCAGGGCTTGAGGCCGAGGACAAGTCTTGCAGTCCTGTTCTGGATAAGGCAGAAGCAAATAGGAAGGTAACTTTATAGCTCATAAGAGTATGGTCGGTAAAAAAGAGGAAGTATTAGAAATACCTCCTGTTTTCAGATTTACCATTATACTCTTAATAAGCCCATGAGTGGCTCAGACAATACAAGCAATATTATTTGCATATTCTCCTGTCGCGGCCTAAATGACCAGCGCAGCCGTAACTGCAGTGAATATAATTGCATATGTCTTTGCCATGTGTGTACCGTGTTAGCAAGGGGTTGACATGCAAGAACCTAGGCTTAAAAAAGCACTGAAGATTAGGCCATGTACAAGAGCTAACATAGGCTTCAACTATCAGCCGGCCAGATAGCACAGTGAGGAGAACGCTTGCTTTGACATCTGTGCAGAGCCTGCCAACGCGGTTCGAATCTATCTAAATGCAAATTATTGCTATTAACTATGCATTGGACGTTTGCATCTTAAAACCCCTAGTTGCCACATGTAGCCAATACACATTCACGGCACAAAACTCTGGTCTTTTGTATGCCTGACCTGTACAGTGACTGCACCAACAGGCAAGAAAACAGCACTGCAAAGTCAAGCCATAGACAACTGTTGGCTGTGCAAAAAACCTTGTGACGCTGACACATGTAACTGAGAAAATACCCTCTGTGCTACATATGTCTTTTTAGCCATCAGTCTCCTTGGATGGGTGTATTGTTTGCTTTGTGGATAAGTAGTGCAAGAGAAATGGCACATGTGCCCCTTTGCATTTGAAAGATGGCTGCTAGTCTTCCTTCCAGAGCCCATAATGTCATTCCCACTCTGCCCACTGGAGGTGCTTTGTGTGGAGTGTGCTGGGAAAATGGCATTTTAAGCCACAGAGCAGTTTGCTTTTTAGACCAGCATTGCAAAACCAACAGTTTTAACTTTTGGGTAGGCACAGGGTTGTGTTTTTCAGCACTGCCATATTAATGGCAACAGCTGGAATGCTGTGTACTTGGCATATGGTAGCAGTGTCTGGCAAATGGCTGTCTAATACCTATAAACAAACAAAAACTGTTGGCTTGGCCAATGCCTGTTTTTAACAGGACATAATTGCTAGGCACACTTGGGTAAGCCATTTTTATTACATCAGTAGCACATTAACAACTGCAATTAAGCAATCACACCTCAGAAGACTGCTTTGAAAGACCACTAGCAGGACCTTTGCAGCGCAGAGTGTTCTGCTACTGCTTGATAACTCTAGCTCAAAGAGCTCGCAGGAGGATCTGTTTTGGGTGCAGAAGGGCTTGTCATAGTTGAGAGTGACCATAGGGATTAGTATGGCTGTTGGCAATCACTAGGTGGAGAAAAAGCCAAACACCCACAAGCTGTGTTTCCCTCCTCACCTCACATTTTCCCTGGGACAATAATTTTGCCTAATAAGCGCCGCCTAACAGCCAAAAGGTACAAAATGGCAAGAGGGTGTCGATGGCATAAGACATGCCTAGACAGGGGCAGGTCATAACTTGCAAAGAATAAGGATAAACATGTTCCCATTGGCCCCACAGTCCACGTTAAACCGTTGCGAAACACGTTGCATTTGTTACATGCAATGCACCCCCCTCGTTTAGAAAGACATTTTAACTAATATAAGCTGGTTATTAAATAGGCTTTGTCAAAAAATGGAGCCAACGGTATGTGCATCAGTTCGCCTGCTTACATTTTAAGAACTAAAGCAAACTGGTTTGGAACATTTTCATCGGATTACCTTATAGGAATTGGAGCAAACTGATATTTCAACATTTATTTTGCTACGTGTTAGGACTCGGAGCAATCCGGGTGGTTGCATTTGAAAGAGGAGAGAACCCCATATGTGCTTCATTCCCTGCTAGCACATGCAGAAGAGAAACTGTAAACACAGTCTCCTTTTCACTGGTGCAAACCTTACATAATACGGACCATTTAGTGAGGCAGTTTTCATATCTCTGGCATAGGGGTGCATAGATGAGGTGGAGTGCATAATACAGTGAATTCCCATTATCGGGAAGCAGCGAATGGCTTGGTGACAGCAGCATAGCAATGAACAGGTGCCAATACCCCATTCCACTGCAATATACGTGGATATCTACTTCTGAGCAGCGGTGCTTACAGTTGAGAGCAAGCTCGCAGCAGTCACCACTTCAGCTGTGAGGATGAGACACATCAATGACGCTTGAAGAAACATTCAAACACTGTTTGGGAGGGCCGAGCTGCCGTGTGCAAATTGGATTGCAACCCTAACCTTTTGTATCAGTCGTGTGTTCTTCTGAACGCATTCTAAAAATAAGAAGGCGGATTCCCAGCAGATAGGATCCAGGAAATGACAGCAGTCAGAGCACAAAGCCGCGAGAGCATCATCCAGTGCCGCAGCAGGGAGTTTACGGGAAAGGGCCTCCATGTCAACCCGCCAGTGCAGCAGAGAAGTGGCCTTTTAACAGCATTAGAAACCACTAACCACACAATTGGTCTCTCTGGGCCCTTCTTCCTGGGCCTTTATAGGAAATTCCATCCCAGTCTGGGAAAAGTGTCGCCTAACGGGCAAGGGCTGGAATCGGATTCAGGCATTCCCAGTCACAGACTACCAGCAGACGCACTGGGCCCCTCAGTAGGGTGCATGCAGGAGACTGGGGGCGGAGGGGAAGCAGAAGAGAGCCTCCCGAGTGCAGCCTCTACCAGTGCTGTGCCCCCCATGCCTGTATGCTGGCAAGCACCACAGATCACACTCTTATGACAGCCCTGGCAGCAGACGCTACCTGACTATGCAAAGTGACCCTACCCCCCGGCACCCCAAACCTGGTGCACCTCCCCAGGAAAATGATCTGCTGTTCCATGTTATGCCTCATAAGTGTTTTTATGGGCAGGGAGAAAGCGGTGTGCGGCTGGCACCGCGGTTTCTTCCCAGAAGCAGGAGGAATAAAAAGAAAGGCATTTATTGTTCTATTGTTATGTTATGTTAAGGATAATTTATACTGCGCACCATCACCACTGAAGTGATCCCCTGGCACTCTGGCGGCTCTGTAAGGCAAGATGGTAGAGTGGGTTAGTAGGGCATAGTGGGTAAAGGCGCAGATAGAGCTGTGATATGCTGTTGACCGCTTCAGTTCGGTCAACACCGTTCGATGAGCATAGGTGCACATTCTCTGTCAGTAGTCTGTCATGTGCTGTTGTGCATGGCTATGTGTCACTTGTTTTGTTGTTGCAATGTAGTGAAGTATGTGCGGTTTGCTGTGCAGTAGATGTGGTTGTGTTTTGTTTAGAGTTTGAGGGGTGTATGCAGAGGGTCGAGATTTGTGGCTGTTGGGTTAGTCGGGTGCACCATCATACTTCCTTGCTTCGGGCATCTGTGTTACACATCTCTGCCTGTGCCTCGTATTGTGGTGTTCCATGGAGGGTCACGCGCCACATTCTGTAAGGTGGTGCTTGTCTGCAGAGCTGTCCATTGGTCTAAGTGGCTGGATAGTACTGATGCCTCCTCCTCCCATCGGGTACATAGTAGTGGATATCAACAGCAGTGTACTCTGTGATTTTGGGATGCACCCGCCATTGCCTCCTAGGTTTCCTAGAAAGGGATCCCTTCCCTCAGATCTCAGGGAACTCCCCGGGTTCAATGGATCGACTGTTTGGCCGTTACTCCCTATCCTGTGGTCATATTTCCCTTAGTATGTGGGGCAGTCTAACACGTTCCCATCCTATCCCTTTTTGTAGGGCCCTGCATGGGGGATGGGTGCCCTGGGTTCCCTTTCAACCAGAGTTTTCTCCTCCACTATGTGCTTTGTTGGGCCGAGATCTGTTTGGGTGTCAGTGATTCTCCTTCGTTTCCGCCTGGTTCTGTGTTGAAGAGCCAGGTTTTAAGCAGCCGTCTGAGTTTTAGGTGATCTTTCAAGTTGTGTATTTCTCTCGGGAGGGAGTTCAAAATCTCCACTGCCAGGGGGGAGGTTGAAGATCCACTGTGTTGTTTCCCTAAGTATTTTATTTATTTATGTATTTATATATATAGCGCCCAAAGGCCTGTGGGTACCGTGGCGCTGTTACAGAGTAAGCTGCTTAGTTACAGTGGTACAAACAGTGGGTATAGTGACTATTACAGAGGTAGGTTGCTTAGTCACAGTGGTGAAGGACATGGCAAAACAAGTGTACAAAGTTCGTTTGGTTCCATGGAACACAGAAGTTAGCGTAACAGCCAGTTTTTCAGGGCTCCAGTATGGTTTGGGTTCCAGGCTGATGTCGTTGCTGAATCTGAGTGTTCTTGTTGGTTGGTAAATGGTGATTTATTTTTTGTAGGAATTCAGCTCCCTGGCTACGAATTGCTCTGTGCATTATGCACATTGTTTTGAATGTGATTCTTTGTTTGATAGGTAGCCAGTGCAGCATCTTTAGCGCTGGAGACATGTGGTCCCTTTGTGATAGTTTGAGGAGAAGTCTGGCCGCTGTGTTCTGGATGTGTTGTAGTTTCTTTAGTAAGTATTCCGGCATTCTGAGGTATAGGCTGTTGGCGCAGTCTATTATGGGCATGATGAGGGAGATTATGATTAGTGTTTTGTGGGTAAAGGAGAGGAATGGTAGTATCCTTTTTATCATGTGTAGGAGGAAGAACCATTTCTTGATTATTGTGTTTACTTGTAGTTCTACAGTTATCTCGTTATCCATTAGGACTCCAAGGGTTTTTACTATTTTAGATGGCACAGGCGGTGTTCCTAATTCTATAGGCCATGGAATGTATTGGTTATTTTCCTGCTTTTTGGATATGATCATGATTTCTGTTTTGCCTGGGTTGAGTTTGAGGCTGTTTTTATTTTTTTTATTTTTTTATTTATTTGCATTTACAAAGCGCACATAAACTGCCCTTGGGCATCGTGGCGCTGTTACAGCGAGCTTGAGCTTGATACAGGTAAAACTTAAACTTAGTCGGTCTCAATGGTAATACAGAAAACAAAAACTCAAAGTGCAGCATTGAGAGTGACAAGTAGCAGAGGACAGTGCGGGTCAAATATTATGCTTTGCTATGGTTACAGTGCAGTAGCATAATTATACATACAGGTAGTAGAACATTATCGGAACAGGAAGGTTTTAACGTTTTTACGGAAGGTAGTGTATGATTTTTCATTCCTTAGTGAGGTTGGTAGGGCATTCCAGTTTTTAGGTGTGAGGTGTTGGAAGCTAGACCCTCCGGCTTTAGATCTCTTGAATGTTGGGACGTAGATCTGGTTGGTGCGGTGGGCTCTGGTAGGTCTGTTGGAGGAGATGAGGGTGATTCTCTCCAAGAGGTAGGGTGGGGCATCAGATGTAAGGCATCTGTGTGTGATGGCAATGGTTTTAAAGAGTATACATTCCTTAACCGGTAGCCAGTGGGCCTCTTTCCTTGCTTGAGAGATGTGTTACCTTTTGGGAACGGACAGCGCTGCTCGGAGCACATTGTTTTGCGTGATTTGGAGTTTTCTTAGGTTGTTGACCGAGGTGCCTAGGAGTAGGGCATTGCAGTAGTCAAGTTTGGTACCTATTGTGGCTCTGGCTATGGATAGGCAGTTCTTGGTGGAGAGAAAGGGCTTGACTGCGTTGATCATCTTGGTGGTGAGCGCAGATGAGGAGGCTATGGCGTTGACATGGTGGAGAATGGATAGTGATGCATCTAGGTGGACACCTAGGGTTTTGACAGTCTTGGAGACTGTAATGATGGAATTGTCGATGTTGAAGGTTTTATATTGCGGGGGGAGTTTATTGTTTGTGTTTATCCTTTCATAGTGTTCTTTTAGACACTCTACTAGGGTTGTGTTCTCCTATTGTACATCTTCGTTTTTGTAGACGATTTGTGTCATCTGTGTAGTTGTAACATGTGAAGCCGTGCCTTTTGACGAGGTTGATTAATGGAGACAGGTAGATGTTGACGAGGAGAAGGGATTGGGAGAATCCTTGGGGTGGATTCCTGTGGTGTGGATTTGAATGTTTTTATCCATAATATTTCTGTCCTTTCAGTTAGTAATGATTTAATCCAGGGCAGTGCTGTGTCGATGATTCCTATTTCTTCCAATCTCTTCATTCGCATGTCATGGCTGACTGTGTCGAACGCTGCAGAGAGGTCAAGTAGTATCAGCGCAGAGTTTGTGTCAAAATCCACTTTGGTCTTTATTTCATCCCAGATAGAAATAAGTGCAGTATCTGTTCCTCTCATATGTCTGAAGCCAACTTGCGCCTTGTCCAGCAGCTGCTGTTTTTCTACGTGTTCCTGTGTTTGTTCATAGACATAGGTTTCTAGCAGTTTAGCTGGCTAGGCAATGCTTGATATCAGTCTGTAGTTAGAGAGGTCTTACACGTCGCCTGCTGTGTCTTTGAGTAGAGATTTGTTAAATGCTGATTTGAATGATCACAGTACTTTCCAGGTTGAGAGCAATTGGTTGAAGAGACCTTTGTGGCATTCCTGCGGCATGCCCTGTGTGAGGAATTATTTGTAGATGCCCAGTAGTTAGGGGTCCATAGGGGGCCCTGCTTTATTACTATGTTTTACCAGCTTAACGAAAGTCTCTACTGATATTTGGGTGAATATTCAAAGTTTGTTCCGTAGTTCCAATCTTGGTGGGGTAGCTAGTGTGTTCTGGTTGCTTGGTCTGCTTAGTATGATTTGATGTATGTCAGTGATGTCAGATTTTTTGTGAAGATATGGTGTGTTGTTGCAACCAGGTGGGTTTCTCATATCACTCATTATCCTAAATAGTTCTTTTTGGGTGTTGACGGCTTTGTTGATTCAGTTGTCGTAGTAATTCTTTTTGGCTTTGCAAATTTTCATATTGTATGCTTAGATTTGTCATTTTTTGACTGATAGTCATTTTTCCTCCATTCTAGTTCTAGTTCAAGCTTCCAGTTTGTACTTTTGATTGCCCTGAGGGAGGGTGTAAACCATTTTTTCTTTTGTGATGGTGTGAAAGGTTTTTCCAGTAAGATGCTGTCAATTGTTTCAGTGATCCATTTGACTGATCCATTTCTGGATTAGGTCTGTTATTTCATCTAGGTCTGTCAGGCTAGTGACTGGTGGTTTTGTGCATTCCAATAGTTCTATTAAGTTACTACCTTTGATGTTCTTCCAGTTTCTTTTCCATATTTTGGGATGTTTTGGGGCTGAATGGGTGCTTTTGTTGGTAGTTTGATCACAAATGGAATGATGAGGTGGTCGCTCAAGGGTATCTGTATTCGTGGTGCAGTGGTGATAAGGTTTTTGTTGGCTAAGATTGTGTTGCCCGTGTGACCTGCTGTGTGTGTTGCTCCATTCAGAATCTGGCATAATTTCAGTGTTTTGAGTTGCTTGATATGTGATTTTTGTGAGTTTGCGTTCTTTTCTTTGAACCATATGTTGAAGTCCCCGAGGATTGTCAGGTGTTCATGCTTGATGGCTAAGTTTGTGATCGCGTCTATGAAGGTGTCGACAAAGGTGGCATCGTAGGTCAGAGTTCTGAAGATCAGTATGAATGTGAGGTTTGTTTCAGCGTTCACAATCAAGCGAAGGACGAGGGATTCACAGTTTCTGATGTTTAGCTGATCATCTGTTTTGATTTTAATGTATTCCTTGGTGGCTATTGCGAGTCCTCCTCCTCTTTTTTCTTTCCTGTTTACTTGTGGGCATTTGAAGTTGTTTGGAAGGCAGCTGTGTAGTGTAATTTTGTAGTTGTCGTTCACCCATGTTTCTGTGATTAATGGGATGTCAATTTCACCATCGCAGAGTAGGTAGTAGATTGCTTAAGCATGTTTGGACATAGCTCTTTAGTTGATTAGATTGCAATGAATTTTATTGGCGTGTTTTTGTTTTGTTATTATTTACTATGTCTCATGATGGTCTTGTTGGTCGGTTTTCATCTTGCATCTCAAGATAGGGTGTTAGGCATAGTGACTTTTCTCTTCTCTTGTAGTTTGTTCTGATTTCGGTCGTGTTTGTAGGGGTGTGTTCCGTTGTCACAATGTTTGGTGTTGAGGCGGCAGCATGGTGTAGTTCCATTTGATTAATTCTTTCTCCTGTTTGTCTTTCGTGTCATCCTGTTCTGTGTCGGGACATGTTGCAGTGCTTTGGTGAATGGAGGTTTTGAATGTTTTGTGCTCTGTTCTGGTTAGAGGGACTGTATCCCACCTGCGTTTGTTAGGAAAGTACGGGTCCTTAGGCTTGTTATTGTTTGGTGATAAGTGGTTGTGTAAGGGGTGTGATCTGGGATGGTTTGTTGGCTGGGAGGTAAGGGTCAGATATAAGGGCACATGGTACTGCTCTAGAGTAGGCGGTTAGGGTGTCCTTCTCTTTGGCTTAACTATCCTAGAGTATGAGAGCAGACTGGTCTTCGGCCAAGTTTCAGGGAAAGCAGAGAGTGTGATTCACACAAATGTGAATTTCTTGGATGGTGTGGAGGAAAGATCTATGTTTCAGAACCCAGCAGTCAATAAGATACACCTAGATTTGGCTTTCCCGGAAAGAGGGACAAAGGCCTAGATGTCAGAGAAAAACAATTAAATGAAGTACACCTAGATTTGACTTTCCTGGATAGAAGGAAAAGGGCCAAGATTTCAGAGCACAACAATTCAGTGAATTACACCTAGAATCAAGTTTTGTGGATAAATACGTAAGAGTCAGATATGAATAAAGTAAACAGTGGCTGATGTGCAGCAGGAGAGTAATAGTAGCGGTAAGCTGGGTAATAGCAGTAATAAGTATTAAGAATGGTGGGACAGTTTAATGGAGAACACTAATGGATGATTCCCTCTGCTCGTACCTTTCTTAACTTGTCACTTGCTGCTGGCTGTTGGCATCAGGCTTCCTGCTTCCTCGGCTGACACCGGCAGACACGATCTAGAGCGGCTTCTGTGGGATCTGCCCTTTGCCTTGGGCCCTTCGCTGATGGGCTGCCCAGGTGGGAGGCTGCCCTATAGGCGTTGTAGATGAAGGCGCTCCAAGTCACAAGGGATGTTCAAGGGTCAATTCAGCTGCTGGAGGATGGGATGGAAGGGGAAAACATGTGCAGAGTTCTTAGAGAGCCTTGTCTGGGGATTGGATGCCTCTTGCGGCACATGGGTACATGGCCTGGGGTCACGCTGGACTTTTCAGTAGTTGGCTTGATATAATATGATGGTAGGTGCCATAAAGCAAGTAGAAGGGGGTTTTACTTAGTAGCCATCACCTGTTCTGACATTGGTTCCTGTTATGCTAATGGCAATAGGGTGTTTTAGGATGAGTGGCTTATACAGTCTGTGGCCAGCATCCCCTGTTCTATAGCATAATTAGTGTTAAATGAAATGTCTTTCTTAATGGGACAATCATATTTTGACTCTGTCAATGTTTGTCTATGGGAGATTGATGTAGCAATCTACTCGTCCCAGGTAATCTACCCTACCGCAAAACACCCTGTCCAGTCGAAGACTGAGTCATGGGGTAGTCTAGCTGTGAGCCGCTTGCTCAGTTCTACTACCCTCTTGCACCTATGGACTGTTTCTTTTAACCAGTGCTTCGATGGGCCCTATTGTGTTTGTGCATATCTGGTGGGTGACCCCACTGCCCGCTACGTGTGCCCTACTTAACTTTTATTAACCAAAACGTGTGGCAGCCGAAACCCTAAGAACAGTTTTAGTTGTTGGCTATAAAAGAGAATGCTAAAACTTTTGGAAGTGCAGTCCAGTGACCCCATGTATGGAGCGCGAGAGACGGCAACATAATTATGTAAGCCCAGAACAAGCATTGCACCCTGCTTCCCCTCTGAGTTTCTTTACAGCAATCTAATTACCAATGTTCTATGTCTTTGCCCAGCTCGTACATCTGTCTCTCTGCGACTCTGTGCATCTGTTCACTCAGCATGCACAGTACTGCAGTGTAACACTCACCCTAAATAGATCCATGCCAGTTTACTAATGTTGAGCTGCATGTTCCCCTGTGAGCATAAGAAGCAGTTTGAAGAAATCGTCTCAATGCAGTTATCTTAGCTGTAGTATGTTCAGCTAATGTGCCTGGACTGCCGAACAAATTCTGTTGCATGCCATCTACACATTTTCTTCACCTCGCATAGACTTCAATATACCAACGTTTGTATTTCACAACACAGGCTTATGCAAAACGTGCTGTTTTCAGCGTGGTGACCTGAGAGGAGGTAGGTCGTGGTCTTCTGCCCTAGCCAAGGCACCATTCTTCAAACAGGGCAATGTCCACACTGTAAGCGATATTCAATCAACACTACAGCTAAGTCAATGCCTAGTCTGGGATGCTGAGGAAAACCCTTATTGATGTATTTTTATGTCCAGTTCAGTACTCTGGATGAACCCTTGTATAACACCCCCCTCTTAGAATCCCCCTGACCCCACTGAGCCAAGAAGTAGGTTTGTTTTGCAAATTAAAAGGTTTATTTGAAAATTTAAACAATATATATATATATCACACTTCTATGAATAAATTTATAATGGATATTACACTTGTGAATATGAGCAGTAATCAGCAAGAGGTAACTTATGAATAGGAACAGAAGAATAAGGTGGGAAAGAATGCTTTATATGGTTCAAGGAAACGCAATGATGAATGAAATGCAGTACAGAAAATAACTTGATATGGCTTCAACAAACAACAATGTAATCACTTTTCCTTGACAATTCACACCCCCCCTATGCAATGTAAGAAATGGAAGGAGAGCACACAGTCTTCAAGAATCCCAACAAATCACACTTTATAATGCAATACACAGTTCCAGTTCCCCCAGCAAGCCTAGAGAAAACAGGTATGAGTTTTAAACACAGGCGAATTACTGTGAAATGTGTTGGCAATGAAGTGAAAATGCTAAAATTGATTTTAATTCCCTGCAGGAGGTTCAGGGTGAGGGAGAGATACTTTATATTAGTTCAGGCTCACTTTAGCAATGTTCTATGCGTAACTACCAGGTTGCAAACGTATTTTAACAAAGGAAAAAATGGAGCTGCTATTTTGACAAGTGGAGAAATTGAGCCAAATCGCAAATCGCGGTAAATGTTGCGAGTGCGTGAATCGCGATTGCGGTAAAAGTATAAGGAGTAGGAAGTCGGTTCTAGGCTTGTTGGAAAGCTTAGATTCTAAGCTTTCAGAGGAAAAATCTCGTTCCTAGGACAAACGGTTCCAGAGATACGGACAATTTAATAAATGTAGATTTTCGGATTTAAAGTAAAACTCAAATGACAGGTGACAGCTTGCAGCTGCAGAATTGACAGGTGACAGTTGTGCAGCTTTACAAATGACAGATGACACGATTTCTAGGAGGCTGTTCTAATTAGGTTAAAATAGTTTGGATTAGATTATTTTAACTAAGAGATTGGGTTCTGCACAGTTCTGGCAGATACTCACTCCTAATTTTGAAATGAATGGGTCTTGTCACGGATCTGGTCAACACGTCCAGCGGCGGTTCTCTCTGCTCGGCAGGTCAATCAGGCACCGGTTCTGCTCACAGCGATCCGGATCTCTGGTTCTGCTCACAGTGGTCTTGGTCTGGTCTGCGGTTCCGGCAAAAGTTCTTGGCAGGGAATTGAAACAGCTCGCCCGGCTGTTGAATAGTTTGCAAATGATTTTAAGGATGCTGAGGCCTGCTGAGAAGAGTTCTCAGTTTGTGGGTTTAGGTCCTTGCTTTAAGTTCTGAAGTAAATTTCTGGTCTCTGAAGATTGATGGATGTGAAGTCTGGAGTCTCCCGGCAGAGCGTCCCGCAGAAAATGGAATTGGATCTCTCTACCTGTCCCAGCAGTCTCTTTTTATGTGTTTTGGAAGTGGGTGTGTGCGTGGCATAACTGAGCCTGCCCCTCTCTACTTGTCATTGGCCCAATTCTCCCCTCTCCCATGATTGGGGGAATTGGGTTGTGAGTCAGAGTGATGAGGTCTGTTTATGGGTCAGAGGATCCTCCCCTGGTCAATTTGCCCACAAATCTATATTTGATTCAAATACATATTTCCCAGGTACACAAGTGCTTGACATTACATGTACATAGTACACCTTGCTTAAGGTAGTCTCTGTTCCGCCTCTGGCATTTCTAGGAGCTTGCATTCAAAAATGGCAACTTATTTTCGATTTTAGTGGGTTGTGCAATATGGGATTTTCATCAAAAATTATACAAATGTACATTTCCCTTCCACATATATCCCAGTAACTTTCCATGTCTCTAGCTTAAATACATTGTCTACAATATTCATAATTAGCAGGGTTTTGCCCCAGAACATGGTACAAATCGGAGTTTGGACTCAAATCGTGAGGGCATTTTTCAAACTAAGACTCTCAAAGTTGTAAATTCCTGTCATTTGGTTACAATAAGTTATGACTGTTTCTATAAAATATATATTTGTTGCAATTCAACTCCCCAAAGTGTTTGGGTCCGCCTCCAGAAGTCTGGGTGGGTCAGTGATCACATGTCTCTCCTTGCTGGCAGAGGGCTGTTGACAGGAAACACTCAAAATTAACATACCCCATTCAACAGAAAGGGGCTATTGTCTCTCTCCTCCAGGCTGAAGGGGAAACCCCCTCCCTCTCACTCAGAAGGGCCATGTGATTTCCTGCCTCCTTTGGTGAGTCTCTGGGGTGTTAAGAGTTCTCAGCCTCTTGGCCTCCGGGAACAGCAGGTGGCTAAGATTTTCAATTAACCAACAAACTTTGAAGTCCCTGTTGACTCAGGTCCCTTTGTCAGCCAGTTCTCCTGTCAGAGTTTAGACCGCTAGCGCCGCCTTGGGGAATTTGTCGGTACTGCATCCATTTTTGAGTTGTCTTGAATTTGACAGGAGATTTTTGCTATTGTTCTGATAGGCATCCTGACATTAGAGTGGTTATGTGGAACCACCCACAAGAAGGTTGTATCTTTGGAGTGGTCTTGTGCCAACTGCGCCGTTCTCCTGGATTCTGGCGCACATGTGGGCTTTTTGGCCATCTTGGATTTTCTAAGCCCACAGCACCAAATGTTGCAGCTTAATGACTCAAACGTGGGTCAATACACCTGACAAAGCCCCCCCACCTGACTGCACTTTGAATTTGAGTCGAGGGGGAGTCGGGTGCGAAGAATGTTTTGACCAACGCACTGGTATGTCTGCATCATCTTCTTCCAATTCCGCAAATGGCACAGTTCAGCATCTTTTCCTCCATCCGGTTGGATCGATCGGTTCTCCTCGCCGGTCCTGATGGGAATATTGGGCGGTACCCCGGGCCCCTCGGGTCTCTGCTCCCGGTCCCCGGTCATCCTCCTTGGTCAGTCTCCATGGTTTCCTCTCTCCTAGGATGATAAAGCAAAAGCGGCAATACACATTCCTAGACATTTTTCCACCACTATTAATGGTGTGGCGAACATGTACATTTTATACATCTGAATGCATTTTGCAGTCTGATTTTAAAAACAATATATAACAGGTAACATTTGCATTACGTTACTATATTTTTGATATGTGGAATATTTTAGAGTTTGGACTGACTTACTCTGGAGCGGCCCCGTCTGGTATTGCAGAGGACTCCTCCAGTTGCTGCAGGGTGTGCCTGGGATGGCAACACTTTAACTGATTTATATGTACCCACTTGTCTTCCCCCTCTGCCGAACTGCCTTTGGGGATGCGGATCTTGTACGCTACAGGGGAGATCTTGTCTATAATTTCGAACGGTCCCTTCCATGTAGGCAAATATTTTCGCTGTTTGGCCTGGTCCCTTTGGAAATTGTATAGATAGACCCGGTCCCCCACAGTATATTCCTTCCTAGTGGTCTTCAGGTCGTAGTGGGTTTTCATGCTATCAGCTGATCTTTCTAGATTCCGCTGAGCATAGGCAAAAACATGTTGGAGGTGTTTCCTTAAATTCTCCACATACTCATGAGTTGTGGAGGCATTTATCAGTGTCTGATCTTGGGTCCTGTAGAGCAGATGCTGGGGAAGCACCATCTTGCGTCCGGTCATCAACTCAAATGGTGACATTTTAGTTGCAGATGAAGGGGTAGATCTGATTGCCATTAGGACCAGAGGTAATCGGATATCCCAACTTGGCCCAGAATCTGCCACAAACGCTTTTAATATGCTCACAATGGTTTGGTTGTATCTCTCCACTGCTCCAGAAGAAGCTGGCCTGTAAGCAATGTGTAGCTTCCTTTTAACCCCCAGTATCTCCCACATCTTTGTCATTACTTCGCTGGTGAAGTGGCTATCTCTGTCTGACTCAATCCTTTGAGGTAGACCAAAACAGGAAAAGATGTGGTTAATCATCAGGGCAGCAGCTCTTTCTGCCTTGCAGTTTGGGGCTGGGAGACATTCCACCCACTTGGTAAACCGTTACATACTTGGTAAACAAGCATGTAACGGTTAACATGTACTTGTTTCCTCTAGACGAGCGAATCACAGGGCCTACAAAGTCGATTTGCAAATCTGACCATGACAGTGTCATCCCCCTCTTTTGGAGAGGTGCACGGTGTGTGAGGGATGATGGCTGAAATTGTGCACACACAAGACACCCCTTCAAGCATTGGTCGAGGTCCTGCCCCATGTGTGACCAGTATGCAACCTTTCTTAAGATTTCCAGTATTGTGTGAAACCCCCTAAGACCGGCAGTGGCCGCATCATGGGCGTGACTTAACATCAGGCTTCGGAATGAGGTAGGAACCACCCACTGATCATGGCCCGCTTGGGATTTCCTTACCAACAAACCGTCTTGGATTCGGAACATCTTTGGACATTTCATCAACACTCTTAGGTCCTCTTTCCCAATGTAATCGGTATCCGTCAGGGGGAAGTTCTCAGGGTCCTCAAGGTGTTGGTAAAACTTACCAATAATTGGATCCCGCTTCTGAGCTGTAATTAAATCAGCATCAGGGGTCTCCTTTTTCCATTGTGCAGTTGAAAGATCATTGTGAGCATTTGTCTGGGACCTAGTGATAGCAGTGACCTGGATTTCCCCCAACAGGGACTCTATTTCTATTAGATCCCCGTGGATGGCCCCGGTTTTGGCCAGCTGATCAGCTAAGTAATTTCCAGTTTTGTCTGGTCCCTCTACTTTGGAATGACCCTTGATCTTTTTCCAGTAGATGGTCATCCCATTCGATGTGACCAGATCATCAATATTTTGGATTAACTTCCCATGTTTCAGGGGTTTGTTATTAGCACATAACATGCCTCTGGTTTTCCAGTTGACCAGGTGCTCCACGAACCCGTTCCGTACATAATCCGAGTCTGCGATTATGACCAGGTCGTGGAGTTGATACTGGACAGCAGTGAGGATGGCCTGATGCACAGCCATCAATTCTGCCACCTGACTACTTCGGGGACCAATTTTGTATCCAGCACAGGGTTCTGGAAACTCCTTCACCCATGCATTCCCTACGCCGGCCACCAGTTCTTTCTCCCCGTTGTTGTCAACATGGTAAGAGCATCCATCCACATAGACAGTGGGCATTCCCTCACACTTGTCTTCTTCAAAGACTTTGTGTGGGGAATTAAGGTATGCTTCCATGTTGTCCTTGATTTTTAGACTTTAGTCCTCGAGACAGTTTTCTCTGGCACAGTCATGCAAGTCAGCCAGACCTTGCGCGAGGGGACTCTTCTTGTTTTGGCCATATCTTACCTCCACAGGAAAGCCTTGCATTGACAGAATCCAGGAAGTAATTCGGGAATTACTCACATTTCCGGCCCAGATTCTGTCACTTTGAAGATATTGCAGATGCTGGTGTGGAGTCTCCACTATGATGTGTTCCCCCTGGATAAATGGGCGGTAATTCTTTAATGCCCACACCGTTGCAGGAGTGCCTTCTCACAATCGTTGAATTTTTCCTCCACAGAGGATAAAGTTTTGCTCGCATAGGAGATTACTTTATTGACCTTGTCATGCTTTTGGTACAATACTGCCGTCAAGCACGTATTAGAGAACCCTGTCTCCAGCAAGAACTCCTTGTTTCTGACAGGGTAAGCTAGGCAAGGCGCTTGTGAGAGGCTTCTTTTGAGTTGTCTTACTGCCTCGGCTTGTTCTGGACCCCATTCCCACTTGACCCCCCCTTCAGGAGATGAATCAGGGGTCTGGTGATCTCTGCTTAGCCCTCAATGAACTTTCTGCTGTAATTAGTCAGTCCAAGGAGGCTCCTTAGTTCCCGCAGAGTTGTGGGGTCTTTCAGTTTCTGAAGTGCTTCCACTTTCTTTTCTTGGGGACAGAGACCCTGAGGAGTAATCTCATGCCCCAAGAAATTAACACGGGTTCTACACCACTGTGCTTTCTGGAAGGAAAGTTTTGCTCCGGCGGCCCTCAACTGTGTCAGAACATAACGGATCTCCGCTATGTGTTCCTCCACAGATGAACTTTTGATGAGGACATCATCTACATAAGCCAGGTTACCCCTCGCACCCAGGTCGGGCATGGCCTTATGTAGGAAAATGTTGAATTCATTGCCGGAGTTGAGGTATCCGAAGGGAGTCCGGGTCCATGTGTACTGCTGGCCCCCAAAGGTAAAAGCTAGTTTGTATTGGTCCTCCCTACTGACAGGCACAGTCCAGTATCCATTGGTCAGGTCTATTGCTGTGAATACCTGTGACCCCTGAATCTGGGCCAGCCCCTGGTCAATGTAGGGCAGAGGCCACCGGGAAGTATGGACCTGTTTGTTGAGCTCCCTAAGGTCAGCGCAGAGTCTCCACTGGCCGTTTGGCTTCAATATTCCCAGCACCGGATTATTGAAGGTGCTGTGGACTGGATGGATTATTCCCTGGGACTCAAGGTTCTTAATTATTTCAGTAAGGGACTCCATGGATGCGAGAGGCAAGCGATATTGCTTCACAAACACTGGAGTCATGCCAGGGTCCGTGGGAATTGTTGTCGTGTGGATGTCGGTGCGACCACAGTCATATGAGTCTACCGCAAAGAGATCTTGGAAATCCAAGAAAACTTGTTTCAACTTTTGCTTCTGTTCCAGAGTCACGCAGGCATCAGCTAGGTTGACTCTCTCTTCCACCATCTGCCTGAAGCCTGGAAAGACTTCTGGTTTTGCTATCTCAGCAGCCTCCTCCAGCTGGGTGGAGAAGTCCCTGGTCAGAGTGCTGATTTGGACTGGAGGCTTCAGGTGGGAAAGGCAGCCCTCATGGACCTGGAAAATCACCTCATCCCTCCTGAAGTCACAAGTCACATCTTCCTTACCATAAGGGCAAGAAGTGTACACCAGGAAGTTCCCCCCATTCCGGGTGAAAATCCTGTCTGGTGTTGTATTGTCCTCACTGTCACTGTCAAAACAGTCCTTGGGGATTGCTCCTAACAGTTAATTTCCTAAATCAATGGAGAAGTGTCGGTCATCAACCGCCATTCCAATAATGGTGCCTGCGGCTACAGTAATACTCCGTAAGTCGCTGTTATCCACCTCTGTTGCAATGGTGTCATGTTATATGTTGACTAATGTTGTTGGGTTTACCCCTAACCCTTGCTGTTGGAGAGAAGCATTTAAATGAATATAAGCATCAGGGTTTTTCAATTTTTTTCCTCTTTTAACTTTCACTTCCAGGGAGAATTGTCGGGTCCTTTCTGGGATGGTGGCTTCCTCTTTAATCTGAATTTCAACTGCATAAGGTAGCAATTGAGCTGACCTAAATGCTTTTTCTGAATCATCAAAGCCCAGGGATTATCCGCTAATCGAGACCAAGCTTTGAAGTTTATTAGGTCCAAACTAATGGCAAAGCGATTGAGAATGTCACTGCCTAAGTAAAAGGCGGCAGTGAAGTCTCGCACGACCCAACAATTATGGACTATGCTCTTGTTGCCAATGGAGATTTTGAGCATACACCTGCTTGGCAGGAGATGTTTGGAATTAGGTGCTTCCAGGTCCATTTCCCATTTGTCTAGCAGTTTGAATGTGGGAATGGCTGGATCTTTTGGGAGTTGGCGGAACATGGCTTCGCTGATGAAGCTATTACCGTTGTTCACACACACTCGAGCGAGAACAGAGTCCTTCCCATCATTTAACTGAACAGGGATGAACAACTGCTCTCCAATTTGCTGAATATCAGCCAGGCTCTGAGCTGATTTTACATCTTTCTGGACTATAGGAGTGGGAGTTTCTGATTGTGGATTAGTAAAGAATTTCAGGGTGTTTCCTTCCAGTGTGGAATACCACCTTAAACTGGAAGGAAGGTTGATTTTCAGAAATAGAGAGGACCCCCCATCACCAGTCTGTTGTCCTACTGCTATTACTGTCACGTCTGGAATTTGGTTGTTCTGGAAGTGAAATTCTACTTGGTCAGATTTTTGTTCAACCATGTGGCAGGTGCCATTTAAACTAACATGGTTGACACTCTGTTTTAATTTTATTGGTCGACTAGTCTGGGTCCAGAGGACCTTGTTTACACAATCTATTAGGGGTGACAACCTTCTCAGGAGGTGATTCCCTAGTAAACAAGGGGTGCCCTCTGGAGTCACTACTATGACCGGGTGTTTCACCTTGCGTCGCCCAATTTTGATGTCCAAATCTGCAGTCCCCTCGACAGGAATTTCCTTCCTGTCAAAGTTCTGCAGTTGTCCAGGAAGATAGGTGAGAGGAATACGGTAATTCTCCCCCCTTCCTGCATTTAGTTCATCAAAGGCCCTTTTGGACAGAAGGGTAGCTTGGGATCCAGTGTCCACCAGTGCCGAAATTGTACCCTGCCCCTGTACTTGTACCGGGGCATAATATCTTCCCTCCTTCTCCTCAAGGGGGCACAGATAATGCACATTTTTGGACAACTGGTGGGCTAACTTTCTGGTTTTGGACATGGCGAGAGAAGAGATTTGGGCAGAATTCTGTGGAGCGTCTTGGGAATCTGAAAGAAAAAGTTGGCAACTGGAGATCAGAGCCATTGTGGGTTCCCCTGGTTCTGGTTCTGGGCCGCCCCCCCCTTTTTGGAGGCAGTCACCAGGATGGGTTTGAACCAGGGGATTTCGGTATTGTGGGTTCTGGGATGAGATGATGGGCGGCGGTAGCTCAGTCTCAATATATCCCCAGTCTGGATTGGAATCCCTTGGGACCCATTTTTCTTTGGAAGGAGTTCCCCCATCTCTAAAGGAGAAGATCCTTTTCCCAGGATCCTCTGAGGATTCCTCTCCCTCAAATTGGAAGATCCGTACCTCTTCCACAAAGTGGGTCTGTTTGGGTCCTTTGTTTCTACTACCCCCCTCTGCTCCTTGGGAGGCAGGCTTTCAGGGGCAGGAGATTTTGTTTCCGGTTCCTGGTTTTCCAGGGGCTGTTTACAAGTTGGGAAGGAAGCTTCCTCCAAGGCTTTACACCCCCCTTCCCCTTGTGCCTCCTCCCTGGGAACCGGTGGGTTATCGGGGTGCTGCCCCCGTCATTGTTCTGGAGCACCAGGTCCCGAGTTTGGGGCATTCTGCGGTGGCATGCTCATCTGAGGGTTCTGTTGAGCCCTCAGTATGTGACCCAGATCCCGTGCCATATTTTGGACCTGGTGCTCAAGTTGTGAAACCCGCTCCGGCTGATACGGGGCTCTATTTTCTCCCCTGGGCTGATCCCGGGAAGGGTAGCTATCCCTTCTCTGGTAATACCCCGGATTGGGAAGATTCGGGTACCCCTCCACCCTTGGCCTTCCCTCTCCCGGATTAGGTTGTCTGGGCTCAGGGAATTGGGGAAAGAAGGATGGATGATTTTGGGGCTGGAAATTGGGTGGATACCTGGGGAAAAAGTTCTGCCCAGGATTTGGTGAATTTCTGCCCTCCTGGGGGAAGTTAGGAGGGATGTTCCCCGGGTCAGGTGCTTGGCTGGATCCCCCCCCTTGGGCTGGAGGAGTCCACACATAACCCAGGTTTGGTCGGTTTCCCTTGTAGAGGGGACTTACATAGTCAGGGGAGCGGGGGACCCCATTTGTGGGACTACCTCCTCGACTCCCTGTCTGTGACTGGCCCGAGGGCCTTCTGGGCTGTGAATTATTTGGTGCAGGCAGGATTTTAGGCCCCCCCCATCTCCAAATCTAAAACGGGGGCAACCTTTACCTCTGCCACCTTGGCAGCAGCAGGGATGCTGTTGGTATTGGGGTTTTTTGGCGCATTATTTTTATTTTCGATGGGCTTCTGCACCTCATAGATCCGGGTAGCCTGTTCAATGACCCAGTCTAAAGATCTTTTCTCATGAAAATCTCTCACGAGCTGGGTCATTATGTATTTGGGTAAGGCATGGAAAAACGTATTGATAAATTCTCTGCTATCCTTGCGCACCCTTCTGGTGGTCTGCACAAAAGCACGCTTTAATTCTTGCACAAACTCTTGTGGGGCCTGATCCTCCCCACATTGCAAATTGTAGGCTGCCTTGCGAGCCTCTTGAGGATTTCTGTGCACAGAATTTTTTTTCAAGATGGCCGCCCTGTATGTGGACCACCTTGAATGGTTTTGATCCTCCAGCCCCACAAAGAAACTGGAGTATTCTGGTGAGAAGGTCCACTTTACATATTGAATACAGGTTTGGCTGTCCTTCAAATGGAAAGTCTCCATCATTTGCTCATAGAGCTCCAAGTGTTCCCAAACAGAATACTTGGCGTTCTTATGATAAGGCGTGATGACACTCCTTATTACCTTTATTTGTTTCAATGGGTCCTTAAGCAAGGCCCTTTTTGCCTTATTGGCCTTTTTGGTTCGGGTAACCCTGGTCCATTCATCCTCTGATTCAGAAGCACTGCTCCCAGAGGTGCCCGTCTGATCTTCCAGGTTTTCCCGGATTCTGCGAGCCTGGAAATGGTTGGCAGAGTGTGGGGAGCTGGTCTCCTGTGTCCTGTAATGCTCAGAGGAGTCTTCAGACCCCTCCTTGCTGCCAGGATTTGATGGGTACCCCCCCACTGACCTAACTGGGCAGAGGTTTTCAGGATGCCCTTAATGGGCCTACTCTCCTGGGGTTCCCCACTAAATTGCACTGTGCTTGGGTGCCCATACCAGGATGCCCGCCCATCCATTCGTGGGAGGTACTGGCCTATGAGCCCCATACTTCTAGCTGGATAGTAATCTGCCATCCCCGTGGCCCTGGGCTCATGTGCGCGAGGGGACATGGGGGTGGCAGAATCCAGGGACTGGGAGAGATGAAGGCCTCTGGTACCAGGGCTCCTGAGGTTATGCTCAGGCGTTTCCCTTTCCCAGCGAACCTCGTCTCTATCAGCCCCTGCTCCCTGTTGCAATGCAAGAGCCTGCGCTTTCAGTTCCTCAGTTAAGGCCTTACTAGACTCTATCAGTCTCTCCTGCATGGCTACTTGTTGCTGGAGCCTATCATTGTGCTGACAGAGAGCCTCATTTTCTCTCTGTGCCTCCTGATTGGTCCTGGAGTACTGGGCCAGTCTCTGCTGCAGGGGGGTTACCTCCTCAGTCCCATCCCTACTGGCCTGCTCCTTTCTTGCCAGAGCCTCCTCCACCCTCCTGGTGTGATCTAGCAAGCCCTGATGCTCTTTTTGGAGGTCACCCAGCCCCTGGAGGGCCAAGTGATTTTCTTCAATTTTTCTTTTTAAATGGCAGACTTCCTGGCCAAAGGTATCCCTTTCCTGACCAAGAGCCTGCATTTGTGACGCCAGGTCGTCCCTCTGCCTTTGAAAGGCACCAGCTTTCTGATGTTCTTCATCAAACTCTGCCTGGGTATCCAGGTCTTTCAAAATCAATTTATTGCTTTCCTCTTTCTCTCTGTCTAGTTGGATTTGCAGGGTGGCTACCTGCTCTGTGCATGCCCTGTTGAAATTGATCTGTTGCTCCAGCTTTTTCTGGCTCTGCAGTAAGGAGTCCAAACTGTCTTGGTGCTCCTTCTGCAAAGCCAGAATTCTGGTATCCTGGTCTGTCTTTTCCTGTTGCAGTATATCCATGTCGTCTTTTATTTTAATGATATACTGCCTACTATCATTTTCTGACTCCTGGCTCCTCTGCAGCCTCTGTTCAGAAGAGACCAGGTCAGATTGGGCCTTTTCTAATGCCATCTGTTGCCTATTTGCCAGATCTTGGTCTTCAGCACATTAGTCCTGCATGGCTCCCATATATAGATACAAATATGCCGCTATCCTGGCAATCTTATTGTGTTGGCCTAAGAAGCCATATATAATTCACTCAGGGCCACATGTAATGGACCCTGATCTCTCCATTTATCTGACCCTGTTTCAGTGACCTGTTGCGCGATTGCCTGCAACCAGACCGTTTGGTCCTGATGAGTCCACTCACCTCTCACAAATAGCTTATGTAAGAAGTGCTCTCTGGCTATTTTCATATCTACCAAGGTCGTCATTCTGGAATTTGAGTTCCTTCCTGACTTACAGAAGTTTGTATTTTATTTTGCAAAACAGACCGTTTCCTTAGAGTGTTCCTTTGAGGGATGCTTTCACAGTGTAAAACAGCGTGGTGATCTAACCGGATATGTGTATGTGGTCAGTTGGCACACTGTATTAATCTGCACAAGTGTTAAATCTAACCCAGAATATCCCGGCTCCGAGCCCCCATTTTGTAAGCGATATTCAATCAACACTACAGCTAAGTCAATGCCTAGTCTGGGATGCTGAGGAAAACCCTTATTGATGTATTTTTATGTCCAGCTCAGTACTCTGGATGACAACCCTTGTATAACACCCCCCTCTTAGAATCCCCCTGACCCCACTGAGCCAAGAAGTAGGTTTGTTTAGCAAATTAAAAGGTTTATTTGAAAATTTAAACAATATATATATATATCACACTTCTATAAATACATTGATAATGGATATTACACTTGTGAATATGAGCAGTAATCAGCAAGAGGTAACTTATGAATAGGAACAGAAGAATAAGGTGGGAAAGAATGCTTTATATGGTTCAAGGAAACGCAATGATGAATGAAATGCAGTACAGAAAATAACTTGATTTCAACAAACGACAATGTAATCACTTTTCCTTGACAATTCACTCCCCCCCCCTATGCAATGTAAGAAATGGAAGGAGAGCACACAGTCTTCAAGAATCCCAACAAATCACACTTTATAATGCAATACACAATTCCAGTTCCCCCAACAAGCTTAGAGAAAACAGGTATGAGTTTTAAACACAGGTGAATTACTTTGAAATGTGATGGCAATGAAGTGAAAATGCTAAAATTGATTTTAATTTCCTGCAGGAGGTTCAGGGTGAGGGAGAGATACTTTATATTAGTTCAGGCTCACTTTAGCAATGCTCTATGCGTAACTACCAGGTTGCAAACGGATTTTAACAAAGGAAAGAATGGAGCTGCTATTTTGACAAGTGGAGAAATTGAGCCAAATCGCAAATCGCAGTAAATTTTGCGAGTGCGTGAATCGCGATTGGGGTAAAAGTATAAGGAGTAGGAAGTCGGTTCTAGGCTTGTTGGAAAGCTTAGATTAAATCTCGTTCCTAGGACAAACGGTTCCAGAGATACGGACGATTTAATAAAGGTAGATTTTTGGATTTAAAGTAAAACTCAAATGACAGGTGACAGCTTGCAGCTGCAGAATTGACAGGTGACGGTTGTGTAGCTTTACAAATGACAGATGACACGATTTCTAGGAGGCTGTTCTAATTAGGTTAAAATAGTTTGGATTAGATTATTTTAACTAAGAGATTGGGTTCTGCACAGTTCTGGCGGATACTCGCTCCTAATTTAGAAATGAATGGGCCTCGTCACGGATCTGGTCAACACGTCCAGCGGCGGTTCTCTCTGCTCGGCGGGTCAATCAGGCACCGGTTCTGCTCACAGCGATCCGGATCTCTGGTTCTGCTCACAGCGGTCTGGGTCTGGTCTGCGGTTCCGGCAAAAGTTCTTGGCAGGGAATTCAAACAGCTCGCCCGGCTGTTGAATAGTTTGCAAATGATTTTAAGGATGCTGAGGCCTGCTGAGAAGAGTTCTCAGTTTGTGGGTTTAGGCCCTTGCTTTAAGTTCTGAAGTAAATTTCTGGTCTCTGAAGATTGATGGATGTGAAGTCTGGAGTCTCCCGGCAGAGCGTCCCGCAGAAAATGGAATTGGATCTCTCTACCTGTCCCAGCAGTCTCTTTTTATGTGTTTTGGAAGTGGGTGTGTGTGTGGCATAACTGAGCCTGCCCCTCTCTACTTGTCATTGGCCCAATTCTCCCCTCCCCCATTATTGGGGGAATTGGGTTGTGAGTCAGAGTGATGAGGTCTGTTTATGGGTCAGAGGATCCTCCCCTGGTCAATTTGCCCACAAATCTATATTTGATTCAAATACATATTTCCCAGGTACACAAGTGGTTGACATTACATGTACATATTACACCTTGCTTAAGGTAGTCTCTGTTCCGCCTCTGGCGTTTCTAGGAGCTTGCATTCAAAAATGGCAACTTATTTTCAATTTTAGTGGGTTGTGCAATATGGGATTTTCATCAAAAATTATACAAAGGTACATTTCCCTTCCACATATATCCCAGTAACTTTCCATGTCTCTAGCTTAAATACATTGTCTACAATATTCATAATTAGCAGGGTTTTGCCCCAGAACATGGTACACATTGGAGTTTGGACTCAAATCGTGAGGGCATTTTTCAAACTAAGACTCTCAAAATTGTACATTCCTGTCATTTGGTTACAATAAGTTATAACTGTTTCTATAAAATATATATTTGTTGCAATTCAACTCCCCAAAGTGTTTGGGTCCGCCTCCAGAAGTCTGGGTGGGTCAATGATCACATCTCTCTCCTTGCTGGCAGAGGGCTGTTGACAGGAAACACTCAAAATTAACATACCCCATTCAACAGAAAGGGGCTATTGTTTCTCTCCTCCAGGCTGAAGGGGAAACCCCCTCCCTCTCACTCAGAAGGGCCATGTGATATCCTGCCTCCTGTGGTGAGTCTCTGGGGTGTTAAGAGTTCTCAGCCTCTTGGCCTCTGGGAACAGCAGGTGGCTAAGATTTTCAATTAACCAACAAGCTTTGAAGTCCCTGTTGACTCAGGTCCCTTTGTCAGCCAGTTCTCCTGTCAGAGTTTAGACCGCTAGCGCCGCCTTGGGGAATTTGTCGGTACTGCATCCATTTTTGAGTTGTCTTCAATTTGACAGGAGATTTTTGCTATTGTTCTGATAGGCATCCTGACATTAGAGTGGTTATGTGGAACCCCCCACAAGAAGGTTGTATCTTTCAAGTGGTCTTGTGCCAACTGCGCAGTTCTCCTGGATTCTGGCGCACATGTGGGCTTTTTGGCCATCTTGGATTTTCTAAGCCCACAGCACCAAATGTTGCAGCTTAATGACTCAAACTTGGGTCAATACACCTGACAACACAAGGGGGATTCCTCCCAGATACAGGGACAAGCTCCACTTCAACAATGGCATGCACTGAACAAGGCTAGTGTTTCATTCCATCAATTCTATTTGGATTAATCTACAGCACCGAAAATATTAGTGTTTTTCAGAGTAACAATAATAAGATAATAGATGATTTGTCATTTCTTGGTATTTATTTGATGACCGGGTTGGTGCTTCGACCGCAAGAGCAGAACACAGCAAAACAGGCAGCAGAGTCAATACCAGTTCTGGATGCCTTAACAGAGTTTGGGCCTCATTACACGGACGGCGGTAAGGGTTAACGGTCACCGTTAATGGCAACGGTGACCGTTAACCCTTACCGCCGTACTACGAGGTCCCTTTGCGGGTTGGTGATTTAACGCCTGCTTTTTGCAGGCGTTAAAAACCAACCCGCTAAGGGACCTCGGAGCTAATTACGGCACCGCAAAATTGCGGTGCCGTAATTAGCGCCTTTCCCATTTCCATAGAGCCCTATGGGGCAGAAATGGGAATTGGGAAGGGCAATGGCGGAAGGGGGATTTACCGCCCCACCAACCTTGGAATGGGGCGGTAAATCCCCTTTCCGCCAAGGCGGTGCCGGTATTTTACCGGCATGAGCCATGGCGCTAATAGCGCCATGGCTCACCGCCTTCCGTGTAATGAGGCCCTTTGACTGAGTTTGTGGGTAGTGAGAGGCCAGCTTTCGGGGGTAGGTTCTGGGGACAGCAAAAGGTGGCAAATGATAACAGAAGACCATACACACATACATGGTGCCATTTGGGCATTATGCTACCAGGTACATGCTCACATATGTGCATCTTTACATTGGTTTGTACCTTTAGTAATAGCAGGGAATTCCAGGGTATTGCGAAGGCACAGCAGCACATTTGGCCAACACACCACCGATCAGTGCTCCCAACAAGGCTTTCTCCACAGATCACCATTCTAGGACACTAGTCCCACGTCAAACAATTTAAAGAAGCAACCACATTTGAAAGGATGCATTGCTTTGCCTCCAAGTTCTTACCCCTTCCCTTATCCTTGGCCTTACTCTCTGCCACAGTTCGTCTTATTCTCTGGAAGAGGTTGGTATAGCCCCTGGCAGAGATTGAATTATTGTTATTTATGGAGCAAAACTGGGTCTACTGTTGGGCACAATTTGGCAACTCTACAGTTTGTAGATTACCATATCCTGTACAATAATGATCAATCTATGTAGCACAGGAAGGAACCCTCTAAAGAACCAATGCTTTTATTCCCAACTCCAAATAGTCCATTACACGAAGACACCGTCAGGCCGCTTTGCCTGTTCATGTAAAGGCTCAGCTTCATTCATGAATACTGAAGCACTCTGGCACCCTGGAAGCCAGCGTGTTGAAAACGGAGGCTTCCATTTACAGCGGCGTTCTCTTAAGCACCAGCACATTCTGTTCAGTGGAGCTCATCAGAATGTGTTTTCCCCGGTGCTCTCATAAATGATTGCTAGTGCCAAGTCTATCGAATATACTTTACGGGAGCGTTCATGTCAATTATGTCTACACAGAGCTGAAAAGAAAACCATTTGAGACCTGCAAAAACATAATAAAATGTGACTGGCTCCATGTGGCTAGCAGAAGATCTGTGAGTTACACTAATATTTGGTATCATGATGATGAAATCCGCAACAAAAAAAAAAAAGATCTGAAAATTGGTTTCTGCATCTCGGTGGCAGTTAAATGTGGTTTCACGGCTTACATTTTTATGAAAGCCTCTTTCACTACATGGTGGCTTCGATCCATCCCCACGTGCTTGTCCTGAGCAGGCTAAATCGTTATTTTAAAATGCACGTAGAACAGCCTCTACAGTGATGTTTGAACATGCTGTACAGAGCGGACTGCAGCTTTCCAAGCAAAGGTATTTCCAGTCATTTAAGGTTCGCTGCATGTCGGGGAAGGCGAGATAAAATCGGGGTTAATCCTACAATACTGGGGGGACATCATCTATATCCAGGCAAGGGCCCAAGCAGGTTCTCTCTTCTCCGTGTCCTCCTCTAGAGCAGAACGTCCGTGTGGGAGATCTTACCAACATTTCGACCACTGCTATTGTAAAGATAGGGAAGCAGCTGTCATGGGCTATTACAAGGTGTGCAGCAACACCCTGCCAGGTCTGGAAAAGATCCGGGGCTATACTAATGACGGGACTGTCGGGCTCTGGGCTAGCTAGCCTTTTGGTTGTGGCCCGTGAGCTTCTATCCGGGGCTGCAACCAAAATACCTAGGGCTATAGCCCCCTCAACCCCCTTAGCGAACCATCTGGTGTGTCATAGGGACAAGTCCGCCGATTAAGTGCGAAGCAATGAATTTACATGTTATTCTCCATTTCTTAGACAGGTGACTGCTGAATTGGGAGCTCCTGGCCCAAAATAGGCCATTGGAAGAAAACCTGGTTGCCACTCATAACATGATGGCACTTATCCCTGCCGACTTATCTGGTTCCCCTGTTTGCAAAAGAAGGCAGATCCAGGCACACACATTATATAGGTGTCTTAGGTTGAAGAGCGATTGCAGACAGGGACAAACGGTTATGAACCAGGCAATCATGTGACTTAGTTCTGGAGGGACAGTCAGTCGTTCAGAGCTAATAAGGGTAAAGAGCATAACGGAGAGTTGGTGCACAGTAAAAAATGGGAATCCAGAGTTAGACCGTGGGAGGATTTAAAGGCAGAAGCCAAATCAAAGGGTGTCAAGTCTTGCTGCTCCTTTGTGACAAGGGGAGTGAAAGAGAAAGAGGACTTCCCTCACTTGGGGAACAGAATCGCTGCTGACGTCTGGGAGACCTACTTTATCAGAGGCATCCTTTACAAGGTATAAACGTAGGTGTACATTTGGGGGGTTGTATTTTCTGATTTTAAGGCAGCTGTTGTGTTAAGGACAGTTACAGGATTCCAGATTCCACCATTCCAGCAACTGAAGTGTGTACTGTGATACATGCTTTGAAGCCAGGATAAGCCTCAGCACCCGATCGTATACCAGCTGCCTCGTATAAATCACAGGGCACCATCCGGGCCCCTGTCCTCCCTAATATATTTAATTTTGGGGGGAAACAGAGAATATACCTGTGTCCTGGGCTATGGCGTACATTTTCACTATCTTGAAAGAGAGGGCCCGGAGTGTCCCTGGTAACTATCTGCCTATCTCGCTCTTACCCGGCATGTGCAAGATGACAAGGTCATGTTCCCAAGAATCCAGGGCCGGATGGACGAGGCGTCTGTCCTCTTCTCCCGTTCAGGGAAGCTAGGGTGAGTTGGGATTAGGTAAAGCAGAAAGGGGCAGGAATGGTGTAGGAGGGGCTCAGGCTATTGCTGCTAAGTCCAAAGTATGTGCAATTGTATGAAGGCATGTTGTTTTGGGGTTTTCTGAATCTCAAGGCTGCCTTAACACAGGAATACCGTGTGAGATGGCTCCAGTTCTGAAGATTTGCACCCTGCATTAGTACCTGTAACCGGTTCCCTTCACAAGAACCCCAGAGGGGTGGTTTAGTTATGAACATTGGTTAGAGGTTAAAGGGGATTTCCCGAGCCCCAACTCCAGTATGCTATACATCCAACTCCACACAGGAGCAAGGAGCACAGCAATGTGGGAGTGGGGACTCAACAGGGTTGGATTGGACCCTCGGCCTTTCGGCCGGAGGCCGGGCCGAAATCGTCCCTGGAGAGTGGGGGCCACTTTCTGTACACGCCTGGGGCAGTTTGGAAAAAAGAAATAGAAACAAAAAACATTTTTATCATTTTTTTTTCCAAAAGCCTTTCATCCTTCTTAGGTCGATAAATGAGTATCAACACAGGTTGGGAGAAATTGTATTCATATTTGTTCTATAAAAAAGAGCTTAAGCGTAAGTGCCATACAATAACATATTATCATTTGGCCTGGGACGTCTGCTTGCCTTCACAGTAATTTGACAATATGGATCTATGCACACTTATATTAATGATACATATGCTGATCCATTCTTGTATGAAATGTATATCACATTAGTGAAATCATAACAATATTTGTTCGTAGTGTACTTAGCAACAATGCCATTTGATGCCACTTCCTGTTTTCTCAAGGGGTGAAAGGTCATGTTTTATCGCTTCCCGGGATGTCACTTTGCGGTGGGGTTAAATGACATCACTTCTAGTGATATCATCAGAGGTCAAGGGTCGTGAGGCGAGGGATGGTGCACTTTTTTGAGGCAAGACGTGGGCCTCTTTATTTGTGTGACTGGGCCTATTTCTTGTCGCAGTCCGACCCTGGGACTCAATGTTAGCGTCTCCTACCTTTCGACTTGAATTCAGCTTCATGCAGGGATAGGCCTCCGCTGGGTGAGCTTTCACACCACCCTTTCCTGGCTTGTCACCACTTCAAGTAGAAATGTAGGCTGTGCGGTTATGCTCTTCATTGCGAGTCTGTTCTCCCTTCACCCCCATTCTCCTGCCTCCCTCCTGGAGCCCAGAGAAAGATATGTGGAAGGCAGCGTCCAGTACAGGTTGGGATAGAGGGCTCTTGCGTTGCAGGCTTCTTACTCCCTGGTGCCTCCTGCCTGGTCTTGTGCGGGTGGAGGCACTTAACATTGTGTACATTTATGGGCTATCTATGCCATGCAATATCATAAGCTAAATACATTTAAGGACTGAACTAGACCGGTAATCGTTAGGAAAACACAACCACTAGCTACTTCAACAACCATGATTATAATGCCTCTTGAAATTCCTCAAAATGATATGCCCCTTTAATGATGTGCACTGTATGCATTTCTCTCAACTGATTTACTATCGAGATGTTTGCATGTTCATTGATCTATGAGCATAATAAACGTGAATTTGACTCAAACATGTAAATCAGACAAAAGCATTTTAAATAATCAGTGGCTGATCAACAGGGAGTCAATTCAATAGACTTTGTTAAAATCAAGCATAGTCATGTTTGGAGGGTTCCATGTGATATTACCGCATTTTGAAGGTCGAACACCAAAAATTCCGATTTATATTGGTCGTTTTGGTGTCTCTTTCAAAATGCTGTAGTATCACGTTGGGCCCCTACATTTGTTGTACCCTCGGTTCTTAAGGTATTGGCTGGGTTATACCTCCTGAACCCCCTTCACTCGTACCACTCATTACATTTTAACTTGTGCCCCCGCCCCCTCTTATTCCCACTACGTTCGTTCACACACCTCTCCCTCACATACATGTTCACACACATGCATACACCGCAACACACACCTTACTTCCACCACGTCCCTCACCCAACCGCGGCTATCAGCCCCTGCGCGGTCTTGTGTGCGTCTCAGGCAGCAGTTGTCATTCCCAAAAGGACTGTGCACCCAGAGGAGGACCGCATCGATGGAGCAAGGTACTTGTGAAGGAGGGTGCAGAGGGGGTGACTGGAAATGGAGTTCAAAGTGGGAGAGGAACAATTTAGAAAAACAATTATTTGGTATTTCTAAATCAATCTTTTTTTGTTTCGGTCTGAATAAAACTATTTATTTTACTTAAGACCGTTTGGAGAGTCTGAATATTAGGTAAACTGCCCCACTCCCTGCTTCTGATATGATAGAGTGCAACAAATTGCCTCTTTGCCTGTAAGGCCAGCTTTGCAACTGTGCAATTAAAAGGTGCTCCGACTGCCTACATCTCTTCCGATTAAACATTTGGAAGCACTCTTCTGAGGTGGCTTAATCTCATGAAGAAGCATACACTACTAACCATGTAAAGATATGAGAGGCTCAGCTGAGTCCCATTTCCACACTTTTATTTCTTGACATTTTGGCATAGATGGCAATGACGTCAAACAGTGATGGGTTAGGAGATGGAAGAGGTATGAATTTGAGGTGGTGGAGTCCCAGCAGTGGTGCATCAGTCTTTGAAGTGTTCATCATGACTCCAGAAACTCTTTCCAGAGCAGAAGCCAAGCTTATCTAAATCTGCATAAATATAATAATGGTAATGCGTGCCTAAATCCCTATGGAGGTGTATGCATGGATGGATATAGATATGAAAGAGCCAAGGAGACAACTGGAAGTATGGGGTATTAACTTGTGTAGAAAATAACATGAAGATCCCAATTCTCATCTGCGCTTTTGCTCACCTAAAAATAAAAAAGTCACCCTGAATGCCATGCCGGAGATATTATCCATTTATAAACCACGCTTCCCAAAGGTTCCACATCTGGTAACTTGCACATTCTGGTTGGTAGAGAACTGGGGTGATATATCATTCGCTCTATCCAGGTTTTGGTAGCAAGTTTGCCTGATAACAGACATGTCATCATGAGGTGGCGTGGCCAGGTGGGATGTGAGGAAGTCGTGCTTCCTTTGTAGGAGATCCTTCATTGATGTGCTTCCTGTGCACTGATTAGTTTGCTGAATGCTCCAGAAACAGTAGTAAACGTTACTGAAGATCTGACAGGTCGTCAGGTTGAAAGACGTTCGTAAGCAACTACTGGAAGGTGAGAGCGGAGAGGACTGATGGTTCAGTGTGAACCCAAGATGCTGGACGGGAGTCCGAGACCCGGGTGTTGAGCCGTGGAACCTGCCGCGAAGACGAAGCAGCAGATAGCCTGGGGACTGACGATTGTTCTGCACCTCTAGTTCAGACCAAAGGACGCGATGAGTGGATCTAGCGGATCACAGCCCTGGAAGGTGGCGGCCTGACATGGAGGTGACAGAGTAGTAGTTGTGCAACGTGCCGGGATAGAGGGTAGAAGGACCCAGCAACCCCTGAGATAAGAATGATATGCGCCTAAAGGGAAAGTCGGACCAGTAACGGAGTGAGGGCAGCACTGAGCACGTAAGAGACAGCCCACATAGCGGAGGCATGTGCAGAGGAATTGGAGACAGACAAGGCTGAGACAGCTGCTAAACAACCCTCCTTCCGGAGTGGGGAAACTAATGTGATATCTGGGGGCCCCCCAGCTCCTTGAAAGAGGGGATGCCCTCCATCAGACCCTGCAAAACATATCAGACTGAAAAGAGACCTCCCTCCAGACTGAACGGCTGAAAGACAGTGGGTAACACAGTGGATTACGCAAACAGAGATTACTGATAAGATGGTGGAAAAGCATCCAGAAGTAGGGTGATGCATTCAGCACCAGGGGCCTCATGCACTTATAGGGGCTGAGGAGCGCGTTAATGGAAAAAGAGAAAGCATATAGAGGAATGGCACAGTGAGGACAACGCGAGAAGCCACAATTATAGGTGCTGGAGAATTGGGTTTTTGCGCAGGAAATTGCAGAGTGCCACCGGAAGAGAGTGCTCTGAGGACTCTAGTCAAAAGGAGGGGGGTACAAGACCCGAGCGAGACCGAGGCAGATGAAAATGGACGTGTTCGCACAGAAAAGGGAGCAAAGGCAAGATGCTATAGACTCTGTAGCACTGCAGGAGGTCACACACCAAGGGCTGATGACAGGTGGCTCCGATGCCACCTGTCATCAGCCAGATATTGTAGACGGTAGGCAGTAAAAAAGTAAAGAATTCAAATGTTTTATTTTTTTATTTACATGTTTTTTTTGGGTTCCGCGAGTTAAAAAAAATGGGTAAAACAAAGAAAATGTAAAAAAGGGTGTTTGGGGGGGAAATTTCGAACAAAAAGTAATCAAAAATAGACATTCTTATTTTTTTATTTTTCGATTATTTTTTTTTTTACATTATGACTTTCGGCATAATGTCATTCGAATTTATCACTATAAACCATTGTAGACAATTGCGGTCTGAGAACATGAATGGAGTCTCATATAGATGAGGTCAAGTGCAACGTAGGGCTCTTACGACGAGATGTATGCAATTTGGCAGGCAGAGTGGGGAAGACCGAAAAAAGGGTGGAAGAGGTGTGCGTCACCATGAAAGATCTGCAGGAGAAGGTTCAGGATTTAACAAAGAATGTGTGAATGCTACAGGACCGGACGGAGGACGCGGATGGAAGAGCAAGGAGAAGCGACATCTGAATCATGGGATTGCCGGAGGGAGAAGAAGGCTGAGACCCCACCACATATGTTGAAAATATGCAGCTTCAGGAGATCAGTTTGGGTACATTATCACAGGGGTTCACAGTAGAGAGGGTCCACAGATCACTGACAAGAAGACCTTGGGCCTCATTACGAGCTGGGCGCAAAGGGATACCGGGCACCATTAAGGACATCGGTGCCGGTAATCTATTTGCGCCCTATTCCGAGGTCCCTTAGCGGGTCCCTTCCTTAACGCCTGGTTTTACCAGGTGTTATGGATTGGGCCTGTTAAGGGACTTCAGAGCTAATAACTGTACCGCAATTTGCGGTACCGTTATTAGCGCCTTCCCATTGAGCCCTATGGGGGCTGAAATGGGAATGGGGAATGGCTTTTTCAATGGGGACTTACCGGTCTCGCAAAGGTCGGAATAGACCGGTAAATCCCCATTGAACGAGGTCGGATCCGGTACTGGTATTGGAGGTAGTCATGGTGCTAAGAGCGCCATGACTACCTCCAACCTCGTAATGAGGCCCCTTCTCCCGTGGTGCCGCCCTGACCGACCATCGCAAAGATCTTGAACTTCAGGGACAAAGAGAGGATGCTGACCTTCTCCAGAGAGAGAGACGAGATCCGGCAGGGATCTGCTACTCTAGCAATTTATCTGTACTATACTCTGCAAGTTCAGAGAGGAGAGGCCGGTTTATCCAGGAGAAAGACAGTTTGCGGCAGCAGGGCATAACATATATGCTCCTGCACCCAGCAAGGCTGAAAGTGATACAAGGAAAGGCCTCCAGAGGAGGTGAATGCCTTGATGGAAACTAATCAGATGGTGCCCATGGCAAACAGGAAGAATGACGCCTAACACACCACCAGAGGGAGGAAAATTGTGTAGCACAAGATGCGTGGGTTGAATAATATGTTTTGTTGGGTTTCCTATTGTAGATCTAGGACTAGGGACGCTGGTGGGAAGCTGGCCTACATGATTTGTCCCTTTGTTTTTTGACAGGGATAGTGGATACTGTGCGGTACCCAGCCATCAGGTCCCACAGGAGGGGGTGGAATAAATGGCAGTTACACCTCCACAGACGGGTTCTGGTGGGTGGTTAGTTCAAGTTCAAGGTTGGTTTAGTTTATTTTGGTTACAACATGGTTTAACATTACTTGGCAGAAGGAATCAGGCGTATCAGAGGGGTGGGTACGGGGAGGCTGGGAGGGAGAATTGTAGGTGCATGCAGCAGGTAGGAAGAAGCAGGGGGGACAGAGAATGGGCAAATGGCTGAGTTGCTGAGAGTTTCCTCTAGAACATTAGAGGATTGAACAATTACATTAAGCGAATCAGGGTGGCTTCATATTTACGTTGAAAGAAGATTGGGGTGCCAATGCTACAAGAGACAGACCTCAATTCACAAAAACAGGCTTGGGTCCTTCAGAAATGGGACAAAGAGGGATACGGATCAACCTACATGTATGCAAGAGGAGTACTTATTTGGGTAGCTCCAACAGTGCACTGGGGGGTGGTGGAAGTTTGCACAAACAATGAAGGGTGGGCGATGTTGGTACAAAGTGTTTGGATAGGAAAGAGGTGTGTCTTTTATAAATACATATGCTCCTCATCACGATGCGTCTATCTTCTTCCGATCCCTCTATGCTCTGCCAGGTTGGACCCCTTTCGTAAAGTGACATGGATCTGGGGTGGAGATTTTACCTGTACTCTGGACCCATTATTGGATCGATCAGACAGCAAGCATGCCACACCGTCCGCGCCAGCAAATGTTTTAAGGACACTGCTGGAGGAGTTGGAATTGCAAGAGGTTTGGCGATGGCTGATGGGAGTTAAGAGGGAATTTTCATATTACTCCAGTGTGTATGGCGTATACACACGCATCGATTATTTTTTCACAGGTGTATAATAATAATAACAATTTAGCATTTATATAGTGCTCCAAGCCCTTAGGCATCTGAGTGCTGCTTATTATTACCCACGGTGTGTGGTGCTCATTTATCGACCTCGGAAGGACGAAAGGCTGAGTTTGGCCCTGCCGGGATTCAAACCTGCATGAGCAGGCTCTGCACAGATGTCAAAGCGAGCGCTCTACTCGTTGTGCTATTGGACCAGACATATGAGGACAGGAGGATCTCAGATCACTCCCGAGGTGGTATAATGGATAATGTGTAATACACCAGGTCTGGTACCCACATGGAGACTGAGAGTGGAGGCCATGTGGGATGGACCATTTCGAGAGAGCCTTGCGGAAACAAACAAGAAGAGTATTTCTGCACTAATGAAAGGAACGTTAGTTTTCAAGAGAATTTATGGGACAATTTCCAGGTGGTTATATGAGGTGCTGCCATAGCAAAAACCGAGGAATTCAGAGGGAGCTGGTGCGGAAGTTAGCAGAGTCGGAAGCGGCTATCAAACAGGTAGAAGGAACCCATCCAACGGGTGACGATATAGAGGGAAATCTTATCAAACTCGGAAAGGACTGGGTAGATATAGCTATGTGAAATAAGCAGATACATTACATGGGCAGGGACATAAACTGGGCAGCCTGCTAGCATAGCTTTGCCATGGGACAGAAAGCTGTGGTGGGATCCCTGAGATAGAAGATGAGTGCAGGGAATTGTGGAGGTCGCAGAAAGAGATTAACAAAGTTTTCCAAAAATGTTATCAAGACCTGTATTGAATGGAGGGGGTGGATAAGTAGCAGGAAATTATGGAAACACTGTCAGAGATAGAATTGCCCAGCCTAAGCAAGGAGCAAGCAGAGGCGCTAGGCGCACCGCTCACGATAGAGAAGCTAAGGGTGGTAATCGGGACAGCCTTCCAACTCAGTTTTATAAAGAATTAGCTGATAAGGTAGCTCCAAGGCTATTGCAGACCTTTGAGAAGGCATAAGAAGTAGGACGATTGCCACCCAGCATGACAGAATCTATTATTATCCCAATATTGAAGGCAGGGAAAGAGGGGAGGTGTTGTGAATCATATCAGCCAATATCCCTGATTAACCAAGATGGTAAAATCCTCACTGCAGTCCTGGCAGAAAGACTGAAGAGGGTGATTGGGGTATTGATTCATCCAGACCAGACAGGATATGTCCTTTGAGGGTAACATCTGAGAAATTACGGGGGCTACATGCAGTCATAGATAGGAAGCAAGGGTGGTCTGAAGGCTGTGCGGTAGAGGCACTGGACACAATTAAAGCATTCAATTCTGTAGAGTGGGAGTGGCTGCACCCTTCCTTAGGAAAATTTGGAGTGGTTGTGGGGTTCATGAGGTGGATCCGGATGCTCTACTTTGCCCCGGTTGCGAGAGTACGGACAGGCTGATATGTGTCCGAGCGGTTCCACATACAAAGGGGCACACAACAGGGATGCCCGCTGTCCCCTATGCTTAATGTTCTGGCCCTGGAACCCTTGGTGGTGTTCTTGATGAAGGTGTTTAGGGACGCAGAGATCCTGGTGGATGGAGTACATCAAGTGGGATCGATATATGCTGATGATATATTGCTATATGTGCGTAGTCCAGAGGATAATTTAGCGCAATATCTAGAAGTGCTGGACAACTTTGCAGCACTGTCAGGGGTCTTGATCAGTAAAGGAAAATCCTGTATATTTCCTTTAGCAGGATGGGTGGGAAAATAGAGGAATCAAGTCTCCCAGAACTGGGGCTTCAGTAGAGGGTACAGGCATTTAGCTATCTAGGCGTCAACATATACCATGATATGAGGATGGCCCACCAGGAGAACATGATGTGAGCTAAGGTAGGGCTAGAGCATTCAGTGTGGCTCTGGGAGCAACTGCCCCTCTTGGTGATGGGAAGACTTGTGCTATCAAAGACGGTTGCTCTCCCCGTTTGTTGTATCACTTTCTGAACATACCATACCTTACACCGAAGACCTTCTTTAGAGAATTTCAGGCAGTAGTGAGGGGTATTATATGGGGAAATGGTAGGCGCAGGGTGGTCCCAGACACACTGTGCAGGGAATACACAGAAGGAGTAGTGTGACTGCTGCATTTTGATGTATACTATTTAGCAGGGCTGCTGCAGCACGTGGCTGGATGGCTTTTGGATACAGAGATGCAAGAACACATCCTGTTGCAGATGGTGATTGCTCCACATGTGCTAAAAGAGGTGCTGTGGTTGAAGAATGGTAGAATCTGTGACCCACAATACATTGCACGGTTGAGGAAGAAGGTTTGGGCCAGAACCAAGGTGCTGCTGAAATTAGCAGGACCCTACTCTCCACATAATAATAATAATAATAATAATAATAATAATAATAATAATAATAATAATAATAATAATAATAATAATAACATGTGCCCGTGGCAGTGATCTACCGAGAAGACACAGAGGACCTGGCACTAGTAAGGTCCTAATGGGAGGAAAAAGGGCTTGTGACGATGGGGGATTTGCTTTCCCCTGTGGGACTCCTGGAGTTTTGAGAGATTGAAGAGGGATTTGGGGTGCAGAGGGGACAGTTCATGACATATTTCAGATTGGTGCATGAAGCACGGGGGAGGTGACAGGGCTTCCCGGGTCTTCTAGAAGAAGGTAGCACATTGGGGCTGGTGTGTAACGTTTCAGAGGGTGGGCATGGAGTGTCCAGGTTATACCAGGGACTGATAGCAGCGTTATCGGAAGAGCTACCTCTCCTTCCTCCCCCTTCCCTCTCCCTCCCTTCTCCAACCCATTGTCAATGCTCTTGCACTATCTGAAATGTTGTCAGGCCTAGTACGATAGTAAATTACCCATTCTTAATGTCTCAAGGCCTTCTAAGAACGTTTTTGTATTTTTCCATTGCTCCCTCCCCTGCCTTGAAACGCTTTGAAACACGTGTTTATAGGCGCCATACAAATAAACTATCATATCATATCTTACCAAAGTCAGACACAAATGGGAAGCAGATATAGGCAGGATGCTTACAGGGACAGAATGGCCCAGAGCGCTGTTATACCCAAAGGAATGAAATGTTTAAGTTGACCCAGTTCTATGTACTCCACAGGCCCTACATGACTCTGCATAACATTTCACAACTCCTGGGCTCGACGGCAGGGGGTGCCCCAGGAGTGGGGAGGGAATGGCAGACATGACACACATGTTCTGGGTGTGCCCGATTTAAAGAGTTCTGGTAAAATATGGAAATGAGGTTCAGAGACGGGGGTGTCACTAAATATGCCTGGTCGACGGGGCTTGTCTACTTGGGGTATTCCCGTGCCCAGAAATTGCTAAACCAGCAAACAGGATGGTGGACCTGGCTTAGGTGTTGGCAAAGAGGAGGAAATCACGTGAAGGCCCACATATAGAAGTGTGGTGGAGATATCTGCGACGCTGGTCAGTGGGCGAGGCAGCAGTCTGGTATGACACCATGCGGGAGGGAGCGAGGGAGAGCTCAGTGAATGTGACAGCCTGGAACACCCTGATACACACACTGTTTAGCTGGCCAGATGACAAGCCCCCTTGAACTCATGTTCAGAGGTAGCAGGATACGGGAGTGGCGGGATATGGAGGAGATGGATGGATGGAGTGGGGGAGGGGAGTTGGGCGGGATCACATAGACGGTGAAGGAGGAGTGTGCCTGGAAGGACTTCTGTAGATTATAAGTCATGAATCACTGGTTGTGTGGTTAACTTAAGGGAAGTTGGTTGTATTACGGGGTGGGGGGTTAAGGATGGTGTGCTGACACTGAATATTGATGGCAATATTGTGATGTAAAAAAACAAATGCAAATAAAAAGATTAAAATAAAAAGACATGTTATCATGAATCGTTCAAACATCTTGAAGTTGTTGGGGGAGGTGCCTAATTTGAGAGCAACCTCGTCTAGGGACATTGAAAGTGTTGATTATATAGATCTTCATGGAACAGGTAGGGCCATTATGTACAGTGGCTCTCCCATTGTGTTGGAAACAATCATGAAAGATCTGCCGCCATTAAGTCAACTGGGCTTTGATCTTTCCCTATATTCACTTGATAAGGGTGCTAGTGGGTGTCACTCTAATCAATGGAAAGGGCATCCGTTTAGCGGGGACATTATTGTCTCCGTGAAAATGGGTTCCCACAATTTTAGGGGGATCAAATTCAATAGGGAACATTTGGCTAACTCACCAGCGGAGATGAGAGCTGAACATGATTAGCCCTGTCTGACCATCGTGTTTCACCACCCAGTTCTGCTGAAAATGGATGATGGGTTTTGCCATCCTCGGACTGATGTGGGCCTAAGTTTAATCTCATGGAATTCACGTGGGAACTTCAATATCTTTACGAATCCTGAGCTGGGAGCTCTCTTGAAACTTCATATCATTATTTTCATACAGAAAACATGACTTTTGGACAGTTCTACATGTGATGGCTATGATACCCTGATCCAGCCAGCTATCAAGGGATGTCTTGGAAGACCCTCAGGTGGTATCATGGCTGTGATAAAATCAACTAAAAACCTACCTGTTCTTTGGCTGAAAGTGTGTGCAAGTGTGTGTTGGCTGCCCACTGCAAATTATAATAGTCATTGATAAACCAATTCTCCTTAACATCTATTGGCACCTAGGAATTTGCCCATTGGATCGCTTTATTGAATGTATCACCACTTATGTAAATTATTGGTACTTACGAGTCAACAACGGGCATATAATACTTGCTGGTGACATGAATGCTTCATGTATTGATGTTGACCTGTCTAACGATGTCAAACCACTGCTAACTTCCAAAACACATAGGTATTGTCAAAGCTGGGGCCCGGTTAGCTGTTTTTCTGGAATGGGATTATCAATGTCGAATGGAGTAGTCCAGGGGGATATACCGGGCAAGTCAACTTGGCACAGAGGTGATTCATCCTCAACTTTAGAACACATCTTTTTTGATAGCTGGCTCTTTAGCAGATGTAAACTTCTGAAGGTTGTTGAGTTAGATCTGAGAGACCATTGCACCCTGTCTGCTAATGTTTGTGTTGGCTTTATACCTGTGGAATGGTGTGGCTGAAGTAACTCGTACATTAGTGCCCACAAAAATCGAATTTCCGGGAGCAAAAGGAATATCCCTTGATAAATCAGCCGATGGAAAGCTGTCTGAGATCTACCACTTTGGAGTGGAAATATTTTACATTTAGACCTGAGAACTTTAATGGCTTCCTTAGTTATATGTTTAATTCCATCATATATAATAGGGGGGATTAGTGACCACTTGCGGCGGGTGAAACATACTCATGTATATGAACCCCTACTCATTGATAGAAAAAGAATGATGAGGAAGGAGATTCGATCTATTAAGATAATTATGGGATCTGATTTGGTAGGAGCTGCTAGAAGTATTAAAAAAGAAGAGTTACAAGGACTGACTTGCACGCAACCGTGCTCGTAGATCTCTATTAGATCCTGAGGCTATGTTGTCTCGCAGGCATACGTGCAGCATATTGTTGTATCTGAAACGGAATGGTGTAGACACTTTAAAAGGTTGTACGCTGCCAGGACTTCAGAAAGCTCTGGGTTGACTGAGCTTGTGGAGGCCTCTGATAACAACTGTACATCTTTGCTCTGTGCTGAGGCAACAGCAGATCCCAGCATAATTGGGAATAGTGATGGAGTCAAAGACACCTGGAAACTTGTTGATTACGACCCTATAGTTGTTAACCAAGGCATAATTAGCAACTCACGTGCGCCAGGCCCCAGCGGAGTGTTGCACTTGTTCTTTAAGAGTAAGCCTAGTCTTTGGGCTACGATTTTGATGATTCTGCTGGGGCAGGGTGCAGAGACCCTAAATTGTGCCGCCAAGTGGAAAATAGCATACGTGGTCCCGATTTTTAAGAAAGGTTCAGGCTTAGATCCAGCTAATTATCGGCCCATTTCCGTGCCAGATGTGGATAGTAAAATCGTTTCTGCATTAATACTTGAACTTCTGGAAAGTTGGCAAAATGAGGTATGCCTTGTTAAAAAATGGCAGACAGGATTTCGAAAGACTTTAAGTACATAGCTTAATGGGTTTCTGCTTAAATGCATACAAAACTTGGCATGGTCTAAACTCTACGAGTCTGTCCCTATAGCATCGAGGGTCTTTGATGCAATGAATTTGGGGCTTTTATGGAGCAAGTTGATGCTTTGGGGTATCCCTGATGGTCTTTTACATCTCATCATAGGCCTCTACAAAAACTCTAACCTCCAGGTAACACTCGAACAGGAGGGTACTATCTCACATAAAATCGAGATCAATGCTGGAGTCAGACAAGGGTGCGTACTGGCCCCCTGTCTTTTCAATTGATATATTTCTGATATTGGGGATGTTTGGAAGCCTCCGCCTTTGCCGTCCCTCCCCCAAGACTGGGTCATGTTAGAAGCATATGGTTGGCATATGCAGATGACTTTCTGCTTTTTGATTGTGCACAAAGGGGGATACAGTAATTGGTCAATTCTTTCATCATTTATGCATTGGTCAATTCAAACACGATAAACTCCCAGAAAACAATAGTAATGCAGTGCACTGACAAAAGAAATTTAACTAATTATTAATGATCATCCACTCTGATAAATTGTTAAAGGTAGACAGTTTTGTCTACCTAGACTTTCCAATCCTTGCTAAGCCCCACAAATCACAGTAATAAGAATGGATGCTAAGTAAGACATTGTTGCTTTCTAACCAACTGTGTAGTTTGGACTCTAAATATTGGAAATTCTCATTAATCCTTCTTTTGAGATTCTATGTGCGTAAAACGGTATGAAATCTTCTTTACGGTTTTGAAATACAACCGCTCTGAGCCTGGGAGATTCTTCAAGGGTAGGAGGCATTATTTGGCACAAGGCTCAGTTCCTGTTGCCGCAATCAGATATGAGCTGGAGATCAGCGTATTACTTTGTGTGGCTCATTGGAAATTGATGACATTTCTTTACAGACTGATTGTTCTGCATGCTGGCTCGTTATTTGATGATTTTAACATCATTAGAAATAGGAACTTGTAATAGTCTATTGAGGCAGTTAGACGGTACTGAGAACGATTTGAAGAGCAATCCAAGAAACATCAAGCATAAGCTCTTTGGGTGGGACTGAATGGTAACAATTGAGCTGCTTCATGGTTATTGCTCTCTGAAACATTTACATTTCGAGCACAAAAAGAGTGGTCTTTTGGCTCTGTATCTTTCTCTTTAGCCACATCGAGTAATACAAGGATTATTTTTAAAATTCAGCTTAAATTTATTGCAGACCAAACTTGTACTGGTCAAATATGGCTTATTGGAAGGGGGCCAGGATTTGTGCAGGTTTTGTAACAACCCTAACGAGAGCGAAACTGTAAAGCATCTTTTGGTGTATTGTCCAGCTCTCCACTGGAAGCAAATCAGTATTATGGGAAACATGCCTGTCGGGGGGCTTCCAATTCAATCGTTTTGGTAGTTGTTGATTTTATGAATCCTTTGAATCTTGTATAATGTTTAGAATTCTTTTGGTTTGCGTGTAATGTTATATTTTATTGGTTTTAAGATTGTTTAAATGTCAAAGGCTATGTTTTAACAAAATGTCAATTAAAACAATTTAAAAATTAAAATCATCCACTTATACATGTAGATCCAACCAAGAAAGAAGATTTACTGTGTTGAAAGCTGCAGAGATCCTAAAATGTTCACGCTTAGAGCCTAATCTTCCTGTTCAAGGATTTTAATTTGCTCAACAACTGTCTTGGTAATCGCCTTTCTGGGCTTAAGGTGAAAAGCAGACTGACAGATTTTCAGTGGATGTTCATGTTCCATCAAGTGCTTCTTGGTTGTGAGTATCAGCAGATGAGAGTTTTCCCCCAGTGTTCGGTTTGTCATGGTCTGATTGGGAACATTCCCTCCCGATTCCTGAGTCCCGCCCTCTTCCTCTAAATCTCTATTGTTGGCCCATGCGCGTGCTGAGGCTTCACTACAAGGTCTAGTTTTCAGTGCAAGTCTCTTTGACACAGAGTTCAGTTATCACAGCTATATGCTTGCCAATACTCCCTCCTAGTTCCTATATGCTTCCCTGGTTTCTCATTTTCTCATAATGTTCAATTTTTACTGTTGCCTGCTTGGGAGCTGACACCTGGTCACTAATTTGCTCTCTGTAACCCTGGTTCCAAGATCCAGCTTGGTTATTTTCTCATCCTCAGTTTTTGTGTTACTGTGAAATGCTTGTGAGCCTACATTCCGTATGCCACCACAGTTACACGCTTGAGAAGCTTTACTGCAGGCTCAAGGTTCCAGCACGGTTACTCCATCTCTCCCACAATATTGACTGGTTATTGTTACACACTCATGCTTAGGGACATTCACTGCAGGTTTCAGGGTTTGAGAATGTAATGCTGTTTCACCCGTTCCGGCATAGGGTACACTGTCAGACACTTCCAAATCTTCCCAATATTTCACTGGTTGCTATATGTACACCTAGAAACCTTCACTCGAAGTTCCAGGATGGAGCGTGACTTCTCTCTGTGATCGGTGGTTACTGCTGCACACTCTGGGGCCTTCTCTCAAGGTTCCAACATGCAGCACAGCCTCTCTCACACCATGTTCCAGTGGACCAAAATGGCAGGTATTCATACTCAGTAGCTGAGCCTTCCCTTTCACCTCTCCTCCTGTTCTCTCTCTGTCTGATCGCTGTGTCCACACTGCAATCTCCCACATGGCCTGCCTTCTAGGTTGTTGCTTAGCAGTGGCGTCCTTAGCCACCAACTTCTGGTAATGCATGTCCAAACTGCTTCCTCAGAAGCACCCGCTGTCCTCCGTCCTCCTCCACATGCTTGTTCTAGCAACACATGCTTTTGTCTTCAAACATGCAGCTGAGGCTCCCTTTAGCAGTTTCCAGCGACCTTGCTAGGTGACCCCTTTCACAGGGTTCTCGTTCATGTACCTCCCTGCAGTCTTGGCATGTGTCACTCCACCAAGTACCACTCCAAGTACAGCAGGATCATGTCTCCACGAACCTCCCATTTGTCTGTCCATGTGCACTCCCATCATCTTCTCTCTCCTACATCAACAGGAATTCCCCTTTCTGTATTTCCTCTGGCTTATCACTGTATCACAAAGCAGTATGTTTGCTCACATAGCTATACCTTCTGTTTATGGTTTGCTTTGAGGACACTTCACCATGCTACATTCAAATGACTTTGTTGTTAAAATTCTAGAGGAATTATGCAATTGCATGGATTACCACAATTATGTAATTCAATGTTTGAGGGGAAAATAACAAAAAAAGGATTGTTAGAAAGCATGTCAAGTGATGTCACAGACAATGGGCCTCATTCTAAGTCGGCCGGTCTGGTAAAAAAGTACCGGTATTCATGGATACCGGCACTTTACCCGACTGGCCGACTACAAGTTTGCCGGTGGGGCATCTGGGTTTAGCTGGAGGTAAGGCAGGCGCCCTACCAGCAAAATAAAAACTTGTTTCCGGTGCCGGTAATGACAGCAAATACCCTCATGGAGTCCAATGGGACTTCGTAAATGGGGATTTACACCGTCACTCTGGCACCCGTAATCCAGCAGCAATGCCGCCAGATAGTGTTCCCGAAAACGGTAACTACATTTGCGGGTATCATGCAGGTTCTACCGCCAGGATATCAGCAAAGTCAGAATTAGGCCCAATGTATGTACAAGTTAAAACCTCTTTGAGCTAGAATCATATTTATGCAAAATTAAGTCACCTATATTAGAAATGAATAACCAAAAAAACATGTAACGGTTTTAAAGTTGGGGGAGAGAACTTGAAATGCGATGGCACTACTTTTGTTGGGATGTAAGTGCAACGTCCCAACCATTGGAGGAGGTTCAAACTACGTAAAATATTAGCATAGAGAGCTGGTAATTTAGTGTCAGAATTTTTAGCACTTGATTTGGCATGTATACACATGTGCTATTTGTAGTTAGCTTCAACACACGTTAGAGAGCATCACACAGTGAAAGGAAGAACAGCAACAATATTGCTCATCATGTTTTGAGTTTAGGCCTGTGATAGTTTAAGGGCTTTGTAGCTAGCGTTAGTGAATTATGTTGTGTTTTGTTTGCATTTAGGAGAAATTAGAATATGTTGCTTTGGTAGTTGGCGAAAGGGTGATTGAGGTGCCACGTAGTGTAATATTTAGTATAATAGATGTTGAGGCTCATAAATAAGGGCTGTCGGCTGTGTTAGCAAGAGTTCCGCCATTTTGGATTAGGGCCTGTTCGAGGTTTCAGCTTCTGTTAGTTAGAACATTATGCTGCATATTGGAGCTTTAGTTTTGTTCAGTTAATTAGATTGTATTCTTGCTTCCCCCGGTGAGTGATCTGATAGCCAAGGTCCCTGGAAGGAGGGGAAAGCACTGTGCAGATAGTAGTAAGTGGCGCAAGGCCGACCAGACCACAGGAGCTGAGAACGGAATGCATTATCCCCTGATGATTAGATTAGTGCAGCAGGTGCAAAGGGCTGTTTGGTGAGAACAGGATATGGTGTTGAGCTGTTGCCAGAACATTGAACTAGGTTGTGATTATACTACACCCATTTGAAATGGCAGGCTCATTGGAACTACTGGTATCAAGCTAAATAGAGCAAATAAATACGAGAAATTAATCGCCCATAGCGGTACCTCGGCTATGTTTTTATAAGGCCACCTGTTTCCCAAGAAAGATAAGGAAGGATGCGCACTAGAAAAGCAACATGTTTCAAGGCAGGAGTCACACGAGGTTTTGCCAAAGAGTACAGCTTCAAGGTCAAAGAGCCGTTCAGGATGGCCAATTTGCCTGGTCTTAAGAGAAAGTAGTACCGTGCCCATTTTGTTATCCCAGGGTATTGACTAAACTGTTAACGTCAGTCCTGTGATTGGTCCTTTTCAGGGAGCATGCACATCGCAAGTTATCTCAAGTTGTTTTGGCTAATAAGAACATTCCAATGTTGCAACAAGTTATCTGAATACAACTGGCCAATTAGAACCAAGCATTTTCTGCTGACTGCACAATTAGGCCATTCACAGGTGGCTGCATTCATGCCGTCACCAATAGGTTATTGACCAATGGGGTAGTAAAAGATCAGCGATGTTTAGATTCTTGTATAGGGGTTAGCCAATAGGAAATGTGGGTTTGACTTGTATTTGATAAATGTTGCATATTTAGATTTTGCGGTTTTCCGTTATTACACTTGTAACTGAAATGGGCGTGTCAAGCGAGCTTTCCGTTTTCAGTTGTATGGAGCTGACTGACACTCTTGGCATATTGATGCTAAGGACTGGCAAGTGTGTTTGGTGCTTTATGACCCTGTTTGTTTGATATGGTTGCTGCCTTGCTCATTTCAATGGGGTTTATCTGTAGAGGAGGAGAACATTCTTGAGTGCGTTCCTGAAAGCAAGGTGCTCAGAGCAGTAATTGTGTCCACAAGTGGGTGACTGTACTGAGAATAAGGGGATGCACAAACAAGCTTTTCTCTTGTGTGGGTATTTATATGTATTTACATATTTGTGGCCTAAAGCATCTAATTCACACTAAATGAAGAATTGGTTTGTGGGATGTTTTTACCCATGCATCCAAGCCCTACAATAAAACTGCAGTACTCCCCAGAGAGTGCACAGGGAAAACATGAAGAATAGGCTGCCACCCATATTTGCCTATGTTGTGAGCACAGGAGGGCACTGCCTAAAACCACCAGTGGGCTACACACACAGTAGCCTGAAACCATTGGGAATGGCAATGCTGACTGCCAAAAAAAGCAACTCAGAACTGTGGGGAATTCATTTTCTTAATCCCAAAAATGGTTGCATTACCAGTACTCACCACTATCAGAAAGCTGGCGTTTTAAAACCACCAGACTTTGTGTAAAACTGCACAAATGAAACAAAACCAGACCAAGGAAAGATTTGCTAAGAGGTGGATAAATGTAAAACTATATTCTGAAATGACTTGAAGGAAGTAATTATTTAATGTATATGTAAAAATTGTAAGTGATTTAAACTGGGAACAAAAAGTGACATTTAGCTGAAACCTGGCTTAGTGAAACTGGATTCTGCCTGACAACTACCCCCGACAGGAGAAACCTGTTCAGCCACTCTTCCCAGGCCTAGCTGCATCCTGCTGCCCCTGGCCAAAAGGAGTTGTCACCTCTCTGATTAGATTAGGGGTTGAGCAGCTGGGGACTACAGGGAGTTGAACAAAGGCCTGTCCTGGACTCAGGCAAATGTTATATTGGGGGCGTCGTAAAAGTGGCTTCCTCTTAGGGGAAACTGGGAGGGGCAGTGCCTCTGCTAGCAGCTGAGCTTGGGGGAAGTGGATAAACCAGTTATTTCACCTTGTGATGTGGGAAGCCACACCCCTTTTTGACCAGGGCATAATTATAAAAAGATAGATAACTCATAGTGTGGACTTGTCAGAATTATATAAGTAATATCATTATTTTTGTGATTTTTCTGTGAACATTTTGAGAGGCGTTAGGACCCTATGGTGTATTCTGGGGGGTTGCTAGCGGAAAATAGGGTCTCACTCCAAATGTCTGCATGTTAAAAATCTGACACTTCATCAATTAATGTCCATAATCCTTGCGCACATGTGTGTAATTTTGGGTAAATGTCCGATATTGCAAAACCAATTAAAAAGCACAAAATGTTGTCATTTTTGAATGCAAGCCCCCAGGAAGATCAGAGGCGGACAAGCATGGACCATAAGGAATATATAATGTGCACATGTAATTTCAACAAATTGTATATCTGGGAAGGATGTATTTAAATCAAATATAGATTTGTGGGCAAACTGACCAGGGGAGGATCATCTGACCCATAAACAGACTTCATCACTCTGACTCACATTTTCTTCCCCCAATCATGGGAGAGGGGAGAATTGGGCCAATGACAAGTGAGAGGGGCAGGTTTAGTTATGACCAACGCACACACCCACTTTCCAAAACACATAAAAAGAGACTGCTGGGACAAGTAGAGACATTCAATTCCATTTGCTGCGGAGCATGCTGACCGACGACTTCACATCCAGAGATCCAGACTTCAAATCCATCAATCTCCAAAGACCAGAACTTTACTTCAGAACTTAAATCAAGGGCCTAAACCAACAAACTGAGAACTCTTCTCAGCAGGCCTTTGCAACCTTAAAATCATTTGCGAACTATTCCACAGCCGGGCGAGCTGTTTCAATTCTTTTGCCAAGAACAATTGCCAGAGACCAGACCAGAGATCCAGAGTGACCCAGACCGCTGTGAGCAGAACCAGAGAGCTGACCCAGATCACTGTGAAGTGCCGAGACCAGAACCGGAGTCCAGTCCAAAACCTGACCAGATCCGTGGCGAGGCCTATTTCAAAAATATATTGTGAGTACCTAGCAGAACTGTGCAGAACCAATCTCTTAGTTAAAATAATCTAATCCAAACTATTTTAACCTAAGTAGAACTGCCTCCTAGAAATCGTATCATCTGTCATTTTTAAAGCTGCACAACTGTCACCTGTCAATTCTGCAGCTGCAAGCTGTCACCTGTCATTTTAAGTTTTACTTTAAATCCGAAAATCTACTTTTATTTAATCGTCCGTATCTCTGGAACCGTTTGGGCGAGGAACAAAATTTAAGCTTTCCAACGAACCTAGAACCGACTTGCTACTCCTTATACTTTTGCCGTAATCGCGATTCACGCACTCGCGAATTTTGCCGCGATTTTTTCGATTTGGGCTGATTTCTTTACCTGTAAAAAGATAGCAGCTTTTTGCTTTCCTCTGCTAATAATTTGTTTGCCTCTTAATAACCATCCCTGAATCATTGCTAAAGTGAGCCTGAGCTCATCCCAAGTATCTCTCACTCACCCTGAACCTCCTAAAGGGAATTAAAAGCATTTTCAGCATATTTCTCACTTCATTGCCACCACATTCAAAGCACTTGGGCCTGTGTTTTAAAACTCATACCGGTTTTCTCTAAGCTTGCTGTGGGGGAACTGAATTTCATATTGTATTTGATTGCATTCCTGAGAACTGTGTGCTCCTCTTTCCATCTACTTCCATTTCTTACATTGCATAGGGGAGGGGGGTGAATTGCCAGAGAAAAAGTGATTATCTTATCTTTTGCTAAAATCATCTGAAGTATTTCTGTACTGCATTTTATTCCTCATTGCTTTTCCCTTGAAATCATAAAAGTATTTTTGCTACTTGATCCATCCTATACTAATTCCTCATTGATTATAAAAAAGTGTGCTAGTGTCAGATTACCCATTGTTGATTAACATTATATTTATAAGGGTGATATCGATTATTAATTTATTATAAAAGCGTGGTATCTATATTTTGTTTTATTTCTCAAATAAACCTTTTAAACTTGCAAAACAGAACTACTTCTTGGCTCAGTGGGGTCAGGGGGATTCTAAGAGAGGGGTGTTATATAGGGGTAGTCATCCAGAACTCATGAACTGGACATAAAGATATATCAATAAGGGTTTCCATTCAGTATCCCAGACTAGGCATTGACTTAGCTGTAGTGTTGAATTGAATCCTCTTACAGCTTATCTAAGTACACCTCACCAAGCTGCTGTTAATGGTTGTGTACTTGCTTGTTGCCAGTCTTCCTTACTAATGGATCACAGCCAGGAAGTGGTAGACGTAATTTAGCTCTTCTCAGTTCCTGCTTTAACGAGGCGTTTGTGTTTGTGTGTTATAGGCCTACACCTGAGTTAAAGGCATGGTCTAGTAAAAAATGTTATTTAAAAAATAGATAGGCAACATAAAAAAAATACTAGCATTCTCTTTTTTAAAACTTCCTATGTAAAATTTTGAGCTATTCAAGCTCAAAATTTGCAAAAGCAAGCACATGGGCGCATCCATTTTGTGAAATGGATGCCCTCCTGTGCTGGCTTTTGCTTTTGCGGCACTAATGAAGGAAAAGCCAGCCAGCTGTATTAAACAAAAGCTACCGCTGGGTGGCTTTCCCTTCATTAGTGGTGTACGCGGAGGACGGGGACCGGAGACCAGAGCAGGAAAGCTGCAGCTGAATCTCGGTAAGTGCTATTTATTTTTTTTAAAAAAATAAGCACTAGCTGCGTTTTTTTTTCTAGGTTTTCCGGGCTGGAGGAGCCCGGAAAACTTAGAAATAAAAGCGCAGCTTTAAAAACATTGTATTTATGTTTGCGGTCGCTTTTGAAGCGACTGCAAACATAAATACAACGTTATTGTGTTGGAAAACGCTGCGGTTTTTCTTTCCAAGTTTCTCAGGCTCCGCCGGCTCGGAGGAGCCTGAGAAACTCGGAAAGAAAAACTGCAGCGTTTTCCAACACAACCGCGTTGTATTTCTGCCTGAATCTGCTTTCCCATTTGGGGCTCCCGGGCTCCACACGGGGAGCCCGAGAGCCCCAAATGGGAAAGCAGATTCAGGCAGAAACAATGCGGCATTGTGGAAAACAACCGCGTTGTTTCTGCCTGAATCTGCTTTCTCATTTGGGGCTCTCGGGCTCCCCATGGGGAGCCCGAGAGCCCCAAATGGGAAAGCAGATTCAGGCAGAAACAATGCAGCATTTAGCATTTCCCATTTGGGGCTCTCGGGCTCCCCACGGGGAGCCCGAGAGCCCCAAATGGGAAATGAGCTGTAGGCAGAAACACTACGCGGCATGTAAACACAACCGCGTTGTGTTTCTGCCTGCTGTGGCTTTCACTTTGGGTCTCCGGTGCTCCCCTGGGAGCAGAAACAGGCACGCTGTTGTGTTGGACAACGCTGCGGTTTTTCTTTCCGAGTTTCCGAGAAACCTGGAAAGAAAAACCGCAGCGTTTTCCAACACAATAACGTTGTATTTATGTTTGCGGTCGCTTCAAAAGCGACCGCAAACATAAATACAACGTTTTTAAAGCTGCGGTTTTATTTCTAAGTTTTCCGGGCTCCTCCAGCCCGGAAAACGTAGAAAAAAACTGCAGCTAGTGCTTATTTTTTTTTAAAAATAAATAGCACTTACCGAGATTCAGCTGCAGCTTTCCTGCTCTGGTCTCCGGTCCCCGTCCTCTGCGTACAGCACTAATGAAGGGAAAGCCACCCAGCGGTAGCTTTTGTTTACTACAGCTGGCTGGCTTTTCCTTCATTAGTGCCGCAAAAGCAAAAGCCAGCACAGGAGGGCATCCATTTCACAAAATGGATGCGCCCATGTGCTTGCTTTTGCGAATTTTGAGCTTGAATAGCTCAAAATTTTACATAGGAAGTTTTAAAAAAGAGAATGCTAGTATTTTTTTTTATGTTGCCTATCTATTTTTTAAATAACATTTGTTACTAGACCATGCCTTTAAGGGCTCGAGGTGAAGCCTAGGGCACTTATCGATGACCGAAGGGCAGATGTTACGAGTTCCCGCCAAGCCAATGCAGCTGTAACACCATAAAAACATGTTGGGGCTTGTAGAAAATAAAAACATGAGCAAAATAAAATAAAAGAAACTGCCTTTACCCCCCAGGAAGTGGACGATTGTACGCGACCATTGGGAAGGACAGATTCGGGCTGGAGGCAGGGATGCAGGTGCTATAGGACAGGCTGCAGAAGTAGGAGGAGGGAAGGGGTCTTGATGTGTGGTGCAAGCATGGGCATGGAGCCAGCTTGTGACAGCAGGAACCAAAAAAGAAATCTGCAGGGAGCTTTGGGTGAACAGCAGGAAGGTCCAATTGGAGAGTGCTTAGGCATTGAGTTGAGTATTCCTGGCCAGGAAAGCCGTGGGGGTAGCTGGCATCGAGGGCCCTCAGGCAGCCTCAACGTCACAGAGGGTGAGTGGCATGTTGGCTGTGAGGCAATAGCAGGCCTGTATCGGTTATTAAGGACCTCTCTGACCTCATCCAATGTTATACTAATAGTTATTGGTGTAGCTCAATGCACTGCCATCATCATGGAATTATGTGACGTCATCGCATTCCAGGACCTGCTCTCAGCTGGAACCCTGTGAGGTCATAGCGTGTGGCAGTTGAGAATGGGGAAACATTTTCTGAAATACTTTCCTCCCCTCGGAACAAATTGATTCTCTGAGTCTCAGTCTGCCACTTCTATGCCCAGTAAAAGGATCCAGTGCAGCAATTGTGCCTACTGGGTGGTGTGCCTTAATAATGTGTCGCTTCAAGGAGTTACTGATATTCAAATCAGATGTTTTCATTTTTCTATCAAAAAAAGGGTTACCGCAAGTAATATATAACTAAATATGAAGCTCTGGAAATCTGGTTTTGATCATGATTTTGATGTGGAAGAATTCTGTTTTGTGGTTAAAGCAATTTTTTTAAAAGCTTCTCGAATGTTGGATCACATGACACGCACTTAACAATCACTCGCGATGCATACCCGGCACTACGTTAAGTTGTGGGAACAAAGCGAAGAATCCAGATAAATGTCATGGAAGCGACAGCATCCCACAAGTGAAGAGCATCAAGCGTCGCCCACAAGCAGGAAACAGGCTTACATGTAGACTGCGGAGCTGCTCAGGAGGGAAGGCTGAATTAAGGGTTGCTTCATACATACATATATATATATATATATATATATATATCACTTTGTGTAACTCCCTGACCCCCCTACACCTCTATTTTTTTACTGCTGCTCCCATTAAACAAATGTGGTGACAACTCACTTAAAATTATAATTGATGACTTCTCTGATTGCCCCATTCCTTACAGCAGCTATGATGGTGCCAGAGTTCTCAAAATCCCCTTTATTTAAAACAATCTTTATCAACTAAAGCCAGGGTTTACAAAATCGCCCAATTGATGGAAATTACCATCAACCAGACCCTTCACTTTGTTCACATCTTTACATAACAATGCGCCTGTTTATTTTTCCCTGGGACCCTCATGAAATGTTCCTTTATACAATGCACTGCAACGCAGGCAGGTAATACCCACCGTCATCACAGCTTTTAAGAGTCCACGTCGAGGCTTGCATTGCCTCTTTCTTGGGAAAGGTGATCTGTTTGAAGAGCAAGGAGGGCCACAAATCACTGGGAAACAAAGCCTGCCCGATGCTTACATGAAGTTAATATGTTGCAAGCCAGCCAAATGTGTGATCACAAGCTGGGACTAGTCCTCTTCCAGGTCTTCGCTTATGACATACTGCCGTCCAGAGGCGTTGCTAGCGGGGGTCTGAGGGGGCTATAGCCTCGGATCTTTTAGTTGTAGCCCTGATAGAAGCTCAGGTGCTACAACCCAAAGGCTATAGTTAGCCCCGAGTCTCGACAGTCCCGTCGTTAGTGTAGCCCCAGATCTTTTCCAAATCTAGCAACACCCCTGCTGCCGTCCCCGCGCTGGTATCACAAAACTACTCCATAGCCCATGACTCTGGTGCAATGTACTCCACAGCACGACCGTGGGTAGTGCAGTCCACACAATGCAATCCACAGCAATCTATTGTGTACTCAAGCCCAGGCAAAGTTTTGCACAATGGGGCGCTGTGTTCCTTAGCCCACTTGAGGTATTACAACAGTCTATTTTGTTTCCCAGTATACTCCTGGTTCCTTTTTGCCTGTGCCTTGTTGATCGAATGTAGTTCGAAAAACAGTACCCACACACTGCCTTTGTGGTTGGGTGTGTCCTCCATAAATACTATGTATTTATTATTGATTCATTAAAGGTATTTGTGCAGCGTGCACCTCAACAGGAGGGAATCAGAGTCATTTACAAGTGACTGGGTAAACAATAGTGATCAAATCGTGATATAGACACGCAATCAGGGTGAAGGGAGTGGCAATAGGGAGTCACGTAAATCAATATGTATATATATGTATGAAGCAATGCTTAATTGCTCCCTGGTTTTTCCTCTACTCCTCATCAGCCCAGAACATTCATGGTAAAAATGATAATTGCCTAGAAATGTTTTCCCAGATGTCACGCATGCACGCACATTCATTTACTCACCCTAGTGTGCGTAGGATGCTGGGGCACTGGCAAACCCATTGCTGTTGATTTACAAGCTGGGTTAACACCCAACTCTTGCTGTCCTCGCACTCAATGTCTTCTGTAAGGGGATGGCAGAGCATCGCAGCTAGTCGCTAATTCTTATCCCGTGGCTCCGTCCTGCTCTCATCTGCATAGTCATCTCAATGCCCTGTGTGCCAGCTGGGCCGGCAAAGCTTGAATGCTAGTATGCTACTTCTGTGGCACAGAGGTACACTGCCTAACTTTATTTTCTTTTGTAAAAGTTGTATTTAATACAAAGAACAAAATGATCATAAACATACATGAAATCATGCATTTAGGACACGTTCCACCAGCGCCCCTCTCAGCATCACATCTATCGTAGATGAATACACTGTGCCACAAACAGTCTTCATAGGTTGTCTGTCCAGTCGCGTCATTCCTTGCAAAGGCCTTAAATAGCTGTGAACCAGTACCCCTGATCAGAACTGACCATGACCCTTTCCAGGCTGGCCAACTTTGACATCTCCACCCTGATCTGTAGATTATTGCTTTCTTTCAAGTCACATAGGATAGATTTATTTTGCTGAAAATGATTGCTCTTTTGGTAGGTTCATTCAATTTTTCCAGTTAAAAGACCACCAACAGTAATTGAAAGGCGCAAACACATAGGGCAAACATATACACATGGGAATGTAGAAAGGAGTTATTTGCAAGCTGGTCGGGCTGAGGGAATAGGGAGTAGGTAGATGGTGCGAGGTGGGGCTTCAGTGAAGGTATGTTCAAGAGTGTAATTGAAGGGGGCAAGCATATACATATGGGAATGTAGAAAGGAGTTGTTTGTAAGTTGGTCTGGGTGAAGGAATAGAGAGTAGGTAGATGGTGCGAGGTGGGGCTTCAGTGAAGATTTTAAGGAGTGGATAGTAGAAGTGTTTTTCACTTGGAAGAGAATGAGTTCTAGTGATGTGGGATAAGAATGAAGGAAGGGCAGGAATTGAAAAGAGGCGCTGGGTGATCGGGTATAGAGGGGTTAGGGAGGGGACTAGAATGGAGAGTGCATGCAGGAGAGGAGGAGAGTAGCAGGAGATAGTGTTAGCTGGTTGGAGGTACAAGAACATACAGGGATTTGTGAACAAACAATAGGAATCTAAAGAGGAAACAACATTTCAGAGGCAGTGTTTGAAATGGGAGAAGAGCAAGGAAGATTGTAAGGTGAAGCAGTGTACATTGTTAAGCAGGGAGAAAGATTATAGGGAGAGGCAGAGTAGGAGACTGGCACAATAGTCAAGGTGACTGAGAACTACGGTCAGTATGAGGGTGTTGGTGGGATTATAAATGAGTTGGGGCAGATTTTCATGATACAAAACAGGATAGTCCTGGCTAATGTAGAGGTAATAAAGTGATGAAGGTTATGGTCCATAACAAAGAGGTCCACAGGCTATGTGCCATGGTAAGGAGTATAAGTGAGATGAGATGGAAATGAGATAGGAGAGGGAGGCAGAAATGTAGATTACTTTATGTAACCCCCGGCCCAAATGGTGCCTTTAAAAGGGGGTTAAGGAGAAGACATAAATAAATATATAAATATATATGAAGAGACCACAAGACACAAAGGGGTTTTAAAGGACACTTTTATTTATGTTGAAATGTGTTTGTGTAAACAGTGGACTTAGCTGACTGTACCACGTTCCCCACCATGGGGGACACCTGGAACAGTGGACTGCGGGACAATGGACAGGTCTCCACTGCCCACAACAATAGACTTACCTGGAGAACGTTCTGGAGGAGGAAGAAAATGATTGGAAGGTGACAGTAGAAAGGAAGAAGTTGAAGGAGAAAGATAGAGAAAGCAAGAAAGAGCACAGAAAGAAAGGAAAATGAAGATTAACGCTGCCTGCAGGGTCGTTACCTTAAGGGGCCCTCCAGCACCCTCTGAACGTGCTGAACCTGGCTGCATCTGTCAGCTCTAGCCCGGTGTGACCAAACAGTCCCAGGCCACGTGTGTGGAGTGGCCTTGGTGAATACAAATGCCCGTGCTAGGGTCCGCGTGTGTGGAGCGCTCTCCAAGCAAGAGCGTGGCCTACGAGGCAATGGCCCATCCTGGCCAGTTGAAGAGAAAGTCCCGGGCCGTGTGTGCGGTGCGGCCCGGGTGAATCTGACGCCCCCGTCCACACTTGGCGGTGGCCCGAAACCTGAGTGTGGCCTTGTGGCTACAGGCTGCCCGGGGGACACTCCGGGCAGCACGGAGGTGAGGCAAGTCCCGGGCCACATGTGCTATGTGGCCCGGGTGAAGATCATGGCCGTGTGTTCAGGTGGCCTGTCCGCCCATGAGCAGGCGGCGGGCAGCCAGCAAGACCGCCAGCACCACCAGGGGGCCTGTGGAGCATCCGCTCTCCCTGTGGTCAGACTGGGAGAGCGGTAGCACAGGGACTCAACTGGAGCACGGCCGCAAATTCCTATGCAGCCGGGGCTCATCTTGAAGTGTGTCGGCCGGACGCCAACACTCCGCCCAGGTGGGCAGGCCTGGGCGGAGTCCAACAAGGACTTTCCCCGCCTGGGAAAAAAACACTGCCACTGAAGAAAGTTAACCCCTGCACATGCTAGCAGGGAGCATGGGCTCATACGCCCAAATGAACATTGAGGGCTGCCAGAGCCCCATCAAAATGAAAACACCACCACAGAGGAAATTATCAACAGGCTCCCAAAGCACTATTTAAAGCACAAAATTCAAGGCATAACAAGGAGGGGCTCCCAAAGCCCTATAGCCATATCAGCAGTACAGGAAGCACCACCACGGAGGATCTAAGGGTTTCCAAAGCCCCTAGTAAAGCGTAGGGTTTCCAAATCCCCTATTAAAGCACAGGGCTGGCAAAGCCCAAGAAGAGGAAATAAGGGTTCCCAAAGCCCCTACTAAAGCACAGGGCTGGCAATGCCCAAGAAGCACAGCAAGTGTACTGTGGTAGCCACCCGCGGCAGAGTGGGGGCTTCAACTGATTTGAAATGGAGCAATGTGACCGTGATGCTGCAATAAGGTACTGTGTGACAATTACTTTTACCGGACTGACAAGACAGGTTTTACTAAGAGTCTTTATTAGTAAGGGCGGACTGCAGCTGCCAAGTTTAAGTTAAATCAATACAAATGGGTGAGGAAGTAGTGGAAGGTTATGGTGTGAGCCTGGAGCGCCGGGGAGGGGGGATTGTTTTCCTGCTTAAGGTTATATGAAGGTGGGTTGTGCGTGGAGTATCTCCTACTCTTATCAATGCAATGTCACCCATAGAATGAGTGAACAGAATGGGACAAGTATGGATTTGAAGGAAGGGTATATGTTGCCAAGTTTTATATAAAAGCCCGTAAGGGTACCAAAACTCCCCCCTCCCCCTGGTGTACTGTGCCTTATTTAAGATCTGCAACTCAGTATTGTGGCCCTTCTCCTGGATTAACATCTTTTATTTGCAGGCTGCTTAGTGCCCCACCAGAGCATCCGGTCTGGGATGGTGGGGTGATGTTGGTGAGTCTGGGGGCTACATTTATCCCTGGAGGAGCTGTGCATTAAACAATGGAGTGCTATCCAGTGGTGAAGGGAGGTCAGGAGTGAACGTAGGTGGAAAGAGGTGTTAAGGGAACCAAAGGAGATCAGTTGATGGAGGTAGTAGGTACAAAAGGTGAATCATAGAAGACCAAGGACAAAGCCTTGAGTGGTGCCAACAGGGAGAGTGCTGTGTCAACAGTGTCTATGTTCCATGAGATGGGGAAGATCTGAAGAGAATGCTAAGAGGCAATCCATGCACAAACAGTATCCTGATTCCAAGGTCGTGGAAGTTATTAGGAAAAGAGGAGTGGTCTACTGTATTAAAGGGTGGCTGACAGGTCTAGGAGAGTTAGGATTGTGAATAGTTTGTGGATCTCAGAACGTTAGAGATGTGGGTGAAGGCAGACTCAGTAGAATGGCGGCTTCAAAATCCAGTTTAGAGTGAGCTGTATAGTTAATTAACATACAAGTAGAAGGAGATCCTGCTAAAAAGGATAGAATTGAGGATTTTTAGAATAGTGGGATTACGAGAAAGAGGCAGATAGTTGGGTGGATTGTTGTGATCATCCGAAAACGTCTTGGGAATTGGTAGGACAGTTGAAAACTTGAGGCAGTCTGTAAAGAGAGAGGTTGAAAAAGGATGAGTGTTAGGAGCAGGAAATAAGAGCAGTCCTAAGGATGGGCACATTTCACAAGGAGAAGTCAGGGGTGAGTGTTTGATGGGAAATAGTGAGCAGATGGGGAAGACGAGATAGCATGAGGATGGCGAGGAGCCAGCATGACTTGGCGTGTGAAGGAGCGTTTGTGGGGGTGAGAACTAAGGGTCAAGATTAAATTGGAGATGTAGGAAAGGGCAGTGGTGAAGAATTGATTTTTTTTATTTTTTGTTTTTGCATTTGTAACACGCAGCTAGACATGTAAAACTGCATATAGGTGCAGGGCCAGTTCTTACGTCACTTGTGAAGGCTGTATTGCATGCCATTTTGAAGGAGATAGCTCTCATGTGTGATCTAGGATTCAGGGCAATGGATAAAAGTAATGAAGATGTGAGGGGGATAGTGATGGTCTAAGGGGAAGTGGAGAGCCAGGTTAAAGCTGTAGAAGACTTGCTGAACAGAGGAGGCGTAACAAGCCCCAAGCAAGAGAGGTCCTTAAATTGGCTAGGTAAGGTAACACTGAGTCAGGTCTGAATTTATGTTTGGAGATAGCTGAGATGGAAAGGGGGAGAGTTGATGAATAACAGTGATATTGAAGTAGAGGATAAAGTGGTTGAAAGGGCAGGGATAAATAGTGAGATTAGAAGCGGGGAAATGAGGAGGGGAGGATGACAAAGTCAAAAGAGTTTCCCTGGGAGTGAATGGGTAAATTGTAAAGAGGGGTAGTGGTCTGAGAAGAGATTGTAGAATTCAAGCTAGTGGCTGGGAAAGATCTTGGGATGGTAGAGTCCTCCCATGAGTTTGATGGGAATGTAGTCAAGGAGGAGGTCCACATCAGACAAAGAGTTGATCGGCCCAACGTGGGGATAACGTAGCAGCATGGTGAGAGGGGTGGGCTGGTGGCATTAGGCAGCAGTGAAGTTGAAGGAGAGTCTTATAAAGACATTTCATATAAGGGGGCAGAAGAGAGGCTTTGTTGACCATCACACCAACCATACCACCTCTTTTGGAAGAGTGGCAGGAATGAGAAAAGCTAGCAATGGTAGCAGAGTCAAGAGGAGCTATGCAAGTGTCAGTGATGCCCATGAGAGTCAGAGTGGTGTTGTGAGGATCAAGTGATCAGTGATGAAGGAAAAAGTTAATTGAAGTTTGAATGGGCATTCTAGAGCCTGAGTGTAAGGGAGAAGATGGTGGGTGGAAAGTAAGCTGAGAGAGTAGATGAGATTAGAGAAGATAGGGTGATCAGCAAGGTGTTTGTGAGATGCGCAAAGGGCAGAGTAGAAAGAGGTGGTAAATGAGAGCAGGTGGATAGGCGAGTGGACTAGAATCAGCAGGGAGTGCAAGAAGGTAAGGCGTGAGTGTGCATTAACAGTGTATTGGTAATGATGTAGTGGGGGAAGGTGGGAAAGGGACCAAAAAGAGCAGTTCATAATATTTACATGGAGGAGGGATTATGCTCCCTTTTGTGAATACATTCAGATCATTGTGCAAATCCAGGGCATTAGGTCTGTCAATCCCCACAATGAAAAGTGCAATCCTATTTCTCACACAGCATGAGATTTTCTGTGTGGTGAAATGGCATTTGCTTTTAAAAGGCGCTGGTGAATTTGCAATCCACAGAAGGGTATTTTTTGACCCTTGTGTGCCGTTTGTTGTATTACATTGGGAACTGGAGCGGTCTGATCTTCTACTGTCCTGCTTGTATTTGTATCCTTCAAATAGGGATAAACTGTTCTTTTTATCTTGAGACATTTTACATTGCTCGGCCTACCATGGTGAAATGAGCTGCCAGCACCCACATCAATGCTTGCCCCTTTTGAATACACAGATTGTGCAGCCAACACTAATATATTCAAGTCAGGAAGCCAGTGCACCATTTCCACTGGCACACAGCCCCCCATGAAATGGCCTTTAACCTTTGTGAATAGGCTGACCTGCACATTTCAGAGAATCGGGTATCTAAAAAAACAAAGCCCATATTATGGTGTTTTTAGATTTGTTTGTTTGTTTGTTTATTTTATTTCTATAGTGCTCCAGACCCGGGAGTAAAAGGGCGCTTAGTACAAGTTACAAGGCACAGTACATGGTAAAAACAGTAATAGTAGGGCAGCAGATATCTACAGAATATACAGACAGTAGAGGTAATAGCAACCAAATCAAGACAAAATGAGACCCAAGCAATATGTACAATTTATAGCTAAGTCTAACTTAACGGTTGACTTTTTGTCAGAAGCCACCCAATGGCAAGTTTCCTGAACGACTGGAAGGATTTGGAGGACTTAATATTCAGTGGCAGGGAATTCCAGAGTTGGGAGGTGAGGACAATGAAGCTCGAGCCTCCGGCTCTTTTAGAGGTAAATCTGGGTACTGTAAGACATAAGGTATTGGACGATCTTGTGGTTCTGAGGGAAGATTTCATGGTGAATCTATCTGTAAGGTAGGGGGGCTAGATGGTTGAGAGCTTTATAAGTAAGGCATAGGGTTTTGAGATCAATTTTATGTTGGATAGTAAGCCATTTACATGTAGTTCTAGTGGCAGAGATGTGCTCGCGCCTGGGAATGTTTAGCGCTGTCCGTAACGCATTATTTTGGAGGACTTGGAGTTTACTTATTATCGCTTGGTTGGCACCTAAGTAGAGGCTATTGCAGTAGTCTAACTTAGATTGTATAAGAGCTCTCGCTAGCGTGAGGCAACTGTTAGAGGAAAGAAATGGTGTACAGGCTCTAATTAGTTTACCTGTATAGGCGGTGGCTGAAGCAGTTGAGTTGACTTGTTTGATGAGGTTAATATTGGCATCGAGATAGAAGCCGAGTGTTTTCACATTTTTGGCGACCGGGATGGTATTGCCATCAATTATGATGTTGGAGTAGTTGGGACTTAGTTTTTGTAAGTTGTTCGGAGAGCCAACAATGAGCAGATCGGTCTTCTCGTCATTCAGGCAGAGGCCATGTGTGGCCATCCATGCCTGAATGACAGAGAAGATGTCATTGATCCTAGCTACACCAGTATTGTAGTTGCCCGAGATGGTGAGGAGTATCTGGGTGTCATCCGCGTAGTTTGTGTAGGTGACACCCAAATGGTCCAGTTTATCAAAGAGGGGCTTTGTAAAGATATTGTTTAGGGTCGGTGAAACACAAGCCTTGTGGGACACCGCAAGTGATAGGGATGGGGTCTGCTGCAGCCACCGGAGAGAAGACTCTCATGGTTCTATTGGCCAGGAAGGACTGTATCCAGGAGACAGCAGAGGGGGAAAAGTGGGCTGCAACTGAGAGGTGGTTGCAGAGTATCTTATGGTCAACCAGGTCGAAGGCTGCTGAAAGGTCTAAGAGGAGTAGGATGGCAGCCTTGTCCTTATCTTTGATTTCGTCAATCTGACTTTTAAGATCAACAAGGGCAGTTTCTGTTCCATGTTGAGGTCGGAAGCCAGACTGACGCAATCCGAGTAATTGGTTGGACTCTAGGTAATGCTGAATTTGCAAGTAAGCGACTCTGTCAAGGATTTTTAACAGGAAGGGAACAGTAGTGATAGGCCTCTAATTAGTAGGGATGGCTGGGTCCAAGGTCTGTTTTTTTAGTAGCGGGAGGACCCATGACTGTTTCAAATTACTGGGTACCGAATTGGTAGAGAATTGCACATTTATGAGCTTAGAGATTAAGGGGGTGAGGTCTCTTGCTGCATCTTTTATAATCTGTGCAGGGCAACTGTCCTCTTTGCAGTTTGACGGTTTAAGTGAAGTTATGATTTTTTGCACTTCTAGTGTGGTTACTTTTTTGAAGGTGAAGCCATAGTTAGTGTTAGAGGTGGTGGGTGGGCTAGGGATATGGGGGCTAGAGGTGTGGCTACTATTGGAAAGTTGTAGTCTTTCATTTTCAATTTTTGTTTGTAGGCCAGTGATTTTGTTCGCAAGGGCATCTTGGATGCTAGTGCACCAGAGTTGGTCTTTCACGGACAAGTCCGTAGGTGGAATGGGGTTTTCTAACTCCTTCAAGATGGTGAATAATTCTTTGGTATTAGAACTAGCATTGCTTATTCTTGTATTATAGGCATCCTTTTTTGTGTGAATTATTTCTTTTTTATATAGGGAGGACGCATTAGTGAGATTGATTTTATGTTCCTCTGATGGGTTCATTTTCCAAAGGGTTTCCATTTTGGACTTTTTATTTCTTAGAATTTTAAGTTCTGGTGTGTACCATGAGTTAAGATGTGCTTTGGGTTTACCTTTACGTAGTTTTACCCAAATCTCTGTGAAATGGAGCCTGGGGGCCTGATTCAGCATTTTATAACGGCACACTCCCATTGGAAAACGCTCTGTGAATCAGGTAATTGTGCAGCTCTCTGAGTCCCTCTTCCCGGTGGCCTATTTCACACAAACGTAAACTACAAAAAAGAAACCAGCATTGGCAATGCCAACAATTTTGGCTTTTTTATAGACATGTGTAAGGTATTTGCCAGGCATTGCTGCAGGAACTAACTGGCCATTAATGGTAGCAGCTTGAACATTGTACACATACAAAGGTATATGATAACAGTGCCTGACACATGCTTATCAAATACCTATACACAAGCCAAAAAGGTTATTTTTGTCAATGCTTGTTTTTAACAGGACTTCAGTGAAAGACATGCATACTGCTTATAAATCAAGTGGCTGAAGGCACTTAAGTGATTAAAGCATTTGAATTACACCAGCGGCGTGTTTGCAGTATCATTAAACCATTAGTTCTCAGAAGACTGCTTTGAAAAAAACGTGGTAGGCACTTTAAGTACAAAGTTTGATTTTAGGGCTTGTAAAAATAGCTCAAAGTGATCCCAGGAGGGGGTGGTTTGGGCTGAGAGGGGCGGGAAGTGGGTGGGAATGGCCATAAAGATTAGCATGGCCATGGGCAGTCAATGGGTGGGTAAATAACCAAACAACACAAACAAGCATTGTGCCCCTCCTCATATGCCATTTCTCCATAGCAGTACTCCAATGCATTTGTTTCGGATAACAGGTGGCACTAAAGTGCCACCTTATAGCCACAACTAAAATGGTGTACCAGACAATGGGCCTCATTACGAGCATGGGGGTAGCCGTGCCTGTATGGCAGGCAAGGCTGCCGCCATGCTCGCAACCGGCACCGCCTCCCGCGATTAGGCAATAACCGGCCCATTACGAGATGAGTGGGCCGGTAATTGTCCATTCGCGGGAGGTGATAATGCCGGGCTCCCGATCCACCTTCTGCCCCATAGGGCAGAATGGGGGTGGGGAGCATGGTTGCACCGGCACCGTTGATAACGGTGCCGGTGCAATCACGAGTTCTGCTCGTGGGTGACGCACAGCCCGCCAGGTAAGACCTGGCGGGCTTTCAGGAACTCGCGAGCAGACCTCGTAATGCGGCGGCCCGGTATGAACGGTGCCAGTGCCTTACCGGCACCGTTCATACCGTGGCCACCACTGTTATAATGAGGTCCAATGACAGATAAGCCACACATCAGAAGGATCAGGATGGGCAGGCATGGCAAGGTATAGGGTGGTCAGCCATGGGATTGCCACAAACTCTAAAGGTCATAGAGAGTAATGTTAGTCCGAGCAGGATGTAATGTCCGTGGCAGTGATGAGAGCAGCCCTGATTAACATTACTATGAAAGGAAGTAATGCAGTATTTTGGGGAAGCATCAAGCTTGGAAATGTGAGTTGGCATTGTGGGCATGTTCATCAGCCAGGAAAGAAATTGCAATAGGATATGAGATATGTCCTAGCACTTACCCTAATAGGTAGCTAGAAGCTGGCCAGCGAAAGGAGATGCGATCACATGATCCTGCGTGTGCAGCACTAAGTGTTTCTCTGAAAGGCTTATAGCGAGCCCTGCAGCAAGAGATGCTTAGCTGATTGCCAGGGATAAAGAGCTGGGCCATCAGCGCGGGGAGACTGAGGTGCAGTGAGAAATCATCTGAGACCTCTTAACCCGGGCAACACGGGAGGCTTGGAAAATGATGCACCAAAGGCCTCCTGTGCCATGCAGTAACATTGTTTCTACCTGGAGCACCAGCAGATATATTTCTCCATAGGAAGCGCCCACCTTCCATTCTCAACAAACATCATGAGTGCAATTTAATGTAGTATAATGCAAAACAAAAATGTAGCACGCATTAAGGTTGCCAAATACACTTGAGCGTATTTTATCACAGTCACGTGACCGAGTTTAAACCATTCCATTTAAAAGGACAAACCAGCTGAGATCGCATTTTGGCGATATTAGATCTACTGTGCAATGGATATCTATGATGCGAGAAACATGTGGCTGTTGCAAGCATTATTTTTTTTATTTATTTGTTTATTTTTTTATTGGTTTGTTACAAACCTTTAAAAAATTTGAATGAAGAAATACATCAAGACCCTAAGGCATCAAAACATCAAACTAAGAGAAAAAAAAGAGAAAAAAGAAGAAGAAAAAAAGAAGAAGAAAAAAATCAACAGCAGGCATTATTGTAGACCTCAAGGCCTTGTTAATGAACAAAATCATCAACAGCTGGACGGACCAAGCAAGGCGCGTACAGGGGACGCAATCTGCTGACGTGCACCCTCTATGGATCAGATGTAATGGTGCTTAATGAAGGCCGGGTACCAGATCCCAGCCTAGCATGACCTAGAGGTACCAACCCTGCTCAATCGACTACTAGTTTTTAAATATTTGTGGCATGCAACATCTTGCAAAGGGGTTCCATAAAAAAGTAGCATAGATCCATGGTGATGGGAGTGGGAAACTAATTAATTACGCACACAAGTCGAAGGCATCAGGGATTAAACCTTGATTAGGACGCCAAGGGAAAAGACTTCATTGAGAGGTTGGATGTCTTCTGCAATGAAATCTTCATTCTCAGACACAGTCCCAGGCTAGGGGCCCAGATCACCATTACTTGGTGAATCCTGGTGAATTTTATTTGTAAAACAGCCGATGCTGATGGAGCAGGATAGGTCTCTGTCAAGCCATTCAGGTCATGAGGGAAGACACATAGGACCTTGTTACAAATGGACTATGTTCTTGTTACTGAATTCAGTAATATGGGAAGTCTGCACCACTATCTATTGGGTAAACTAGCAGATGTAACCCTTGTGTGCATTGCATTTTACATTTCATAAGAAGGTGGGTTTCACAGTTCCATAATTTTGCACAACCCTTCACTACAGGAAAAAAGTTTGAAACATCTAAGTTTATTCCCAATTTTTGTCAGTCCACCACCAATCCGCAAGCCCTTGCAGGTGGATAATTTATGATGGCCAGCATCCTACTGGCCAGCAAGCTCTTCAATCCATCAGCTGCTGAAATGTGTGGAATTCATGCAGATGATATGTTTGAATATTGGTGGGGCAGAAACATCCATTATTCCTCTTGGCTCATGAAATTAGCACCATTAAATTTGATAAAAGTAGTTAATGCACTCAACAAAAAGGCACACTACATAAACACCCCAAAGAAGACCGATTTACGGGCACCTGCTGATTGCTGCAAAGGCAGAATACCCATCCATTGCTGGTTTGGTACTATGCATAGTAGGTATCCAGGATTGCTGAGTAGGTTTTGATGTAATCTCATGCACTTTTTTATATTGAATTTCTGTTTCTAAAATGGTCTACTGTCTGTTTGTGGAGGATTGAGGGGGCAAGTGACTTTTTAAGCCTGGCTAGTAGCTTGCAACTTCAATATATTGGCCCTGAAGTTTATAGAATTAGCAGACATTTCAAAGAGAATTCTTTGCATGTTGGCCACATAAGCCATGAATGTGTGGAATATGAGATCCGATAGAGAGTACACAAAAGAGGTTCTGCATAGCTGTTGAGTGTCCATTCATTTTGCATATGCTCATGCCGACAATGGTGGCCTGTGCAGCCTTATAAGAATTCTATGATGGGTGCTTTCCACCCATACCTTTTATTTGTAAACCTGGCTCTAGAGCTAGCACTCACTCAAATGTTTTTAATCATGTTCTGCCTATTTGGTGTAATCAAGCATTGAACAACTATACGCCTGCATAATGTTTTAGGAGTAAAAAGAGGAAAGCACAATTATGCAACTGTATAGAAACCAAGAGATGAAGAAAATATAGGAAAAAAGCAAAGGAAGAAAAGATATCAACATAACACAATCGTTCACAAATAAAAACCATTTTTGGACACCATACAATCCGTCTAGAACACTGGCATACATTGAAGTCCAAAAAGCAAAGAGGTGATGGCTGAATCTTAACCTCTGGCATTGCTCTGTGCAACCCTCCAGACCATCGTACATCAGCCTGCCAAGCCATTCCAGAAGGGGAAAGACCATATGCAAATCAGGCTTGGTCCCACCCCAAAAGGGGCCATCCAGCCCAAACTGCTAGGTCACATCCCTCTGCACGGGACCACAAGCACCCCCAAAAATGTTTCAGCCTTGTTAGTCCTAATCAGTGAGGCGTAGCTTGGGTCTCTAGGCCCAGTAGGCACGGGACTCACGTCTGGTCATACCTGTCTCACCCAGGGTGACAAAGCAAAAATCAAAGAGGTGATGGCTGGAAGGTTTAGAATAAATGAACCTTGGAGTCCACCACCTAACCCACAAATCCTTTTTAGTGGCTCATAAATGATGCCAAGCGTCGTACTGATTGGTGTGGTAACCAGTGCAGCATCCGCTGCAGACATCCATGGAAACCCTTCAGATTTTAGAATTAAATACAGACAAACCCTAAAAAAGCTCTGTTTGTGTTCCTAACTTGACTCAGATAGTCTGGGTACAGCAGGAAACAATTGTAGGTTTCTGTTAGCTTCCTCCAGAACATGTAGGGTGCATTTTTCTACAAGTCTACAAAGGCAAATTTAAAAACCACTAGGGTAAAGGAAGTTCACGTTCCTTGTTTTTCTGCAGATCTCCTTCTGGATACCATGGTCTCTGTAAATGTTTACAAAAAATAATGCTGATTTATAAATTGCCCTCTATGAACAGTCACATCATGGTGCCACAAATATAAGGGAAAGGGCAGAACTGATCTTCAAGGCCTTGTCACAATCTGATCTGGTAAGTGTGAGGGAGAGGGGAGATTTGCACAGGTACATACATATACCCAGGAAAACAAGTGCAAGTGAAAACAAGGGGACTGGGAGCATAGGAGAAAGTGTACTGTACACGTGGGTACTGTGACGGGCCAGAAGAAGGACATAGGGCCTCATTACACGGTATGCGGTAAGGGTTTACCAGTACCGGTAAGGGCACCAGTACTGGTAAACCCTTACCTCCTTACTACGAGGTCCCTTTGCCAGACCTGACCTCAACGGCTGGTTTTACCAGCCGTTAAGGAACGGGCCCGCAAAGGGACCTTGGTGCTAATTACGGTGCCACAAATTGCGGTACCGTAATTACCTCCTTCCCCTTTCCCATTGAGCCCTATGGAGGCAAAAATGGAAATGGGGAAATGCCTTGGTGAATGGGGAATTACCGGCTCCGCTCACCTTGGAGTAGGCCAGTAATTCCGCCATCCACCAAGGCGGACACGGTAAAATACCGGCGGCAAACATGGTGCTAATAGCGCCATCGTTACTGCATACCGTGTAATGAGGCCCATAGACTCTTTAAGGAGATTTTAGGAAAGTTGTATTAAACAATAGTCAGAAAAGCCTGGCTATGCCCATGTCTATGGGGTGTTCCCTACGGAAAGAATAACTGAAGTGCTTGTCAGTTGTCAGTTTCTCAATATCCAAAAAGAATCTGTCTACTGTCCAAAACTATTACTATCTGATCCCATCACTTATCTTAACAAAAGAAAGGCAGGAGAATAACTCCCTTCTCCTGCTTTGCGTTCTCAGCACTGGTTCTCTTGGTATATGCTCCATTCTTTGGCAGTTCTTTTTATCAGTTCCAACAGTTCTTTTCTCACTGTAGACAGTTTGTAACTCACTTAAGGCAATTCTTTATCTCATTCCACTTGCTTGGGTGTGTAGTGCTAAGTATGCCTTTAACCTTGGATATTCTCTTTCCTCTATTTCATACCCTTTTTCTTTGGGTATCTCACAGGCTTTCCTTTCTCTCTCAGATAGAAATATGTTCCATTGGTTCTCCGCTTCTTTGAGAATCTCTTTCTCTCTCTCTCTCTCTCTTGTATTCAGATTTATTGGGTTTCTCTTTCTTTCATACAGATCCCTCTCTGGGAACATTATTCATGCCTTCTTTTTTATCCTTCCTTCTTTATTTGATCAAAGTTCACATTTAGTGAATGTACTGTGTTTCTCCTTTCCTTCCCTCTGGGGAATAGTCTTGTTCCTTTCCATCAACTATCACTCTTCACCTTTGACAATGGCAGTTCTTTTGTATCCAATTCTCCTTCACTGAACGTTACTCCTTTTTCATTACAGTTCCCATATCTTAACTCTTCTTTGGTAGTGGGACGAGTTATTCATTCTGTGTTAATTCACTCGTTATTATGTGCCTCCCCGGACTGGTAGTTGACAAGGACTGTTGAATTGTCCAAAGGCTTGAAGAAGAGGTAAGATGTGGGTCTTCTTAGGTTCATGGGGGAGACACCCGCTGAAATGGAGAAATCGTAGAGTGGTCAATGAGGAAGGGCCTAGGCGTCAATATTGCTTATTATGGTGCAAGCTGGGTAAGAAGCCTTCTTTTTATTTACTGCAACTACTATGCCTGCAAGGGTGACTGGCCTGAAGGAAGGGCATAACAAAGTGAGCCCAGAAGAGCGTGGATGGAAGATAGGCAATCAGATGAGGTGTGAGGAGCTCTGCCTTTTCAGTGAAGAAAGAAGATAGTCTACCTGTAATGGTTGTGCATGGGTGCGTTGTAAATGCCTTATCATATCATATCATTTGAGATGTTGGGGGGCTGGTGGCCTCTAGTGCCTAATCTCCCTATAGATTTCCAACAGTTCGACTGATTTATTAGGCACTGAGGTAAACGATCATGAAGAGATGCTTTTTCCTTTTATCAAATAATAGCCCGCTAACGTGTTGTGTGTCATTGGCATGCTAACTTGTTTACACTGGACTTTGATTTTCTCCAACGTCATTCTAAGTGTGTTATTCACTCAATTCAGCGTCATACCAGCCATTCTATTTCAGCAGCAATTTCATTTTTCTTTTTAAACGGGGGCCATGATATCCAAAGTGAGGACACGGGGCCTCATTACAGCCCTGGAGGAATGGGTTAACGGGTGCCGCTAATGGTGGCGGACCTGCTAAACCCATTCCGCCTCATTACAAGGTACCCTCGCGGGACCTGATGTGGACGTCTGGTTTTACCAGACGTCCTTACCGGGTCCCGCAAGGGGACCAGGGAGCTAACAATGAGCCGGTCGTAATCGACGCATTGTTAGCTCCCTGCACCCATTCCCATTTAGCCCTATGGGGGCTCAAATGGGAATGGGGAAGGTCCGGGCCCCCTGTAGGGGGAATTACCAGGCCCTCCAAACTCGGAATGGCCTGGTAATTACACATTCAGGGAACCCGGACCCGGTTTTGGTGGCAGCCTCTACCGCCAAAGCCGTAATGAGGCCCACAGTCTTTGTGAATACTGGCAAAGAGGGCATCAGGATTAGAGGGCAGGCGGTCTCCTGAATGTAACCACTGTGCGTTACAATGGCTACCATAAGCAATTATAAGTGCAATGGAGGATTATCAAGAGATATCTTCGAGCGTCATGGGTGGGCTAAACATTGTAGGTGTAAATTCTCTAAGTGTACCACATGTGTTAACCTGCATGTGCTTTCTTATAGATGCAATGCCAGGCTACCCGCAAAACTAGGTACAACCCCATGACTGTCCTTACAGGTATTGTAAGCGGATTAATATGAAACTGTCAGGTCCAGTACCAAGGCCCTGGAGCAGTGGCAAGCTATTCTGATGCACCTTTAAGCACAGAAGGGGCAATCCAGTACATCTTCCGGGTGCAATTATCCTCAAGGGCGTTAAGCACATTGGGAGGCCTCTCCCTGTGATCTTCAGAGTGCTGGAAACAGGACATCATTATAAACATCTGTGGGAATAACCAGGCTAACGAAATAGTGCAACACTGTTCCTAACCCGCCCCTGGAAAATCCATCTGGGAGCAACACACTTCCCACCCCCAACAATCCATCTAAATGCAACTAATTTCCTAACCCCAAAATCCATCTAAGTGCAACACATTTGCAATGAGATAACCAACCGGATTCAACCTTGGCAGAGTAGTGAAAACCAGTTACACAAATAGGCTAGATGCCAATTATGAGATTATAGGTAATAAGAGTGGTGGGGTTTTACTTGAGTAGAGTAATGGCTGTACTCCCCGCCCACACCACACTTACCTTATCAGTCCCTTTAGGTTGTCTTCATCAGGCATCCCAGTCGAAAACGGGCAAACATGTAGTGGCGCTGCCCTTTGCCTCTGGCCCTTAGTCAATCCAAGGGAGAGGGGCAGTGGGGAGGGCGGGTCTTGGGAGGGGACGGTTATGGGGTGGAAGAAAATGCTGGGAAATGAGGTTGGAGGAACAGGGCAAAGGCAGCAGGCAGGAGCATCCAATCACAGGCCGGGTGCGTGAGAGTGGGAAGGGAAGAGGACGGGGGACAGGATGGAAGTAGGCATGGCAGCGGAGATAGAAAATAAAGGGAGTTTTGCGTGAGGAAATTAGATAAATAAATAAAGACATCATGCTCACCATACTTAGGTCCTCTAGCAACTCCTGTCTTAGACCAATCTTCTAAATTAGCTAATTCTTTAAAGTGTTCACAGATCTATTTTAACCTCTAACTATGGTTGTTATTATTGCATTTCTAGATTAATGTATCAAGTTCTGGAATTGGACATCTACATCAATTGGTATGAACACCTTTGCATTTTTAGAAAATGTCTTCCTCAAGAAAATAAACATTTCCTCCAAACTATTTCCAATCCACAGTGCAAGCACTCATTCTTGCTGAGCCGGGACGATAACTCAGGGGCAATGTATTTGTCTTGGAAGACTACGCAGACCAACACAGGTTTGAATCCACGCTTAGAGACTGGTCTATGGTATTAAGCTCGTTATAAAAGATTAATTAATTATTTAATGTTCTCACCTCACACAGACTCGAGACCGCTTTTTGCATTGGTTTGCACCCAAGAAGCCTCTAGTCTGAGTGGCCATTATTGAGCACATATTTGAAAGAAAGTAGCAAAGAAAAGCACGGACAAGTGTATAATATTGCATTAAGGTTGCCAGGGTGAGGAAGGAATACTGTGGCAGTAGTAAAGACCTGCCAAGGTTCGAGGACACGCGTGGCAGCATTTCAAGAAACCAATATCTTCTTTATCCTCGCAGTCATGCTGCATGTCCAAATGGATTTCTTTAATGTAAAAGCTCCGGATTACTGTCTCATCTGCATTTAAAGAGTTAAGGCTTCGACGTCTTTTCAACGCTGCATTAGTGCTCGAGAGGCCCATCGCAGCGTGCCAGAGTATGGCAAAGATAATGTTTCTGCAAATGGGATTCTCGCCTCCAACTCGCAGGCAGTGACATTCCTTCCACAGACAATAATTACCTTTCCCTTGCTGAGCTTCTTGGAACCACTTTGGGAAAAAATGAACTATTTCTGTTCAGCTGAAAAATGTGAAAGACAAAATGTCCTTTTGTTGGGGAGGTATTTCAGAGCACTTTATAGGCCTTCTTCACTTTTGTTATTTTCTTTTCCAGTGCATGTCCTTTTCTTCTGCATTACTCTGAACATCCTATGTGCTTTTTTTACTTCATTAATTGTTAGGCACCTAAATTGCAGGGTTTGTCCAGTCCATTACTACTGTCAGGAAGAGGCTGTCAAATGAACGCCTGCAGCCCGCTGTACTATTTTCAGTAGGTTATCGATTTAGATGTTACCTTTCAGAGAGGGGGCAGCACAGGCCTGCTCATTTGCATGCATTTCTCTGCAATGCTCATAGACTTTATAAGTTCAAACTCGCTCAGTGTAGTCTGTGTTGAGTGTCATTAGCTGCGTGTTAGAGCTAGGCCGTCACACAGATTTGCCATCAAATCGGACTGCACATAAGTGTAAATGCTGTTGCCTAGTTTAAAAGAGGCCTACATGTTCCTTATTGCTTTGTTGTTCAGGTACACAAGGATTATCAATACACGTTTGTCAGTCTTGCCTAATGTGTCTGTTAGATTGAGACCCCCAGAGGCGGCATGAGATGATTATCACATATATTGAGGAGAACCATCTCCGGTTCCGGAAGCACCTCAACACCTTCCTCTTTGCCTCCGCTTTATCTCCCCCTCTCCCCAGCTAAAATCCACTGAACCTGCACTGAATCTGCAACTGGGCCACTCGCCAATCTTGGCCCTAGGCCCAGCCACTCTACCCTGCACTGCCTCCCTGGCAACCCCTGCACTGCGGGACTGTTCTCTGTATCCCTACAGCCCCCCTCCCAGCACTTGTCTGCACTTTCCTTGCACTTGCCACCCGCTGGCCCATATTATTTATCTTGTATTCTACAAACACTGTTCTGCACTTTCCCCTCTCCCTTTCCCCCTGCACTTTTCCCTTCCCCTCTACCCTTGCACTTGCGCGATCTGAATGACACCTGGCCTAGTAGGATCGTTGTCTGTCTCCCCCTGTCCCCCCCCTCCTCGTCGCGCCTTGAAACACTTGTGTATAGGTGCGTTACAAATGCCATATCATATCATATCATTCCCCCAAAGTTAAAAAGTGACAGAGGTGTAGAGGCTTTTCAAGCAATTTTGTCTCCAGTCTCAGAATAATGTTTTAGCGGCAGAGCCTCAAACCTGTTTTGGATTTCCTCATTAAGGCTATAATCCAGCCTTTTTGTGCTGTGGCACTTTTCAAAGGATACAGTGTTTCCTTCTTTTAAGTCTGTTAAAATGTGTCATGAGGTTCTTTGTGAGTTTTGTTGTACAAATTAAAAATGCTTGAATTAGGGTTAATCTGGTCCTGATTTGGAGAGCATTATAATCTCATCAGACGAACTTGTGCCCTCACACTCCCGTTGCCCATGCCCTTTCTGAGCTAAAATGGAGGATTCCTGGTCCTCGTAGAGGCGTCCCAAAACAGCATCTATACGGAGGAGGTAATAAACGTGTCTCAATAAAGGGCCCACATGAACCACATGTTAAGGATCACAGTAAAGTGATGACTAGAGCAAATTCCCCCATTTCTGACTGACCTAAGGAAGAATGCGAGTACAAGCCCCTCGTTCCATGGTGTAGTCTAAAAGGGATATAAAGAACCCTGTGAAAATAATTTGTTCCACTCCACTATCCAATAATAGGAACAGCATAGCTATTCTGTGCTCAGACAATGAACCTCAAACAGAACCTGCTGTTCTTTCCATCTAACCCCTGCAAGGTTAGCATGCATGACGACATGTCTCTGTTTGGTAGCACAAATGCACATAACAAGGGATTACCTGTTGCATGCAGGTCCTGGTGGAAGCAGAAGTTCAGCACGTTTCATTTGAAAGCCCAGGTGAACAGAGAACACTGATCTCTGCCAAAACATCCCACAGAGAAATTGTTATAATATCCAAAACAGCTGCAGCTTTTATGACCCTCTACCCCCTCTACCACCATAGCTGGACCATGTGACTAGTGGTCTGATGAAGATAACATTGAGGGATGAGGAGGATGCTGACAGCAGTAACCCAATGAGACCATTGAAAACAGCTAATGGTACTCCCCAACATTGGGGTGAAGACAGTAGGCAAATATTAATGATTCCCCAAGTTTTGACATGGGCCATTTATATCTGGATTTGTGACAAGGTGCATAATGTGATTCACAAATTTGCAAGAAATGACAGACCGACTTAACCTGTGAAAACCATAGTGTACATCAAAAGAGAACCCTTATGCTACAACCTGATTTTCACAGAACACATGGTTTGTTTTTATGCTAGAAAATTAAATAAAAAAATTACAAACAAAAAAGGAGAACTCTTCAAAGGGGTTTTATACCCCTCAAAGGTGAATAGAAACAAGGTTATTTTATCACTATTAATCCTAAGAAAATGTCAATTTAAATAACGAATGTTATTTTTTTTAAATAACATTGTGCGGAAAAGAAAGGATTTGGTCTTCAGTGGACTCCTTATGCCAATTAAAATGAAGTGTTGATTTCCTTCACATCTCAAATGTATACTGCTCTCGTGCTTGTATGACACGTCACATGAATCTAGGTATTGGGCTCTCTGAAATAAAAACTTCTATCCTAAACCCGAATCTGTAGACAAGGTAGGCAAACATACTATTCCCAGTGTTCTTGTATCTATGTCCAAACAAAAAAAACACCTCCCAGCATGTAGAGCAGAATCAGCTGTGAAATAAGAAAGTTATATGTGAAGACAATGTTTTTCTCTTATGCTACTTCTTGTGTTATTGGAAAAAATAAGTGAAAAATATATTGTGAAGCATAGCTTTCTGATGGTTTTGTGTTTTTTTTAAAAATGTGGTGCCAATCGTTTCTAATAAATTAAATGTTCATATTGGAAAAGATTGTATATTTTTGTCTAGAATACCTATTCAGACTTATTGTTATACCAATAGATGTTTGTGTTTATTGTGAATGTGAAATATTAGCAAATAATAGCAGGCAGGCTGTGTTTCTTTTCTGTAGAGAAGCTGCCTATATGTGTATGGACTATTGGTGGTGACTTCCCAAGGATTTAAAGTAGTGACCCCCCATAATTTTGATTTACTATTTTAAGTAAAACAGAATATTCACATTAAAAAAAAAGCCTATTGATTTCGTCAAACTTTTGGGGGTGGAATCGTGTTGGAGGTTGTTAGAACAGTACACATTTCTCTGTTAAAGAAATCTTCAAAATTGAGATACCCTTAACAAGATTACTGAAGCAATCCTGGCACAGAAATTAAATAAAGCTCTCAGCCCTGAAAAGATTCCAGATGATCTGTTCAAATCGAAAACACAGCTATGGGCCCTGTATTTATACATATTGTTTAATGCAGTAATCAGTGAGAAAAGGGTACCTAAATCTTGGAAATGTGCTGAATAGTCCATTATATTAAAAAAATGTGGCAGTGAGTCACTGAGCAATTATCAACCAATTTCCTGACTCAATTCTACAGGAAAAATATTTGCTATGGTAGTCTTGGGCCATTTCAACAATCTGGGTCTCTAGTTTTGACCTCATTGACCATAGACCAGCGTAATTCCGAGATGGTATCAGTACCAGAGATCAATGTGTTACATTATCATTAATAATAGATACATTTGTTTAGCTATGAAAAGTGAATATTTTTGCTTTGTTCATCAACTTACACTCAGCCTCTGACAATGTACGCTGTGCAAAACTCAGGGAAAACCTGAGAATCTATAGCATCCTGCATGCTCTGCTTTCGGCTTTATTACTATTATACAAGGGTAAAGAAGCCATTGTCAGATGGGTTTGGAGGGGCACCACAAATCCCACCCCGTTCCTGAAGGGTGTACAGGTGGGTTGTGTGTTGGCCCCAACCCTTTTTTTGCTTTATGTTAATGGCTTAATAAATCAAATCCAGACCGTACCAACAGATGCCCAGTCTTTGTCTGGGGATAACTACCCAGTCTTATTATTTAATTTCACAAACTCCATCTGGGTACAAAAAAACAACTGCAATTATTTTCATAATTCTTTAATGAAAGGGGATTGATAATAAACATCAACAAAACTAAATCTGGTGTCTTCTAAAAAAAAGGCAAAAGTCCACTTGTAAATTAACAATGGATCTGTAAGTTAACAATGGACAAGAAAAATATCGATCAAGTGAGCTCTTACGATTATTTGGGAATATGATATGATAGCTCCTGTAAATGGGACCAACACATTTTCAGAGCCAAAAGAACGCTCTCTAGATACTGTGGAGTCATCACCAAATTCTTACATAACTTTGGGGATGGGGTGATGGGCCAACTCTTCCAGGTGTATAAAACTCAAGCGATGCAGGCTGCCCTGTATGAGGCTGAGCTTTGGGGACATAAAACGTGCAGTAACCGTGGTGCCATTGTGACTGGTTTCCTAAAGAACAAATTAGCACTTGCAATTGGGTCATCTACAATTTTAATACACAAAGAAACAGGATTGCCTCCTATAGGGGATATTGCAGCTCTTATGCCAATTTAATATTGGTTAAGATTATGGAGTAGACCTGAGCTACAAAAGGCTGCTATGGATGTGTTGAGACAGCCCCGAGGGTCGTCTTTATTGTGGTTTTTGCATATAAAAGAAATCTTGCATGAAATAGGACATAGCGAACTTTGGGTGCATCCTGAAAACATAGTGGGCAGTGCAAAAGGAACTGCAAAGGCAGATTATTGGCAAAAGGGAAGAGCAGGATATATTAAGGACCATTCCAATCTAATCTGCCATTATAACATACTGGAAAAATGAGATTAGTAGAGGATACAAACCCTACTTACATGTCATGGAGCCCAGGCTCTTACGGTCCTGGTATGCTAAACTAAGATTTAGCATCCTGCATCAAGAATAAATGGAACACCACTGAGACGAACAAATGTCCACATTCTCTGGATCAGATGGAATCAATTGAGCACTTTCTATTGGCATGCCCTTTGTACCAGTACCTCAGAAGAGTGTATTTGAGGCCAAGATTTCTTCTATTTGGAATCAATACAATAGGTGAAGCTATGGCACTCTGTAGAAGGACAGATGATGCCCCAAATGTGTTTGCACTAGCCAAATATCTATATAGATCCTGACTGAAAAGAACTGCACTACTGTAGTTTTTTTGCCATGAGACTTTGTTCTCAAGTCGAATAAAATATACTTGACTATGACTGCTGATTGTTTTGGGTATTATGTGATTGTTTGATATATATGGTAATATTTTAACTTACAGGAATTTGGAATCTATAATGCATGTGCACTTTATATGCCATAGGCTATTGGATCTCTTATGTATTTTGAGACGAGAGATGAAAAACTGAGAAATACTCCATAGATTAAAGTCATCACATATCATGTGGAATGTAGACCAATATCAAGAGATACCAATACACAAATGACACACAGCTTTAACTAAAGATCAAGTCCGTCATTTACCTCCACCGGCTGAAGCACTTTCTGTTCCTCATCCAAGTCTAGCTGTCAAGTGCTTAGCTGAAGGTCAGCCCTACAGAGACTGAATACATTGTGGGAGGAATCAACACCAGGCATGCCCAACCCCATAACTGCCTGCCTAGTGTGATGCTCGATCGATTCCTCAACTCTCACTTAGATCAACATCGTTCAGCTTTCCTATTGACTGTGAGCTCTCATTCAAAACACACATTGCCAAGAACTCCCTACCAACAATCTCTGGAGGATAGCTCAGGGGCAACGTGCTCGCCTTGAAAGCAAGACGACACGGAGCAACACAGGCTCAATCTCCGGGTCCGTGATTAGAAACCTCGGGGTATTAAGCAATCATATCATATCATACCACCCCACCTCAGAAGCATAGAGTCACACCTGGCATTCCGTAAAGCTGTTAAAACTCTACTGTTTGTATGAACGGGCCATAGATTTCACCTGCACTGTATGATACTGTATCCTGTAACCACCCTTATGTATCATCTCTAAGTCTGCACTGTAATATGTTATGTTACACTAACTGTAACCTAGAGCAAAATATTGTCCATGTAACTAAGTCACTCTCATGCAACAGCGCCTCGATGCCTCTGGGCTGCTAGTGCGCTTTATAAATGTAAAAAATGTAAATAAATAAAATAAGAAGACCCAATAAGCCTAGTAGCAGCTTGATCCTCTCCATAAAGTCAAGTCTGTCATTGTTGCCCTGAGTTTCAGAGCAGTCGTCAAAGCGCTGGTCATCTCCCACATGCACAAAGGCAACACACTAAACGCTGGAGTCCCTGATGTTACTTTGGTCTCTGAGAGCCATCCATCATGCTGCAGCGCACATCATCACAGGACTGAGAATAGTGAGATCACCCCCAGTCTCAAGCAGCTGAAGTGGGTACTGCCTCAAGCACCTGAAGTGGGTACCGCCTCAAGCAGTTGAAGTGGGTACCTCCTCAAGCAGCTGAAGTGGGTACCGCCTCAAGCAGCTGAAGTCGGTACCGCCTCAATCAGCTGAAGTGGGTACCGCCTCGATCAGTTGAAGTGGCAGTTGAAGTGAGTGGGTATCGCCTCAAGCAGTTGAAGTGAAAGGGTACCGCCTCAAGCAGCGGAAATGGGTACCGCCTCAATCAGCTGAAGTGGGTACCGCCTCAAGCAGTTGAAGTGGGTTCCCGCCTCAAGCAGTTGAAGTGAGTGCTGCCTCAAGCAGCTGAAGTGGGTACCGCCTCAAGCAGTTGAAGTAGGTACTGCTTCAAGCAGATATCAGTTTGAAGACAACCTGCTTTACCTAGAAATCAGTCACAACAAAACCACCAAAAACAACTTTACTGGGCAGAGAAACTCACTATCTCTGCAGACAAGTGTACCACCAGAACCTACAAGTTTGCCAGGATGCAAACAGAGAAATACAAGAGGGGATAAAACAGGAAAAAAGCCTTTTCCTTCTATATTCCGTATCTCTGCACTACGTTACCAATGCAGATAATGCACAGGAACACCATACTGACAGAATTAATCATTTTTATTTTCGGAAGGTAAAATTAAACATTTTTCAAAAGAAATTGCAACAGTTTGTGAACTTCTTTCACCAGTCCACCACATACACAAAATAAAGCTTCAGAATATAAGTCTATGTTCTGTGCATCTATGTTCTATGTTGCCATCTTGAATACTTACTCCTCAAGTCTCGAGCCAATATCAACCTTTGAGTGATGTCTAATGTTTTCGGAAGTGGTTTTCATGTACACAACAAGCAATTGTATAAACAAAAATGCCCTTTGGAGCAGCTGTGTAAGTTGCTTGTACCTTGTGCTTATTTTGTGTTTGTGGAACTGTGTAATGATTATGTCCTGTCAAGTCTCGAAGAGAGAGAGAGAGAGAGAGAGAGAGAGAGAGAGAGAGAGAGAGAGAGAGAGAGAGAGAGAGAGAGAGAGAGAGAGAGAATGTGCGTTTGTGTGGTGAGTGTGTGCGAATGCGCTACACTTGGTATAATAGCATGATTGACGTCTGCTCAATGTCCTCTTGCATGAGTATTTAGCCATAACCAATCCAGGTCAATATTAATGGTGGCAATGCGTTTGTTAGCATTCGGCGTTTGAAGGCACAGTTGGCCAGCTAAACAAAGAGTGAGCATGTTTCCTTAGGACACACCCCGGCCTATTGCAGGAAAAATGTAGTATGAAAACAAGTTGAAAATAGGGATGATGCGTTAGACTGCCACGCCTTAATCTTTTATTGTGACTCCCAGCTCTCTGACTGTTTTCATAGCGATCAGCAATAAACAATTGCTAGGCAACGGGTCTTTTTTTACTGAAGTGTAGTCGTAGCTTTGATCTGAGTTATTTGTGTTCATTAAATGTTGCACTAATTTCCAGCTTGGCATGCTAAACCTTAAAGAGCTTCAGCATAATCCCTCAAGAACGTGAGCCTTAAATGTGACTTTGTTTGTCCAGCACTGAAATGTGGTGCTCTTTATTGTTAATGCCAATATTAGTTTTTTATATAGCATTTCATGCCAGAGTCCCGTTTCCAAGTGCCGTAAAGAATTGTTGTAAGAATGAAGGCTTGTGTTGGACTGCTAGGCCTGCAACCTGTCACTAAAGGTTACACACATATGTCTGAGGCACGCAATAACTCACTGCACTATTTTACCGGGTTAATAATTAATTTTCTCAGATTTTCCAAAGCAATATCACTTTCCATTTACTGTATATTTAGCATATTTATGAGCATTTAATTAGCATTTTTCTTACCTTGGCTCTCTGTTTTGTTTACTTTCTTTAATCATCTCGGGATGATACCTCAGCGGCAACGTGCTTGTCTTGGAAGCAAGATGACACAGAGCAACACGCGTTCGATCCCCGGGTCCGCACTTAGAAACATCTGGGTATTAAGGACGTTATAAATACCCTATCATATCATATCATAATACCTCACACAGAAAGTGACCAAGATGGGGTGCAAATGCAGTCACAGTAAATATGCAGAGAAAAAGGGTGAACTGACTTACTTTCCACAATCAAATTCACCTATCTTGTAACCCTGCCCCACTTGTGATATGATATGATAGGTTATTTATAACGCGCTTAAAACCCAGAGGTTTCTAAGTGCGGCCCCGGAAATTGAACCTGTGGTGCTCCGTGCGAACTTGCTTCCAAGGCGAGCAGGTTGCCCCGGAGCTATCCTCCTGAGACATTGTAATAGTAATGCTAATAGTAGTTGGTTGTACTATTAGTAGTAATATTCTGAAATACCTTCCTTCTCGAGGCCTTTGCTCAGCCTCCTGCCACTCTCTGCGGGTCACACACTTCTCCAGGCACAGAGTGGGGAGGTAGAGCTCTCTCCTCCGCAGGATCCTCCCTCTGGATTGGCCTCCCTGTCCCTCTCAAACTTGAGCCGGACCGCCTGAAGTTCCGGTGGCAGCTCAAGACCTTTCCTTTCACCTCTGCTTTCTCTCTCTCTCCCCTGCTGACCTACCTGCCTGTTGCGCCGACTGGTTTCTTGGCTGCCCTCAGAGTCTCACTGGCTACCATGCTCCTCCACGATCAGACTCCCCTGAACTGCGCTCTTAGTGTATTTAACTGTAATCCCTACAGTCCCCTTCCCCATGCACTTATCCAAAGCCGCGCTGCCCTGGCTGCGCTTACTCTGAGCATTGGTGGCCTGAATGCACTTCCCCCTTCCCTCTCCCTGGCACTTTTCCCTCTCCCTTCACCCTGCACTATGTCTTGTCACACTTGCATGATCTGAGTGACACAAGGCCTAGTAAAATCGTTGTCCTGTCCTCCTCCTGTCTTCCCGTCCTTTTCTTGTCGCACCTAGAAACACTTGTATACAGGCGCTTTATAAATGACATATATCATATGATAGTGGTGGTGGTGGTAGTAGCACTGAAGTAGACTTACATAGAATAACCCATTTATCTACTCACCATTTAGTCACATCTGATCAATATAACCCATCATATTCACATGCCACGACCATTAGAATACTACCACTTTAAGTTACTGGGGATATATTAAAGAAGGCTTTCATAGTGTCTTTTATTATCTGTCTGAAAGCACACAGGAGCATGTTACATACTACATTATTAGTTATGTTAAAGGTATTTATATTGCGCACCGATAAAGGCCCTAATTCATTGAACTTGTAGCATGGTGCAATGTGACTTTCCACTGGTGCAAAGGTACTTTGCACTGCCAACAAACAGCCTGATTCACAGAGCGGTGCAAAGTGTAAAGTTCTATGAATTAGGCCCATCACTTCAGCTGGTTTCAGTGCTCCTGTTCTGAAGCTGGATTGGCAGTTGTGGAAAACCTTGCAATACTCTATAGCACTGTCCTTTTCGAACAATGATTCTTACCAGGTGTCTGCACACAGGGCCATACGTTAGATACTTCCCTTGATGCTGAAGGCTGTGCATGGGTTTTTCAGATTAATCTGTTAAGGGCCTTAAACCCAAGAGAGTCTGAAGGCAGGTATGTCCACTACATTCCATGTGAGAAATTGGATTTGCGTGATGTTCTTGCTTCTTATTCTTGCTGTCTGATTTTCATGTAAATTTAGATTGTTAATGAATATTAAGATTAAGAATTTGTAATACTTGAAGCAATATATTTTCTTATTTATCTCTGTGTGTTTTCTGTGTGTGTTTTTTAAAGTGTCTAGTGTTTTGAGTTTGTTTTAACCAGTTAGGCTGTCCTATTTTAATAATCATCAATTATATTGTGTAATGTTTAAACTGTATTGCTTAATTTAAAAGACATGGATGATCTATGAACAAAATAAAGTGTTTATCGATGGGGTCTGGGCACGATAGGTTTCGAGGCTTGGAAGTCTTAATGATCCTCATAATAGTCAATATGTTGACCTCTGTGGTGGGAGTAAAAGCTGTGAAGCTAATGGGAGCAGCCATGTATTTGAAGGAATCAGTCACTGGGGACGTTGGTGGTGAGTTTAGCATTGTGGTTCTTTACAGTTAAGTGAGACTCTAGATTGTTGGGTAGGCAGGATGGGAAATGTCATAATCTGATTCGGTCAGTGTGGTTAGATTTTTTCAATTTGAATGTTCTGTTGGTTTCAGAGAAAGTGTATATGCTGTGGTATTCCTTTTTTTACGTTGCGTGGTCACATTTTGATATCGGTGTGCATGGTATTTGCTTGTCTAAGGCAGATGTATGTCATTTTCTCTCTAACATCCTGCTCACTTTTTTCAGAAGGCACAATCCCTATGAAAACATGTATTAGCCAGCGTGTTCTTAGTTTCTTAGTGATTGCCAGTGTGTTACGAGTTCTTTAAGGTTTATAGTGTAGCAGCATACGGATGACCTTAGGGCAGGATACTTTATCATCTGGTAATACTGGTTCACAGAAGTTGCAAGAAACGTTCTTATTGGTTATGTTTCTAGTGAGCCTAAAATCTATAAAGGGTACATTGTTTGAGTAGTTGTTCTAATGTTGTTTGAGGGACCAACATTCCCTCAGCCTAAAATTGGTAAGTAACGATATTGGTGTCTCGCTTGATGTTAGTGGAAATATCCAGGACAAGCAGACACTTGTGTGTGGGTGAATTAACTCAATCAATAACATATCCAACATGGACATCACTAATTAAGTCCTGATCCTCACTTCTGTTTTGGAAATTCCAGCCATATTTTGATGCTCCCTCGTGATGTTGAGGCCATGGTTCTGGGAAGATGCCTGATTTGGGGAACTGAACTGAGGAGGGAGCCAAACACAATCAAATCTGCTCTCTGAGAATTTGATCCCAGCTTCCTATCACTGGGGTTAGAGCTGGATTTGCACTGTGCAAACAAGCACTAATGGGTGGCTTATTTTTAATAAGCCACGTGTTTTATATCCATATCAGTATTTCAGCTGACTCTGCAGTAGTTTATGTTTAGCTTGCAACTGGTGGTAGTATTCGTAAGTATGAGTTTAGGAAACGTTGTCTTTCCCTTTAGTGAAGGCTAATTACTGAGAGCCTGATGGCACAATCCCATAGGAAAACGCTCTGTGAATCAGGACCTAAATGTGTTACTTCGTATTCTGGGGCTTCTTAATTTGGGATGTGTTATGTGCGGTTCAGTTGATATGTTTTCATCAATCACAACATTTTTTGTGTACATAGTATAGTAAGTGTATGACTTCTCAGCAGTTATCCACTTTAAGGTCTAGTTGTAGAAATGGTAAGTCCTTGTAGGGTAGACTTGTAGAGCATTGAGCTGTTACGAATTCCCTGTACCCATTTCTGTTCTGTATGGTTTGGATGCATGTGATGGTGGTTGTGCTGGGGTGATAATGTGGACTGTTTATCGAGTGTGAGTGCGTGCCTGAGTGCATCTATTGTTAAGTTCACTGAGTAGTCTTTTATGAGGTATCTGTGTCTGAGTGTAGCACAGACGGTGTGTGTGTCGTAGTGTCAATGTCAGACCTGAGTTTCTGTTTGATGAGTAGTGCTTCATGAGGTATCTGTGGCTGGGAGTAGCACAGATGCTGTGCTTGCCAGAGATGTAACGTCATATCTTGGGTTATGTTATTGAACTGCTGTTAATGTTTATAAGGTAAGCAAGAGTGTTGTTGTTGTAAGGTACCACAAAGTTTATTTTGGAATTTTATACTGGCGGACATGGGTGTACTGCAGTGGTGACGACTTGTTTTGGTCCCAAAGGTTATCATCTTAATTCTGTACAAGCCCACGTGTGCATATTAGCCTTGTGTTGGCATGTTTTGGCCCAAACGTTCATGTTATGTATTCTTAGTGCTGACATCCTTAACATCTGCTCATCCCAGGTGTCTACTACCTTTATCAAGGTCGAATGAGTTGTTGGCTGCCAGTGAGTGAATTCCCCTGGCACATCTAACCTGCATTTGTAGCTAATATTGTATGCTGTTGTCATTCCTTGTGTACGTTGCTGTTCTCCTTTGGAGACCCTGCATGTTGACTAGCCAATTCATCAGAGTGCAGCTGTCCCAGGAGGTTTTGCATCAGATGCTATCTCATGCCAGTCTTGGGAGGATAGCTCAGGGGCAACATGCATGTCTTGGAAGCAAGATGAGGCAGAGCAACAGAGGTTCGATCCCTGAGTCCGTGCTTAGAAGCCTCTGGGTGTTAAGTGCATTATAAATAAAGTATTACAATGCCATTCATATTTTTGAAGTACCTGCTGTTTGCTCTATTGGAGGCCCTGCATTGGGTCCTACCCGTCCATAAAGCAGCAGGTGTCACTTTTTACTGTGATTTTAAGCCTGCACCGTAAACAGGTGTGCGTTTGTTAAGTGTAGCGAGTGTGTGTGAGTGGTTACAGTCAAGATGTACATGTGGGCGATGTTGGTGTGCAGGGGTGTGTGTGGCATATCATGGTTGTGTGTGTGTGCGATCCAGTTGTTCTGCTATTTGAGGTGAAAGAGCTGCTTTGCAGGTGGAAAAGTGTGGTAGTGTAGCATGGTTTGTGTCTGTGTGTATCCATAAGTAGTTCGAATGACCTGCTGTGTGTAGAATGGTGTGCATTATGATCCATTTGTTTGTTCGCATGACCTGTTATTTGTGTGATGTCTTGGTGTTTTGCATGGGGAGAAGTGTAGGAGCCTGGAGTCTTGAGTCTTGAATGGTGAAGTGTTGAAGAATGTATGTACATGCACGATTGATCAGTGTTCCAGGAAATGCAGTTGAAGGATAACATTTTGAGGTGTGGATGCTCTGGTGTGGGTCTCTGTGCATCTTTACTGCAATGGGCGTGTACCTACCTGTGGAAGATACTTATTGGCTGCTTGCTGAAGTGGAATAAACACTGGCTGAATCTGACCTTGCAATGTGCAGTGTTCTTAACTACAGCGTGCATATCCCACCTTCAATAACAACACATCCCTTTAGCTGGTATTTAAGAGATGTCAAGCACACACTTCTTAGCATCCCTCCTCCGGAGAACTCCTGCTGGTCCTCATCTACATAAGTAGATATATATATATATTTTTGCCCTGCCACATGTGTTGATGATTAACGAAAACGTTGACATCAGCAGAAATCTGCATCTGTAAGTTATCCCTTTCAGTTGGCCAGTATTGGTGCTAGTGTTACAGTATGTAGACCGCGTGTCTGGCCATCTCTCAGAGGCAGTGCTATCATAACACAGGGGGAGCCAAATTCAGATAAACTCCTTCAAAGGTATGTCGCTCTGTTTTTGTGCTGGCGGTATGTTTCCCTACATAGCTGCTGCTTTGTGCAAACATCTGTTGAGCTTTTTTTTAAAGCCTCATGATTTGCGGTGGAAGAGATTCCATGCCTCTGGCTTTGCCCATGTTCTAGGCCGTACACGCATTTTAGTGTACCGTATACCCATGAAAGTACAGTATAGGAATCCCAAATTCCTTATCCTCATCACCGCTGAAAATCTGAGGTGTATAATGTAGTGTTTACATTGTGACCTTTTACTACAAAGTGTGCATAGTACATGCAGATGGTTAAATTAGACTGTGTCTGTGTTCTATGGTTGCTCTTTTTAAGAAGTTTTACCCATTGTTATTACAAAATGTGCCATATCTGTAAATGGAATAAGTCAGCTGAGATCCTTTGGTGGCTTAAGCGTTCCGTGTGTGTCTATGAGCATTCCCCATGCAAATGAGAGAAACCCTGTTTACTTGGAGCATGTTTAAATTTTGACAAATGAATTTGTCAAGTCACCTACTGTTGGCACCACATGTAGGCCATTCAAGATTTGGTCTAAATGTGGATCTAACTCTGGAGGGGCGAGTGCAAAGATGGCATGGAGAGGTGACCAGATTTTCTTTTTAAAAAACAGGAGAGGTCATAGAAATAGAGGTAGGACTAAAATAAATACAAATACAACTTTAGTTGTACTTGTATGTCGCTGGCCTGTTGCCGGCGGGAGTGTTGGGGGGTTGGGGAGGGGGGCTGCTCACAGGCACACTCATCTCATTGGAGGAGAGTGCATGGCAGGCGAAGGGGGAGGAAATGTGGGCATTAAAAGCATTTCACGCCCCCATTCGTGCAGGAAGAGTTGTGCTGGGATCCGATTTTGGGATTTTGAAATCAGGTTGCATCAAAACCAGGGCGGGGTTTATAAAATCAAAAAACTTCTGGGACCCCGAGATGGAGGGTGATTTCCCCACACTGTCCTGGGAAAACCAGGACGTCTGGTCACCCTACATGGAAAGCTTTACAGATATTTCACCTACAGTGACAGTCAGAGGTCGATCCCCAGCACAGTCTTATAGACTGGATGGGGTGGTCCCTAGGAAGCATGAGAAAGTCTGCACCATCAGAATGATCTGTAGTGCATCCTACTCCTGACGTCTAGGCGAGCATGGGGCAATTTAACCTTGTAGCCTACACAGAATGCTTGCAGGCACTCTACAATATGTACAAATAAATGAGCCACACCCTGAAGGAACACCTACCACTTGGTCACTCTTAACACATATGCTGAGTGCATCTCCACATCTGCTAGGGTGAACATCCTGTGATAGAATCACCTGCATCAGTGTTCCCCAGAGAGTGGGACCGTTTCCTCGAGCCTGGCACCCTTTAACATGAGCGTGCAAGTGGGAGCTTCTCATTTCTTTCCCCATTCAACAAAGCTCTGTGGCATCCTGAAAAATAATGAATCAGCATATGCTTTCAGTCCCTAGAATTAAACATTGAGAGTTCTTACAAACATGTTTATCAAGTTATTAATATGTGTATATATATATAGTCAGTGAGGCAGCCTAATGTTAATAGTCTGCTCCATTTTTCCAGTGATTTTATTGATGATGACGTTAGTGGGGCCATGTGTTACGCCATAAGTGATGTCATGTGTAATGTCACCAGCATGTTCTACTTTCCAACGATGCCAATGAGGATTACATAAGTGATGACATAAGTGAGATCATATGTGAAATTCTCAGTGATGTCATCAGTGTGCTGTAAAGGGCTGTGAAATGGGTGGCTCGCGGTTAAGGGGGCGGCATAGCTTCCATCACCTGCTTAATTATATTGGTTTTGTTACATTAAACTGGGCATCTCAACGTCAATTGAGGACGTGCGGCATATTTGTACCCATGACTGCTGCTGTTCTAGTGTGGGCTTAGTTTCATGGAACTAAGTTACAGTGACCATTACTGATATAGATCATGGCTACGCCTCCAGGAAGTGATTTACAGTGACCATTATTGGCATAGGCTGTAGTTGCAGCTTCATTGAAATCATTTACGATTGATTGCTGCCATAGATCATAGCCACGGCTTCAGGAAGTGAAAAACTGTGCATTTCTGACATTGGTTATGGCTGCAGCTCTTGAAATGGCTTAGAATGATCACTAATTGCATAGGTTGTGACCCTAGCATCATGCAAGTGATTAACACTCACCAGAACTTTCACAGATTGTGGCACACCTTCATTCAAGTGATTTGCCCTGACCATTACTGGCACTGACAGATTGTGGCAGCAGCTTTGTGACAGTGATTTACAGTGACTATTAATAGTATAGATAGAATGGAGCTGGAGCTTCATGAAGTGATTTACAGTGGCCATTGCTGGTAGAGACAGATTGTGGTCCAGCCTCATGAACGTGGCTAACAGTGCAATGCTGCCATATGTTGTGGACACGTGCATCATGGAAAGGTAAAATGCTCTTGTGTGCTGTTGGTGACATGGAACCACTGCAATTTGTCTTATGTTATCGTAGAGTCCCACATCACCCAGTGCATTGCTCTGCAAGTAGTATGATAGCTAGGCATATGTCCACTGTAGTTTATATCAATTGATAGAATGTTATAAGCAAGAGAACTGTACTGAACTTCAAAGGGCAGGCTAATCCCTACATTGCACTGGCTTCTTTACTAATGCATATGAAAACTATGAGATTATGTTGCCTTCTGATGTGAAATGGATTCTTTAATGAGACACTGCCTCATAAGTATAGTATAACTTCAGCAGAACATGTTATTACAACTGTAGTTTTAGCTGCTTTATGAAATACACAGCTGCCTGTCACTTCTCCTTCAGTCCACCACTTACCTGTAATGTAAAAAATAACATATATTGTCAGAAACATTTCCTTTTTCCACATGGCTTTTTCTTTTCCAAAGCAAATTTTCGTGAAAATACAAGCAGGTGCTGGAGTATTGCTTTTGAAAATGTCTGCCTCAGCTACAAGCAATGCATTATGGGAGCTATATAAAAATGCCATTGGCAGGTGTATGGCACTCTGGACCACATTTAAAAAAAAATCTGTTGGACTTGCATAAACTAACAAATTGGTCATCTGCATCCCAAAACAAATTTGATGCAAATCTGTCCAGCGCTTTGGGCTATGTGCTATTTAAATGACTGCACAAACAGAGAAGAAGAGATAGAGAGTTGGGATGTATTCCCTATACAAGGAATGTGAGATGTATACTAGAAAGAGTCACAGTGAAAAAATGGCTAAATAAGGAGTCTATGCGGCAATGGACCAGACTCAGAGATTGATTAAATTATGTGCGGCAGCACCTATAGATGTGGTTGGCACTACGTACCTCTCACCTAACTCAACACCCCATCTTTTGCACATACCCGTTTCTATCTTTGAAGATATACTTTAAAACATGAGAAATCCCCTGTACCGCTACATTCTTCCAACCCTTTCTCTTCCTCTTTACTGGCTGCAAATCAAACTGCTCCTGGCTAGAAGACTATTTGTTTTGTTTATATTTATTTCACTTTTTTAATGATATATTAAAGTTGAGTTATTTTAATTGTTTCATGTTGCACTTAATTATTTTCAATAGCCTCTATGTCTTTACTTTTTGTATTCTTTATTTTTGCTGAGTTCTTTTTACTGGCACTGTATACTACCCATCAGGCGTGTGTCCCATCAATGGCGTGAACGTTAAATCCTAAAGATAATGATTTGTCCCCCTGGAATAAATCTCCATAGGCTAGTCTGTAAACAGTCTTCAATCATTGCATTCCATATAGGTCCGGGATGATAGCTCAGGGGAAACACACTTGTCCTGGAAACAAAACAGTGCTGAACAGCAAAGGTTGGATATGCAGCCCTGCATGAAACGCATTATAAAAGAAATATAATTTCTTTTTGTATTGAACAGGCAGTGTTGACTATACCGCTGTCCGATATGACATGTTACGAACCCATGATACTTACTGTTTCAGAAGATGCAGGGGCGCAGGGGGAATCGACCAGGGCAGTTAGGAAAAGTAGTGGGCCCCATATCCATCTCTCCAGAAACGCCATAGCATCAGTGACATCCTTAGTGGTACAAATCTGAATCATGATTAGTAATAGTTGAGAAGATAGTGTTAGAACTAATGGAAACTTCAACCAGTTATTTGTTGTTTTTTCCCTTCTTTTACAGAAGGGTAGAATTTTCAGTGACCAGGCAACACATGCACATTTTAATTTGAGAGGGTGGCTATTTCTATTGAATTGGTGAGAAAATGTACCCCGTCTTACAATTTCTCACCATGTCTGTCTGCAATATTTAGCTGAAAAGATGCCATTGTAGTCTACGGCCCACAGTACCCAAGCCACAATCACCCAGTCATAGACGCTCAAAATGGAATTCTATCTGTTCCTTGGAAGTATTGATAAAATGACCCAATGCACCACCCTCACCCTTGTTTTCCCTCACAAATGTTTACAAAGCTGCCTGGAAGGTTAATATACAACATCCTGAGAAAGAATATTCATGATTTAATTTGACATAAAAATCTATTGATTAGTTTGGGTAAAATTGTATTCAAAATATCCTTCTTAATTATGAAATAGTCCTGATTTCAACTCAGTTTCATGTTTTTCCCACATTGCTATTGGGGTCTCCAGGCGCGGTTTGCTTTCCCATTACCAAAATAAGAATTGATGCACTATTATTTAGAATTTGATGGTCAAACGGGTCTGCTTTATTCACATGACTGTCTTAAATAGGGCACCACCATGCCATTTTTGTCATTTTCACTGCAATGTGAAAATATGAATACAATTAGGCAAAATCTCCTTTGTCACATCGTAGTGCAAACGTCATAGTATCTCGGGAGGATAGGCCAGGGGCAACGTGCTCGTCATGGAAGCAGGACGACCACGGAGCAACACAGGTTTGATCCCCGGGTCTGCACTTAGAAACCTCTGGGTATTAAGCGTGTTGTAAATAACTTGTCACATATATCTTATCCTATAGAAATGCTGTCCCTGCCATTTTTGCATGTCAGGTGGCATTTACAGTGGATTCCTGTCGAATCCGCCTGCTTTTAGCGCAGAGGGGAATGAGGGATGAAAACAATACTCCCTTTCTGTGCTCGCGCTCTGTCCCAGTAAACCTTGAAAATATCCTACAGCGTAAAATGGGTGTTAAGGCTGGCATAAAGGTGTATGCTGTTCTTTAGCCCTCATTTATTTACTCACCGCACCCCTTGTGTGTCTCCTTCAGTCAGCAGCCTACGGTCTGCTCCCCCAAAAGTGGTTGAGATCATTATTTGGGGGCAGAGAGGGCATTCACTTGTGCGACCAGATCAAATCATAGCTTGTTCTATCAATGACATGTGATCATTGACATGTGAGATTGAAGTGTGCACATTTTGCCTCCCACCAAGCTCTTAACAGGCGCCATGACTTATGACTGGCAGAAAAATAATTGCCTCTCGTTCGATACATTGACTGCTTCTGTCAAGCAACGCTGAACGAGAGCCGCTTCCAGCACATCTCATCTTTCCGTTTAACGCCAAGCTACGCCTCCTGTGTGGAGACCCAAGAGATGAGATGAGCGTGGTCTTCTACGAACCTCTGCCGTCAGAGCACATCTCAATGGTTCCTCGATGGCTAGAGAATGCCGACGCACGCATGTGGCTACGCCGCCATGTTCCTCGTCGCGCTCCATGCCCGGCAAGCGGAAGTGTATTCCCAATGTACATTTCATGCATGGCGGGTCCTGACTCATAGCTTTTATTCAGCAGTAAAGCACGTCAATCAGAACTAAACACTGCAGCCCGCGTAAATGCGCCTCTCTAAAGGGTAGTAGCAGCCTGTGTTGATGTTAACTGCAACGCACAGAGCGGTATCTCTCAGAGCTATAAACAAACGCTGGGCAGGGCTGCAGGCAGGGCACTGGCGTTTTACTCTGGCTTTACTCTGCGCACACCACCTTATTTGGGATTATGTACAAGGGAGCAGCATTCTCTCACAAAAAGCAATCGGTCATGCTAGGCCTATGCAGTAAAAAGAGTAATGCCATTTTATGGTCTAATGGATTATTCCAGAAAAGGGAAGCCTAGTAGAATTCTTTTGTTTCTTTTAAAGAGGCGAGTATGAAGAAGGATTCACGATCTCTTTAGAGAGAGAGCGAGCACACCCTTTTATTATGAGGAAGACAATGCCCATTTGGAAACACATTTAATGCTGTGCGAGCTTGAAGGATGACAGTTTGAGGTTAGCAGAGAGTGGAAACTTGGCAGATGGGTTAAAGAGTGGATAGGAAAGTCGGCCCCGATGTGCCATGTTGTTACCCTGTTCGCACATCTCCAGCTATCCCCGACAGACAGGCAATGCACTGTCCCTTTTTGTGATTATGTGTGAATTTGGCCTGGAAAGTCTGTTGTTTGCCGGGTTGTTTCACTAAGAGCGGGAGTTATTAAAAGCCAACAAAACGTCAGATTTATTCCAACATATGGCTCTAAGCTTAAGTCTTTGTTTAAAAAAAATGTTTCAATGCTTTTTATTTGGTAACCTTGAAAAGGGTGGGTAGAGGACACGCCACATTGGTATTTCTTTTCATTTTTATTCATTTATTGAGCACAAAAAAAGGTTTTATGAAGACGATCTGATTTATGTACGTTTTAAAATGCAGCTGTCCAATTTGCATTTTCAATGTTCAATGTTGGTCGATCACTTTACAAAGGATTGTGGCATGCATGTTCTTGATGCTGAGAAGTTACCCATTTAGAGGGTGCATAACAAAAATGAGGAAATATTCTGGGAGCCGGAGATCAGCACAGAGGGGGTGTTGGGATGCACGTAGAAATGTATCTTTTTTGCACTAGGACAGTGTGTGCCCTGCTGCTTTTAATATGCCAAACTGCCCTTGTTATGGTGCAGTAGTTTTCTAGTGTGTGCCACTGTTTTTAAAAATAGGGCAAACTTTGCCCTAGTGCTAATACAGTGCAACTCTGCACTTGCACCAGTGCAAAGCTTCTGTAATCTGGCCCCAGGTCTGGTGGCTGTATTCGCAATTCATGTGCTTTTTTAGGGGATTGGTTGCAGGAAATTGTGTATTTAACCAAAGATGTGTTTTGGTAACTTCTGGAGTGTATTGCATTCCCATGGTGTTGGAATTATAAGACGCCCCTCATTAAGGTCTATGGGCCTCATTACGACCCTGGCGGTAAGTTACCGCCAGGGCCGTGACTTTACCGCCATGGTGCTAACTACGTTAACGCCATGGCGGTAAGGGGATTTACCGCCCCATTCCGACCTTGGCGGGGCGGTAAATCCCCAATCCCCATTTACCCTTCCCCATTCCCATTTTTGCCCCATAGGGCATAATGGGAGTGGGGAAGGCGTTAATTGCGCCACCGTAAATTACGGTGGCGTAATTAACACCAAGTTCCCTTACCGCCATGGTCGTAATGAGGCCCTATGAGTAATATTAAGATGGGTAGTGATGGCAGCTGTAGGATCGGGTGGAATTCTGCATGAAGGGCTATTCAAGACAACGCATGATTTCAGGGTTCTATAAAGCACTATGCATATCTTGGTAGTAGCTTGGGGGCTTTCCACTAATGATGCATGAGCAGCAGTGACACTTGTCTATGTGTTTTCTAATGATTTGAACAGATCCCCATAAGTTCTTTAGAATGTTAACCTCCATTTCAGGGCACTTTGTCTAAAGCGGTAGACTTGTGGAGCTTACAGAGGAGGGGATTGTGGAGAAGGACCTCTAATAAAGGCAATCCATATTAGGGCATGGTTCATTGGCAGCATAGTCCTTTTATGTGATGATGAGGGTTCCAGACGTTCTACTGGCAGTGAAGAGAAAACCGACCCAGTCAGGACCTCATCCACCAGTATAGTCAGTGTAGTGGCAGTAGTGGAGGTGGTGGTGGCGTGAGTGGCATACCCAAGTCTTCCTCACTAGGTGGTAGAGGACAACAGCACAGCCGAAAAAAGGAAAGAGTAAGAACTGCATAGTGAATTGCGGGGGCATGGTCCTAGAATGTAAAATCACAAACCTGCACTGTTTTACATATGAAAGCACCTTTTTAGAAAAGAAAAAGACATGAGAATAGACATTTGTGATATTAAGGCAATGTCCTGAATTGGCTTCTATAAATATTCATTAGTACCTGGCGAGGGACAATGAGCTTGTTACAAGCAAGCTCATTGGCTCTCGCCAGGTCGTTACCAGCCCAACTAAACATTTGTCGGGCCGGTCGCAGCCGCGTCTTGGCTGCCATGGAAAGGGAGGAGGGACTACTTGTAGTCCCTTCTCCCTGTTCCATGGTGGCCATCTTCTTTGTTTACTTTTTTCTTAATTTTTCAATGTCCACCATGGAAAGCGAGAAGGGACTACGTAAAGTCTCCTCTCCCCATTCCGTAGTAGCCATTTATTTTAATTTTGTTTCTGTTGCTGGACAGCGCAGCGTCTCACAACTTAAAAAATACACTATCAGTACCTGGTCTTACGGGCCGAGGAATTAATAGCAATATGCCCATTGCTGGGGGGCATTACTGATTCAGGTAATGACCCGGGGCCTGCGTTAAGGCCCTTGCTTCGCTCTGTCCTGTAACTATGGGCCCAAGGGCATTACTTGAACCTCTTATGCCCCCCCAGCTCGGGGCGCATTATTTCATTATTGTTGGCATGGTGAATATTTTGCACATTGCGCTTAAAAGCAACTTATCACTGTAATCTTTATTTTCTCCTTTGTTCCTTGTAACCAAAATACGGCTAGTCCCCATCTGATTTGTCCTATATTTTATTTACTGCTGTACACTATGACCAGCTTTTGTGGCCTCCTCTGCCCCCATTCTACACAATACTTCTGCTTGTGTTCTGTCTTGGTGTTAATGTTCTCTAATCATTTATCAGGCAATGCGTACACACACATATATATAAATATATATTTACATTTTCATTGTAAATGGAATGTAAATTAAAGTTCCGATAATATGTTTGTATTTTGTAACATCTGACATCATAAGCTTAAAACTGTGTTACACACTGAATTACATCTGTTATGAGAATAAGATTGTGATTTCGACTCTTGTCTTTTTTTTTATCTTTTAGGAATATCTGCAGATGGTGGTCCTAAGCGTCAGGAGCATCTCTCCAGATTTTCAATGCCCGATCTAAGTAAAGATTCGGGGATGAATGTCTCCGAAAAATTGAGCAACATGGGGACTCTGAATTCATCAATGCAGTTCAGGAGTGTCGAGTCTGTTCGCAGCCTCCTCTCTGCACAACAGTACCAAGATATGGAACCAAATCTGAATCAACGTGTCAACCCTCCCAAGTACAGAGAGCTGTCGCATCACGGGAGGCTTCATCAGGGCTTTGATTTTGATGGCGGTATGCCGGTGACTGATATCGGTGCACAGAACGCTGCTAAACATGCTCCCATGAGTGATCGCACACAAAGACGAGCTCAAACTCGTGAAAATGACCCACGCTACCGTCCACACAAGCCGAGGAAGTCCAGGCGCTCACGTTCAGATAATGCCCTTCACCTCGCTAGCGAGCAGTGCAACAGGGTGCAGGAGGTTCCATTCCTACGAACAAGGGAGGACTATGACCGGTTCATGCTTCAAAGGGGTGCCCGAGGCTCTTTGGAACATGGCCCCAGGAGGGATATGTATAGTCGGTATCCCAGGACTGCTTCTGATCTTGCTTTACAAAATCACTTGTATGAAAAATGGGGACCCTATTTGAATGAGTATGATTGGTGCTCCACTTGCTCCTCTTCTTCAGAATCTGACAATGAGGGGTATTTCCTTGGAGAACCCATTCCACAGCCCACCCACCTTCGATATGTGACCAGTGAGGACCTCATCCACCAGTACGGACAGTGTAGTGGCAGTAGTGGAGGTGGTGGTGGCGTGAGTGGCATACCCAAGTCTTCCTCACTAGGCGGTAGAGGACAACTGCACAGCCGAAAAAGGCGTAAGAGTAAGAACTGCGTCATTTCTTAGTGCATTGTGCAGGCCTGGTCCTAGAATGTAAAATCACAAACTTGCACTGTTTTACATTTGAAAGCACCTTTTTAGAAAACAAAAAGACCTGAAAATAGACATTTGTGATATTAAGGCAACGTCCTGAATTGGCTTCTATAAATAGTCATTATTGTTGGCATGGTGGATATTTTTGCACATTTCACTTTGAAAGCAACTTTTCACTTTAATCTGTATTATCTCCTTTGTTCTTTGTAACCAAAATCCTGCCAGTCTCTCCATCGGATTTGTCCTATATTTTATTTACTGCTGTACACTATGACGAGCTGTTTTTGCCTTCTCTGCCCCCATTCTACACAATACTTCTCTGCTTGTGTTCTGTCTTGGTACTTATGTTCTCTAATAATTTATCAGGCAATGCGTATACATACATATATATAAATATATATAAAGTAAGTTATTTACATGTTCATTGTAAATGGAATGTAAATGAAAGTTCTGATAATATTTTTGTATTTTGTAATATCAGAGAAATCTCTATGTCTTTGGGAGCACACGTGATGGAAACTGCATGCATATTCAACAAGATATTTAGTAAGAGTATAAAGCTGATCAACAACAGGTCATCATTTTCAGTGTCTTCAGTGGAAGGTTTTCCCGGCAGCCATTTTGTAACTGGGCCTTGCAACAAAGTCTGAATGAATGCTCTTTATCAGCAGCCCCAAAAGTATATTAACGGTTCAGGCATAGCTGGAAACTGAATAATGTAATAGAGTTTTTAGATTCTCCCATAAAGCTTTGCAACATTTAGCAAAGAATACAATGAGAGAAGTCATGCCCATGGACAGGTAAACCCATTACAAATGACACGTAATAGCAGCATTGCAAAAAAAAAAATCTCTCTTTAGAATACCCAAGAGCGGGAGGATATGTTAAGGACTGAAGAAACAGAGCTGCACACAGCCTTTTTTTTATACAAAATTTCGTTTTTTCTTAAAAGCTGGTGAATGAAATGTATTTTTATAATTGATGATCAGTATGGTAGCCCAGAGTGTAATGCCACCTGATTTGACCACCTCTCTCTCTAATAAGGAGCCTTCACCTTTCAAGACTACAATTCTAATTGGTGGCACAAGACACCCACTAAATGGAAACAGTAACCAAAGTCCGAAGAAGAAACACACTTGTGTACAGAAACGTCCCGTTGCAAAAACATTCACGTATCGTTGTGGAGAGCTAAAATTGCAGTTGGTACATTTGTGTGACGTCAGCCTGGAGTTGTTTTGAATATGAAATTGCTAATATGCTCTTGTGTCCTGGGCTATTTTACTCGCTTTTGTTCGAGGATAAAGGCATGTCCGACTTCTTTACCTGGGGCTTGTTGAAATGGGGGGCGATAAACTAAGCCTGGAGTAAAAAGTGCAGAGGCGTGACCTCCAGGAGTGCTAGTAACGTTGAACCATTCTTTATTGTGCTAAAGATGTGAGTTTTTCTCTCTATGCTTCAATTTTACATATCTCGTACTAGCTGCAGGGTGTTTGAGATCATTTGCTTTTCAGGTACAAATATTAAAACGTATTCATTGTCCTTGATAAAAAGCAATACAGACATTGGTTGTTTGTAGTTTTTAGCATGCATTCTTTCACATCCAGACGCTTCATATGAAATACTGGGGCCTCTTAAATAAAACAAAGAAAAGAAGAGGAAAACAACAGAAAATACTCGGGAGATTAATGAGGCCTTTTCTGTATCACAAATGAAACCAGTGTTTTATTTCTTTTAATAAAAAAAATAAAGATTGTCAGATCTAAACATATAATTATTTTAGCCTACAAAAGTGAATAAAAATACTTCAAAACGATGCAATGAGTTTTCTTGCCACGTCACTGATGGTTGAAATAATGTGTTGGTGTCCTTTATGAAGGTGTTTTATTCCTGTGTGAAGGCCAATTGACTTCCAGCTTTCCAATCATAGTATCTTATCTTAACAGAATTTATAGAGCGCAACATAAGCCCGAAGTCATCCTGGCGCTAACAAGAGGCAGGGATCAGGGTCACAGAATTAAAACAGAAAAGTCTTTAGGGCACGATGAAATGCAATGTGGGACTCGGTGCTGCGTAACAAAACAGGAAGCTGGCTCCAAGCTTTAGCAGCAGCCACCGAGAATGCACAGCCCCCCATATCAGTGAGCCTGAACGTAGGGGCTTGTAAAGTCCTAAAATCCTGAGACCAAAGGCGCCAAGCAGGAATATACAGAGCAAATTGCTCTGAAGAAATTCTGCACCCAACCTGTAGATAGCCCTATGCACGATACAAAGTGTCTTAAACCTAATGCGTTGCTCAACATGGAGCCAATGAAGTTGTCGTAACAACGGAGTCATATGGTCATCCCCGGGCGGATGGAGAATAGCCTTGGCAGCCGCATTCTGCAAAAGCTGAAGGTGACGGAGAAGATGTTTAGGAAGAGCCAAGTAGAGAGCATTGAAGTAATCAATGTTACTGATAACTAAGGATGACACAACTGGTGCATGGAAATCTAGTAGTCAAATGAAATGCTTGAAATGTTCAAACTATAGCCAGTATCAGCAAAGCACTGGCTATAATTCGAAAATTACAGCTGTTGCTTAAAGAAGGTTTTACTACGGACTCTAGGTATTTTTCTTTCAAAAAACCTATAGTTTTACCAAAGCACCTTGACTTCACCACACAACATTGCTTGTATCACCTGAGAGTATTAAAATGTATTTTACAATCATTTATTTGATCAGCCTGGATGTTCTGGTCTGTATTTTCAGTGTGCCATGCCCTTTGCTCAATTCTCCAGAAGAGTCTGTTTCTTCAAGTGCAATTTAAGGGTCAAGTTCATTCAGTATTTCTAACCACAGGCCAGTCACAGCAGCTCGCATCTGCCCATTGTGCTAAGTGTGAGAGTGCAGGTCATCTGGTTCTTGATGGACTTCGGCATAACATATACAAAGTGCTGCCTTGAAAACAGTGCACCCAATCAGAGCTGAATTGATGGTATTGAACTGCAGAAGATAGACCTGGGCAAGATCAATATCATTACCATGAGTTCAGAAAGTGCCCAGAGGTCAGTCTCAGGAGAGTCAAGGTCAATGAATGGGGTTCATGTTATCCCTGTTGTGAATGTGCAAAACCTACAAGTAAAGATTGGTAAAAATATTGCTATATGCAGTTTTAGATGCTCCAAGCTTCAGTTTATGGACTGTGTTTCCATTATAAGCACTGTGTTTGAATCGGCTGCACTATTTTAGTGACTGCACCATGCACTTTATATTTCAGTGACTTGACATTTTAATAAGTGTTTTTAAACTGTGTGCCAAAATTGTTTTTCGACACTGGGCCTCATTATAACAGTGGTGGCCACGGTATGAACGGTGCCGGTAAGGCACCGGCACCGTTCATACTGGGCCACCACATTACGAGGTCTGCTCGCGAGTACCTGAAAGCCCACCAGGTCTTACCTGGCAGGCTGTGCGGCCCCCGCGAGCAGAACTCGTGATTACACCGGCACCATTATCAATGGTGCCGGTGCAACCATGCTTCCCACTCCCATTCTGCCCTATGAGGCGGAATGGGGATCGGGAGCCCGGCATTACCGCCTCCCGCGAATGGACAATTACCGGCCCACTCATCTCGTAATGGGCCGGTTTTTGCCCAATCGTGGGAGGCGGTGCCGGATGCGAGCATGGCGGTAGCCGTGCCTACCATACAGGCAAGGCTACTGCCATGCTCGTAATGAGGCCCACTGTCTTTTAAGGTTGCCATTGAATACTTTAAGAATCCTCTTTTGTTGTTAGTCCACCCCACTAAGGTCATCAAGCGCCATACATTTTCTAGCTGTAGTTTCTTGACTACCGCTTCTTCGCCAGATGCAAATACTGTGCATCAGACATGCCAAAATCGCACCAAAGGCAAGCTTGTCGGTGCCCGTTCATGACCAGAAAGCCCCAGGAAATACTACCCGTAGAAACATTACTGCCATGCTTTGCTATTCTTCTGTAGATCGGAGGGAGCTATGGAACCAGACTGCAGGGCTGCCCCAGGAACTAGGCAATTATTAGGAGAACAGACACTTAAAACATTCTCCTCTCTCTCTTGGAAGATATGTATCTTTTGCAATGAGCGTCTGGACAGATTCACAAAAAGACCCATGCACTTGACCTAATGTGTAGTGCAGATGAAACCCTGACAGGATGTCCTCCAAATGCTTTTGTCGTCAGACCATTTTACCATTTTACTTGATGTAAGTAAATCCAAGAAAAAATCCATCCAGAATGGCAAGAGACATTATTATCAAGAACATATTGAGTAGTCCTCTTCTACGGAAAAAAATATTTTGAGAGCGATTTACTCCATAGGCATCACATAATGAGATTAATACCTTCCCATATATGTAACTTTTTTAAAACCAATATTTTAACAATTACCGAGGAAATTGCTCAAAACCTCTTTGTGTGCCTTTGATCCCCCACCCCTAGTGAATACCTCTATAGAGTGAAGGACATTTCAACCTCATAACTTGACAAATTTACAGGCTCCCCAGTCAATTGTAGCTGATCTCCCCAAGTCTTTAGGCGATAGCGGCCTCTGGACCTGCCACTGCACAACTTCGAGATCTACTGAACCATTCATTACCTTCTCATTTATTCACCCGTGTTACACCTTTGCATAAAAAACCCTCAGCAGATCTCGAAGATTAATCTAACTAGAGGCACATTGTTAAGATGGCCTGGAAAGTTCCAAAAATACAACAAAGCAGAAAAAGGGTTCCCAAAGTAATGGAACTTGCGTCCCCCACACACTATCACAGAAAATCAGCCAAAACATCAATCAATTTCTTGTGCACATGAATTTCATGCAACTTATCAGTTTGCGTTTCATATAATACCAAAAGCAGTTTCTCAAATTGAAATTAGATCACAAATGTAAAACAGTGATAATTTAATACAACATATGTTTATTGGTATAGCCTAACGTGTTTCGAGAATAGTTTCTCTTCATCAGGGGACATTTTTGAAAGATTTCGAGAAAGTATCAGTATTGAATGAACACTTATCAAGAATAAAAAACAATTTATCTCTTTATCCCTACTAACTCAAAAACACATTTCTGAATATCAGAATTCTGGAAAGTAAACATGTGGCAAAATGCATTTATACTGTGTAAGGGAGGCATAGTATCACAAGTGATGACAGACATAAACGATGCAAGGTTCAAGGGTGTTTATTGAACAACAAGGGTTGGAAACACTCCTTTCTGGCCCTATATCTGAATGGAAGCACCACTATCTACGATCAAATCATAAATAACTGTGTTACACTCAGCTATGGCTGCCACCCGCGCAACCCGCACAATGTCCCTGTCAGTTCTTGGAGGTTTTATCCCAAGTAGTGCGAGCGGGTACGACATCTTCTGGGGTCATTCCAATGCCTGCGGTCATGGGCGGCATTGATGGAGTGTCCCGTGATTGTTCCGCCATCCTGCCGGATGTTTCTGGGGTCCATGCTGCGTCATGCCTGCGTGACAGAGCGGCCTTCAAGGCTCGGGCCACGTGCCTGCTTTCCCGGCCTGCAGCATCTCGGTTGCCTGACAACCACTCGTGCACTATTTAAAGCTGGCCATCCCCCGATTCAGTGTCTTATCGCTCCCACAGTTAGGTCTGCTCCTGTGTCTCTCCATTGTCTTTGGGTTCATTCACCTTGCTCTTTTGTCAGCCAGCCTGATTCCAGTTCTGCTTCTTGCAATCTAGCAGCTTCTTTTCTTCCTGCCTTATAAACTCCCTCCATATTTTGTTTCATTCAGTGCGACCACAGTCATATGCGTCCACCACAAAGAGATTGTGAAAATCTAAGAAAACTTGTTTCAATTTTTGCTTTTGCTCCAGAGTCTCACAGGCATCAGCTAGGTTGACCCTCTCTTCAACCATCTGCCTGAAGCCTGGAAAGACTTCCTGTTTTGCTATCTCACCGGCCACCTCCAGCTGGGTGGAGAAGTCCCTGGTCAAAGTGCTGATTTGGACTGGTGGCTTCAGATGGGGAAGGCAGCCCTCATGGAACTGGAAAATTACCTCATCCCTCCTGAAGTCACAGGTCACATCTTCCTTACCATAAGGGCAGGAAGTGTACATCAGGAAATTCCCCCCATGCCGGGTGAAGATCCTGTCTGGTGTTGCGTCATCGTTGCTATCACTATCAAAACAGTCCTTGGGGATGGGTCCTAACAGTCCATTACCTAAATCTATGGAAAAATGTCGGTCATCAACCGCCATTTCAATAATATTGCCTGCGGCTAGAGTCATACTCTTTAAGTCGCTGTTATCCACCTCTATTGGAATGGTGTCATGTTCTATGTTGACTAGTGGTGTTGGTTTTACCCCCAACCCTTGCTGTTGGAAATGAGCATTCAGATGGACACAGGCGTCAGGGTTTTTCAGTTTCTGTCCTCTTTTAACTTTCACTTCCAGCGAGAATTGTCGGGTCCTTTCTGGGATGGTAACTTCTTCTCCAATCTGAATTTCAACTGCCCTAAGGCAGCAGTTGAGCTGATCTAAATGCTTTCTCTGGGTCATCAAAGTCCATGGGATTACCCGCCAATCGGGACCAGGCTTTGAAGTTTATTAGGTCCAAACTAATGACAAAGTGATTGAGAATGTCACAAGTAAAATGCAGCAGGAACATATCGCATGACCCAACAATTATGGACTATGCTCTGGTTGCCTATGGAAATTTTGAGCATACACCTGGAAGTGAAATTCTATTTGGTCAGGTTTTTGTTCAACCATGTGGCATGTGCCGTTTAAACGAACATGGTTAGTCTGGGTCCATAGGACCTTGTTTACACAATCTATGAGGGGTGACAACCTACGCAGGATGTCATTCCCTAGTAAACAAGATGTGCCCTCTGGAGTCCCAACCATGACCGGGTTTGTCACCTTGTGTTGCCCAATTTTAATGTCCAAAACCGCAGTCCATTCGACAGGAATTTCCTTCCCATCGAAGTTCTGAAGTTGTCCAGGAAGAGGGGTGAGAGGAATTTGGTATTTATCCCACCTTCCTGAATTCAGTTGGTCAAAGGCCCTTTTTGACAGAAGGGTAGCTTGGGATCCAGTGTCCACCAGTGCCAAAATTGTACATTGTCCCTGTATTTGGACCGGGGCATAAAATCTTCCCTCTTTTTCCTCAAGGGGGCAAAAATAATGTACATTTTTTGGACAACTGGTGGGTTAGTTTCTTGGTTTTGGACACTGACAGGAAGGTGATTTGGGCAGGGGTCTGTTTGGAGTCTTGGGAATCTGAAAGAAAAAGGTGACAGCTAGATATGGGGGAAGCTTTGGGTTCCCCTGGTTCTGGGCTGCCCCCCACCTTTTTGGAGGCAGTCGCCAGGATGGGTTTGAACCAGGGGATTTTGATGCTGATGATTCTGGGGATTGATGATGGGCGGTGCTAACTCAGTCCCCACATCTACCCAGTCTGTATTTGGATCCTTTGGGACCCATTTTTCTTTGGGAGGAGTTCCCCCATCTCTGAAGGAGAAGATCCTTTTCCCAGGATCCTCCGAGGACCCTTCTCCTTCAAACTTGAAGATTTGTACCTCCTTCTCAAAATGGGGCTTTTTGGGCTCTTTATTTCTCCTACCCCCTCTCTGCTCCTTGGGTTGTAGACTTTCAGGGGCAGAAGATGTTGGTTCCAGTTCCTGGGTTTCCAGGGGCTTTGTACAAGTGGGGAAGGAAGCTTCCTCCAAGGCACCCCCCTCCCCCTTGTGCCTCCTCCCTGGGAACCCGTGGGTTGTCGGGGTTCTTCCCACGTCATTGCTCTGGAGCACCAATTCCTGGATTTGAGGCATTCTGCGCTGCCATGCTCATCTGAGAGTTCGGTTGAGCCCTCAGCATGCGACCCACATCCTGTGCCATGTTTCTGACCTGGCGCTCTAGTTGGGTCACCCGCTCTGGCTGGTACGGGGTCCTCATGTCTCCCCTGGGCTGATCCCGGGAAGGATAGCTATCCCTTCTCCCAAAATACCGCGGGTTAGGAAAGTTTGGGTACCCCTCCACCCTTAACCTCCCCTCACCCGGATTTGGCTGTCTAGGCTCATGAAAGTGGGGAAAGAAGGATGGGTTGTTTTGGGGGTTGAAGTTTGGCGGGTACCTTGGGAAGAAAATCTGTCCGGTATTTGGGGGATTACTGCACTCCTTGGGGAAGTGAGGAGGGAAATTCCCTGGGTTAGCTGCTGTCTGGTTGGGTTCCCCCCCCCCTTGGGCTGGAGGAGTCCACACATAACCCAGGATGGGTCTATTGCCCTTGTAACACGGGCTGATGTAGTCAGGGGAGTTACGGGTCCCATTTGTGGGATTACATCCCTGGCTCCCTGTTTGTGATTGGCCCGAGGGCCTTCTGGGTTTGGGGTTGTTTTGGTTCTGTGCGGGCAGGTTTTTAGGCCCCCCATCTCTAAATCAAAAATGGGGGCAACCTTCACCTCTGCCACTTTAGCAGCAACAGGGGTGTTGGTTGTTTTGGGGCTTTTTGGATTATTTTTATTTTCCACTGGCTTTTGCACCTCATAAATGCGTGTGGCTTGTTCAATTACCCAGTCTAGTGATCTTTTGTCATGAAAGTCCCTCACTAGCTGGGTCATGATATACTTAGGGAGAGCATGGAAGAAAGTATTTACAAACTCTTTGCTGTCAGTGCGCACCCTTCTAGTGGTCTGCGCAAAGGCACGTTTTAACTCTTGCACAAATTCTTGTGGGGCCTGATCTTCCCCACATTGCAAATTATAGGCTGACTTGCGAGCCTCCTGAGGATTCCTGTGAATAGAAAAGTGTTTCAAGATGGCTGCCCTATAGGTGGACCATCTGGAATGATTCTGATCCTCCAGCCCCGCAAAGAAGCTGGAGTACTCAGGAGAAAATGTCCACTTTATATATTGAATGCAGCTCTGGCTGTCCTTCAAATGGAAAGTGGCCATCATTTGTTCAAATAGCACAAGGTGCTCCCAAACCAAATACTTCGCATTCTTATGATAGGGTGTGATGACGCTCCTAATGGCTTTGATTTGTTTTAGGGGATCCTTGAGGAAGGCCCTCTTGACCTTGTTGGCTTTCTTGGTTTGGGTGAGCCTGGTCCACTCATCCTCTGACTCAGAGGCACTGCTACCAGAGGTGCCTGTCTGGTCTTCTAGGCTCTCCCGGATTCTGTGAGCTAGGGAATGGCTGGCAGAATGTGGGAGCCTAGTTTCTTGAGTCTTGTAGCGCTCAAAAGAGTCTTCTGATTCTTCCTTGCTCCCAGGATTGGCTGAGTACCCCCCCACTGTCCTAGCTGGGAAGAGGTTTTCAGGATGCCCTTAGTGGGCCTACTCTCATGGACTCCCCACTAAATCGTACCATCTGGTCTCTGGGTAAATGATACTTTTGAGGATCCATTTCTCTGACCCTCCCCTCATTGGAGTCTCCTTGATCAGAGAAGATGGCCCTAGTACTTGGGAACCCATGCATAGATGCCCGCCCATCCATTCCTGGGAGGTGCTGATCTATGAGCCCCATATTCCTCATTGGATTGAAGTCTGCCATCCCCGTGGCCCTTGGCTCATGTGCACCAGTGGACATGGGGGTGGCAGAGTCCATGGAGTTGAAGAGATGAAAGCCTCTGGTACTAGGGTTCATGGGGTTATGCTCAGGTGTTTCCCTCTCCCAGCGGACATCATCTCTCGCAGGCCCTACTCCCTGTTGCCAGGCAAGAAACTGTCTCTTTTGCTCTTCTATCAATGCCTTACTAGTCTCTATTAGTTGTTCCTGCATAGCTACCTGCCTGTGGAGCCTGTCATTTTTCTCACAGAGGGCCTCATTGTCCCTCTGTGCTTCCTGGGTAATTTTAGAGTATTGGGCCAATCTTTGCTGCAGGAGTGTTACTGGCCTGGTCTTCTTGGCTAGAGCATCTTCCACCCTCCTGGTGTGCTCTAACAGTTTTCAGTGGTCTTTTTGGAGTTCACCCAGTCCCTGAAGGGCCAGGTGATTTTCTTCCATTTTGGACTTTAAATAACTGACCTCCTGGCCTAAGGCGTCCCTCTGTGCAGCCAGGTCATCTCTTTGTTTTTGGAGTGCACCAGCTTTCTGGCGCTCTTCATCGAATTCTGTCTGGGTGTCAAGGCCTTTGACAATTCATTTATTATTTTCTTCTTTTTCTTGGTCTAGGCCGTTTTGCAGGGTGACTACCTGCTCTGCGCAGGCCCTATTAAAATGTATTTGCTGTTCCAGCTTTTGTTGGCTCTGTAGTAGAGAGTCCAAACTTTCTTGGCACTCTTTCTGCAGCGAAAGTACTTTGGTATCCTGCTCTACCTTCTCCTGCTGTAGGATATCCATATCTCCTTTTATTTTTATCAGGTACTGCCTGGTTTCATTTTCTGATTCATGGCTCTTTGTAGCCTTTGCTCTGCAGAGTCCAAATCAGTTTGGGCTTTTTCTAGTGATTGTAGTTGCCTGTTTGCCAGATCTAGGTTTTCGGCATATTTCTCCTGTATTGCTCCAATGTGTAGGTACAGATATGCCGCTAATTTGGTAATTTTACTTTGCTCTTCTTTTACCTTAGGGGCCATGTACAATTCACTCAATGCCATGTGTAATGGACCCTGATCCTTCCATATGTCTAATCATGTGGCAGTGGCCTGTTCTTTAATTTCCTGCAACCAAACATTCTGATCCTGTTCTGTCCATTCACCCCTGACAAATAATGTGTGCAGTAGGTGTTCCCTTGCCATATTAATTTCTAGTAGGGTCTCCATTCCGGAAACATAAATTTCCTCTCTGACTTACAGAAGTTATTTTATTTTTGCAAACAGACCAAATTCCTTAGAGTGTTCCTATTGAAGGGTGCTTATCACAGTGTAGCACAGTGTGGTATCCCAACAGGGTTTATGTACCCCGTCAGCACGCTGTATTAGCCTCTGGTATGTCTAATTCAGAAATCCCGGACGAGCCCCCAATCTTGTAAGTGATTTCAATCTGGCACTTCACCTAAGTCAGTTAATTATTTATTTGTGTCTATAAGGTCTTTTATTCTGAATGATGTACCACTTATATCATGCCCCTCTCTTTTAACCCCCCCCCCCTGGTCACACTGGACAAGGAATTATGCTGGTTTTCAAAGTTAAAATATTTATTTATATATATTCACAATAGCATCACACTATATTTAATGGGTATGCAATGATCACCAATGGCTAAACAATGACCAATGACTAAACAATCTCTTTAATCTCTTTAATCATAAGGAGTAATAATGAATAAAAATAATGCAACAGAAATAATACTTTTGTGGGTTTGTTCAAATCAAACAGCAGTGTGGTTATTATTTCCCCATGCACACCCTTCAATCCCCCCAATATGCAAGGTAGAGATATAGGAGGAGAGAAAACAGGTTTCAGGAATGCAGAATTAAGCAAATATCAATCCCAATTTCCCCCAGCAAACAGAAGAGAGAAACAGAACTAATTGGCAAACTGTCAAAATGGTTTTAAAGTTGGCTTTGAATGGAATGGGGAAAACACTAAAAATAAGCTAAATCACAGAAAATGTTGAAATACTAATGGGAGCCGCTCTGTTTGGTTGCAAACAAACACTAGCAATGATTTGAGAGTAATGAACAATGAGAAAACTTAATTTTGAGGTTGGGTGCAATGAAAAGCTATTTTACACATTATAGATTCTGCCAAAATGAAAAAATTGTGGCAAACTTTTCCACGTGCGGTAATCACGATCGGGGGAGAACTGTGAGGATTTGGAATGCAGACACTTAAATTTCATTTCTAGCATGAAAATTGAAGAAGTTATGGACGTTTTCGTGGAGGTTGTTTTTTTTTTCAGATAGGGGCAAATTGTAAAATAAGGATGCGTTTTTAAAAAGACAAACAGGATTTCTTACACTAGGGATGGACTATGAAGATACAAACTACATGACAGCACAGCCACCAGAGCAGGATGTCTCTGGATGGTTTTTGCCTGCCGAGACGCTCGCCTTCTTCAGAAAAATATATGTCAGCGTAAAGATCTGTTTAACACCACTAGTACAGAGGATAATAATAGGGATGAGATAGAGAGTTCAGGCAGTTAAAAATATTCTAACAATGCAGTTCTGGATATAAGAGAGGATGGATTTAGATAGGGATGACTAATGACAGTAGATATGCTAGTGATAGTCCTATACTAAGGATACTCACTACATAGGTTTGAACAGAACCGTCAGGGATTCAGGTGAGTCAAGATTTCTGGACAGGAATTCTGCTGGGCACACCGGACTGGAGAGCAACGGACTCTGGTCTGCAATCAGCAAGGCGCTCTGGTCACCGCACGGTAGGACTGAACTGGATCTGCAATGGCTCTCTGGTCTCAGCACGGCACAGCTCTACTGGGTTGGGTCCTTGGATTCTGGCAATAATTCATAGCAGGAAAGAAGTTACAGCACAGCCAGCTGTCTTTGGTTCCCCTTAGAGGTCTGGGGTAAATTCTGGTTTCTGGAATTTTAAGGACCTAGCTCAGAGGGGTTCAGCTATAGAAATGGGCCTTTCTGCTTGCCAAGTTTCGGGAGTCTGGAGCAAGGGAGATGTCAGGTCCTCTGGCGGGTGCTCCGCCAGCAATCGGTTGGTGGGTGAATCTGTGTGTCTCTCTAAGCCCTCAGCTGTCTCTATTTATGCGTTTATTAAAGGGGCGTGTATGCTGAATTATCCTAAGCGCACCCCCTAGGTAGGCTATTGGCTGGAATCCGCTCTCTCCCTTGATTGGAGGAGACAACAGTGTGTCACCATGATGATGGGGTTTTATGAGTCAAAACATCCTCCCCTTTGCCTTTTGAACATGAAATCTACTTTAGGTATAATACCTATTTACATGTGTGCAATCTTTATCCCAATAACATACATAGATCACATATTTTATGGAACAAACCCTCTTCCAAGCTCCATTGCTGTGGGATCTTGGGTCTGGTTTGACAGATTTTCCCACTTTTTGTCCGGGACACAATATCTAATTTGTCCAGAAATTGGTACATATGTACGCATTGTCTATGGGCATAAGTGTGTGAAGTTTCATGCTTCTGACATAAATACTTTTGCTACAAAACCAGAATTTTCACTGTGCCTTCCCAGAACATCGAGTTCTGGCATCTTTTAAAATGTGCACCCAAAAATCACATTAACAATGCTATTAATTCTATAATTTTGACAAATTCGCACAGTCCTTTATCAGTCTTTTTCAAAAATATGATTTCTGTGCTTTGTGTATCCACAAGTGACTGTCCCCATCTCCTTTCCTCCTGGCAGGTCTGAAGCAATCTGCCCCCTTCCTTCTGGGAGAGGCCACTTTTGACACTTCACAATCTGCATATCTTTTCAGCCAAGGAAGGTCCATTGTCTCTTTCTGGTGCAGCCCAAGATCTCCTTCCCTGACTTCCTGGCCTTGGTGGGAAGCAGGAGAGAGATGCCTTTTGTTGGGGCGAGGCTGTGGAACTTGTTGGGTGGCTTTGAGTCAGCTTAAATTCAATGTAATTTTCTTACATTTTTCTTGGTTTAAAACAAAACTTGCAATTTTCACACAAGCAGCTCGAACTCTTATTCCAGCTTCTAAACCAGGGAAATTAAATAGTTACAACCTAGGTTCCTCTTGATAACAGGTCACTTAATTTCCAGACATTTGATTTCCATTGCACAAGTTTAAACTTCTGATGCAAACTAATGACAGCTGTCATACAGGCGGCCGCTGGTACTGCACCCATATTTTGACAGATTTTCACAGGCAGGCACACCTTTTACTGTGGATATTTTGATGACAGATTCCGCTTTCCATGACATTGTAGGTTCATAATGATTTCTTAAAGGAGCTGACGGGTAACACCCAGCAAGGATATTGGATGTTTTGTGGTGTTTTGGACCGGTATTTTGTATTTTCAGCAACCAAGAAAAAGGGATTTAAGAACAATTTCTGGGTTTTCTTCAGTAAAGCACTGCCTTTCATGCAGTTTCCATTTTTACTTGGTGGGCAGCCCAGTGGCATGTTTCAGCAGTGAGGTCACCGTTCCACCACTGACACAGGCCAGGTAGATTTGGCAGCCATCTTTTTGTGCTTGGTAGAGCGCAATTTCCTTAGGTTTTGGCGTGCATGGGGTTTTCGCGGCCATTTTGCTGATTCTGGTGCCAGAGCAGAGTGGGTTAAAGCATCCCACAGGTGTGTCCCCGACACTGCCCTGGTTTCTATCAGCTTCAGACTCAAGGGGGCTGGGTCTCCTGCCTGCATGGACCCGGGTTCATCCTGGATGGCTCGAGACCCGGTGCCTCCAAGAAGAAAGGGAAAGGATCATTGCAGCCAGGACCCGGTAAGCAACGCCCCACTGATCAAGCCCTTCACACACAACTTTAGCCATGTCTGTAAAAATAAAGTGGTTTTATATTAAATAAACCTATGCCCTGCCCTTAAGCTACTATAATAAATGGGTGCATGGAAAAAGGTTTATGTAAAGAAAAATCAGTGTTAAAACATATAAGATCAAGATGGCTGAGTCAGCTCTCATCCCGACATTTTACAGCCTGGAGTAATGCGGGCCCCATAGAGAGGATGACACACTCTGACTCAGGTTCTCAAGCCAAAGGCTGTTCAAAGCGTGGATTGTGGTCCACCTCGCCTTCCACATTAAAGTCACTTTTCTAGCATTCCAAAAGTTCTTTCACAGTTCAACAAACAGGTCCTGTAGGTCTCCCTCTAACAGACTCAGACCTCTCAAAGCTTTAACAGTACGAATGGGTCTCCCTCAGCCCGGGCTAGGACCTCTCAAACACAGCACTTGCCGCAGGGGTTCCCTTTGCAAAGCTTACTTCACATTCGATAGGGGTTCCCTCCCCCTAACTTTTCCCACTCCCGGTCTCCCTCAATCGGGCTTGGACCTTTCACTAATGTTGAAGACATTTGAATGTGTGAGGCTCTTTCTACAGACCACCGCAGGACCACTTCGATCTTCTCTTCAGCTCACACTCTTTAGTTTCTTGCCCCAGTGTCTCTTGGTCTTGGTAGTTCGGTACCATAACCACAAAGATTCAAAGAAATCTTTCTCTCCAAGCATTCACTTTTACACTTCACCTTTTGCCAGGGTGAATCTTGACCATTACGCATTCTTTAGGCTCACATTCGAATAGACACTGTCGTATGCTGGACCACTCTGTTATACTGTATCACTATTATTCATCTCTTGCTTACTTCAACTAACTGACTTTGTTGGTTTCTTTGTTCATATCCCTGATTTGGGAGCCAAGGATGATACCACAGCTGCGGCTTCACCTCCCCGACTCGGCCATTCACCCAGGAGAGCTGCTGGTATCTTTCAAATGCAAAGTTGGAGGCACTGTTCTCCTTTGCTCTTTCCTCTCAGGGGTCTCCCTCATCCAGTCCCGGACCCCTCCGTAAAGTTTTTTACATGGGTCTCCCTCAGTCGGGCTCAGACCACTCTTCATTTGCAAAGTTTTAAAGTCTTCATGACTGTGAGGATTTGGAATGCAGACACTTAAATTTCGTTTCTAGCATGAAAATTGAAGAAGTTATGGACGTTTTCGTGGAGGTTGTTTTTTTTCCAGATAGGGGCAAATTGTAAAATAAGGATGCGTTTTTAAAAAGACAAACAGGATTTCTTACACTAGGGATGGACTATGAAGATACAAACTACATGACAGCACAGCCACCAGAGCAGGATGTCTCTGGATGGTTTTTGCCTGCCGAGACGCTCGCCTTCTTCAGAAAAATATATGTCAGCGCAAAGATCGGTTTAACACCACTAGTACAGAGGATAATAATAGGGATGAGATAGAGAGTTCAGGCAGTTAAAAATATTCTAACAATGCAGTTCTGGATATAAGAGAGGATGGATTTAGATAGGGATGACTAATGACAGTAGATATGCTAGTGATAGTCCTATACTAAGGATACTCACTACATAGGTTTGAACAGAACCGTCAGGGATTCAGGTGAGTCAAGATTTCTGGACAGGAATTCTGCTGGGCACACCGGACTGGAGAGCAACGCACTCTGGTCTGCAATCAGCAAGGCGCTCTGGTCACCGCACGGTAGGACTGAACTGGATCTGCAATGGCTCTCTGGTCTCAGCACGGCACAGCTCTACTGGGTTGGGTCCTTGGATTCTGGCAATAATTCATAGCAGGAAAGAAGTTACAGCACAGCCAGCTGTCTTTGGTTCCCCTTAGAGGTCTGGGGTAAATTCTGGTTTCTGGAATTTTAAGGACCTAGCTCAGAGGGGTTCAGCTATAGAAATGGGCCTTTCTGCTTGCCAAGTTTCGGGAGTCTGGAGCAAGGGAGATGTCAGGTCCTCTGGCGGGTGCTCCGCCAGCAATCGGTTGGTGGGTGAATCTGTGTGTCTCTCTAAGCCCTCAGCTGTCTCTATTTATGCGTTTAATAAAGAGGCGTGTATGCTGAATTATCCTAAGCGCACCCCCTAGGTAGGCTATTGGCTGGAATCCGCTCTCTCCCTTGATTGGAGGAGACAACAGTGTGTCACCATGATGATGGGGTTTTATGAGTCAAAACATCCTCCCCTTTGCCTTTTGAACATGAAATCTACTTTAGGTATAATACCTATTTACATGTGTGCAATCTTTATCCCAATAACATACATAGATCACATATTTTATGGAACAAACCCTCTTCCAAGCTCCATTGCTGTGGGATCTTGGGTCTGGTTTGACAGATTTTCCCACTTTTTGTCCGGGACACAATATCTAATTTGTCCAAAAATTGGTACATATGTACGCATTGTCTATGGGCATAAGTGTGTGAAGTTTCATGCTTCTGACATAAATACTTTTGCTACAAAACCAGAATTTTCACTGTGCCTTCCCAGAACATCGAGTTCTGGCATCTTTTAAAATGTGCACCCAAAAATCACATTAACAATGCTATTAATTCTATAATTTTGACAAATTCGCACAGTCCTTTATCAGTCTTTTTCAAAAATATGATTTCTGTGCTTTGTGAATCCACAAGTGACTGTCCCCATCTCCTTTCCTCCTGGCAGGTCTGAAGCAATCTGCCCCCTTCCTTCTGGGAGAGGCCACTTTTGACACTTCACAATCTGCATATCTTTTCAGCCAAGGAAGGTCCATTGTCTCTTTCTGGTGCAGCCCAAGATCTCCTTCCCTGACTTCCTGGCCTTGGTGGGAAGCAGGAGAGAGATGCCTTTTGTTGGGGGGAGGCTGTGGAACTTGTTGGGTGGCTTTGAGTCAGCTTAAATTCAATGTAATTTTCTTACATTTTTCTTGGTTTAAAACAAAACTTGCAATTTTCACACAAGCAGCTCAAACTCTTATTCCAGCTTCTAAACCAGGGAAATTAAATAGTTACAACCTAGGTTCCTCTTGATAACAGGTCACTTAATTTCCAGACATTTGATTTCCATTGCACAAGTTTAAACTTCTGATGCAAACTAATGACAGCTGTCATACAGGCGGCCGCTGGTACTGCACCCATATTTTGACAGATTTTCACAGGCAGGCACACCTTTTACTGTGGATATTTTGATGACAGATTCCGCTTTCCATGACATTGTAGGTTCATAATGATTTCTTAAAGGAGCTGACGGGTAACACCCAGCAAGGATATTGGATGTTTTGTGGTGTTTTGTACCGGTATTTTGTCGGGCTCAGACCCCTCTTCATTTGCAAAGTTTTAAAGTCTTCATGTCCCAGAATGCACTTTTCTTATTTTGCTCCCACTTCGACAGCTCCCCTATACAACATTCCAGGGTTTTGGGAGCTGCATGAGGGAAAGGGGATAGCGTGTTGAGGTTAGGGTCTTGCCACCTGCCAAGGCCTGGGCTTTTCTGTTTTGGAGCTCTGCTGTGGGCACTTCCAGGTAACCCTCAGCTGGCCATGGTTTGGCTCCTGGAGTTAGAACTCCCTCTCCACACAGCAGCCTCCCCTGTAATCAAAGGCCCAGCAGTTAGGCAGTCTTTCTTCCTCCAGGCCATCCAGGTACTCTCCAAGTCGAATTCTCTCCTCTCAGCCTCTGTGCAGCATCCAGCATTCCCAGCTCCCTGAGAGTGTGTCTGTGTATTCCACCTTTTATACTTCCTGGGATAGTTAACAGGTTTCAGATGGGAATGATTGTAAAGGGAGGCCTGACTTTTCCTGGCCTCATTACTGAGGCGAAATGGCCACTGCCCATAGGAATCCCTGGTGCATTCATTTTTATGGGTGATCTTCATAGCTCCCTCATGCCTCTTCTTCATCCCAGTGGTTTGGTAAATGGGATTTCTAGAGTGGAGGTAGGAATTGTCGGAGTTGTCGTTTTTTCGAGAGGTGGAACAATTATGTTGTTGTGAGATATAGGGTGTTGTGTTTGTTCTCCTATGCCTCCCTTTGATGTGGGTACCTATTGAAATTGGGGAGGGGACAATGGGACAAGACTTGCAACAACCTATACAGGTGGAGGAAGTGTTGGGTAGGGCTGTGTTGTGAAGAGAAGGATTTAGCGTCTTTCAATCGGATGTCTCACGCCCACTCCCAGAGGACCCCTTACCCAGTTGATCCTACCGCACTTGTCCACCCCCAGGGTCTGGAGCCAAAGGCGATGGCCGTGGCCTGGCAACCTGAGCAAGAGATCCCCAGGGTCTAGATAGTGAGAGACCCGTTGGTTTCTCACAACTAGATCAACAATTGTCAAGCATAAAAAGCAGTTTCTAGAGTGATCCCTCATAACTCAAAAATGGAGGATGCGCAAGGCACATGTCATTTCAGGATGGAGCTGCCACCAGCCCGTACCCTGCTCTGTGGGCCACACACAGGTGCCCAAAAACATACACTAGGAGTACAGGTTCGTACTCCCACCCATGGGTGCCATAAGGGTATCCCAAGAGTCTGTTCGCCAAACCATATACAGGAAGAGCCGCACTGCCAGGAGTCACACATGAACTCCTGCATGGATTCAGAGGCCCTGTCCTTCTGATGCATTTCAAGCATCACAGTCACCCCCCCCCAGACTGAGGTTAGGGTGACTAATCTTCCACGAGATAGACACCCTCATCCAGACGGTCAACATACCTTCTGAAAAGGCCATCTGTATTATCATGACTCTTCCCTGGTCTATGCTGTATGGTGAAGTCTAGCCCTTGCAGGCTAATGGACCATTGGAGCAGTTTTCGGGTTCTAACCCTTCATCGGCATAAACCACTTCAAGGGCTTATGGTCTGTTTGGACCTTGACGGTAGACCACGTAAGGTAGGGCCTGAAACGCCTAAGGCTCCAAACTATACTAAAACATTCCTTTCAGCAGTAGCCCACCTAAGTTCTCTACCCTTGAGTTGTCTACTGATGAATATGATCGGATGTTCTCTTCCATTGTCATCTAACTGTGACAAGACAGCTTCAATTCCGGTGTCGCAGGCATCAGTTTGAACGATAAAGGGCTTGCTGTAATCAGGCACGCACAACACAGGTGCACTACACAGACTTTCGTTCAACCCATTGAAGGCCCTCTGACAGTCTTTAGTCCAATTAAACTTCCTTGGTTTTTTGGGCGAAGTCAGAGATGTCAGGGGTGCAGCTATAGTCCCATAGTCTGCCATGAAGTTGCGATATCTCCCAATGAGGCCCAAAAAGGCTCCCACCTGGGTTTGAGTAGTGGGAGTCTCCCAGTCACGTACATTCTGTACTTTACTGGGGAGAGGTTGGATTTGACCCCCTCCTACCTCATGACCAAGCTATGTGACTTTCCCCTGAGCTATCTGGCACTTGGTGGCCTTGATAGTGAGGTTAGCCCTTTTCAAGGCCTGCAGCACTTTATCCAAGTGAGTCAAATGCTCCTCCCAAGTGGAAATGTAGATGGCGATGTCGTCTAAGTAGGCCACACAAAAGGCCTCCAGCCCACTGAGTGCATGATTGACTAAACGCTGGAAAGTGGCAGATGCATTTTTCAAACCAAAAGGCACGACTCTACACTGGTAGAGGCACTAGGGTGTTGAAAATGCTGTCTTTTCCTTGGCATGGTCCGTCAGAGTTATTTGCCAATAGCCTGAGGTAATGTCAAAGGTGCTCACAAATTTGGCAGCACCTATGGTGTCCACGAGCTCATCAGCCCTGAGCAATGGTTGGTGACGGCATTGACTCCTCTGTAATCCACACAGAACCGCCAATCCTTGGTACCAAGATGACCAGCCAAGGGCACCTCATGTGCCAAATGCAGCAGGAAGGGCCTGTAAACCTGGGGTACCACCAACCTCTTGAAGGCACCAGGTTCAGACTTAGTGGGCTCACTAACAAGGAGATCACCCTCCCAATAAATCCGGAATGTCCTAGGCACTTCTCCCTGTGCCTGGGGCAGGGCCTGTTTCCTCGGACCCTTGAGAGAGAGTGGCACTCTCTCTAACCTTTACAGAAGTCCGCCCGGGAGGGTCCCCATTTAGCTAACAAGCATTGAAGGTCGGGGTGGTCCTCTGGGTTGAGTACCTCTCCCACAGAAGACTCTTCTGGCTCTTCTCTCACAGGAGTTGAGGCTTGAGTCCAAATTGGATCCAGCCCGGCCAGAGCATGAATCCCAATGGGTGCTGTGGGAGCAGCAGGAAGAGAAGGGGTCCCTTTCGCAGAGGCGACCTTCTTGCTCTTCCTTCATCGGTGTGCCTTCGGTTTCCCCATCGGTGAGGGTACTAGACTAACAGCCGGACCCAGTGTGACCTGTGATCAGGTGACTGCCGCAGCAGTCATGGGTAGAACATCCGCGATCATCCTCAATTCTACAAAATAATTTCCCAACAAAATGTTAGCAGGCACGTTGTCCTGAACCAGGACAGGAATCTTTGCTGTCTTGTCTCCAATCGTAATGTTGACTAAGGCTACAGGTGATAATTTGGGAGGCCCACCAGCTAGTCTGGTGGTTCTCAGAGGAGCACCTACATAGTCCTCTTGCTTGAGCAGGGTCCTGTCCACCACCGTCATGCTTGCCCCAGTGTCTCTTAAGCCAGTAGGAAGCTGGCCATTCAAGAGGACACTTCTCAAAGACCTATGGGTGTTTTGTGGGATTGTCGCCAGTACTTCCGCGTACTGGTCCCAGGCCCGAGGGACACTATGGAAATCTCTTCATGGTCACCAAATGTGATCCCAGTAGAGGAGGGGAGGACAGTGGGACTACATTTTTGGGAATTAGGAGAGAAAGGTTTTGGTTTATTCGACTGTGATTGCTTTTGTGACTCCTCAACCTTCTGAGAGGTCGCCTTTTCTTTGTCCTTCCCAATGGAGCCCTTAGGGGTCACCCGATGCCAGCCTGGCCAGCTTAAAGGGATCTAAACTGTTCTGGTCCGCAACATACTGACGCAGCTCCGGTGAACAGGCTTCCTGAAAAATGCTCAAAAAACAAAAGGTACGACAGCTCAACAAACGTTTTCACTTTGTAACCATAAATCCACCTCATCATGTTCATGTGCGCAGCACTCACCCAGTTAAGTCAAGACACATTCTCTTGTTTCTTAAATTCCCTGAACCTTTTAATGTATTGGGTCAGTGTCTTGCCAAACTTGGCAATTAAAGCAGACTTTGTGCACTCATACTGACTCCTTTCTTCCACACTCAGTTTCAGAATACAGTCATATCCAGTCTGAGGCACTCTGCTTAACAAACACTTAGCCCAATCTCTCTTATCAACATCATGCATTCCACAAGCCATCTTAAACGCTTCAATCCATTGAAGGATATCAGAACCCTCCGAATACACACCCACCAAATCTTTCATTAACTTGGTGGCTGGGGACCTGACACTCAAAACGGGTTTCGCTGAAGTCTCCACTCTAGCTTTCTCTAGCTGGATTCGCTGACATTCAGTGTCCTTGTCTTTGAGCTCAAGATCCCTATCCTTTAGTTCCAGATGCCTGGCTTTAAGGATCACTTGTTGTTCCAACTCCTCTATCTAAAGCTCAGTTTCTATTTCCAACTTCTTTTATTCAAATGCCAACTTCATCCTTAATAACTCAAGTTCCAGGGCATTCCCTGAAGAAACATCGCTGGTGGTCGGAACAGAGGCAGCAGGAATGGTGGCGTTCCCAGAATCAGATTCAGTAACAACCGCATGGGCGGAGTCCTCATTGGTTGCATTCCCCCCTTCAAGAGATTCACAATCAGTCTGGTAGTCCACTAGGGCAGCTATCAGCTCAGCCCTAGACCTATCCACAAAGTCTAATTCCCTGGCTTCACAAGCACTCTGGAGAGCCTCTAAGCTCATCCGAGTTAATTTACCATACACAATAGATTTCATTGCTTGTAATGTAGTTATCTTGTGCACAACTAAACCTCAATTCAACAAAGTGTAGATATTTTGTAAGAGGCAAGGTTATACACATTTCTTAAAACCATAAGCATCCCACCATCCCACCGCTGCCACCAGTGTACAGAAATGCACTGGGTCGGGGGAGTGTCTGTACTCCTGCTCTCTATACAGTACAGTGTAGTCCCAAAGCACCAGCAAAGGAATGTCTACACACTGTATTAGTTAAAATACAGTCTTTATATAAATAAGGTTCAAGGTTATATACACAATCACGATAATACACGTTGTGCTCCGACAATTCTAAAATAGTAAATATATACAGTTCTAGGTGGTACCACGATTACTCTGATTTCATTAAAATGCATCAACTGTACTCAATTCAAATAGCACACGAATCAACACAGCAAAACAATATAAACCACAGACTTAGGAGGAAGACAAGTTGTTTAGACAATTGACAGAATACTGAGCCCCTTACGTCAGGGACAGTTCTGTATGAGGATCCCCCCACCTGGGCAACCTGGAAATGAAGATGCACTACAAGCCCAGTCCATGTATTGTCTATTAGAGTCTTGTCTTCTTCTATAGGTCTGCAACGCAATGTAGCTTGTGTTGTAGAGTTCTTCGTCGGGGAATCGATGGGCCCTTCTTGAGTGCACTCCCTTTCAAGTGGGAGCCACGGGTCATCGAACATCCGAGATGAAGAAAGAATGAATGTTGTCATTGAGGCAGCAGCTTCAGTCCTTGCGGTGCTCATAGATGAGTGATCAAAAACATCCTGCAACAGTGGAGGCATGTGGTGCACCTCGACAACGATGGTTCGTTGCTGCAAAGAGTTAGTGTAGAACTTTGGCCCAGCAAGGGCATCGGTCATCGGCGTCTTCCGTCAACGAGTGGGACGTGAACGCGGCTGGCTTCAGTAGCTTTGTCAGCGTCTCTGAGGTCTTCGGGTGGCAGGAAACCCACCAGTGGATTCTCCTCGGTCGCCGACGACCTTGACTTTCTCCAGCAGGACGAAAGCAGTGGACGAGGATGAACAAGGGAGTCCTTGGATCAAATGTTTTTAGGCAAAGGGAGCACAGCGGCTCCGGTCGGCAATGGCGATCGGCGACGGTGGATGGCTGTCTGATGCTTTTCTTTGTTCTCCTCGGCAGTCCCCTTCTCTGGTTGGCAGCCTTTTGTAGGTCTGTCTACCAGGGAGCTTTGGCAAAGATCAGTTGGAGCACAATAGTCCCTTGTAGCTCGGGGAGAGGTCTCCTTACTAGGTCCTCTCTTGGATCAGTTCTTGAAGACACAGCAGCTTTTCAGATTACACAGAAGGGACCAGCAGCTCACCTTCTTCTTCCGGCCCGGCTTCGAGAGTTAACATCAAGTATCAACTTCAGCTTCTGAACTGAATTTCTAGCAGTGAGAGGCCCCCAGATATTCTCTCCCATTCACTCCGCTGGATCACACTGAAGCAATCAGGCGCACAGGCCATTCTTCTCCATCCAGACACTCACAACCCAAAATATGGATTCGGACAAGTACTCTGCCATTCAGCACTACACATTGCATTCATACCAGTTTCGGGCTGGCTTTCTCGGTCATTGTGTCAAACACCAGATACTAGACACCCACAACACAGAATGTGTATTCGTCACACACTCTATTCACCCAGGTCCCACCCCATGGGCGTACCCACAACATACGGTCATTGGAAAGACTCCAGACAGTCTAGTCGTCACTTCCCCACACTATCATATATGGAACTTCCACCCAACAGCCAGTCAAGGGGAAGGGAGAGAGTCAGAGCTTCCCAGGATTTAGTAAAAATCAAGGTAACAGGCGAAGGACGGCAAGAGGCCACTGGGGCCATCTGGTCTCCATCAAGAATCCACTGATTCCAATGACAGGGCCTGGACATCCCAAAATGGAGGATGTGCAGGGCACATGTCAACTCAGCACAGAGCTGCCACCAGCCCATTCCCTGCTCTGTGGGCCACACACAGGTGCCCAAAAACATACACTGGGAGTACAGGGTTGTTCTCCCACCCATGCGTGCCATAAGGGTATCCCAAGAGTCTGTTCACCAAGCCAAATATAGGAAGAGCCGCACCGCCAAAAGTTCCACATGAACTCCGGCATGGAAAACAAGTCAGAACATACATGATAAAGCAATAAAGGACAAGGATTCAGAGGCCCTGTCCCTCTGATGCATTTCCAGCCTCGGTGTTGACGAATCAGGCACGCAAATGTGCCTGATTTGGGTTTCTGGAGTGTTCTTCGTAGTGACTTTTTGGGCCTTTCTGCTCTCACTAGTGAATCGCTTATATCCTTATCCCTCTTGTATGCCATCATCGGCGGCTCTGGGAAGAGCAGGTGTAGGGTGGGCTCCAGCTTGATTACGTCCCAGTTTCTTTTGATTATTTTGCTCACCTGATAACTCTGTGATGAGAATTTGAGTGGATGTATCAATTCTGTGCTCTCTTATTTAGTGCCTGGTTTAAGGAGGTCTTTTCTCCTGCGAGATTTTGATCAATGTGTGGCTTTTTGCAGGATATCAGAAGGGTACCCACGTACCTTAAACCTCTCTGCCATAAAATCATAGTCTTTCTGTAGGGATTCCGTGTTTGAAAATATCCTTTTTCATCTTAGGAACTGGTTGTAGGGTAGGCTTTCTTTAAAATGTTTTGGATGGAAACTGTTGAAATGGAGAGTATTATTCACGTCTGCATGTTTCCTGTAAATATTCGTCAGCAGACCTCCCTCTGTAAATCCGATCATTACATCAAGGAAGTTGTTATTAGGTTCCCCTACTTTCACGGTGAATTTAATTTGGTCATGGCAATTATTAAGATAGTCAAAGAACTGGTCCAGTTAAATTCTCGCGCCTTTCCAGATCGTGAACACGTTGTCTACATAGCGTCTCCAAAACACCAATTTAAACGACCAATGTTGGTTTTCTAGGATGTATTTTGTCTCGAAATGGAACATGAAGATGTTGGCATGTGTTGGTGACACCGAAAATCCCATGGATTTACCAGATATCTGCAGATAGAACTGACCTTCATATCTGTAAAGAATTAGTTGATGTAAAGAATTAGGTTGATCAATTCCATAGCAAAACCTTGTGTTTCTGAACTTCTCCGTGTTTCAATAAGAACCATTCCATAGCCTGAATTCCCTCCGCATGGGGGATTCATGTACAGAGGCTGCTCACATTCAAGGAAAATAAAATAAGTTTTGTATCTGTAAGATCTAATTCAGTCAAGAGATGTAGGAAGTGTGAAGTATCCTTTCCGGTAAGTACAGGTGTGTTGTACCAAAGGTTGCAAGGCAAGATCCAGGTAGATGGCTAGTGGGTCAAACACACTTTCTGTTCCGGCCACAATTGGTCTAAATGATGGATTAGTCAGGTTTCTGTGAACTTTTGGAAGCGCATAAAGCACTGGGGTTACCAGAGACTTCTTAATGAGAAAATCTGCTGAACGTGTTGCTATCCATTTTTTTTTGTGTGTTTATCGAATTTATTGATTTTACAAAAGAATGTTTCTGTTTCTGAGTTTGCTTCGCAAAATCAAAATTTGATGCAATTTCATATTTCAGTGATGTCGGTTGGCCGCTACTCGATTTCTTCTTTTTCTGGCACAGCAGGTTGGATTTCTGCTTTAAGGCATTCTGCCAGGGCTGCTTCTAGAATCTTAGCTGTCGCAATTGTCCAGCTGTTTTTCCCCGCTTAATAGTCTATTCCACCAAGTTTCTTCTTCACGTAGAGAGAATGGGTTGAGGAGCAGGTTTACATATGCTTTTCCTAAGACTAATGTTTTCGGGCACTCCGTTAGCAGATGTCGGACTGATTCAATTTTGGAAATCTCTTTGCAGAATCTGCAAACGGTGGTGTTTGATAGTCCCCTTAGCGCTCGAATTTCATTAGTTAGAAGGAGATTTAACCTTGCCCATATAAATGTTTGTCTTAGTCTTTTGTTTGGGAACCTTCTGATGACTTGATCGATGTTGTTAAGTTTTTTGCTTTGCTGTGGGAGGTGGGCGAAAAGTTTGTTGGAATCCGACTTGTCTTGTGTTTCTATCCAATCACATTTGTCCATCTTTTTCTTAATTTTCATTGGGTTTTGAAATAAGTCCTCCTCGGTGCATCCGAATTTGTTCCAGTACATTTTTTTTCTTTGCTGCCCAGGCTAACAGCATTTTGCACTCTCCCTTTTATATTTCTTGATATATCAGCTTGTGTTGTTGTGCCGAGTCCGGAATGATTGCTTTTCTGTATAGTGACATTTCGTGTGACTCTACTGTTGCTTTTAGTGATAGGAGTCCTAGTTCTCTCCTTATTGCCAGAATAGCAGTTGATTTTGGAAGTCGCATCACTTCTCGCCAGAAGTATCCCTTCAGCTTTGCCCAGAGGCCCGATGGGATCGTAGAAATGCTTCGCCTCCATATGTCAAGGATGGTACCACTTTGGCCTTGTAGAACTTTATCACTGGGTTCATTTAAAAGCGCCCAAACTTTCTGTCCATAGCTCATGCCTGAGCAGTGAGTTGCTGGGTTTTTTCCCATAGGTGGCGCTGCATTTTTGCTTTGTTACCCGTGCTGTCAATCATTACTCCTAGGTACCTGAAATCTTTGACGATTTCGATTTTGATGTTATCTAGTTTCCAACGGTGTGTTTTTTTTTCTAGTTGTTGTTTTCTCGAGGATCATAATCTTGTTTTTTTTAATGTTTATCTCGGGGTTGTTTTTCGAGATGTAGTTGGCCAGGTTGTTCAATTGGCGTTGCAACCCGATCGGGGTTTGATCCAGAAGAATGATATCATCTGCGTAGAGAAGCCTTGGAACCGTGGTTTCTCCTATTTTTGGTGGGAAAGTTCTGAGCTCTTTGCCTGAGTCTTTATAATCTCTGAGAAATGCTGTAAATAGAACGGGCGCTAGGGGGCACCCTTGCACTATGCCTCTATTAATCAAGATTTCGTCTGAGAGGGCACCGTTTTGGTTCAGCTTCACTCTCATTGTCATTTCCGAATGGAGTGCTTTGATGGATTCTAGGATTTGATTCAGGCACTCCCATGATTCCAATTTAGACCATAGTAGGTGTCAATTGACAATGAGTGTAAGTTGTAGATTGGGCACACAGAGGTGCTAAACCATACTCGCTCACCTTGGCGATAGAAGACTCCAATTAGAAAACCCAAAGCAGATAGGAAGATTTCCCGGAACAAATCCTGACACCTCCGCCCGAGGTAAAGTAACCCGGGTGAGGAGACAGGACTCCCAGGGAAACCCTCAAATGGGAAGAAAACCCTGGACGACTTCCACTCGAGATGGTCCGGTAGAAGGAAGTGGATTGGATGGCTCCGGCAGGAACCCTCAAGAATAACCCCGGGAATCTGGTCTGCAGAGTTGAACAAGGGGAAAAAACAGGGAAGAAGGTTTAGAGGAGAGAGCCAGGTAAGAAGAGAAATTAGGAGGTAATGGCAAGCTTCTCACCATCCGAAGATGGATCAGGAGTGATTATCCGGAGCTTCGTGGAGTAGAAGAGCTTCGGGAGAATCTAGATAGGGATAGACGGGAATAAGAAACTAGGGTAGAGGCACGAGAACCCCTAAAGATTGGGAAACTTACTCAGCTGGAGGGAAGGCAGAGACGGGAATCAATGGAGAGAGATCCGTGGAACCGGCTGCGAGCGGGATTAGCGGGAAAGGCGAAACCGGAGAGACGGCTCTGCAAAGGATCGTAAATACAGGTAAGTCAGAACTGTTAGTTTGAGAGAAAAAGGAGTTTTAGGAGAGAGAGAGTAATCCAGAAGCGAACTCACGGAGCGCCAAAGGCAGAAGCGACGCAAAGTGCCGGTCGCTTGGTTTCCGTATAAAGGGTCACATGATCTCCATGCCGCACGTGATCGCCTGTTCGCACGGCAAGGGAGCGTGCAACAACTAGACAGCTACTAGCCGGATGAGGAGAACAGGAAACTTCCCGCACAGCGGGATGTGTAGTCAAGGCACTGCACAAGCGGGTCCGAGCCCATAGGGACCACTTGCGGCGATGTGTAACAGTATGCCCCCTCCTCCGGGAGGGCGCCCCGGGTTTACCTGGATGAAGAAGAAAAAACGCCGTACAAGACGAGAAGCATGAACCCCAGAGGCAAGCTCCCAAGTTCTCTCAGCAGGAGAATAACCCTTCCAGTCAATAAGAAACTGTAAGCGACCACGATGAATTTGTGAGTCACAGATAGCCGCAACCTCATATTCTGGACCATCGTCAGTGAGAACTGGAGGTGGTAGGGATTCCCCATCACGATGAAAACGGTCCTGCACTACTGGCTTGATCTGGGACAGGTGAAAGACTGGATGAATCCGAGACCAGGAAGCAGGTAAGGCAAGACGAACAGCAGCAGATCCGATCTTGGAGAGGACTTGAAAAGGACCAAAGTATTTGGGAGACAATTTGGATGGGACCAAACGACGGGGAAGAAATCTGGAAGACAACCAAACGGAATCCCCAACGGTTAAGTCCTTAATATCATGACGATGACGATCAGCATATTTCTTAGCTCGATCCTGAGCCTTCTGTAACGACTGTCTGGCAATCTTCTGCCCTTCGTGGATATCCGCAACCAGGGAGTCTATACCTGGGCAGCCAGATCCAGAGGGAGACACAGATGGAGCAAAAGAAGGGTGATACCCATAGGTACAAAAGAAGGGAGTGGATTGGAGAGCAGAATGCAGAGAATTGTTGTATGCGAATTCTGCAAACGGAAGTAGTTCCACCCAGTTGTCTTGAGCTGCAGAAATGAAGCACCGTAAGTATCCCTCGAGAGTCTGGTTCAATCGTTCTGTTTGACCATTTGTCTGGGGATGGAATCCAGACGAAAGGGCCCGTTTTACCCCCAAAATGTGACAGATCCGTTGCCAATAGAGAGAGATATACTGAGGACCTCTATCTGACACAATCGTCTCTGGTAGGCCATGGCGAGAAAAGATTTCAGAGAGAAATATCCTGGCCATGAATGGAGCACTGGGTAGCTTTCGCAAAGGGGTAAAGTGCGCCAATTTTGTGAAGTAATCGATCGTGACCATGATAGTAGTCATCTTCGCCGATGGTGGCAGATCAGAAACAAAATCAGTCGAGATTATCTGCCAAGGACGTTCCGGAATAGGCATTCTCGCTAGCAGCCCTAATGGGGGTGAACGAGGAGCCTTAGAATGAGCACAAATCCTGCAGGCAGCAACATAATCCCAGACATCAGATCTCAAATTCGGCCACCAGAAATGCCGCTGGATGAGCTCCAAAGTGGGAAGGACTCCTCTATGTCCAGCAGCGCGTGAATCATGACAAAATTTTAACACCTCCAGTTGTAATGAAGGAATAGGAATCAAAACCTGAGTACCATGAAAATAATACTCCGCTTCCTTGGATAGGTGATGAAGGGATGCCAGGTCTTCACAGAGCATTTTATTAAGTCTGGAAGCTGATTGTATCTCTTGAAGGAAATCGGTAAGTACTGCGATAAAACTAGCGTTGGGAAACATCCTTTCTGGACAAAAGGAAGAAGCCGGGGAATCCTTGCGGGAAAACGCCTCAGCTCTGAGATTATGTCTGCCAGGCCAGTAAACAAACTCTATCCGATAGGGTAAAAAAAAATATGCCCAACGCGCTTGCCTGCTGTTAGTGGTTAAGCGTTTTGAAGAACCTTGAGGTTTTGGTGGTCCGTACGCACCAAGACTGGAAAGGGGGAACCCAAAAGCAAATGTCTCCATTCCTCAAAGGCGCGTTTGATGGCCAACAGTTCCTTCTCAAGTACCGAATAATTTGTTTCAGCAGAACTAAACGTTTTGGATAGGTATGCCACTGGTATCTCCTCGCCATGCGCAGAGGACTGTAGGAGCACAGCCCCTAACGCATTTTGGGAAGCATCTGTTTCAACTATGAATTGTTTAGATTGATCCGGATTGATCAAAACGGTCTCGGATGTAAACAGCTTCTTCAGAATATCAAATGCTTTCTGGGTTGCTTCATCCCAGACAAATGAGACACCTTTCTTGAGAAGGCGAGTCAAGGGAAGGATGATTTCAGAGAAGGATGGAATGAATTTCCGATAAAAATTGGTGAATCCCAGAAACCTCTGTATGTCTTTTATTCCTGTTGGACTGGGCCATTCCACTACTGCAGAGATCTTTCTTGGGTCCATGGCGGTTCCCAGGGACGATAGAACAAAGCCTAAATAGGTGACCTGTCTTTGGTGGAATTCACACTTAGATGCCTTGCAGTAGAGATGATTGGATTGAAGGCGTTCGAGTACAGTATTAACATGATGGATGTGTTTGTCCTGGTTGTTGGAGTATACGAGAATATCATCGAGATAGATGATCACATAGCGGAATAATACGTCTGCGAATAAGTGATCCATACATCTCTGGAATACTGCTGGAGCATTCACTAACCCAAATGGCATTACGTGGTATTCATAATGTCCGAAAGGAGTGCGGAAAGCGGTCTTCCACTCGTCTCCGGGTGCGATACGGATGAGATGATATGCACCACGAAGATCTAACTTGGTATACCATGAAGCCCCTCTAACGGCTTCCACAATGTCAGTGATAAGTGGCATTGGATACTTGTCAGCGGTAGTAATCTTGTTGAGACCACGATAATCTATACATGGACGGAGCTCTTCTGAATCTTTTTTGGGAATGAAGAAGAGTGATGCCCCTGCAGGAGACACTGACTCAGAAATAAGACCATTCCGCAAATGGGTTTGCAGGTAGTCCTTCAATACGGCCTTTTCTCTTTGAGAAAGAACATACATACGGCCAAAAGGTATGGGTTGATCGGGAAGCAGATCAATATGGCAGTCATCTCTTCGATGAGGAGGTAGAGTAGGAAATTCCGGATTATCAAACACGGATCGGTAGGGTAGATGACAGTCAGGAATCTCAAGTTGATTGATGGAGGATACAGCGGGTTTGAGTGTCTGATCAGAAGGTATTCGGATTCCTACTGAATCATGAGAACGGCAGTGATGGGCGCAATAGTCCGATCCTAAAAACAAAGTACCAGCAGTCCAATTTATGAACGGATTATGTAATCGTAGCCAAGGGAGTCCAAGGATGATTGGGTAGTGGGCAGTCCTTATGACATCAAAAACCAACATTTCCTTATGACCCGAGATAGAACAGCTAAGTGGAATAGTCTGTTCTTTAACAGGTCCGGAACTCAAAGGTGTACCATCAACTCCCTGTATAGGAGTTATCAACGTCTTTTGTACCTGAGAGATACTGTGCACTTTTGCCCACTCCACATCGACGTAATTACCGGCTGCTCCACAGTCAATTAGCGCCGGAATACCTGGGATAGTTCTTTCTGACAACTGGATGGAAAGAGAGACGACCACCATGGACTGGTTGGTGAGAGAATCGTCAAGAGACATACTGGTCACATACGGGGAAGAATGTTGTTGGGCACTTACCGGTCTTCCCCTAACGGTAAGGCTTTGGAGTTTCCCGACTTAGGGAAAGAAGGGCGGCGAGGGGGAACCAGATGACAGTCTTTCAACACATGAGCCAAAGATCCACAATACATACATAGTTTCAATAACTTTCTCCTCTCCCTTTCGGCAGCCGTAATGGGTCCACGGATGGTCCCAATTTGCATGGGTTCTTCAGTTGAAGACAGAATTTTTTGAAGAGAATGGGAATGATCCAACTGAAGTCGTGTTGTTCCTTTCCCTTTCTTCTTTTCATATGTCCTTTCATGCATACGGTAATCAATTTGCATGGTTAGGGTGATCATGTCGGCCAGATTAGCAGGACGAGGAACTTTAGATACCTCATCTTTGAGTTCGTCTGTAAGACCTCTCCGAAATAATGTAAGTAGTCCTTCATCCGGCCATCCTAGTTCAGAGGAGAGTTGTTTGAACTGAGTGATGTACCAGAGTATTTCTTTGTTCCCTTGTTTGAGATCTAGAAGGCGTTCTTGTGTGGCAACTGCTATCTCCTTTCTTCCAAACATGGTTTTGAGGCTGTTAGTAAAAGCAGCGTAAGAATCGAGAATCACATTGTTGGACGTAACTAGAGGGGTTGCCCAAGCTAAGGCTGGCCCAGAAAGGCGTGAAATCAGGTAGCCAACCTTATCTTTGTCGGTCGGAAAAAAGCTGGGTTTGAATGTAAATTGGACGGTACAACTGTCAAGATATTCTTTTAATCTGTAAGGGTCACCATCGTACATAAGGGAATGCACGGATGACGGGGGGGTAGCGGAAAACACCCTGTCTACTTGATGACGTAGTTGAGCATTATCTTGTTTCAGAGATTGGACTTCTAATGACATGGCCTGCATGGCCGCCATTAACTGCTGCATTTGTTGTTCCATTTGGAATAACGATTGCCAAGAGTGATACTGGTAATATTTTTATGGCGTCGCTTACTGTCAATTCACAATGAGTGTAAGTTGTAGATTGGGCACACAGAGGTGCTAAACCATACTCGCTCACCTTGGCGATAGAAGACTCCAATTGGAAGACCCAAAGCAGATAGGAAGATTTCCCGGAACAAATCCTGACACCTCCGCCCGAGGTAAAGTAACCCGGGTGAGGAGACAGGACTCCCAGGGAAACCCTCAAATGGGAAAAAAACCCTGGACGACTTCCACTCGAGATGGTCCGGTAGAAGGCAGTGGATTGGATGGCTCCGGCAGGAACCCTCAAGAATAACCCCGGGAATCTGGTCTGCAGAGTTGAACAAGGGGAAAAAACAGGGGAGAAGGTTTAGAGGAGAGAGCCAGGTAAGAAGAGAAATTAGGAGGTAATGGCAAGCTTCTCACCATCCGAAGATGGATCAGGAGTGATTATCCGGAGCTTCGTGGAGTAGAAGAGCTTCGGGAGAATCTAGATAGGGATAGACGGGAATAAGAAACTAGGGTAGAGGCACGAGAACCCCTAAAGATTGGGAAACTTACTCAGCTGGAGGGAAGGCAGAGACGGGAATCAATGGAGAGAGATCCGTGGAACCGGCTGCGAGCGGGATTAGCGGGAAAGGCGAAACCGGAGAGACGGCTCTGCAAAGGATCGTAAATACAAGTAAGTCAGAACTGTTAGTTTCAGAGAAAAATGAGTTTTAGGAGAGAGAGAGTAATCCAGAAGCGAACTCACGGAGCGCCAAAGGCAGAAGCGACGCAAAGTGCCGGTCGCTTGGTTTCCGTATAAAGGGTCACATGATCTCCATGCCGCACGTGATCGCCTGTTCGCACGGCAAGGGAGCGTGCAACAACTAGACAGCTACTAGCCGGATGAGGAGAACAGGAAACTTCCCGCACAGCGGGATGTGTAGTCAAGGCACCGCACAAGCGGGTCCGAGCCCATAGGGACCACTTGCGGCGATGTGTAACAGTAGGGCTCGGTCGATCTTGTCGAAAGCTTGTGTTAGGTCGACAAAGGCTATAAAAACCTTCGATTGTTGTGCCCGTGATTTGCTTTTTATGATGTTCAGGAGCATGATGCTTACTGCTGTTCCAATGTTCTTCGTGAAGCCCGCTTGGAACGGGTCCCTGCTTGGAGAGCTTTTAGCCCATCATTGGAAGCCTTCTAGTAAGAGTGAGCCGTAGATTTTCCCAATTGTGTCTAACAAAGCTATCGGGCGAAAGTTGCATAGGTCGGACCTATCTCCCTTTTTGAATATTGGAACAAATGTTGCAGTGGTCCAAGATCGAGGTATCGTCTTTGTTTTGCTTGATTCTTTGAAAACGAGGCTGATGAATGAAGCCCATTCAGCTGGGTGGTTTTTCAGATCGATATTTGTTATCTCTTCTGGGCCAGGTGCTCGACTGGACTTTAGTTTCCGAATCACTCTTTCTATGTCTTCTTTGTTTTAAAGATCTTCCCAGGGGGTGGAGCAGGAGGGCTTGCACGGTGTGTGTGACTGAGCGGGGTTTGGAACAAAGCAGTAAAGTGGATCTTCCATTTTTCGTCACTCACCGTATTGGATAGTGTGTGACATTGTTTTTTGTCAACTGTTTTTTCAAGGGACCAAAATTCTCTGGAGTTTCTCCCGTTTACCTTTCTAAGCATCTCCTCTGAGTTGTGTTGGTAGAGTGTCAAACGATAGCATTTGATCCAGGACGCATATTTCTTTGCCTCCTCTTGGACCTTTCTTTTTATTGAGGCTGATTTGGATTTGGCAACCTGTTGCTTTAATTTCCGTAGGTCACAACGTTTTTCCTCCAGTAATTTGTCATAATGATGAGTCCTCTGCTGTAAGCCCTTTTGAAGTTTTGGGGGACCAGCCTGGAATGGAATCAGTAGGGGTTTGTAGTCGATTTCTAACATTCTCGTCTTGTTCCTTTTTGCAAGTTTCTTTTTATAGTTTGATGTCAAGTCATCTATTCTCTCTACCGTGAGTCGTAGGCGATTTCCTTGGTTTGTCACTTTGACTTTTTCCGCATTGTTGGTTTTAGGAGGCTTGGAGTGGCCCACATTATTTGGAGTATATTATGGTCACTGGCGTTGGTTCTTAGTATCTTGAAAGATGTTACCAGGTTGAGCATTGCCTCAGAGGAGAATATGTTGTCTATGGTTGCTGGTTGGCTACTTCTTTCCCAAGTTGGAATTTGGGACACTTTTGGAGAGGTCTGTTCGGTGTTGTGGATATTTCTCGAGTCCATTCATTTCTGCCAAAGTTTGATACTGTTTGTCGAGGAAAGGGGCTTTAAGTTTGGACATTTTGCATTTAGATCGCCACAGATGATTATCAGCGCAGTTTCAGAATTAGCTTGTATCTTGTCAATTTCTGATTCTATAGTCCTTAAGAATTTCTCGTCCGTTGTTGTGCTGGGGTTCCAGTAGGTTGTTATTATGGCAATGGGAGTTTCCTGGGTTTTCTCTGTTGTTGGCGTTGGTCGGGCCCACTTCACCAGTATAGATTGATGGGTTTGCGAGGCGGACAGTTGTTTTTGAATTGACAAGCCACTACCCAAGCGGACTGCAATCAGAAGGCCGGCTGATGGACGATCTATCGTGCCTCTTATGGCTGGAGAAGCTTTTATTTCATATCCATCCATTACTGGCGTAGTTGTTAGCCAGGTCTCCTGGAGTGCTATGATGTCGAAATCACCCAAGTTGGTTTCTCCAGTTTTCGTCAGGTGCTTGAAGCCACGTGTGTTCCACAAGCCCAATGTTAATGTTGTTGGAGTCGGGTGCTTTTCTGTCGTTTTTTTCAGTATTGCTTCCTTGTCTTCTCTCATTGATGGTTGCTATTTGTTTGCTGGGAGTGATGCTGGTTTCGGTAGCCAGGCCCAGAGCTGTTTTTTTGGGGCAAAGGATAGGGAGTTTTGTTTTTGTTATACCTTTCATTTCTAGTTCTTTAACATGTTTATTGTCCTTCGCCAAGTTGGGTTTTCCTTGGCTTTTTTCCGCATTTTTGGGTTTGTTCCTTTTTTTGCTTGTCTGGGGTTCTGCTTCTGCAAGGCTGGCGTTGATAGCGTCGTAAATTGTTTTCTGGCCGATGATTTGCTTCGGTTCTCGACCTGTAGTGGGCCCTCTGTGTTCTCACTAGTTTTTGCAGAGTATGCTGGTCGTTGTGGTGGGTTTTTGCTTGGAACTCCGTTAGGAGGTAGCCTCTTTGACATCGGTCCTCCATGGCCTCCTTGGTCTGTGATACAGGTGTAGCTTTTTTATGTGTAAGTAGGCTTTTGCCTTCTGGGCTTTGTGGTGGGGCTCCACGAGCGTGATGTCGTCTGGTCTTACATATTTGAGGTCCTTAATGTTTCTTAGGATCTTCATGATTGTCCCTCAGTTTAATGTTACAGATTCAGAGTTTTTCTCTGTTTGTTCTAGCTTAAAGATTTTTGTTGGAGCCGGTTTCATTATTTGCTGATGAGGATCCGGAATTTTTCACTCGAGGGCTCTTGGTAACGCAAGGGGGAGCAATTTGAGGTTCTGCGAGCTGCCACTTTATGCTCCTTGAGTCTTTTTGGGACGTTTCTTCCAGGAGAGTAGTAGCAGACTCTTTTGTCTACTATTCTTGATTCTTGTTTTTCTTCTTGTCTATGTTGCTGTGAAGGTGGACCTGCTTCATGTTGTTTAGTGACAACTGGGACTTTTGGGCATCTTGAGCTTTCCCATAATTTAAAGTCGGGTGTAGCTGAGCTGTTCCGTCTGCGTTTTGTGGGCGACGGTTTTCTGTCAAGTCTCCTCGTGGTGTTTCTATGTTGACAGTTGTTTTATTTCTTACATCTGGTTTGGGGGTACAGTGTAAGGTTAGGTTCATGGAGTTTTTGTCTGCCATAAAATCTTCGATTGATCTTGGAGATTTTTGTACTTGATGCTGTGAGGACTTTTGGATTGTCTGAGTCATTTTTCTTTGCTGAGGAGGTGTAAACAGATTGTCAGTCTGCATCTTCTCTGCCAAACAACTTTTCTCGTATCCTCCCAAGCTCTTCGATTGTATGGCCCTTTTGGTTCTGGATTTCAGGATATACCTTTTGGTCCTGGTAAGGCTACAGCGGTAAGATGGCTTTTATCAGTGATCCGATAATGATACAGGCTTGGTTTGATGGTTTTTGTTTGTTAGTAGCAGCAATTTTAGAGCTTTCTAGTTTATTCTTAACTTTTGTGCGTCCTGTTGTTTGCTTGTGAATCTGTAGAGCGGAGGTCCTGGGAGCGGATCTGTTTGGGTTTCCATAGTTGACTGCTGTTTTTTGTGTCCGTCTGTGTTGTTCATGTGATTGGTTTGGGCGTTTTCTGGAGAAATGCAGGATGATTCATTTACTTTTGCCTTTTCTTCTTTTGCCATAATGAAACCTTCCAAGTAAATTAGTTTAGTGTGCATTAATGCAGAGAGGGTTGTATGGTTCTTTAGCATGTCGTTCAGGGCCTCATATTGTTTCCCGAAAGGAGCTAAGGCAATTGTGATGGCCAACATTATGGTCATCATGTCAGGTTTGCTTGATGGCGTTTCATTTGGAGTCGCGTAGCTTTTGCGATGGTTTCTGGTGTGCTTTGGGCTTGCTCGTGTGTTGGTCTTTCGAGGGCTTGGTTTTGTGAGAGGTAGCTTTCTCTTGGTGCCCGCAATGAAGAGGATTTCCTTGCAGGTCTTAGAATTGTAGGGATCTGCCAGTCCTCTTCTGTTTCAGAGCCAGGAGTTAAGTGGGATTGGTCAATGCATTTGTGCTGTTCCTCCCTCAGGGTAGGCGACAGAGGGTTAGGGGGCAGAGGGTAGAAATCTGTCTTTTCCTCAGCCTCCTTTACCTCTGCTGAGGCAGGGGGTGCGTCATCGAGGAGCAGCATGGATTTGCCGGGGTTAAGGGAATGGTATTGTTTGTCATTGGAACTTCTGGGATCTTATCCTGTGTGTCCTTTGGATCAGACTTTCCTTTTTCAGTTAGCAAGGGCCCTTGTGAGGGGTCCTTGTTGAAATGCTGTAGGAGGGGAGGTCCGGGATCTGGATTATTGTTTATTTGTTTTGAGGGCTCACTGATTTTGGAAGCTGTTTCGCGGACTTTTGGGGCTGGCATGGGATCCATTAGAGCTTCTAAGATCTCGTCATCCGTTAGTTCTGTGAGTACTTTGTGTTTTCTTTTTCCCTGTCTTGAGAAAAAGTCTTTTAGAGAGTTACAAAATGTTGTTTTTAATTGTGATTCTTTTATTGCATCTTGCTTTTCTTGTTTTGTTTTTCGCTGTCCTCGTGTTTTGTTGCTTACTTTCTTCTCTAGCATAGTATTTGAGTGAAGAGTTCTATTGATCTTTACTGTGGTGTTTCTCGCTCTCTTATTTTTTTTATATTTGTCACTCATGTTTTCCCATTCTTCCGCGGGTGTAGCCTGGTACCCAGCAGCCCATGGAGATCTTTCCTCCGTGTTGATAGTAGACTGTGGCTTTTCATGCTCCACTAGGGGTGATCGTACGACTGTAGGGTTCTCTGAGTCAGAAACAGAGGACTTTGTGAGCTGGTCTGCCCGGCATGGGCAGGGCTCTGTGAGAGCCGGGGCTCTTGCGTCCTGGGCTGCGTGTATCTGCGCAATGATCTCTTGTAGTGCCTTTCGGTCTGGAGGCTCTTGTGCCCTCCGTGGGCTCCGCTGGTCTCTAGTGAGGGGCCGTGGCCGTTGCGCCGGCTCCAATTCGCCAGAGCCTCTCTGTTGGCTTGGAGCCTCCTCCAGCTGGTGGAACACCACTGGGTCAACGCGGAGGTTCATCTCATCTGATGCCGGCAGATTTTCTTCAGCGGGTGAGTCTCCTGAGTTCTCTGCAGTTTGGTTTTGTGAGTAGTCGCTTGCCTCAAATGCGCCAGCTCGACCCGCTTGAGCAAGTGCCCTTGCAGTCTGTCCTCCGACCGACTGCACTGGGTACTAGCGGGGAGGTGGTGTCATGGAGCCGAGGCGGCCATTGTTTCATTTTGCTCCCTGTCACGGAGCATTTCCTTCGGCGGGTGGTTGGTGTTCGTTGATGTTTTCTCTGCAGAGATTGGTTCTGATTGAGGACGTTGCTTTGCTGTGGAGTCCTTGTCTGATGGTACGTCTTTTACTTTTATTTGTTGACAATTTTGTGTCAGTTTGGCGGGGCGGAAATGGTCTCCCAATGTGATGGTGCCGTTTTCATGTGGGGACTTCATGCCTGTATTTAAAAGCCCTGGCAGGCGTGGCCTGGCGGTTTGCCTAGATGGTATTTTGCCACACACTTGTAGCATTGGCCGCAAGCTTCTGAGGCGTCTTTTTTCAGTGTCTCCCCCTTCACTTGCTGGTCTCAGCGGCGTGTGCTGTAGTGAATTTTTGTCAGGATCCGTGTTCATTTCGCTCACAGCCTTTCAGTCCTGACAAGGACTGCAAAGACTGCTCTACCTCTGCTCAACCTCCGCGACTGCTCCGCGGTGTCAGGTAGATTTTATGGGTCCTCCCAAAAAATGGCAGTGATGGTAGACAGACTGGAGACTGGAGCGCAGAGGTAGTGTGTACTGCAAATACTGCTCTACCTCTGCTCAACCTCCGCGCTACCCATTTGTAATCCAATGCCTTGGCTATGACTTCTTCAATCAGATTTGGTGGTAAAGGATCATTATCCAATGTGGGATATGTTCTGGGGTCCTGTAGCAAGTTCAAACAACCCTGATGGTCGAGTGAAGTGTCCATGACAATTAGAGCTTCCCCTTAGTCTGCTGGTTTCATCATATTTGATGTCTCTCCTGCCAACTCATTCACAAGTTTAAATTGATGCCTCCTTATATTGCTTTTTTGTTCAAGTTATAATTGATTTTCTTCAGGTCTCTTGAAGTTTTAAGTTTGAACATGTTAAGTACAGGGTGATTGACTTCCGGATGAAATGTGCTTTTTGATTTCATTTCCAGATAGTAAAATGAGATTGGTCTTTCCTGGACCTCTGGTAATGATTGAAAGAAAAATTTCAATTTCACCTTCCTCACTAACTTAAACAAGTTAACTTCCTCCTCAAAATTAGAGGTATTGTTTATTGGTATTTTTATTTTTATTTTATTTTTGTATTTGTATAGCACCTACAGCCCAGAGGCAGCGAGGCGCTGTTTCAAGAAGGTGTCTTAGTTACGTGAACAGAAGGCATTGCATAGGTTACATGGAGCAAGTGCCTTTACATAGTACAGTCATATTCAAGGATACATACAAGGGATTCTTGGTTACATGAGTAGTAGCTTAGTTGTCAGAGTTTGCATGTGTCTATAGATATATAACACGGCTGAATGAGCAGAAGTTTAAAGGTGTACAGTAATCCATTTAGACATATACTGTACATGTGATGTGGCTGGTTGATTGGCAGGGAATCTATGCAAACAACATTGTTTTGATTGCTTTCCTGAAAGTTGCATGAGATTTGATGCTCCTGAGCGTGGGTGGTAGCCAGTTCCAGTTGGTGGCTGCGATGACTGGGAAACAAGATCCCCCTGCACGAACCCTGAAGCTTTTGGGAATGGTAAAACGGTTGGTGTGGATAGTTCTAGTGGGTCTGTTGGTGAGAGGTAGGGTGAATCTCTGAGGGAGGTAACAGGATACAGAATCATGGAGACATTTGTGGGTAAGTGCCAGAGACTTGAAAAGGATACACTCCTTGATGGGTAGCCAATGAACAGATTTCCTCATAGCCGAAATGTAGTCTCTTCTAGAGATGCCGGTGGCTGCTCTAAGAGCATTGTTTTGTACCTTCTGGAGTTTCCTAATGATTCTCGCAGAGGTGCCTAACAGGAGTGCGTTACAGTATTCGAGTCGGGACCCAATAATTGCTCTAGAGATAGTGAGGCAATTTTGTTGCGTTAGGAATGATCTGGCTGCCTTGATAAGTTTCGAGTCATAGGCTGATGCGGAGGCGATGGCGTTAACCTGGCTGACCATGTTGAGGCTAGAGTCTAGGTACACTCCCAGAGTTTTGACTGCATGTGATACCAGGATGGGAGTGTTGTTGATCAGGAAGGAGTTGTATTTTATGCCCAATTTTCTGAGTGTTTCAGGTGATTCGATGAGTTGGAGTTCCTTTTTTTTCACAATTAAGACACAACCAATTTTCGGTCATCCAAGTTTGGATTGTGGCATAGATGGTATCCAAGGTTTTGTGATTAGCCTCATAATCTCCTGAGAGGGGGATAAGGACCTGAGTATAATCAGCATAATTAGTGTATGTGATGCCTAAGGAGTCCAGATAGTTGAATAGCGACCTTGTGAACAGGTTGTAGAGAATAGGCAAGATGCAAGACCCTTTTGGAACTCTGCATTTGAGTAGTTCGGGCCTTGCACTGGCTTGGTCCGAGAAGACCGTCATTGTTCTACCTTTAAGGAAGGAGGAGATCCAGGTGGTGGCATTTGGCGAAAAGTAGGCGGCTGTGGAAAGGTGGTGGCATAGCGTGTCATGGTCGACCAAGTCGAAGGCCGCTGATAGGTCAAGGAGTAGTAGGAGGGCAGGTTTGCCTACATCTCTGAGATCGTCTATCTGCTTTTTAAGGTCCAATAATGCAGTGTCTGTTCTGTGGTTAGGACGAAAGCCTGACTGTCGGAGTCCTAGTAGGTGATGAGTCTCCAGGTATTTCTGGACTTGAAGGTAGGCTGCCTTGTCCAGAATCTTCAACAGGAAAGGGATCGTAGTTATAGGTCTGTAATTTCCCGGGGTGTTTGGGTCCAGTGTGGGTTTTTTCAGCAGTGGATGCGCCCAAACTTCTTTGAGGCAGAAAGGGACTCGGCGTTGATGATTAGGGGGGCCCAAATATATTTTTTTCTCCATAGACTGAATAGAAAAACGTTGCTCACGCCTACATCCCAAAGTGCTGGACGGATTTTCACCAAGTTTGCGCCAGGAGCAGTGGCTTAGTCCCGGAAGTGTTCTTTTGTAAATTTGGTGAAAATACGTCCAGTAGTTTTTTTAAAAAACAGGCAAATTGTAGGTGAAAGAATTAGTGATATCTGTCTCTGCTCCATGGACCCACTTCCCTGTTCAGTCCATGGACAGGCATCCGATTGGCTTAGAGGGCGACGTGATGTCCACAGACATCGGAATCGCCCCCTGATTGGATGGTAAAAAGCATGAAGTGCATCAGATTTTTGGAAACGCCGGCCATATTGGATTCGCAGACATCCCTTCAACAACATTTTTTCATTGAATTCATAGGTTTTAATTAGTGCAACTTAACCATAAAGTGCCTTTACCAAAGATTTTTCATTGAATTTCATAGTATTTTATTAGTGCAATTTAACAATAACGTCCCTTTAACAACGTTTTTTTAATGAATTTCATGGGTTTTTACCAGCGCATGCTATTTTCCTACAACTTACTAATATCATACTTACTCCAATATAGCAACACTTCTGTCCAATTTACAATGTTTCACCTTAAAGCTCTGCCATTTCTGAACGTCTACCATCATTTTTAACACTTCTATACACTTTTTGCAAATTTTTCCACTGTTTGTGCATCCGTCGATGTCCGCGAACGTCTTATGTCATCACAGACCTTCCGGACAGTGCCACATGACAATGCATTTCCAAGCAGCATGATGACGTGTTCACAAAGGCGTCAGCACTTCGTAATCGGGTCTGTTCTTCGAGGACTGTGTGGGACTGCATTTTACAACTGATCTGGGAACTTTCGAACTCAAAATGTACCCTTGCACAGCTCCTACACCTATACTTACTCATTATCCATTAACAATCTAGTACAAAGCACATACTTGGAAGAATATTAGCAAAACTGTTATTACTCTTAAAAAGGAGGACCAACACAACAAAAAAAGCGAAGTATTTCCAAAGACAATGAAGAGGACCAAGAAGATGAGGTAGAGGAAGTGCCTACCTCTAGCACCCAGAGATAATTATAGGTGTGGCAGTTCTTTACCACTGTTGGGAGTGTACCAAAGGCTAACGCTACCAAAGTGAAATGCACTGAGTGCAGAACTTTGAACTCAGTCGCAGACTACCTGGACAGTACTCCTACGGGACCACCTCCATACACCGCCACAACAAATCCAATCACTGCAATGCTCTCAGAAAGGTTATTCCTTTCTTATCAAGTAGTAGGCTGTCATCCTCAACCTCATCTTCCTAATCCAATACCGTAACCACACAGCCTACTTCTGTAAGACACAAAATCCCACCAGCTACCTTGCAAGCAATAAAAGAGGCTGTTGATCCGTATCTTTCGAAAACAACAGTCCTCTGTATATACTGCAACACACCACTCTGCAGGGGAAGCAATTTCAAAGTGCTTTTGAAGATGTTATCGAGGAGCATGAGAAATACTGCCCCCTACCGTAAAAGTAACATACGTGCAACATCTTCCCATGTCCACCTGCCGCTCCATATTAGTGCTTGGTGCCTCTTCCCACCTTTCCCTCACCACCTTACGTTCTAACCTCTCCTGCAAAAAGAAAAGAATAAAAAAAATCAAAAGAAAGGTTCCTTTAGGAACCACCTTTCAAAGTTAAAAAAATAGAACTAAAAAAAAATCTTATAGACTCCATCTACTTTACGTTTTTCAATAAAGTACATTGACTCAATAAGATTTTCCAACATTTCCATTAGCATTTTGTGTTATGCTAATAGGAATAATGTGACGTTCATCCCCGTTCCAGTGACTGCAACAGGGATAATGGCCCGGCACACCAAGTTATCGGCCCAAAGCGGGAACCTGGGGTGCTAAAAAAAAAAATAACGTTCTTCCTACACTGGGACCCCTACGGCATCCCTCTGTAGGAAGGAACATCCCTTAGCAAGATTGCCACCATTGAAAGGGAAGGCGTAGCTCCATACAGAATGACTCTTACCTTTCCATGGCAGCCTGCAGAAGGCGAAGATATTGATATTGATATTTTATTTCTATTGCGCTCGTACACAAGTGTTTCAGAGCGAGGCAAGGGAGGGGAACAGGGGAGAACAAACCAACAATCTTACTAGGCCTATTGACATTGAGAACGCACAAGTGCATTGGACAGGGGAGGGGAAAAGTGCATGGAAGGGGGGAGAAGTGGAAAGTGCGGGGCAAAGGAGAAACAGATGCATAATAAATAAATGCATCAATAAATAAATAAAGGCAACAAACAGTGGTAGTGCAGCCAGCAATTGGCAAGTGCTGGGTTTAAGGCAGCAGACAGGGTAGGTCTGATAAGTGCAGGAAGAAAAACGGGAGGACTGTATGGGTACAGATACAGACCCCAGTGCAAGGGGTGGCCCGGAGCCAGTGCGGGAGGGTGGCATGGTGAGCAGGTACCTGGGCCGGGAGGAAAGAGGGTAGCCAGGTGCACAGTGCCAAGAGAGAACAGATCAGCAGGGGAGAGAGGGGAGCAAAGGCAGAAGCAAAGAGGAAGGTCTTGAGGTGCTTCGGGAACCAGATTGGTTCTCCTCAAGTTTTGGAGTGGCAGGGAGGCTGTTCCAGAGGGAAGCCCCAGCCGAAGACAGAGATCTACCCCCAGCTCATTTCTTTGAAAAACAACTGACCCTGAGGTAGTTAGAGGTGGAGAGCGTAGATCTCGAGAGGGGAGGTATTTGTCGAGGAATAGCTGAAGGTATTTTGGACCCAGACCTCAGAAATCTTTGTGGACACTGGAGAGGGTTTCGAATTTAGTCCTTACATCCACTGGGAGCCAATGGAGAGATTTCAGAGCTGGAGAGATATGGTCCCAGGGCTTGAGGCCAAGGACAAGTCTCGCAAGTACTGTTCTGGACTAGTTGCAGAGGGCGCAGAGTAGAGGCAGGTAGATTTAGAAAGAGGCTGTTACAATAGTCTAACCTAGAGAGAACCAGAGCTTTGGAGACCATGAGCTTCTAGGGGAAGGAGAGGAAAGGCAGAGTACCTCTGAGGAGGTGCAGTAGGAAGGTTGACTTTTTAGAGACATCAGAGATGTGGGCGGAGAAGGAAAGTGTGGAGTCAAAGATGACCCCAAGGTTCTTAGCCTAGCAGGTGGGGGTAGGAGGAGGGCCGAGAGAGGCCAGCCAGAGAGTGAGGGGAAAGGATGGTGAAGGTGTGCCAATGAGGAGGATCTCCGTCTTGCTGGCATTCGGGCAAAGATCATTGGCGACACACCAATCTTGAATGGCAGTTAGGCAATCAGAGATGAGAGAGGGAGAGGAGGTCGCCGAGGGCAGCCTGAAAATTAGTTGATTGTCATCAGCGTTGCACTGGAAATTTGAGCAAAAAATGGCAATGTAGTGGGCGAGAGTTGCCAGGTATTGGTTGAAAAGCCAGGGCGAGAGGTTCGACCCCTGGGGAACACCACAGGTAGAGAGGAAGCTAGATGATAGGAAGGACCCAAGTTGAACCTGGGAGGGTCGATCAGAGAGGAAAGAGGTCAGCCAAGCCAGAGCCCGATCAGTGGTACAGATCAGAGGAACCCAATGTCCATATTACCACAATAACATTTGTTTTCCCTTTCAAACCGATCCCATTTTCGAATAACTTTACCACATAGCCGGTCCCAGGTGGACATGGGCACTTTAACTCCATTTGTCGTCCCTCGTGGTCATGGCCAGTAGCCAGATTGTCCGGGTCATGACCTTATGCCATGACCCAGATAATCTGGCCACTTCCCATGGCCATTGACTATTCCTCAGTCACTACAGGAATATCATTATTTTTGTACCTACATTATGACACTTGTGAAAAAATAATACATGGGCACATTTGCAAAACCATGCTTTAAGGTCCTTGCCAATGCCCCTTGCACGAGTCTGCTGGAAATCTGCCCATGTTTTATTTTTCAAAAGTGTCAAAACGTATGTACATACAATAGTCATATAACTTAGCCCTCACTTTACAAAATACATTCAGACTTTACACAAACATTCAAGGTTGAGTCTATAATAGTTCTGAAAACCTTTGACCACTTTCGTCAAAGGGCAACAAAGTTACAAGCCATCTAAAAATGTTGAGACCCCCTTCTAATTAAGCCCCCTCTTGCTAAATCCCACCAAATTTTTGAAAAACATGTATATCTCGATCTAAAATCTTTTTGCAAACCTTTGTGTAGATTTTTCAAATCGCACCACATTTATAAGTGTTTACATTATTATGGGACCCCTCTAATTTTGTCCGCTCTTAACAGAATCCCAGCAAACTTTGCAAAACCATTCAGAATCATGCAGTTTCAAAGAGTGGTGTCAAAGTTATAAGCCATGCAAAACCAGCTTTTAAGCTTTATGGTTTATTGTTAAGTTGTTCAACTCTTAGGAAGAGAAGACTTTTTGGGAAACTATAACTTCACTCCCCCTGGACGAATCCTTTCCAAACCTTTAAGAAAAAAGTATATGGCCCACTCTGAATTTATTTGGTAAGTTTGGTGAGGTTTTGCCAAGGGAGGGCAAAGTTATAGGGGACCCAAAAATGTGTTTTTTTCCTTAGACACAATGGAAAAGAAATGTTGCTCACGCCTACAGACTAACTGGCCGATTCATGGAATTAATGTGCGCTGAAATTTTCAGCGCAAACGTGCGAAAGCGTGCGAAAGCGTGTGATTCGCAGTGCCAGTGCGAAAATCGCAGCGAAACCCGCGCACAGCGATTCATGGAAGTCCGTGTGCGTGTAAATCCCAGGATGTGCACCAAAATTCTGCGTGGCGCACGCTGGCGCACACGTCTCCAAACAGCGTGCGCTACGCGCACAGCGAAATCACACATAGCGCGGCACACACAACAAAAGTAGGAGGAACAGAGGGCGTGACACACGGAATGGGGAACAACGCGTGAAAATGTGGGCGTCACGGGGGAAGTACAGGAGGCAAATGCGCGGAACGCCCACACGCATGTTCAAAACACGTATTCATATATGCGAACGGGGCTAACGCGTGCACCAAAAAAGACACACTAATCCGGAAACACGTATGCCAGCAGGAAGCAGGTGTACGTGGACCCACGCAGCATAAAAGTGCGCGCAAACAACAAACAAGCTCAGACGCCAGGATGAATATACCGTTCCTAGCAGCAGTTGTCGTGGGATACCGCAGGAGGAGGAGGAGGATAGTCAGGCCCAGAATTTTCACACCCAGAACCAGTCTTTTTGGGATGCCTGATGACCAGGTGTATGGGAGGTACAGGTTTCCACCTCACATAATACTCGAACTGGTCAGTGAGTGGGAAGATGACCTCACATCACCCACCCTGTGCTCCCAAGCACTCAGCCCCCTGGAGAAGGTCCTCAATGTACTGCACTTCTTGGCCACTGGATCATTTCAGCGGACAAGTGCTATAGTGGGGGGGTGTCACAGGCCACGCAGTCACGCTGCCTACACCAGGTCTTGGCCATCATGACTGCACGCCCATCAGTCCGCAGGCACATATACCTGCCCAGAACACCTGCAGAAAGGCAGGCTGCCGTCCAGGATTTCTACGGGGTGGCACAATTCCCCAAAGTCCTACGTGCCATTGATTGCACCCATGTGGCTCTACGTCCCCCCAGGGCATCATAGAAACCGCAAGCACTGGCATTCCATCAACGTCCAGGTAGTATGTGATGCCAAGGGAATCATCACCTCAGTATATGCCAACTATCCAGGGTCCACCCACAACAGTTTTATTTACAGAATGTCAACCCTAAACCGGGACCTAGAAGTTGGGCGGCATGGCGATACATGGCTGCTCAGTGAGTATAAATGCCACAGCACATGCATGCATGTCAGATACTGAGTAATGTCACAACCCCACTAATGATACCCATCACCACCTCCCCAGGGGACAGTGCCTACCCTCTGAGCACCCACATGATGACGCCAATTCGGAACCCCACCACGCCACCCGAGTTAAGATACAACACAGCCCACATTGCAACCCGGGGCATAGTGGAGCGCACATTCGGAGTGCTCAAGTCAGGCTTTCGCTCCCTTGACCGTTCTGGCGGGCAGCTGTTATACGCTCCCCTAGTAGTGTGCAGGATCATAGTGGCAGCATGTGTCCTGCACAATGTTGCAACATGCCGGGGCCTGCCCGTGGACATGGTGGTGCCCCCACATCCCCAACCACATGCACGCCCGCTGCGCATGGGAGGGGAAAGGGCACAGGGTGAGGCAGCCCGTACGCAGCTGGTGGCTAATTACTTCACCTAAAATCACACCCCTGTGGAGTGCACACAGCCCTGGCACATACCATCTGACAATCAATGATGATGACATAAGGGACAGTCAACTGTCACAACCATACCAGCCTGAGATTGGTCACCTGGAAGTGTTACATTGTGTGCATCCCTACCTACACAAACACCACCAATGCTGTGTCATCAAAAGACACACTTCTATGCTGCTAAATTTATTACCCCCTTGCAAAATACAACATGACAACAGTGTTATGTCACCCAACCCCTCCCCAGCACCGCCACCCAACACATCATGTCATGCTATGTGAGAGCAAACAAAGCAATCCCCAAAACATGACACAAGTGTCACAAAGTACAGTGTCCCTAATGGAAACTGGCCACACACAATATGCTCCCAGTAATGTAGAACTAACAACACACATGACCAAATACTTACCAACAATACAATGCAGCTACACAACGTCACTGTGTAAGTCACTATCACTTGTGCACACCCTTTGCAAGCCCATGGAAACGGGAAGCAGGAGGGGTGTGTGTCTCACGAACCCAAGCATCTAACCCAAACTCAGGACAAGCCTGCATGTGCCCAGCTGGAATACAGTGGATGCCCACGGGAGCCACACAAGGCAACACACTGTAAAAAAAAAAATCAAAAATCCAAAATGGTCATGTGGGGACCTGGGGGGAGCACCCAGGAGGTCCGAGGACAGGGTGCACACCAACAGCCACCTGTGTGGATGTTGGGGGAAAAAAACACCTCCATTGGCTCATGGCCTGCATGGCTATGCCATTGTGGGAGAACTGCTGCTGTCACTCTCATCACCCTGAGCTGCTGCCACAGGAGGTGGTGGTGCTATGGGAGGCAGCCCACGCAAAGCCCTGGTATGGTCCTCCATGGCAGCAAGCAGGCGGGTGTGGAAGGTCTCGTCCTGGAGGATTATAGTGCGGAGATCCCAATGCACCACCTGACGTGATGCCCGGATCTCCTCCCGAGTTGCCTGCATCTCAGCTGAGAGCGAACATGTGAGCCGCTTTAGCTGCTGTTCTGTCCTCAAGTTAGTGGAAGCCTCAAGGTCAACAAGAGTCTCCCTGAGGTGATGGAGTTCTACCCTCAGGGCTTCCCTGTGGTCCTGGGACTCTATTGATATCGATTGGCGTAGATTCTGCAGTGCCGCCCGTCTGTCCCTGTTGGACACCAACATGTCCTCCCTGTGTGATTGGCAAATGGAGTCTGTTGCCTGCTGTAGTTGCTCCATCTGCCTTTCAGGGTGGACAATGGAGTGGCCACCCTCTCCATTGCTTTAGGCATCATCTCAACTGATGCTGCCTGTTGGGTTGCCATACCGTACATGGATTGTTCCCATGCGGTATTGCCTGGTGGCGTACGGACACCGCGTCGGCGGGCACCACACCTGTTTGGGGCAAGGCGATCTGCGCCTTGCTGTGCCGGCACTGCCTGAGGCTGCAGGACTGCATTCTCCCTCTGATCTGCTGGCCCAGGAACAGGATCAGATGTTGTGAAGTGTGACCCTGCATCCGTAACCACCAAAGGCGGACTTACCAACACTGACATCCCCATAGAGGGTTCTACCCCTGGTGCAGGTGGGTTGGACAGAACTGAATCCCTGCCAGAAACACTTACCTGCGACGCCACATAGGTCTAATCATCCGAATCAGCACCTGAAATAGAGATCTGGGGAGGTGCACCCAGAGACACCCCTGGACAGAATGGTCTGCAGCAAGATTGGGTTCTCACCCACCACCACACCACGCCCCCCACTGGTGCCCGGTCGTGCCTGAGATCCCTCCTGGGTCTGCACCATCTCCTCAACCTCAACAGCTTCATGTGCGTCATCCCCTGCAAAAACATGAAAGACAAAAAATGGAAACAGGCATTAGCACCATAGCACACAAATAGGCCTGACAAGCTACAGAACCAGTACATGATTTACACATGTCCCACATGACTATAACCCTCCCATGCATGCACTGTCACTGAGTTGGAAGGGGAGGCAAAAGGCAGACACTGATGACACCAAGATGGAAGAGCAACACATTTGCTGCATGCTGGGTAGCACTGCCATCACACATTGGCCTGTGAGTGGCATGTCCAATACACATACATGACACATGCCATCACACAGATGGCATGTACCATAGCCATGGTACATTCCACAAGTACATCCATATGTCAGTGAATACATACTGTCAGCCATCCATGTGAGATGGACATGATGAGATGAAAAATGCTACATAGTGTGACAAAAAAAGCATGTGCCACACACTGCAACACATCCAGGCCGATGTACACATCAATGGTTGTGCACTTCAACATGACAGGAAACAACTATCATGTTCCACATTCAAACAAGCCCCAAAAATGTATGTGATCAGGCCAATACTCAATCAGCCTGAATGGTCAATTCATTCACCTAACAAGGTAACACATGTGGGCCAATGTGGGGTTCATCAATGACAGAAGCATGTCACAAATGTGACAATGGGGCTGAGGAATGCGTAGCAAAAGTGGGAGAATTGAAACAATCAGCCTGAACGAACGCTGAAAAATACAAACAATGTTGTTGCAAGATGCCACTTCAAGTGCAACTGCCGTAATGTTGCGCTAAATTAGTACTGTGCGCAGAAGGGATACTGTCACACCCAAATCCAAGGCCGCTGAATGTTTTGGATGAAGCACATGGGTGACCCATACCACTCAGGCACACACACCCTCACCTGGCACTCAATCAGAACCCATCACCCAAACAACATACACATGCATTACACACACATGCATGGGCACTCACTGGACAATGCATCATAATCAGGTAGTTCTCCCACACCTTGGATCTGTTCCTCTGTGACGAAGGCCCCAGCAACAGACTCATGTTCAGTGGTTTCGTTGTCCTCTTGTGGAGACCCACTGCCAGTCACCAGAGTAGTGGCATGATTTGAGGCCAGCTTGTTCTTTGCTCTGCGTTTCAGGTCATTCCACCGCTTGTAGCAACAATCAGCTGTGCGCCCCACAAATCCAAGGGCACTTATGCGGTCCGCGATGGTCTGCCAGTGTGCCCTACGTTGACCAGGTGTGGTCTTGCACCCTGCAGTCACCACCATTTCGCGGCTATGTGCTGACACATAGGCCACAAGTGCATCAAGTTCCGGATCATTAAAGCAAGGCTTCCTTGAGGTACCAGAGTGTGTAGCCGTGCCTGGGGTCTCAGCCTGTTGTGCCAGAGCACCCTTCTTCCTCTTCTTTAAGGGTGGAGCAGAGCCAGAGTGGCTTACGCCGCTCTGGTCAGTAGGGGCAGAATCACTGGTGGACTGGGTAGTAGGAGTGTGGGAATGCACAATGACCATAGGTCTTGATGCAGGCATTGGTTGCAGGGTAATGTTGGCAGGGGGAACGTCAGTTTTATGGACCTGGACTGACACTGTCCTGGCTGGGAGAGTCAGAGCTGGGGCGGATGGAGCTGCCCCTGCAGCCTCCCCACCCTGCATACTTGGGGCAGCAGATGACATAGCTGCCCCAGATCCACGTGGCTTGGTGACAACAACTTGCACCGCCACACGTGGCATAGACTTGCTGACCTGGAAGTCAGCCAGGGAGTCATCCTGTGCCAGGTCAGGTGCCACAATGGGCTGGTCCAACAGGGGCTGAGCTGGGATGGTGTCAACCACGTTTCCCTCAACCATGGGGGGGAGGCATGGGTGTCCCTGATTGTTCCTCCACACATGGGGGTATAGGGGCACCCTGCAAATCCTGGCCACGTCCCCTACCGTGCCCACCACGCCCACCTTTTGAATGTCGGCCACCTTTGCCTCCCTTACCACTTGGTCGCCTCCCAACCATGGCACTGATGTTGTTGTGCGTATGGGAGTTGCAGTAAACTATTGTCCTGGGCAATTGAGGGTCAAAGGGGTAGGATACCAGATGGAATTCGTACCCTAGTGCTCTAACAAGGCTGTCTGTGACCCCTGGGCGAAGATGACGGGTCACACAAAATCAGCCCAAAATCAAAAATTAACATGCACGCACCCCTCGTAGACCACGTGCGTGAAAAAATGAACCCACACTACGCTGTGGCACCCAGAAACACAAAACTAAGCACACGCGTAATACACACAGCCTACAATGACCTCTGAAGGGGGAATGCGACACACGGGGCAAGCACAGTTGCTAATTCGTGCGTAACTCACCGTCTCCCTGCCAAAAGAAGAATTGTACGCTGTCTGAGGAGACAGGACAAAAGGAGAAGTGAACTCTGTTTGAGGAAACAGGCCCAACAAAAATTCAGAAAAGAGCTGTCAGAGGTAACAGGGAGTACGAACTAGAAACGCTGTGAAGTAATCGCGTGTGAACCGACAAGAAGTACAGATTTCACCCACTCGCTCTCCACATAAAGCATGTACAAGGAAATGGCGTCCTACACATAGCTTTTAAACCGGCCCACACATACACGTCAGATACGCGTGTACGCGGGCACTTTCCTCCAATTACATGCGATGACACTCGGACGTGCAGTTTTTCCACGTGTGGTCTGTCATCACGTGCTATGAGGGAAACGCCCACGCACGTAATGTAACTTACGCGCTTACTCGCTAAGGGCCTTTGGTCCAATGAAATTGCGTGCATGTGCTGACGTGCTTATGCGCTAAGGCCCTTTCCTCGAATTACACGCTGACGTGCAATTTTTTCACATGCCAAATCATATCAAGCTGGCCACGCGAAAACACACGAAAGACCGCGCTCCTGCCCAGAAGGCCGAATTACTACCCCCAGAGCCCCGAGCACGCTCCCACCTGCCATCTGCTGCTGCCTGACTATCTGCTGCCCACATGCCCTGCCATTTGCTGCCTGCATGTCAGCCAGGGGTGTAGTTGCTGTGACCACCCCTGCTGCAACCGAAGACTCCCGACTGGGATTCCATCGCTCCACAGCCCAGCCCCAGAACCCAGTTGCCCACCCACTCCTGCCTCTGGGGTTGCCATGTCCAGCACAACACCATCTGGCAGCACTGGCAACCCCCAGCCAGAGAGGGAGAGGGCCACCAGCTTCACTGCCACCGAAGTTGGTGTCCTGGTGGAGCAAGTCCTGGGGCAGTATGATGCCCTCTTTGGAAGTTCGCGTGCCGACTATGAAGGACGGACCAGGATCTGGATGGACATCATGACTGCCATCAACGCGGAAGGGTTGGCAGTCCGCGACTTACATCATGTCAAGAAGCGCTGGGAGGTCTTCAGGTCCAGGACCCTCAACAAGGCCCGGCGCCTCGCTAAGGTAGCGGATGCCAAGGGGTGCCGGGGCCAGCTGTCGAACCATCAAATGAGGGTCCTGGAACGCATATGCCCAGCGCTCTACGTCCAGATCCTTGAGAGGCAGACCTGTCTGGAGTCGAGCGGTAAGTGTACATGCATGTTGATAGTACGCTGTACGTGTCATGGTGTGCCATTAGTGTGCAGGTTGCACATGTGTTTATGTAGGGCCATGTAGGGATGTGTATGAACATGGGCGTGAGGCTGCCACATGTGAGTCCTCTCAGTTGTGAGACACATTGATGTTGTATGTGTTGGTAAGCATGCTGGGCAAATGCAGGTGTGGGAGCACACATGTTTGAATTTCTGTGTATGTACATTGGCATGGTTGTGGCATGGATGGTGGTTCATAATGCATGTATCTGCACTGTGTACATGTGCATGTATGTGTATCTGACAAATGTGCAACTGTGATGCAACATGGATGCACGTGACACTGATAAGTAGAAGGATGAATGGCAGATGTGACATGTATGGCGATCTCATCACTGCAACAGTTGGAGGAGATGTAGACATGCATGTAAGTGTGGTGGCGTGTGTGCATGTCTAGTGCACTCCTTGTGTTTCATGTGATGTCAGGCTCACCTTTGGCTGTTCATGCTGTTGTATGTGTATGGATGGTGCTGCCTGGTGCAATATTGCTGTTGAAATGTTCATGTGTGTGAGTTAAAATGACATGTGTGTCGTGGAGTGAGATGCCGTGTCTGTACAAAGTCACTCATGTGCAACTGTCATGTGTGTATTAGTCCATTGTACAGTGCCCTGATGCCTGTGTTTTATCTCTCCCTGTCTGCAGCGTCAACTGAAGAAGAGGGCCGAGAGGGTGCTGTGGAGCACAGCGGCAGGGATCATCCCACCAGCCAGAGACGCAAGGCCCGGCTCCCCTCCCAGGTTGTCATCTTGTCAGGGAGTGAGGAGTCTGGTGCCACGTACCAGGCCGAAGCTGCCGAGGGAAGGTCCAAGAGGCGGAGGTCGGAGTTGGACTCCTCAGCAGCAGAAGGGGCAGCTGAGACCCCACAGGGTGCGACGGAGGAAGATGGCATGGAGTCATCCAGGTTGGTGGGGGGTTTGGTGGAGGAGGAGGCCATGCAAGAGACAGACGCGGGGTCTGGAGGTGGGGATTCCACTGGTGCCAGTGGTGCAGTGCAGGGGCAGGGACAGGAGGCAGCACAGGTCACCGCGGAGGTGCCTGTGTGTAATCCTGTCCCCGATCCTGTGACTGCATCATCCCGCACCAGCAGGGATGCCTCCGTCCAGACCCGTTTTCAGGGAGGGGATCCACTTACAACAACTGGCCTTCCTCTCCCTGCGGGGGTGGCTATCCGGGACCGGGTTGAGCCTGTCCTGAGTGGGGTGGCGTTGCGTCAACAGGCCATGCGAGGTGACCTGCAGTCTTTTCATGAGGAGACTGCACGTCTTCTCGAATGGCTCGTTGACCGCGTTGACCTACTGGGACAGCTCAACAGGGGGGGATTCCTCTGTTTTCTGGACCTTGTTCCAACCCCCTCCTCAACTGAACCCCCTATGCCCCAGTCGTCCTCCATGCCATCTTCCCACCCATGTATCACCTGGGTACCCTGTGGAGCTGCCTCTGACCCTGCGGCCAGGCTGGTGGAGGACACATCCCTGCCACAGTCGGGAGTCGGACGTCCAGCAGGGGTGGCCACCTCAACAACTGCACCCCAGCCGGAGGAGGATGTGCAGGCAGCAAGAGCCAGGGCACAGGCAGAGGCACAGCAGCAGCAGCAACAAGGTGGGAGCCATCATGGCTCGGGGTCTTCGACATCGGAGGGGCAGGCATCGGCCAGAGGGCAGGAGGACCCAGGACTGGAAGTGTCTTCCGTGTGGCAGCTGTTAGGCCATGCTATAGATGCAGAGCGGCAGCGGGCAGAAGAGGCACGGCTCACGATGGTCAGGGCGGAGAACTCCATGCGGAGGGCCCTGAGGCAGGCCGAGTGCCTCGAGGCAATTCGCAGGGAGTTGGAGGAGAGCATGTTGTCCTCCCTGCGAACCCTCGGGCCATGGAAGAGGACCGCCTTCAGGACATTGAGCAGGAGTTCGATGATGCCCTCGCCCGGGACATCCAAAAGTGAGCCGTCGGACTAGCCCGCTGCCCTTGTAAATAGTTTTTGAGTTAGGTTTCCTTTTCGTTTTCCTTTTATTTGTGGTCAATGGACAATGCCACACAAATTTGTATATAGTTATATTTTTAGGTAGTTTGTTAGATAGGTTTCATTTGTTTGGTTGGGATCATGGACCCTTTACATCCTTGGACAATGGATTGTATATAGTTTCATCATGTATTCCTTTTTTTTTTTTTGCATTATGGACATGGAGCAATGGATTTATTTTTTCCAGACAATGGATTGTAAATAGTTGGACTATGGATTGATTTCTCTTTTTTTTTATTATGAACATGAAGCAATGGAGATTTTTTTTTACATTTCCTTTGGGTTTGCGTTGTTGGAGGGTGACTTTGGACTGTTTTTCTTTCAAATTTTTTTGGATTGGTTATCATTTTCGTTCAATCATCTTTTTCACATGCTTTTCATTTCATGTTTCATATTTTGGTATGCTTTCATTTCATTTTTGATTTCATGTACATAATACATTTTCATGTTTTAGTTCCATGTGTGGGATTCGCTCATTGGGTTGATGCATGTGAAAATGTGGGTTTACACAAGCAATGCCAACCAGTGTATGTGTGTGACGGACATGTGTTGATGTACATAGTTGACTTTTGATGTGTGTCATGAGATCGGCATTTCACTGCTGGGGGGTGGGGGTGCAGGGGGACATGAGTGGGACATGAGTGGGGGCCTGCTGGCAGGTGCCCTGCACTGCAGGGGGTGGGGGTGCAAGGGGACATGAGTGGGACATGAGTGGGGGCCTACAGGCAGGTGCCCTGCACTGCTGGGGTGTGGGGATGCAAGGGGACATGAGTGGGACATGAGTGGGGGCCTGCTGGCAGGTGCCCTGCACTGCTGGGGGGTGGGGTGCAAGGGGACATGGGTGGGGGCCTGCTGGCAGGTGCTCTGCACTGCTGGGGGGTGGGGGTGCAAGGGTCCATGAGTGGGGGCCTGCTGGCAGGTGCCCTGCACTGCTGGGTGGTGGGGGTGTAAGGGGACATGAGTGGGGGCCTGCAGGTAGGTGCCCTGCACTGCTGGGGGGTGGGGTGCAAGGGGACATGAGTGGGGGCCTGTTGGCAGGTGCCCTGCACTGCTGGGGGGTGGGGGTGCAAGGGGACATGAGTGGGACATGAGTGGGGCCTGCTGGCAGGTGCCCTGCACTGCTGGGGGGCAGGGGTGCAGGGGACATGAGTGGGACATGAGTGGGGGCCTACTGGCAGGTGCCCCTCAGTGCTGGGGGGTGGGGGTGTAGGGGGACATGAGTGGGACATGAGTGGGGGCCTGCTAGCAGGTGCCCCTCAGTGCTGGGGGGTGGGGTTGCAGGGGGACATGAGTGAGACATGAGTGGGGGCCTGCTGGCAGGTGCCCCTCAGTGCTGGGGGTGGGGGTGCAGGGGGACATGAGTGGGACATGAGTGGGGGCCTGCTAGCAGGTGCCCCTCAGTGCTGGGGGGTGGGGTTGCAGGGGGACATGAGTGGGACATGAGTGGGGGCCTGCTGGCAGGTGCCCCTCAGTGCTGGGGGTGGGGGTGCAGGGGGACATGAGTGGGACATGAGTGGGGGCCTGCTGGCAGGTGCCCTGCACTGCTGGGGGCTGGGGGCACAAGGGGACATGAGTGGGGGCCTGCTGGCAGGTGCCCTGCACTGCTGGGGGGTGGGGGTGCAAGGGGCATGAGTGGGACATGAGTGGGGGCCTGCTGGCAGGTGCCCTGCACTGCTGGGGGGTGGGGTGCAAGGGGACATGGGCGGGGGCCTGCTGGTAGGTGCTCTGCACTGCTGGGGGTGGGGGTGCAAGGGGCCATGAGTGGGGGCCTGCTGGCAGGTGCCCTGCACTGCTGGGGGGTGGGGGTGCAAGGGGACATGAGTGGGGGCCTGCAGGTAGGTGCCCTGCACTGCTGGGGGGTGGGGTGCAAGGGGACATGAGTGGGGGCCTGCTGGCAGGTGCCCTGCACTGCTGGGGGGTGGGGGTGCAAGGGGACATGAGTGGGACATGAGTGGGGCCTGCTGGCAGGTGCCCTGCACTGCTGGGGGGTAGAGGTGCAGGGGACATGAGTGGGACATGAGTGGGGGCCTGCTGGCAGGTGCCCCTCAGTGCTGGGGGGTGGGGGTGCAGGGATACATGAGTGGGACATGAGTGGGGGCCTGCTGGCAGGTGCCCCTCAGTGATGGGGGGTTGGGGTGCAGGGGGACATGAGTGGGACATGAGTGGCGGCCTGCTGGCAGGTGCCCCTCAGTGCTGGGGGGTAGGAGTGCAAGGGGACATAAGTTGGTGATCAGTATTGCAAGGTGACATGTGGCTTGGCTGGGGGGCATGCCCATAGTGGATGGGCTGCCTTCGGGACATGACCAGGGGTGCAGGGTAGTCCCCTGTGGTGTGGGCTGCCTGCAGGGGCTGTGGAGGGTGTAGAGGGAACACCTGGGAGGACCCACACTGCCAATTCACGTGTAGGACTCCCCGGCACCCCTGAAATACATGTACCCTGCTGAAATCGCGTGTGAGAATTCCCTGCAAACCCCAGGAATACACGTACCCCACTCGCACAGGCCCTTTTGCGTGTGAAACTTCCTGCGCATCCCTGAAATACACGTACCCTGCTGAAATCGCATGTGAGACTTCCCGCGAACCCCAGGAATACACGTACCCCACTCGCACAGGCCCTTTCACGTGTAAAACTTCCTGCAAACTCCCATAATACACGTACCCTGCTCCAATCGCGTGTGAGACTTCCCGCGAACCCCAGTTATACACGTATCCCACTCGAAAAGGCCCTTTCACGTGTGAAACTTCCCGCAAACCCCGTAATACACGTACCCTGCTCCAATCGTGTGTGAAACTTCCCGCGAACTCCAGTAATACACGTACCCCGCTCGCACAGGGCCTATCGCGTGTGAAACTTCCCGCGAACCCCAGTTATACACATACCCCACTCGCACAGGCCCTTTCGCGTGTGAAACTTCCCGCAAACCCCTGTAATACATGTACCCTGCTCCAAACGCATGTGAAACTTCACGCGAACCCCAGTTATACACGTACCCCACTCGCACAGGCCCTTTCGTGTGTGAAACTTCACGCAAACCCCAGTAACTTCTGCCAACTTCTCTCCCCCTTCTCCTCCTCTAGCTGAATCACACTGGATACAACCCTGTCCCTTCTCTACTCTTCCATTTCTGATACTCTCGATGCTCTTGCCACTGTCATGTGAATCCGCTTGAAGTCCAAAGCCAAGTGTTAATCCTGGTATGACTCCGACCTAGCTACACTTAAACGTAAGTGTAGGGCGGCTGAGAGGAAATGGAGGACTTCTTGTTCATCCTCTGACAAACTGGCCTGTCGCCTGCTCCAAAGGCAATACCGACTCTCTGTCCTCACCAAGAAGAGAGTCCACATTCAAGCCTATGTCTTTGTGGCATTTAACAACTCGGCTGAACTCTTCAAAATCTGCAAAAAAGCTTGCCAAACCTGCTGCAGTCTCTACACCTCCTCTTACCTCCCAAGCTCTCTGCAATGACCTTGCCTCTCACTTTATCTCAAAAACCCAGGACATCTTGTCCTCCCTCTCCTCCCCTCCCACTCCTATTCCCCCTCAGTCTGTGCTTGTTAACCTCCCTTTAACCCCCCCTTCTCTTCCTTTCCTCTTTTCTCCCCTGATGAGGTCGCTAGACAAGTCCGATCCATGAAAGCCTCATCAAAACAGATTTATCCCTGCTCCTCTAAAACCATCAAGGACCACATTGACACCCTTGCTCCGGCCCTTGCCGATTTCTGCAACCATTCCTTTGCCGCAGGATCCTTTCCCTCCCCTCTGAAACACTCCCTTGTGCATCCTCTTCTCAAGAAACCCAGAGCTGATCCTTCCTGTCCGGCTAACTATCACCCAATTTCCATTACTCCCTTTCTTGGCAAACTCCTTCAGAAGCTGGCCATCTCTCAGCTTAACCTTCATTCTGATTCTGTTGGCTTTCTCCATGACCACCAGTCTGGTTTTAGAGCTGTCAGAAGCACAGAAACTGCTCTCCTGAACATCCGTGAAGATCTGCTCTCCAACCTTGACTCTAACATTCCCTCTGTCCTCATCCTACTTGATCTCTCTTCTGCCTTCGACATGGTCAACCATACCATCCTGCTCAACCATCTCCGTGAGAACCTGGGTGTCACTGATCAGGCTCTGGCCTGGTTGACCTCTTTGCTCTCTGATCAACCCTCCCAGGTCCAACTGGGGTCCTCCTATCCTCTATCTTCCTCTCTACCTGTGGTGTTCCCCAGGGGTCTAACCTCTCACGCTGGCTTTTCAACCAATGCCTGGCAACTCTCGCCCACTGCATTGCCATTCTATGCACAAATTTCCAGTGCTATGCTGATGGCACTCAACTCATTTTCAGGCTGCCCTCGGCCACCTCCTTCACCTCTCTCATCTCTGACTCCCTAACTGCGATTCAAGATTGGTGTGCCGCCAATGATCTTTGAATGCCAGCAAGACAGAGATCCTCCTCATCGGCACACCCCTCTCACTCTGGCCGGCCTCGCTTGGCCCTCCTCCTTTCCCCACCTGTGAGGCTAAGAACCTCAAGGTCATCTTTGACTACACACTTTCCTTCTCTGCCCACATCTCTGAGGTCTCTAAAAAGTCTAACTTCTAACTGTACCTCCTCAGAGGTTCTCTTCCTTTCCTCTCCTTCCCCCAGAAGCTCACTGTTATGGTTGCTTAGCTTACCATAACTGGCGAATTTCTGAGGTTTTTCACTTTTACTTGAAACCATAACGTCCCTTTAACAATGTTTTTTCATTGAATTTCATAGGTTTTTATTAGTGCAACTTAACCATAACGTCCCTTTAGTAAAGTTTTTTCATTGAATCTATATATAAAAAAGAGAAAATGTGTGTGTTTGAGGAGAGATTTGTGACAAAGAGTTTGATTTAAACAATTCCACACTGTTTCACCAATCTGCACCAAATTGTGCATAGTTGCCTGTTGTGACCCTCTAGACATTACTGGCTACATGACATTTGGACAGCCCGCCCTTTTCACTGGATTTCAGAAAAAGTCAACATTTTGTGGGATTGTGGTTTGGTGAAGCATTGTTCCTTAAACAATTCAACGCTGTTTCACCAATCTGCACCAAATGATGCACAGTTACCTGTTCGGACCCTCCGGACATTACTAGCTACATGATATTTGGACACCCCACCATGTGCCCTGGATTCCAGCACAAGTAGAAATGTGTGGGTTTGTGGCTTGGCAAAGCATTGACGACCCGCAGCAGACAAAGGTAAGCAGCCCAGTGCAACTCAAATTGCACCGGAGCTGCCCATCTATGCCAGAAATCCTCATCATACCGGCATCCACCTTCATCTAAATGCGATTGCCCCACTTTGGCCCAAAATCGCCATTCCCCACAAGGGACCCACACCAAAATGGCCGCTGTGAGTGTTTGTATACCCTCAGTTTCTTAGCAATAGTCCTGCTGTTGATTGGAGCCAGTCTGTTATTTCCGAGGCTCATCCCCGCCAGAAGGCGTGAGCCGGCCCACCTACTTAAGGCATGCCGCTAAAGGCACCTTGCCTGTCTGTGCCTGTGCCACTCTTCATGCATCTCTCAGGTGGGCTGGAGCCCAGCCCCTTCGTCATCCTCTACACCTGATCTTCTGCTGCCATTCTGATATTGATGACGACCCTCAGCAGACAAAGGTAAGCAGCCCAGTGCGACTCAAATTGCACCGTAGCTGCCCATCTATGCCAGAAGTCCTCATCATACCGGAATCCACCTTCATCTAAATGAGATTGCCCCACTTTGGCCCAAAACCGCCATTCGCCATAAGGAACCCACACCAAAATGGCCACTGTGAGTGTTTGTATACACTCAGTTTCCTAGCAACACTCCTGCCGTTGATTGGAGCCAGCCTGCTATTTCCGAGGCTCATCCCTGCCGGAAGGCATGAGCCGGCCCGCCTACTTAAGGCATGCCGCTAAAAGCACCTCACCTGTCGGTGCCTTATGCCGTGGCCTATGCACTATGCCCAATTCCTGATACACCGATCCACGTAAGAACTGGACCTATTGGACCTTGCACCTGCACCGCCAGCCAGTCAACCGCATTTCCTCTTTACCCCCCTGCAGCATCCGACGTGCTCTACGTAGGAAACGGCAGCCGCACCTGTTAGGGAGAATTCTCTGTATTGGCTAATTTCCCAAACCTAGTGAGTCCCCCAGCAGCTTTGCTGGATTTTTGGGGTTTATTTTTTTCTCCTGCTAAGAGTGAGACTCTTTTTCTCCCACTCTTAGGCATGATTTGAGAATGTCCTTTGACTTTGTAATGTGTTTTATGGGCTATGATGTCTTTTACTCCATAGGGTTTCATGTGTTTTTGGTAAGTGTGTTACACAGCACCCTCAGTGCAGTAACACAGGGGTGTCATAGTGACCCCCAAACCTAGACTCCATACCCTGGGACTGACTACTGTCTCCCAGGGCATGTAAAGTCACCATTGACTTTACTAGTCTTAAATTGTGAACAGAACCAGTACAAACCATCATATTGTGGAAGTACTGGTAGGGGTAATTAGATTGCCCCTGGGTCTGTTTTTCGAGGGGGCACTGTGCAGTCCCCCCTCGTCGAGTTTCTGGCTGGTGGCAGTGGTTACCACACGAAATAGTCCACCGGAATATTTCCCACAGGATTTTCCCATTAATTTTAAACGCACCACTTTTTTGGTGCAATGTTAAAGATACCGCCGGGTTATTTATTTAATATTTATTCCCTGTTTGGGTCTTTTTGCCAGGACTCTTTTTTAAAATGGCGTTTGTGTTCGCCTCTGTAACTCCAACCCAAGTCGAGCCCTTTGTTCCACTTTTGGTGGGCTTCCACACAGAAGCCTCCAAAAGTGGTGATACTCTGTCTGGGTCTACAGGATGTGTGGGAGGGGGGAAAAGGCATCCTGGACTGAGTTGCCTCAGCAACTCAAGTCGCACTCTTGTGTGATTGGCCCAGTGGTGAGCGGGCCGGCTCATCACTTAGCGTGTTTGAGTGACACCTAGGACTGGTGAATGGGGGTTTTCTGCATAAAAGCAGGGCTTTGGGGACTGGAACTTCAGAAGTTGCCACAGGACCTAAAGAATCCAAAAAGGGAGAAGCTGAGCCGACCTGCAACGACGACACCACCGGTGGAACCCTGCTGAACCGCCTCACCACTTCCCGACAACAGAGAAGATCTTCATCCTGGAGAGTCTTCTTCCTTTGAACTGGTGGGGTTAACCAGTTTGCCCTCTTTTCGCGTTCCTGGATGGTCTCGTGGTCGAATCGCCCGTGCCAAACACCCCGGCGGCCAGATAGCCACGTTTCACCACTACCGCGAATAAAAGGGTAGTACCTTTTAACCGAGAAACTACGCGGCTGGTTTCTTCCCTGGCAGTGCAACGACCTCCAGCTTTCCTCCACGTCGAGACCTTCTCTTCCCCTGGACGAAGCACTGACTTGCAACCGCTGCCAGGAGCAACTGCCCCCGCTGGAGCTTTCTCACCATTTCAGGTACTGTGTCCCGCCTGGTCTCCCTTGCGACAGACTGTTCAAGGTGTTCCGTAAATCCTTGACTCTTTATCCTGGGGTGACCTAGGACCTGTTAACTAACTTTTCTGAACTGATCCAACTCCTTTTGAACTATCTACAAAGACTTTTAAAGTGTACTTCAACTGTGTGATCTTGGGCACATTCCGCCTTGCTCTCTTCAAGAGTGGGCCTGGCCTATGAACTTTCCTGCTCTAAAGTAGACTCTGCCTTTCTTGACTTGCTGTGGTTCCTTTAAAAGTGTTGGTATTGTGTGCTTTCCTAATTCTGCCTTTTCCCTGCCTTTTTAAATAATTATTGGAGTGCCATCTTGGTTAAGCCCTCACCCCTCTATTGATAATAAATGGTGTTCTTTTTCAAAGACTTGTCGAATAATTAATCAGGGAGGTGTATATATTTCTAGTGACTGTGTTTGAACTTGCTTGACATATTAGTGCCAGTGTATTTTTACAAGTGTGTTTTTAAATAAATAATTATATAGTTTTATACCCAAGCTCCGGTCAGTGTTTGCTTGTGCTACTGTATTTTTGTACCTAATGTGTATACTCTATATACTGCCTAACTCTTCTTGAGAGAAGTCTTACTGCTCAGCCACAGCTACCAGGTAAATCTGGGTGGTACAGACTGCTACCAATTGGGTTTACTGCCAACACCTGTAGTCTTAAACTTTTTGCAGTGGTCCCTAAGGGAACTGCACAGGTTTCTGCCTAACAGCGCCAACTTTTTCTGCAATTGACATTTCTATCATCGTCAATATCACATTTATTGTTTCATATAGTGGTAATAGCTGAACCTATTGCGATTGTTATGGCCTCTAACGTTCACACTGCCTGCTTCGCACTAGCCAGCATACCTACTACTACTGCTTAGCAGGAAACTTTGATTATCATTATATTGTATCTCTATAACGGTAGCCATCACCACCATCATTGTTATGAGTCTACCGTCATGCGGTTAGCATATACGCAATGTACCCCAGGCATCCTACTGTTATTGCATGATACCCTGCACTGCTGGCTTCCAAACACTAATTACACATTTTGTATGCTTAGCCATACCACACCTGCACTCTTGAAGAATCCCAGGGCCACGCAGGCAGCACCAAAGTGCAGCGAATAACATATTAGCATGCACACATAGCAGGCTCTTGACCCACCACGCTACTTAGCTACACCTGTCCTAAAGCACCCCACTATGTATATTGTCACCCCATTATACACTTCCCAGGCAAACCCTGTGGGCCCCAATTTCTACTCTGGTCTTTAATTTACCTTGCCACCGATTGCCTTCCACCACCAACTCAGCACATGTTGCTTGAGTATCCGGTTCCCATGATGCCACATCCAGGTAGTCACCCTCCTATCCTGCTACCTCTCCACAATAAACTCTCCCCCCCTTCGCCTGCTCATCCACTAGCCAACAGCACAGCTCCAGCACTGTAAACTTGCCCATGACACTTACCCACAATCCCTATCTTAACGCCCCTGCACAATGGCTCAAACACTTTACAACTAAACCTACCCCCAACCTACCATGCACCCTCCACCTCAGGAACTATAGATTACGTTCCAGACTCACTCGTCCAGTCTGCCATTCTTCCCCCACAACACCACACTAACTCCACTCCTGCCCACTTCATCACACAGTACCATGACAAACACCCTCCACTAATGAATACTGCATCAAGAGTGCCCTGATCAATGCTAGATCACTCCCTGCCCATGCACTGGACATTGCTGATCTCATTACAACCCAAGATCTAGACTTCCTAGCTATTACGGAGACTTGGTTACATGCAGCCTCAGGACCTGCACTCTCCCTCGCTATCCCCAAAGACTATACTATTACCAGATGCGACCGCAATACCAACCAATCCAAGGGCGGTGGTGTTGCCTTTATCCATAAAAGCTCACTTGGTCTCAGAATTACCCCTAACCAACAGATCCACACCGCAGAGTTACTCTCGGTTAAGCTACCTATTTCACCAACCACACCGCCACCATGCACCTGATTTACAGGCCCCCAGGACCTGCCACAACATTCCCTGATGACATTACCTCCATCCTATCAGACAATACCAAGACTAACTCCCAAATCATCCTACTAGGGGATTTTAATCTGGGCTTCCAAGACCCTAACGATCCCAAAGCACTGGACACTGCCAATACTCTCTCTGACCTAGGATTCTCCCATCACATCACCCACCCAACCCACATCAAGGGGAGAACCATTGATTTGTTAACCGATCTGAACTGCAATATTAACCATGTTACAAACTCTCCCTGCTCTTGGTCTGATCACCATCTAATCACCTTTAATATTAAAGCCAATGATCTCTCTCCCAGTCAAGATATCGCACAATCAACCTGCACCAGAAATAAAAAAGATATAACAAAGGAGAAACTGCTACCCCTCATCCTACCTCTACTAAATAATGCCTCACTCACTTGCACTGATCCCATAGTGCTAGTGGACACATTTAATGACTCAATACTCAAAGCCATAAACTGCATCGCCCCACTCAAACTGCGCAAACCTAAACCACGTGCACCTCTCAACTCGTGGTTCACACCACAACCTCAAGTGCTACGCAAAGACAAAAGAAACTCTGAATCTCTCTGGAAAAGTCACCCCTTGGATGCTAACAAGGACTCCCTAATCATAGCATCCCTAAACTATAAAGAAGCAATCCTCGAAGGAAAAAAAGACTCTTATAATAAGCGTATACTGCAAGCCAAATCTAACACCAAAGAGCTCTTTCTGATACTCAAAGATATGCGTCACCAACCACCCCCCCAGAAACCTGTATCAAAGACAGAACATGGTGCCATAACATCGAAACTGCACTCCTTAACAAAATCTCTACGCTTCAAACTAAAATCAATGCAAAAAAAAAACCCTTCAGGCTCACCTTCAAACCCCCCCCCCAGCAGGTACATCCTCCCACCCTCCTCACACCGTTAAACCATTCAGCTTCTCACCCCTATCTACTCTAGAGGTTGAAAACATCATTAACAAACTCAAAACGGCAAACTGCCAGGGAGACACATGCCCAGCTCCCAACATTAAGGAGTCCTCACATGAGCTAGCCCCATTCATCACTTCACTCATTAACACCTCTTTTAGTACCGGCATCGTTTCTGATAACCTCAAGGATGCCTGGGTTATCTCCCTACTAAAACAAACAACCCTTGACCCATGCATACCCACGAATTTCAGACCAATTACAACTGTTCCTTTCATGCTTAAAAATACTGGATCTTGCAGCATACCTGCAGATCCAGGACTACCTGGAAACCAACAAACTTCTAGGTCTAGGGCAATCAGGCTTCTGTCCCAAACATGGAACAGAAACCGCCCTCATAGATCTCAAAACCCAAATCGAGGACTTAAAAGACAATGGAAAGCTGGCCCGACTACTACTCCTAGACCTATCGGCAGCTTTCGACCTGGTTAACCATCAAATTCTCTGCCAGCACCTCAAATCGGCAGCCCACATCTCTTAAAAGGCCACCACTTGGATTAAATCCTTCCTGGACAACAGAACCATAAGGGTTTTCTCTCCCACCGGAGCCGCAGAACCATCCCCGGTACCCTGTGGGGTCCCCCAGGGATCCGTGTTTCACCCATGCTCTATAATGTGTTCACAAAACCGCTCTTTGATATTCTTGATTCTCTGGGTATCATCTACACTAACTATGCAGATAATACCCAGATACTCATCCCCATCACCGGCGACCACACAACTGACACCAAAGCATTAAACAATGTCTATCTAGTCATTCAGGCCTGGATGGCTCAACACGAGCTTTGCCTCAAAAATGACAAAACAGAGCTCCTCATCCTGGGCTCCCATCACCGATTTAGCAGACTTGACCTGATTTTTAAATCCTTTATCATTGATGGCAACACCATTAAAGTCGCCAACGACACCAAAACATTAGGCATTTACCTTGATTCAACCCTATCACTAACCAGACAAACTAATGCCGTTACCTCGGCATCTGCTTACACGTGCAAACTTATCACTGCGTGCCGCCCCTTCCTCACCACGGCCAACTGCACCATCCTGGCCCGGACTCTCGTCATGGCTAAATTGGATTACTGCAATGCATTGTACCTTGGCACAAGTCAACGGAACATCAACACGGTACAAGTCACCCAAAATAATGCCATTAGGGCTGCCCTTAACATTCCCAGAAATCAACACATATCGGACTCCAGACGTAGCCTACACTGGCTCTCAGTAGCACAATGAATCTCACTCAAACCCTTACCTCTCATGCGAACCAAGCACCCATCTACCTGGCTAGCCGCTTCAATCCACACACTTCTAACCGCCCCCAGAGAGCTGACCAAGCACATGGTCTCTCTGTACCCAGATTTAAACTTCAGACAGCTGGAGACGCCAGCTTCCATGTCCTTGCCTCAAAACTCTGGAACTCACTACCCAACCCACGCAGAACAGAATCCTCATTCCCAGAGGCGTTGCTGGGGGGGGGGGGGGCTAAGGGGGCAATAGCCCAGGGTCTTTTGGTTGTAGCCCCGGATAGAAGCTTAAGTGCTACAACCAAAACGCTAGTCCCGCCAGTTCTGAAATTAGCTTAGCCCCTGATCTTTTCCAGACCTAGCAACACCCCTGCTCATTCCTCTCCTTTAAAACCAAAGCTAAACTATGGCTTTGTGCTCAAGACTGCCACACGTATCATCTCTCACTACTGTCCTACATATTCTCTTGTGTCAACCAGATTCGCCACACTGTCACCCTACTCTGCTACTATTACAATGATCTGTATACTCTGTTCCTTCCTGTATTATACTTTTTTATTGTAAATATACCTTTTCTTTCTTTTTTTTCAAAGCTCTACACTTTGTTTCAACCTAGAGTGCTCCTCTGTAATTAATGTATGCTGATGATGTATAATTAATGTATGCTTGTGATGTTGCAAACCAAGATATGCGCCCAGTTGCCTATGGGCCGGGTGCGCTATACAAATAAATATAAATATAAATATAAATCTTGTTCCTTATACAATTCCACACTGTTTCACCAGTCTGCACCAAATTGTGCATATTTACTTGTTAGGACCCTCTGGACATTACTAGCTACATGTAATTTGCCCCCCACCCCTTTTCCCGGATTTCAGTAGCTTCACCCATGAGATGGTTGCCTGAAATCATAGAAACATCAATGTGGTCAGAGAAGGACTGGTCCCGACACGAGGACCAAAACTTGAGGCCCAGGCCCTAGGATGAATGGTTTTGAAGATATTTGCACCACAATGCACAGCAACAAACTGCACCACACCAGGGTGAGGCGACAGGTGTGGAGAGATCACAGCAAGCCCCAATGTGGAGCAGCACACCAACTCTCACCTCCACCCAACCTCTGCTCTGGAGTATGTTAGCCAGCCACACACACCCATTCTCAGTGCACTTTACTTCAGGGTGCAAAGCACATCAAGAGATAAGCGAATCGGAACAGCGACCTACAGGATCAGTGTTATCGTGTCTGTCTGCATAACCCATTTGGAGAACAGGTACTCCAGCTAATGCTGTATGTGAGAAGTGGCAGAAACATTTCCATACCCATAATCCTTTGCCGACCAACCAAGTGATATTGCAATGTTGCACCACCCTTACAGGGTCATGTTAGCACTGCTAAAGTAGGAGAGGCTGAGCATCAAATCTACCTACACAAAATCTCCCGAGCACAAATTAATACATTTGTAGTGAGCCTCGCATAGTGTGGGGCTGACTACATGAATATATATTAATATCAAGACTAGTTGGTATGATTTAGCATGTTTAACAGAAAGTAAATGACCGGGAAATGCTGTGGCTTGTGCTTTATGATTAGTTAAGGATGAGGCAATTGTCTTTGTGCACTGCTATTGCTCCTTTGTCAGCATAAATTGCACCAACAACAAGCAGTTAAAAAAGGGAATAGGACCTGGTGATGATGCTCGAGCTGGCATTGTCCAGGGGGGTAAAAATAAAGAACAGCAGCTGCAGGGCACATGTTTGCACTGCATTAGATTCAAAGAAAATGTTCAATTGGCAAACCGAACATTCTGCCTTGGTTGTTCAACAACATAAGGTCACATGCTACTGAACTGTCCATCTGTATCATCAACAACAAAAAAGACATCGCCTGAACCTTCCTCTTAATCCTGGGTACGGCAGTTTCCTCGCTGAAGATATCCTTCCTGATGCACAAGCTTGGCGTTTAGGGCCCGATTTACAACGGCGAAAACTAAGGTGAAAAACGTTTTTTAAACAAGGCTCGTAATGTATAAATTGTGGTCACACATCAAGTTGTATAGAACTGAGTACCTACTTACTCACTTGGAAAATCTTCAGTGTCCCAACACCTCAACATGCAACAACACAGGGCAGTTTACAAATTCGAATTACGGAGCATGACGAGTACTAAGAACACGGAAATGAAAGGGAAGAGAACCTACAACCTGGCGATGATGCCCCAGCGGCAATTGTCCATCAGGCTGAAGAAAATGAACATCTGCACAGAATGCACAGCAAATTGCCATGGGTGAGCAGCATGCTCATAGGCGTCTCTTCAAGATCCATAAAGTATTTTGGATGCAAGCTACGAGAAATGAAATAAACACCAATTGAAAAATTTTTGAAACTACTATGCCATATCCCACTGCACATAATAGACACCCATTTAAAAATTAAAGAGCAACGCTTTTTTTTATTATACCTTATATTCAAATGCACAGTACACCCTATTTTAAAAATAGAGCAGCCACTACATTCATTTACACATTCTAACTCACATCACAAAAGAATATTTCTTTATCATAAGGCAGCAATGTCATTTTTACAGGACTACCAAAAATAAAACTTTAAAAATAATATTTTTTATTTATTTCTCAGCCTTTTGAAAAACACCAAACATGTCAAATAAGATACGTCAGGTCACTTCAATTAAACTTTCAAAATAGTATTTTTTATTTATTTCTCACCCTATTGAAAAACACCAAACATGTCAAATAAGATACGTCAGGTCACTTTAATTAAACTTTCAAAATAGTATTTTTTATTTATTTCTCAGCCTATTGAAAAACACCAAACATGTCAAATAAGATACTTCAGGTCACTTTAAAAAAGTGGGCATTGGTAGGGTGTGCTAGAGAGCTGGACGTGTGGCAAGCACTTTAAACGTATTACATTGAACATTCAAAGAGTTCACAGGTGTGAGTAAACAGCAGATTCCTCCCTTGAATTCAGTGAAGATTACCAAGCAACACTGCATACATTCAAAAGTAGCAAGTGGCAGTTGAGTTCCAACCCTTTTTAGTGTGCAAGTGTGGTGTAAATGCTTAGTAAAAAGAGCACATTTACAAAGTTTTCTAAAATAATTGTCAGTGTAAAGTAGGTGCTCGGGTCAGGGCATTCTAGAGGGCAATAATGTTATCACCCCATAACCCTGTGTTCAAAACTCATATTGTACAAATCAAAACAAACCTCTGCTTAAAATCTGACACCATCTATTGGATACTTCATTTAGCCAAATATCAACCTTACACAAAGTAGCAATATATGAACACGTTTTATTCCTCGCATGCTCTTTGTCAAACTATTATCCATTATACAGCAAAACTATTTTACTTTAATGCCACATAATTAAACTTACCTTATGCAATTCGTGACATTAAGGGGCCGATTCATGGAACCAACGTGCGCCGAAAATCTAGGCGCAAGCATGCGCAAGCATGCGCAAGCGGAAAAAAACAGGCGCACGCGCACGCGTGCGATTCATGGAAGTCCCTGCGCGTGTTCACCGCGGGATGTGCGCCAAACCCGTGCATGGCGCACAAGTCACTGCAACATCGCGAAAGGCGTGCGCGACGGTGCGCGACGCGCACAGTGAAAGCGCACAACCTCAGCGCACACAGCAGAAAGTGGGCGGGACATGGGGCGTAACGCGCGGAATGGGGAACAACACGCGAAAATAAGGGCGTAACTGGGGATGCACTGCACGGAAGCAGAGGTAACGCCCACACGCACACGAACCACACGTATTCATGGAATGGAATAGGGCAAACCCACGCACAGCCAAAGCCGCGCACAAGCTGAAACACGTCCGCCACACGAAGGCAGGCGGTAGAGTCCCAGCGCATCAAAAAAGTGGCGCCGCGGGAAGTAAAATACGCGATTGAGCGGGGTACGTGTATTCCGGGTGTGTGCGGGAAGTGACACACGCGATTGAGCGGGGTACGTGTATTCCGGGGGTGCGCGGGAAGTTACACACGCGAATGAGCGGGGTACGTGTATTACGGGGGTGCGCGGGAAGTTCCACACGCGATTTGGCCGGGTACGTGGATTCCAGGGGTGCGTGGGAAGTTCCACACGCGATTTGGCCGGGTACGTGTATTTCGGGGGTGCGCGGGAAGTTCCACACGCGATTTGGCCGGGTACGTGGATTCCAGGGGTGCGCGGGAAGTTCCACACGCGATTTGGCCGGGTACGTGGATTCCAGGGGTGCGCGGGAAGTTCCACACGCGATTTGGCCGGGTACGTGGATTCCAGGGGTGCGCGGGAAGTTCCACACGCGATTTGGCCGGGTACGTGTATTTCGGGGGTGCGCGGGAAGTTCCACACGCGATTTGGCCGGGTACGTGGATTCCAGGGGTGCGCGGGAAGTTCCACACGCGATTTGGCCGGGTACGTGGATTCCAGGGGTGCGCGGGAAGTTCCACACGCGATTTGGCCGGGTACGTGGATTCCGGGGGTGCGCGGGAAGTTCCACACGCGATTTGGCCGGGTACGTGGATTCCAGGGGTGCGCGGGAAGTTCCACACGCGATTTGGCCGGGTACGTGGATTTCAGGGGTGCGCGGGAAGTTCCACACGCGAGTTGGCCGGGTACGTGGATTTCAGGGGTGCGCGGGAAGTTCCACACGCGATTGAGCGGGGTACGTGTATTTCGGGGGTGCGCGGGAAGTGACACACGCGATTTGGCCGGGTACGTGGATTCCAGGGGTGCGCGGGAAGTTCCACACGCGATTTGGCCGGGTACGTGGATTTCAGGAGTGCGCGGGAAGTTCCACACGCGATTTGGCCGGGTACGTGGATTCCAGGGGTGCGCGGGAAGTTCCACACGCGATTTGGCCGGGTACGTGGATTTCAGGGGTGCGCGGGAAGTTCCACACGCGAGTTGGCCGGGTACGTGGATTTCAGGGGTGCGCGGGAAGTTCCACACGCGATTGAGCGGGGTACGTGTATTTCGGGGGTGCGCGGGAAGTGACACACGCGATTTGGCCGGGTACGTGGATTCCAGGGGTGCGCGGGAAGTTCCACACGCGATTTGGCCGGGTACGTGGATTTCAGGAGTGCGCGGGAAGTTCCACACGCGATTTGGCCGGGTACGTGGATTCCAGGGTTGCGCGGGAAGTTCCACACGCGATTTGGCCGGGTACGTGGATTTCAGGGGTGCGCGGGAAGTTCCACACGTGAGTTGGCCGGGTACGTGGATTTCAGGGGTGCGCAGGAAGTTCCACACGCGATTGAGCGGGGTACGTGTATTTCGGGGGTGCGCGGGAAGTGACACACGCGATTTGGCCGGGTACGTGGATTGCAGGGGTGCGCGGGAAGTTCCACACGCGATTTGGCCGGGTACGTGGATTTCAGGAGTGCGCGGGAAGTTCCACACGCGAGTTGGCCGGGTACGTGGATTTCAGGGGTGCGCGGGAAGTTCCACACGCGAATGAGCGGGGTACGTGTATTACGGGGGTGCGCGGGAAGTTCCACACGCGATTTGGCCGGGTACGTGGATTCCAGGGGTGCGCGGGAAGTTCCACACGCGATTTGGCCGGGTACGTGTATTTCGGGGGTGCGCGGGAAGTTCCACACGCGATTTGGCCGGGTACGTGGATTCCAGGGGTGCGCGGGAAGTTCCACACGCGATTTGGCCGGGTACGTGGATTCCAGGGGTGCGCGGGAAGTTCCACACGCGATTTGGCCGGGTACGTGTATTTCGGGGGTGCGCGGGAAGTTCCACACGCGATTTGGCCGGGTACGTGGATTCCAGGGGTGCGCGGGAAGTTCCACACGCGATTTGGCCGGGTACGTGGATTCCAGGGGTGCGCGGGAAGTTCCACACGCGATTTGGCCGGGTACGTGGATTCCGGGGGTGCGCGGGAAGTTCCACACGCGATTTGGCCGGGTACGTGGATTCCAGGGGTGCGCGGGAAGTTCCACACGCGATTTGGCCGGGTACGTGGATTTCAGGGGTGCGCGGGAAGTTCCACACGCGAGTTGGCCGGGTACGTGGATTTCAGGGGTGCGCGGGAAGTTCCACACGCGATTGAGCGGGGTACGTGTATTTCGGGGGTGCGCGGGAAGTGACACACGCGATTTGGCCGGGTACGTGGATTCCAGGGGTGCGCGGGAAGTTCCACACGCGATTTGGCCGGGTACGTGGATTTCAGGAGTGCGCGGGAAGTTCCACACGCGATTTGGCCGGGTACGTGGATTCCAGGGGTGCGCGGGAAGTTCCACACGCGATTTGGCCGGGTACGTGGATTTCAGGGGTGCGCGGGAAGTTCCACACGCGAGTTGGCCGGGTACGTGGATTTCAGGGGTGCGCGGGAAGTTCCACACGCGATTGAGCGGGGTACGTGTATTTCGGGGGTGCGCGGGAAGTGACACACGCGATTTGGCCGGGTACGTGGATTCCAGGGGTGCGCGGGAAGTTCCACACGCGATTTGGCCGGGTACGTGGATTTCAGGAGTGCGCGGGAAGTTCCACACGCGATTTGGCCGGGTACGTGGATTCCAGGGGTGCGCGGGAAGTTCCACACGCGATTTGGCCGGGTACGTGGATTTCAGGGGTGCGCGGGAAGTTCCACACGTGAGTTGGCCGGGTACGTGGATTTCAGGGGTGCGCGGGAAGTTCCACACGCGATTGAGCGGGGTACGTGTATTTCCGGGGTGCGCGGGAAGTGACACACGCGATTTGGCCGGGTACGTGGATTGCAGGGGTGCGCGGGAAGTTCCACACGCGATTTGGCCGGGTACGTGGATTTCAGGAGTGCGCGGGAAGTTCCACACGCGAGTTGGCCGGGTACGTGGATTTCAGGGGTGCGCGGGAAGTTCCACACGCGATTGAGCGGGGTACGTGTATTTCGGGGGTGCGCGGGAAGTGACACACGCGATTTGGCCGGGCACGTGGATTCCAGGGGTGCGCGGGAAGTTCCACACGCGATTTGGCCGGGTACGTGGATTTCAGGGGTGCGCGGGAAGTTCCACACGCGATTGAGCGGGGTACGTGTATTCCGGGGGTGCGCGGGGAGCAGCACACGTGAATTGCACGTGTGGGTCCTCCCAGGTGTACCCTCTACACCCTCCACGGCCCCTGCAGGTGGCTCACACCACAGGGGCCTACCCAGCACATGTCCTGCAGGCACCCCATCCACCATGGCCATGCCCACCAGCCAACCCACATATCAACTAGCACTACTGCCCACCAACGCATGTCCCCCTGCACCCCCAGCCACCAGGGGCAGCCTCCAGCAGGCCCCCACCCATGTCTCCCCCCACCCCCACCCCCCACCAGTGCAGGGGCAGCCTCAAACAGGCCCCCACTCATGTCCCCCTGCACCCCCACCCCCTAGCATCCAGGGGCACCCTCCACCAGGCCCCCACTCATGTCTCCCACCACCCCCACCCCCCAGCATCCAGGGGCACCCTCCACCAGGCCCCCACTCATGTCCCCCTGCACCCCCACCCCCTAGCATCCAGGGGCACCCTCCACCTGGCACCCACACATGTCTCCCACCACCCCCACCCCCCAGCAGTGCAGGGGCACCCTCCACCAGGCCCCCACACATGTCCCCCTGCACCCTCACCCCCCAGCATCCAGGGGCACCCTCCACCAGACCCCCACTCATGTCACCCATCACCCCCAGCCACCAGCAGTGCAGGGCACCCTCCACCAGGCCCCCACACATGTCTCCCACCACCCCCACCCCCCAGCAGTGCAGGGGCACCCTCCACCAGGCCCCCACACATGTCCCCCTGCACCCCCACCCCCCAGCATCCAGGGGAACCCTCCACCAGGCCCCCACCCATGTCTCCCACCACCCCCACCCCCCAGCCACCAGGGGCAGCCTCCAGCAGGCCCCCACCCATGTCCAACTCATGTTCCCCACCCAACATGTCATCACAGTCCAGATCCCTGGTCTCTATGGTCAGCCCCCAAATGCAAAACACCCACCCGAGTATTGCATCCACCCACTCATATTCTGCAATTACATCACAGAACACCAATTGCAAGTTCCAAAACAAACACATGTCCCTCACATACACCCAATGGGTGTCAGTGATTCTCTAAACACATAACATGAAATGCATGAAAACAATGAGACACCACACATTGAAGTGCAACAAATAAATAATGTATTAAAGGAAAGATGAATAGAAACAAAAATGAAGAAACAGAAATGTGAATGGAAAAAAATGAAAAGAAGCATGTCCGTTCAAAATAAAAAAAAAATTAAAGAATATAGAAATCCAAAGTAATGTAGTACAAAGTCAATGTCCACCAAACAAAATCCAATGTGAAAAAAAAATTATAAGCCATTGATCCATGGATAATGTTAAAAAAGAAAGTATGTACAAGTCCACAACTATGTACAATGCAAGAAGCCAGGGTCCATCATCCCAACAAAATAAAGGAAACCTAACTAACTACACTAACTAATAAAAAAAACTATATACAAAAATGTGGCCAATGTCCAAAAGGTCCAAATGAAATAAAAACAAAAATGAAACTCAACACTACCTACATAACTATGTACAAGGGCAGCGGGCTAGTTCCACGGCTCACTTCTGGATGTGCCGGGCCAGGGCATCATCGAACTCCTCCTCAATGTCCCGGAGGCGGTCCTCCTCCATGGCCCCGAGGGTCCGCAGGGCCGTCGACGTGTCCACCTCCAAAGCCCTGCGGATTGCCTCGAGGCACTCGACCCGCCTCAGGGCCCTCTGCATGGAGTTCTCCGCCCTGACCATTGAGAGCCGTGCCTCTTCCGCCCGCTGCCGCTCCGCATCTATGGCGTGGCCCAACCGCTGCCACACGGAAGACACTTTTTGTCCTGGGTCCTCCTGCCCTCCGGCCGATGCCTGCCCCTCCGATGTCGAAGGCCCCGAGCCTTCATGGCTCCCACCATGGTGCTGCTGCTGCTGTGCCTCTGCCCCTGCACTGCCTCCTGCTGCCTGCACATCCTCCGCCGGCTGGGGTGCAGTCGTTGACGTGGCCACCCCTGCTGGACGTCCGACTCCCGACTGCGGCAGGGATGCCTCCTCCACCAGCCTGGCCGCACCGTCAGAGGCAGCTCCACAGGGCACCCAGGTGACTGATGGGTGGGAAGATGGCACAGAGGACGACTGGCGCGTAGGGGGTCCAGCTGAGGAGGGGGTCGTGGCAAGCCCCATCAGACGGAGGAATCCGGCCTGGGTGACCTGTCCCAGCAGGCTGACGTGGTCAACGAGCCATTCGAGATGATGTGCAGTCTCTTCATGAAAAGACTGCAGGTCACCTCGCATGGCCCGTTGACGCAACGCCACTCCAGCCAGGACAGGCTCAACCCGGGCCTGGATAGCCACGTCCGCAGGCAGAGGAAGGCCAGTTGACGTCAGCTCATCCCCTGCCTGAAAACTGGTCTGGACATGGGCATCCCTGCTGGTGCAAGATGATGCAGGGACAGGATCAGGGACAGGATTGCACACAGGCACCTCCGCGGCGGCCTGTGCTGCCTCCTGTCCCTGGTCCTGCACTGCACCACCAGCACCAGTGGGATCCCCACCCCCAGACCCCGTCTCCGGTGCTTGCACGGCCTCCTCCTCCACCAAACCCCCCACCAACCTGGATGACTCTGTGCCATCTTCCCCCGTTGGGCCCTGTGGGGTCCCAGCTGCCCCTTCTGCTGCCGAGGAGTCCAACTGCAACCTCCGCCTCTTGGACCTCCCCCCGGCAGCTTCGGCCTGGGACGCGGCACCGGACTCCTCACTCCCCGACGAGATGACAACCTGGGAGGGGAGCCGGGCCTTGCGTCTCCGGCTGGCGGTGGGATCCCCGCCGCTGTGCTCCACAGCACCTTCTCCGCCCTCTTCATCAGTTGACGCTGCAGACAGGGAGAAAAAAAACACAGGCATCAGGGCACTGTACAATGGACACATACACACATGACAGTTGTACATGAGTGGCATTGGCAAACCTCAGACATGTCATCACAATCCCCAACACAAATGTCATTACAACTTGCACACACGAGCCATACCACAGCCATGTTGCAACTGCCAACACCATCCATACACATACAACAGCATCAGCAGCCAAAGGTGAGCCAGACATCACATGCAACACAGGAAGTGCACCACACATGTACACACCAACCACCACACTTGCATGCATGTGTACACCTCTGCTAAGTGTCGCAGTGATCAGACGGGCATCCATGTCACATCTGCCAATCAGGCTTCCACATACCGCTGTCACATGCATCCATGTTGCATCACTGTTGCACCCTTGTCAAATACACACACATGCACATGTACACAGCGCTGATACAATCAGCTGAAAACAACATACATGCGTGACATCACGGACATGTCTACTCACATACACATTCATACAAACTTGTGTGCCCACACAACTGCATTTGGCATGCAAGCCCACACACACAGGCACCATCCATGTCTCACACATTACAGCCCTCGCATGTGTCAGCCCCACGGCCCTGTACACCCGCACCCATACTCGACCCCATACAAACAGATGTGCAACCTGCACACTACTGAACAATCACCACACGCACTGCTCACAATCAGGATGCATGTACACTCACCGCTCGACTCCAGACGGGTCTGCCTCTCAAGGACCTGGACGTGGAGCGCTGGGGATATGTGTTCCAGGACCCTCATCTGTTCTTCCGACAAGTGGCCCCGGCGCCCCTTGGCATCCGCTGCCTTCAAGAGGCGCCGGGCCTTGGTCAGGGTCCTGGACCTGAAGTCCTCCCAGCGCTTCTTGACATGTTGGAAGTCGCGGACTGCCACCCCCTCCGCGTTGATGGCAGTCACGATGTCAGTCCAGATCCGAGTCCGTCCTTCCTTGTCGGCGCGGCAACTTCCGAAGAGGGCATCATACTGCCCCAGGACTTGCTCCACCAGGACACCAACTTCGGTGGCACTGAAGCTGGTGCCCCTCTGCCTCTCTGGCCGGGGGTTGTCAGTGGTCACAGATGGAGTTTGCCCCGACATGACAACCCCAGAGGCAGGAGTGGGTGGGCAACTGGGTCCTGGGGCTGGGCTGTGGAGCGATGGAATCCCAGTCGGGAGTCTTTGGTTCCAGCAGGGGTGGTCACACCAACAGCACCCCTGGCTGATGTGCAGGCAGCAAATGGCAGGGCACGTGGGCAGCAGGCAGTCAGGCAGCAGCAGATGGCAGGTGGGAGCGTGCTCGGGGCTCTGGGGGGCAGTAGTTCGGCCTTCTGGGCAGGAGCGTGGTCTTCCGTGTGCTTACGCGTGGCCAGCTTGATACGGAGTGATTTGGCACGTGAAAATTCTGCACGTCAGCGTGTAATTCGAGGAAAGGCCCTTAGCGCGTAAGCGCGTCTGCACGCATACGCATTTTCATTGGACCAAAGGCCCTCAGCGCGTGAGCGCGTCTGTGACGTGACGTGCGAGGGAGTATCCCTCATTGCACGTGATGACAGTACACACGTGGATCCCAACCAATCGCGTGTGAAAGTTCACGGGACCCCGGAACACACGTACCCCGGCCAATCGCGTGTGGAACTACCCGCGCACCCCGAAACACACGTACCCAGGCCAATCGCGTGTGGAACTACCCGCGCACCCCGAAACACACGTACACAGGCCAATCGCGTGTACGCTCGCTCCCCTCCGATCACACGCGATGACACCCGAATACGGGAAACCAACGAGTCCGCCCACACGGAGGCGTCCCGCGCCCGCGCACAGCATAAAAGTGCGCGCAAACAACAAACGCGTATATACAGCGACGATGAATGCCCCATTTGTTGCTGCAGTGATTGTGGGACACCGCAGGAGGAGGAGAATAGCCAGGGCACGCATTTTTGCACCACGGACAGGCCTTTTTGGGATGCCTGACGACCAGGTCTACGGCAGGTATAGGTTTCCACCCCATATCATCCTAGACCTGGTCAGGGAGTGGGAAGATGACCTCACATCCCCCACCCTTTGCTCCCAAGCATTGAGCCCCTTGGAGAAGCTGCTCAATGTCTTGCATTTCTTGGCCACTGGGTCGTTTCAGCGGACCACTGCCATAGTGGGGGGGGTCTCACAGGCCACGCAGTCACGCTGCCTACACCAGGTACTGGCAATCATGACAGCGCGCCCCTCAGTCCGCAGGCTGTATAAACATGCCCAGAACACCCGCAGAAAGGCAGGCCGTTGTCCTGGATTTTTTCAGGGTGGCACACTTCCCCAAAGTGCTCGGTGCCATAGATTGCACCCATGTGGCCCTACGTCCACCTAGGGCCACTGAGCACATCTACCGAAACCGCAAGCACTGGCATTCCATCAATGTACAGGTGGTATGCGATGCAAAGGGAATCATCACCTCTGTGTATGCAAACTACCCTGGCTCCACCCATGACAGTTTCATATACAGAATGTCCGCCCTGAGCCGGGCCCTGGAAGCTGGGCAGCATGGCGACACATGGCTCCTAGGTGAGTACAAATGCCCTTGCACATGCATGCAAGTCACACACAGACAAATATACCAACCCTAATAATCTGAACAATTATCACCTCCCCAGGGGACAGTGCCTACCCTCTGAGCAACCACATGATGACGCCAATCCGGAACCCCACCACACCACCCCAGGTAAGATACAACGCTGCCCATATTGCAACCAGGGGCATAGTGGAGCGCACATTCGGAGTGCTCAAGTCACGTTTCCGCTCCCTTGACCGCTCTGGTGGGCAACTACTCTATGCACCAGCAGTTGTGTGCAGGATCATTGTGGCAGCATGTGTCCTGCACAATGTTGCAACACGGCAGGGCGTCCCGGTGGACATGGTGGTGCCCCCACATCCCCAACCACAGGCACAGGCGCTGCCCATGGGAGGGGACAGGGCACGTGGCGAGGTAGCCCGGACCCAGCGTGTGGCCACATTTTTCACCTAAACTCCAACCCCTGCGGAGTGCACACAGGCCTGGCACATACCAGGTGACAATCGATGATGACAAAGTGACAGTCAACTGTCACAACCCTACCACCCTGAGATAGTTGCCATGGAAGTGCCACATCGTCTGCATCCCTAGCTACTTAAACACAAGCTATCCTGTGCAACCAAAATGCACACATGACATGTGACATGACATGAGCCATACACAAGTATTACAAGGCACAATGAGGCAGGGGGGGGGGAACAAGGGAACACAGAGAACGGTACTACTAGGCCAGGTGTCATTGTGATTGTGCAAGTGCAGGGGTAGGGGGAAGGGAAAAGTGCAAGGGTGGGGGGGAGTCCAGTACAGGGGAAGTAGGCCAAAAAATTATACATAGGTCGCCTGGTGGCAACTGCTAAGGTAAGTGCAGACGAGTGCTGGGAAGGGAGGGCTGTAGGGATAGAGAGACAGTACTGCAGTGCAGGGGTTGCCAGGGTGGCAGTGCATGTGGACAGTGGCTGGGCCAGGGACCGAGGTTGGTGAGAGTGGCCCAGTTGCAGCTCCTGTGCAGTTCCAGTGAACAATTCTGCAAGGGAGAGGCAGAGAGTAAGCAGAAGCAAAGAGGAAGGTCTTGAGGTGCTTCCAGAACTGGAGATGGTTCCCCTCAAGTTCAAGTCAGGAAGTCTGTTCGAGGGGGAGGGCCCTGCTGCGGAGAGAAACCTACCCCCAGCTAGTTGCTCTGAGAAGCGGATGACCTGGACATGCAAGGTGTGCATCACACACACCTGCAAAACAGGCCATGGCCATCACTGTCATGTCAGTCAAACCCTCCCAAACATCAACATGACATGGCAAGCAATACCCATACACCGACCCAGTAACGATAAGGTACACATTTCCATGTCCTAAATGTACAGTGGCATCGGACAATGATGCCTGACCCGGAATCCGATGAAATGACAGACCAACAAAATGTCCCACCAAAAATAAGTCGATTCCAAATGCATTACAACAGTCGTAGACGTAACATCACAATGAATGCCTGGCTATATGCACATGATGCATTGCAAAATGAACACTGCAGCTCATGTGTGCAATGTCCTACTCCTGCATCACACTGCTCAGCGCACAGCACAGTGAACAGCCATTGCGTGTGATGCACACCCTGAGCATCACATCTAAGTGACAGACTACATCAAAAATCAAATTAGGCATGTACTCGAACCATAATCGGTCACAGAACATGTGCTGGCGGGACACAGTGGGCACCAGAAGGCAAACAGTGTACACGTGGATATGCAAGGGTGGGAGTACATGGAGTGCATCCGAGTGCAAGTGTGTGGTTCTGCAAGGACATGCACTCCACATATGCATGTGCACTCAAGTGACCATCAGTGTTCCCTACACATCACATGTGAACATCCACCATGTGTACACCCCAGCATGTCAAACCACTACTATCCCCTTGCACCTGAAAGGAAAACACAACACATGAACAGGCATTGATCAGCAGAACACAACATGTACATAGGACAACAACATTACAATGTCAGAGTTCCCATCACACTGCAGGGCAACGCAACTATCAACAACAACCCCCCCCCTCGCAAATGACCATGACCCACTGAACAACTGCACCTGGGTCATGGAGCCTCCAACCCTCATTCCCACCTGGCCACAGGATCACCTTTACCCTTCGTGTCCATCTCCCACCTTGTGTGTAAAGAGATGCCTGAACCCTCAGAATCCACACTCATTTCCAAAATCACATAATCCAAGGCATGAAAAGGAACCCAAACACCCTCCAGTAGATGACTTGACATAGCAGTACGTCTCAAAGGCCAAGTACTACCACAATGATGCAACAACCAAGGTAGCACAGCAAAACAATGTCACGACAGGATGTGAGACATGTGTGGTACATGACATAGGATGATGCACCATGAATGGATGTGTACTGTCACAGATCCCCTGTACAGGCGCTGGAGTCTCATGAAACAACCACCCACACCATGTCCCGGGTGCCTGCAAGGTCAAACTCACACAGGCCCCTGAGATCCTGGTGGGGAAAGAGGTTCAGGGATATGCAGTCGGGACAGGTGTAGACACACTGGATGACTGGAATGCGTGGCAGGTGAGGGGAGTAGGAATGACACATGAAACCAGGGAATGCACGAAAATGTACAACCTGCATGAACACATGCACAATCCAAACAAACTTGGACATCATTGTCATGGCCTTCTGTAGTCCAGGCTCAGGAGTGGTACGAACCAACCACCCCCTCTAGGGTTTTGGCGCCTGCAAGTTCGGGGCTTACACAGGCATCCGCAACCCCAGTGGGGAAAGAGGGTCAGGGAACATTGCTTGGATAGGCATGGGAAGCAGGAACACCGGGTAGAGGGTACAGGTTTCGAAATTGCATAGGATCACGGGTGATTAGGGTAAAAAACATACCAAATAGGACCACACATACATCCATGCATCAATACACTCCCCAGCAAGCCTATGCAGGGCAGTTTGTAAGAAAATACAACAAGACACTTAGCTCTGGTTTTGAGTGCTGGCCTCCTGCCTGCGCACTCTCAGGTCCGGTTACAGGAGCACTGCAATGCTGCAAAGAGAGACACAGTCAGCAACCTGTACGTGCCAATTACACAAAAACACAACACAAAACATGCCCCATAACAACATACAACTCTACAAACAGACAATCTGTGCTCCATGCTTCGTACCCATATATAACATCACCCCTGTGACGGGTCATTCACAGTTAATGCAGTAAGTCAGCCGCTGGTGGGTGCGTGGCAAATGGAACACCAATGTGTCACAATTCACACAACATGCAATGTTCCCTGGGTAAGCAGACAGACCCATATGGCAAGCCATGACTACAGAGCAAGTTGCGTACCACCATGACCAAAACAAAGTTGCCAGTGCATTTATCATGAAGTACGTGGAATAGACATGCACTGCACCCGAGTATGTCCCTTGCTGTATGTCCCTGTGAGCTGCCCCTTTCCATGTCTTGGAAGGCTACATGGTTGATACAAGTGCCTCAATGAACCTTGGTGTACCGCAGGGTATGTGCCACTGCCCCCGCATGTGTCCCAGACAACCCTACTATCAACAGCCATCAGTCCACAAACACATCTGAGCTGCATTGTGTGCTTCAACACCAATATTTGTCTAAGCTCACCCTCAGTGCTGTGATTAAGCCTGCACGTGCAACTCGCCTGGTGCAAGCTTTGCTGTCTAGTGGCCCCCCTGTGATGCTCACCTTGCCTGGAGTTCCTTGTAACATGTCAGCAGTTCTAGGATGTGGGTCTGCAATCACTGTGGCTCTGCATGTGCACACATGTGCATGTGGGCACCAACAAACGGGTCAGGAATTACGTCATCCAATGGGCCATGTCTGCTGGCAAAGGTGCTCTGGTGCCTCATCCCCCTGCAGAAAGTGCATGAAACACATGATTAATGCATCAAAGTGATCTGTGTGTGTCTCATCATGCATCTCATTACTTGACCATGTCAGAGAGTCACATCACAAATCACACCATCAGTCCGTCTTTCACCTCCAAAGTGTGGAACACTATCTACAGCATGATTTGCAACAAGCACGTGTACAGGAAAGATATGAAACATAATACACAATGCATAGCAATCAATGTCCACATTAATCATGACACGCCCCATCTAGCAAAAGCTGAACAGTGGACAATTACACCTAAATCATCCCCACTAGGGGTGTCAACACAAGTCAAAAAGCACCAGACATGCCACAGATATGACAGTCCAAAGCCCTTGTGTAAAATTCTGTTACACCGAACCATCCTTGCGAGCCCATGGATAAGGGAGGCAGGAGTGGCATATGTGAGTCAAGGAACCCAAGCAGCAAACACATACACAAGACAACCATGAAGGGCCCAGCTGGAACAGACAGTGGATGCCTTCAAAAACCACAAGGCACCGCACTGTCACATGTAAGCACAATAGACTACAAATTTTAAACTAACTCAACTATTAACTAATTACACTAACTATGGAAAACCTACATTACCTATTTAAACTAACTATCAAACAGAAACTTAACTAACTAAACTAAAAGAAAAATCAAAAATGGCCACATACGACCCGGGGGGGAGGGGAGGCACCCAGGAGGGGGGAGGTACAGGGTGCTGCTCAACATCCACATGCGATGATGCTGAGCCAAAAAAAAATACCTCCATGGGCTCAACGCCTGCACAGCACGACCTATGTGGGAGATAGATGGTCGTCCGAGTCTGGCTCATCCTGAAAAGGAGGACGTGGCACAGTAGCCTGGCCACGCCTAGCCGCAGCTTTCCCCTCGTCGGCAGCAAGTCTGCCGGACAGGTGAGCCTGGTTCTGTGTGGCGATGTTACATAGGTCTGCATGCAGGACCTCACGTGATACACGTGCTTCCTCTTGCAAGGTAGCACGTGTAACACGGAGTTCCTCCTGCAAGGCCTGGCTGGACAACCGCTGCACCTCCCGGCAAGCCTGTAGCTCAGCCGAGATGGTGCGCTCAAGCTGTGCAAACCTCTCCTCTGCCTGCTGCCTCTGGGACATCATAAGGACACCCAGAGTGGATCTGAGGGAGGCATACTCCTCCCTCAGGGCATCCATGTGCGCCTCTGCGTGAGCAGCAATTGCTTGACGCAGAGACGACATTTCAGCCTGGCGTGCCCTGTCTGAGGCCGCCATGCCCAGCCTGAGTGAGCGGGCCGTGCACCGTGCCGCCTGCTGCTGGAGAAGCACCTGCCTAGCAGGGGGGAGCACAGATCGGGCCACACGCTCCATGCTGTCAGCGATGTTCTCCATTGCTGCCCCCTGCCGTTCTGAATTGGCAGTCATGTCTTGCTCCCACTCAGTATACAGCAGTTGCGCACGGCGACCGCGTTGCCGGGCTTGACCCCTGCGGGACCCAAGGACCGGGGGTCCTCGCTGTGTTGGCACCGCCTGCGGCTGCACGACTACATGCCCCCGTCTACGTGATGTCCCAGGCACATCAGTGACTGGTGTGGAGGGTGACCCTGCGTCCCGATCCACCACGGGCGGAGGAACCAAGACTGTCTGATCCCTCAGTGCAGGGGTCGCAGACAGAGGAGTGTCCACATCAGAATCACTCACCCCTGACACATGGACTTGATGGTCATCCAACTCAACATGGACGTCAGAGTCGTCATCAAGGCTGGACTCATAGGCAGCCAGAGACAGGATGGACTGCAGCACTTGGGGGTTTTCGTGGCCTACCACCCCACGACCCCCACTAGTGCCGGGTTGATGTGGTCTTACCAACCCTGTGTCTGGCATGACAACACCATCCTCTGCATCCATTGCGTCATCACCTGAAAAATAGAGAGGAAAAGGTCAGTACACATGTCAGAAGCACACAACACACACACCGACAGCAAAGGCATCTGGCAGACATGTGACACACAACATATGACCTTGCATGCATGCTGGGTCTACTTAGAATAGCTTCTGTGATCAGACCTGTTGAAAGGTGGCAGTTTGCATGGAAGTGGGTCTAAGCAGTGCAGAAAATGTGTACGCCACTCACTACCTACATGTACAAGCACTCCATGGTGTGTGCCAGGAAATGTGAAGGGAGTGCAATGTCAAAATCAGACATCACGTGCATTGTGTATTCAATGTGTACCATGTCTAGAAGGCAAGCACCCCTCCACCCCAGTACCAAAGCAGGGATGCCTAGCATGGTATCAAAAGGCTGACCATACACCTGTGTATTGACAAGCAGTGTTGACTGGCATCAACAGCTTAATGTGATTTCAATTACAACACTGCAAATGATGCTGGGACAGTGGGCAGGACACATGATGGAAGATCCGGAGGCCGGCCACGTGTGAAGAAGACACGACAAGAGTTGGACAGAGTCATTGGCCATTGAACAGGCTGAGGCCTGTGAGCCACACAGATTGTCAGAGCCTAAACATGTGTGCAACGCAGGACTGAGCCACAGTTGACATGGGGAGGCCGATGATATGGCAGGCAATGTATGTAACCAAGGACTCATATTACAGTGATCATCCAGTCAAGGACACATAGGGGCATGTGTGCAATGCACATGGAGCATGAAGGGGCACTCATGTCCCTGCGGGACATCTGACCCATGCACAGTACAAGTGGGATGCCCTGCATCGAGTACTAAGGCTGTACCACACGGCATATGTCTGGCAGTTTCTAAGCTGGATGTTAGCATCTACACAGGACACATGAACATGAAACTACACATTGGCAAGAATGTAGCAGACCAGTGCAAAGGTGGAACTGGGGTGCAGAGTGGCGGAGGAGGGGCAAGGGAGCATGGCCACATGGAGTCCCGCATGCAGGCAGAGGAGACACGCATGACGGTGGCATTGCATTACTTACACATCAGAACCATGTACAGGTCACATGTAGCAGCAATCATGCACAACACATCCCACAAGTGAAACACACATGTCCTCAACAACTACGCATCAACACTCACTGGACTGGGCATCAAAGTCCAGCATCTCTCCCACACCTTCGACCAATTCTGGTGGTATGAACTCCGCAACGAGAGCCTCATGCGGAGTGAGTTCTTCCTCCTCTGGTGCAGGCCCACCGCCAGTCACCAGAGTCAAGTTGTAATTTGAGGCACGCTTGGCCTTAGTGCTGCGCTTGATGTCATTCCAGCGCTTTTTGCACTCCTGCGCCGTGCGCACCTCATGGCCGAATGAACTGACATGTTCTGCCACATGCTTCCAGTGGGTGTCACGTTGGGCAGCCGTAGTCTGACTATTGGCACCCACTAGCATGTCACGGCTGTGTCCCCGCACCTAGTCCACGAGGAAGTCCAGTTCCTGCTTACAGAAAGGCTTCTTCCTCGACGTGCAGGAGGTCGTGGCTGTGTGTGGGGTCCCAGCCTGTGCTGCAGATGCACCCTTCCTCCTCTTGGACTGTGGCGCAGACCCTGGCTGGCTAATGCTGCCCTGACCAGTATGGCCAGTGGGTTGGGTGGATTGAGCCGAGGGAGTGGCAGGTGGAGGGATGACCAAAGGCCTGACTTGTGTCAGTGGCAGCTGGGTGCCCACTAATGGACCTTGCGCAGCAACATCAGCTGTGGCAGGGTCATTGACCGCAACGGTCCTGGTTGGCAGACTCACAACCGGGGTGCTGTTGGGTGCATCTGCCCCTGCACTTGCCAACACCCGGCTGTTCGGGGCAGCAGATGACATGACTGCCCCAGGGACACGTGTCTTGGTCTGAGCAGCCCGGCCTGCCCCAATGGTTTCCCCCCTGGCCTGTTGGAGATCTACCAAGGGCTCTTCAAGTGCCAACGCAGCCTGCGCTGGCAGACCCTGAGCCTGGGTGGCGGTGTCCACAACTGCACCTGCAGCTACCGCTACCCTTGGGCCCGTGGCAGTCGATGAAACGGACTGCCGGGTCATACGGGTGCCAGTGCCAGATGCAGGAGCTGCATCCCCCTGAACCACAGGGGGTGGTGGCATGGCTGCACCAACACATGGCACAACATTGTGCTCAAGTGGCGCACCCCTGCCTCTTCCCCCTCTGTGGCTGCCCTGGACACCCTGGAGTCCCCCTACTCCCTGGTCACCACGGCCACGTCCCCGACCACGCCCGCCACGAGGAGGACGCCCAGCTGAGGCGCCCCTCACCTTTGGTAGCCTCCCTACCATGGCACAGATGTAATAGTGCTGGCACAGATGGAGTGGTGCCAATGGGAGGTGTACAGCACAATTGACCTGGGCAATTGGGGTGAAGGGGGTGGGAAGCAAGATGTTAACAGCCCCCCTGCACCTGCAAGGCTGTATGTGACCCCGGTGATGTGTTGACGGGTCACGCAACGCTCAGGCACCCCAAAACTGCAGTAAAACCGTGCACGCAACCCTGCAGCCTACGTGCGTGGATTAAACCTCCCGCAGTACGCGGTGGCACCCAGTAACACGTATAACGCGTACGCGTGGGACACGCAGGCTACGATGACATCGAAAATGGGTGCGATACACAGGGGCACCCGCAGTGGGAAAAGGAGCGTTTGCGACTCACCGTCTGACTAGCGCGATGCAGAAAAACACGCGTAGCCAATACCCCCGCCAAAAGAAGAGATACGTCCTTGAGAGCTGTGAAGTAGATGGCGCGCGAAACGACTGGAAGCAGCAACACACGTCGGTCTCCACGAAAGGCACATACAGCGAACAGCTGGCCCGCTCACCTTTAACCCGTGCTGAGGGAAACGCACGCGCGCGTCACGTCACATGCGGACGTGCACTTTTTCACGTTTGATTACGCGCATTACACGCGGACGTGCAGTTTTTCACGCGCGCACGCTTATGCATGGACCCTTTCCTCCTATTACACGCGGACGTGCAGTTTTTCACGCGCGCTTACGCGCATTACACGCAGCGTGCAGATTTTTCACGTGCCTATTCACTCCGTATGAAGCTGGCCACGCGAAAACACACGGAAGACCACGCTCCTGCCCAGAAGGCCAATTCACTGGCCCCCAGTGCCCCAAGCAGCCTCCCACATGCCATCTGCTGCTGCCTGCCTGCCTGCCTGCTGCCACCGTGCCCTGCCATTTGGTGCCTGCACATCAGCCATCTGCAGGGGTCCAGTTGCTGTGTCCACCCCTGCTGGTACAGAAGAGTCCCGACTCAAATGACATCGCTCCACAGCCCAGCCCCAGGACCCAGTTGGTCACCCACTCCTGCCCCTGGGGTTGCCATGTCGAGCACATCCACATCTGACACCAGTTGCAACCCCCGGCCAGAGGGGCAGAGGGGCAGAGGGGCACCAGCTTCACTGCCACCGAAGTTGGTGTCCTGGTGGAGCATGTCCTGGGGCAGTATGATGCCCTCTTCGGATCGTCCCGCGCCAACAGGGAAGGACGGTAGAGGACGCGGAGGGGGTGGCAACCCGCACCATCCAGAAGGTCAAGAAGCGCTGGGAGGACTTGAGGTCCAGGACCCTCATGAAGGCCCGGCGCCTTGTGGAGGGGGGCCGGGGCCGCATGAGTTCCATCCAGTTGAGGGTCCTGGAACGCGCACACCCAGCGCTCCACAGCCAGGTCCTTGAGAGGGAGACCCGTCTGGAGTTGAGCGGTAAGTGGCCAAGCATTGCTGTGTGAGACAGGGCATGTTGCAGTGTGCTGGTTGTCTGATACTTGCCTGCATGTGTGACATAGGCCATGTACGCATGTATGTGTGCAGGGACATCATGGTAATGCATGTGTGACCTGTAATGTGTGAACCGCATGGTTGTTGCATGTGTTTGATTGTGACATGGGGAGCCCTGTGCAGATTGCACACATGACAGCATGGAAGTCTCTGTTCCTGGACATGGGTGGGGGCCTGGTTGAGGCTGCCCCTGGTGGCTGGGGGGGTGGGGGTGCTGGGAGACATGAGTGGGGGCCTGGTGGAGGCTGCCCCTGGTGGCTGGGGGGTGGGGGTGCTGGGAGACATGGGTGGGGGCCTGGTGGAGGCTGCCCCTGGTGGCTGGTGGGTGGGGGTGCTGGGAGACATGGGTGGGGGCCTGGTGGAGGCTGCCCCTGGTGGCTGGGGGGGTGGGGGTGCTGGGAGACATGAGTCGGACATGGGTGGGGGCCTGGTTGAGGCTGCCCCTGGTGGCTGGTGGGTGGGGGTGGTGGGAGACATGGGTGGGGGCCTGGTGGAGGCTGCCCCTGGTGGCTGGGGGGTGGGGGTGGTGGGAGACATGGGTGGGGGCCTGGTGGAGGCTGCCCCTGGTGGCTGGGGGGTGGGGGTGCTGGGAGACATGGGTGGGGGCCTGGTGGAGGGTGCCCCTGGTGGCTGGGGGGTGGGGGTGCTGGGAGACATGGGTGGGGGCCTGGTGGAGGGTGCCCCACAGTGCTGGGGGGTGGGGGTGGTGGGGAACAGGAGTTGGACATGGGTGGGGGCCTGCTGGCAGGTGCCCCACAGTGCTGGGGGGTGGGGGTGCAAGGGGACATGTGGCTTGGCTGGGGGCATGGCCATGGTGGATGGGCTGCCTGTGGGACATGACATGGGGTGCAGGGTAGTCCCCTGTGGTGTGGGATGCCTGCAGAGGTCGTGGAGGGGGTAGAGGGGAGACCTGGGAGGACCCACACTGCCAATTCACGTCTTGAACTTCCCGCACACCCACCACCCGCGCACCCCTGAAATCCACGTACCCAGGCCAATCGCGTGTAGACTTTCTCGCGCACCCCTGAAATCCACGTACCTAGGCCAATCGCGTGTAGACTTTCTCGCGCACCCCTGAAATCCACGTACCCAGGCCAATCGCGTGTAGACTTTCTCGCGCACCCCTGAAATCCACGTACCCAGGCCAATCGCGTGTAGTCTTTCTCGCGCACCCCTGAAATCCACGTACCCAGGCCAATCGCGTGTAGACTTTCTCGCGCACCCCTGAAATCCACGTACCCAGGCCAATCGCGTGTAGTCTTTCTCGCGCACCCCTGAAATCCACGTACCCAGGCCAATCGCGTGTACACTTTCTCGCGCACCCCTGAAATCCACGTACCCAGGCCAATCGCGTGTAGACTTTCTCGCGCACCCCTGAAATCCACGTACCCAGGCCAATCGCGTGTAGACTTTCTCACGCACCCCTGAAATCCACGTACCCAGGCCAATCGCGTGTAGACTTTCTCGCGCACCCCTGAAATACACGTACCCAGCCCAGTCGCGTATGGAAACACCCGCACACCCCTGGAATACACGCTCCCAGCTCTGCGTTTGCTGCTGCCCTTTGCGCTCGGTTGGGGATTTTGATGGCTTTTCCCTGCGCGAGAGGCGTTCTTGGAGGCATAACTGGCGCTGCTGCAGGGTCGCTGCGCAACTGTGCGCCACGGCTGGTTTTGGTGGCTGGTATCCATGAATACGCTGTGCGCAGAAATGGATTTTAGCGCACGCGGCTGGCGCAGGGATTCGCACGCGCACACTGTGCGCCAGCCGCGTGCGCCACTTGTGCGCTGAATTCTATGAATCGGCCCCTTAATATCATCCATTTTGTTTTTAGCAAACCTTTTATTTGCTTTATAAGAACACGTGTGCCACATATACCCCATGAAAATAACTGAATGTGCTTTTAAAATGTAATGCAATGTATGTACGATCTAATAAAACACGTGTTTCCACATTGTAAAATTGACATCCTTTGTGTAAATATTTGAACCATAATAAGAAAAGGGATAGCACACCTTTTCAAACTGTAAAATACTATGAACACTCTTACAATATTGAGAAAGCACTGTAAATACGTAATAAACATTTCTTTCACATTGTGAAAACTCATTAGCAAATTAACCATTATTGGATATTGTGCAGACATGGGATAGGCATTTGCCAGGGACTGACATAATTGTACTACATGCCGCAAGATGGCAACGGCTGGCAATGGTGTGATTACATGGGCATTACATAGCAGTGCATGGACAATGGCTAATATCTATGCACCAGCTAAAACTGTTGGCTTTGCCAATGCTTGTGTTTACCAGTCAAGGCAAGAAACTGATATAAATTAAGGTGTCGATTCATGGAATTAATGTGCGCCGAAAATTCCCGCGCAGAGGTGCCAAAACGTGCGATTCGCAGTAAAAGTGCGAAAATCACAGTGCAAGTGTGAAAATCGCAGGGAAACCAGCGCACATCGATTCATGGAAGTCCGTGCGCGAGAAAAACATTGGATGTGCGCTGAAAATGTGCGCCGCGCACGCCGGCGCACAGGTCATCCAACAGCGTTTGCCACGGCCACTGCGAAATCGCACATAGCGCGGCGCACATCACAAAAGTAGGCGGAACACGGGGCGTAACACTCGGAATGGGGAACAACGCGTGAAAATATGGGCGTCACGGGGGAAGTGCAGGGGGCAAGTGCGCGGAACGCCCACACGCTCGCCTACAACCCGTATTCATGGAATCGAATAGGGCAAACCAGCGCACGGTCAAAGACGCGCACAGGGTCAAACAAGTACGGCACAAGAAAGCAGGCGGTAGCGTCCCTGCGCCTGAAAAAAATGTGCGCCAAAATGTGCGATAACAAAAAGCACCCATATACAGCCATGATGAATGGTCCATACAGTGGCCCTCTAGGACAAATGAGGTGCAAAGGGGTACCGACAAACACGGACACCCGCTGTGTGAAAAATAGCGTGTGCGTGTGTACCTGGGTGCGCGGGAAGTCCCACACGCGATTTGCCGGGGTACGTGTACTTGGGGTGCGTGGAAAGTTCCACACGTGATTGGCCCCACACGCGATTAGCCTGGGTACGTGTACTACGGGGAACGAGGGAAGTTCCACACGCGATTAGCCTGGGTACGTGTGTTTCGGGGTGCGCGGGAAGTTCCACATGCGATTGGCCTGGGTACGTGTGTTTCGGGGTGCGCGGGAAGTTCCACACGTGATTGGCCTGGGTATGTGTACTTCGGGGTGCGCGGGAAGTTCCACACGCGATTGGCCTGGGTACGTGTACTTCGGGATGCGTGGGAAGTTCCACACGTGATTGGCCTGGGTACGTGTACTCCGGGGTGCGCGGGAAGTCCCACACGCGATTAGCCTGGGTACGTGTACTGCGGGGTGCGCGGGAAGTTCCACACGCAATTGGCCTGGGTACGTGTGTTTCGGGGTGCACGGGAAGTTCCACACGCGATTGGCCTCGGTACGTGTGTTTTGGGGTGCGCGGGAAGTTCCAGACGCGATTGGCCTGGGTACGTGTACTTCGGGGTGCGCGGGAAGTTCCAGACGCGATTGGCCTGGGTACGTGTACTTCGGGATGCGCGGGAAGTTCCACACGCGATTGGCCTGGGTACGTGTACTCCGGGGTGCGCGGGAAGTCCCACACGCGATTAGCCTGGGTACGTGTACTGCGGGGTGCGCGGGAAGTTCCACACGCGATTGGCCTGGGTACGTGTGTTTCGGGGTGCACGGGAAGTTCCACACGCGATTGGCCTGGGTACGTGTGTTTTGGGGTGCGCGGGAAGTTCCAGACGCGATTGGCCTGGGTACGTGTACTTCGGGGTGCGCGGGAAGTTCCAGACGCGATTGGCCTGGGTACGTGTACTTCGGGATGCGCGGGAAGTTCCACACGCCATTGGCCTGGGTACGTGTACTTCGGGGTGCGCGGGAAGTCCCACACGCGATTAGCCTGGGTACGTGTACTACGGGGTGCGCGGGAAGTTCCACACGCGATTAGCCTGGGTACGTGTGTTTCGGGGTGCGCGGGAAGTTCCACACGCGATTGGCCTGGGTACGTGTGTTTCGGGGTGCGCGGGAAGTTCCACACGCGATTGGCCTGGGTACGTGTACTTTGGGGTGCGCGGGAAGTTCCACACGCGATTGGCCTGGGTACGTGTACTTCGGGATGCACGGGAAGTTCCACACGCGATTGGCCTGGGTACGTGTATTCCGAGGTGCGCGGGAAGATTCACACGCGATTTCAGCAGGGTACGTGTATTTAGGTGGTGCCGGAGAATGCTACACGTGATTTGGCCGTGTGGGTCCTCCCAGGTGTTCCCTCTACACCCTCCACGGCCCCTGCAGGCAGCCCACACCACAGGGGACTACCCTGCACCCCTGCTCATGTCCCACAGGCAACCCATCCACCATGGCCATGCCCCCCAGCCAACCCACATGTCACCTTGCACTACTGATCACCAACACATGTCTCCCAGCACCCCCACCCCCCAGCATCCAGGGGCACCCTCCACCAGACCCCCACACATGTCCCCCTGCACCTCCACCCCCCAGCAGTGCAGGGGCAGCCTCCACCAGGCCCCCACTCATGTCTACCACCACCCCCACCCCACTGCCACCAGGGGCACCCTCCACCAAGCCCCCACTCATGTCTCCCACCACCCCCACCCCCCAGCAGTGCAGGGGCAGCCTCCACCAGGCCCCCACTCATGTCCCCCTGCACCCCCACCCCCCAGCAGTGCAGGGGCAGCCTCCACCAGGCCCCCACTCATGTCTACCACCACCCCCACCCCCCAGCAGTGCAGGGGCAGCCTCCACCAGACCCCAATCATGTCCCCCTGCACCCCCACCCCCCCAGCAGTGCAGGGGCAGCCTCCACCAGGCCCCCAATCATGTCTCCCTGCACCCCCACCCCCCAGCCACCAGGGGCACCCTCCACCAGGCCCCTACTCATGTCGCCCTGCACCCCCATCCCCCAGCCACCAGGGGCACCCTCCACCAGGCCCCCACACATGTCTCCCATCACCCCCACCCCCCAGCCACCAGGGGCAGCCTCCACCAGGCCCCCACTCATGTCCACCACCACCCCCACCCCCCAGCAGTGCAGGGGCAGCCTCCACCAGGCCCCCACTCATGTCTCCCATCACCCCCACCCCCCAGCCACCAGGGGCAGCCTCCACCAGGCCCCCACTCATGTCTATCACCCCCCCACCCCCCAGCAGTGCAGGGGCAGCCTCCACCAGGCCCCCACTCATGTCTCCCTGCACCCCACCCCCCAGGGGCACCCTCCACCAGGCCCCCACTCATGTCTCCCATCACCCCCACCCCACAGCCACCAGGGGCAGCCTCCACCAGGCCCCCATTCATGTCTATCACCACCCCCACCCCCCAGCAGTGCAGGGGCAGCCTCCACCAGGCCCCCACTCATGTCTCTCTGCACCCCCACCCCCCAGCCACCAGGGGCAGCCTCCACCAGGCCCCCACCCATGTCTACCACCACACCCACCTCCCAGCCACCAGGGGCAGCCTCCACCAGGCCCCCACTCATGTCTCCCATCACCCCCACCCCCCAGCCACCAGGGGCAGCCTCCACCAGGCCCCCACTCATGTCTCCCTGCACCCCCACCCCCCAGCCACCAGGGGCAGCCTCCACCAGGCCCCCACTCATGTCCACCACCACCCCCACCCCCCAGCAGTGCAGGGGCAGCCTCCACCAGGCCCCCACTCATGTCTCCCTGCACCCCCACCCCCAGCAGTGCAGGGGCACTCTCCACCAGGCCCCCACTCATGTCCCCTATCACCCCCACCCCCAGCAGTGCAGGGGCAGCCTCCACCAGGCCCCCACTCATGTCTACCACCACACCCACCCCCCAGCCACCAGGGGCAGCCTCCACCAGGCCCCCACTCATGTCTCCCATCACCCCCACCCCCCAACCACCAGGGGCAGCCTCCACCAGGCCCCCTCTCATGTCTCCCTGCACCCCCACCCCCCAGCCACCAGGGGCAGCCTCCACCAGGCCCCCACTCATGTCCACCACCACCCCCACACCCCAGCAGTGCAGGGGCAGCCTCCACCAGGCCCCCACTCATGTCCCCCTGCACCCTCACCCCCCAGCAGTGCAGGGGCACCCTCCACCAGGCCCCCACTCATGTCCCCTATCACCCCCATCCCCAGCAGAGCAGGGGCAGCCTCCACCAGGCCCCCACTCATGTCTCCCACCACCCCCACCCCCGGCCACCAGGGGCAGCCTCCACCAGGCCCCCACCCATGTCTACCACCACCCCCACCCCCCAGCAGTGCAGGGGCAGCCTCCACCAGGCCCCCACCCATGTCTACCACCACCCCCACCCCCCAGCAGTACAGGGGCAGCCTCCACCAGGCCCCCACTCATGTCCCCCTGCACCCCCACCCCCAGCCACCAGGGGCAGCCTCCACCAGGCCCCCACTCATGTCTCCCTGCACCCCCACCCCCCAGTCACCAGGGGCAGCCTCCACCAGGCCCCCACAATCTAGATCCCTGGCCCTTATGGTCAGCCTCCAAATGCCAAACACCACCCGAGTATTGCATCCACCCACTTAGAAATGGCAAAAACATGATAGAACCACAATTGCAAGTTTGCAAATGAACACATGTCCCTCACATACACCCAATGGGTGTCAGTGAATGTCAAAACCCATATCATGATATGCATCAAACCAATGAGATGATACTACACATTGAAGTTTGAAGAAAAAATATGTATTAAACACAACATAAATTGAATCAAAAATAAAGAAACAATAATGGAAATTTTTTAAAAATAAACCAGCAGGTACGTGAAATAATGCAAAACCACAAATCATAATGCAAACGAAAGGTGTCCAAAGTCAACAGTCCACAAAAGTTAATCCAATGGATAATTAAAATCGAAAACCATTGCTCCATGGGGAAATCATAAAAAAAAATGAAAATCCAAGAGTCAACTATGTACAGATAAACAATCCAGGGTCCATGATCCCAACCGAAGAAATGAAACCTATCTAATAACACTACCTAAAAAAAAATATATACAAAAATGTGGCCCATTGTCCAAAAGGTTAAAAAAAAATGCTAAACCAAAGGAAACCTAACACTAACTACAGAACTATTTACAAGGGCAGCGGGCTAGTCCGACGGCTCACTTCGGGATGTTCCGGGCCAGGGCATCATCGAACTCCTGCTCAATGTCCCGGAGGCGCCCCTCCTCCGTCCACATGTTCCCCCCAAACTCCCTGCGGATCGCCTCGAGGCACTCGGCACGCCTCAGGGCCCTCTGCATGGAGTTCTCCGCCCTGACCATCGTGAGCCGTGACTCTTCCGCCCGCTGCCGCTCCGCATCTATGGCGTGGCCCAACCGCTGCCACACGGAAGACATTTCCCGTCCTGCGTCCTCCTGCCTTCCAGCCGATGCCTGCCCCTCCGATGTTGAAGGCCCCGAGCCATCATGGCTCCCACCACATTGCTGCTGCGCCTCTGCCCGTGCACTGCCTCCTGCTGCCTGCACATCCTCCGCTGGCTGGGGTGCAGTCGTTGATGTGGCCAACCCTGCTGGACGTCCGACTCCCGACTGTGGCAGGGATGCCTCCTCCACCAGCCTGGCCGCACCGTCAGAGGCAGCTCCACAGGGCACCCAGGTGACTGATGGGTGGGAAGATGGCACAAAGGACGACTGGCGCATAGGGGGTTCAGTTGAGGAGGGGGTCGTAGCAAGCCCCATCAAACAGAGGAATCCGGCCTGGGTAACCTGTCCCAGTAGGCCGACGCGGTCAACGAGCCATTTGAGATGACGTGCAGTCTCCTCATGAAAAGACTGCAGGTCACCTCGCATGGCCCGTTGACGCAACGCCACACCTGTCAGGACAGGCTCAACCCGGACCCGGATAGCCACGTCCGCAGGCAGAGGAAGGCCAGTTGTCGTGAGCTCATCACCTGCCTGAAAACGGGTCTGGACGTAGGCATCCCTGCTGGTGCAAGATGGCGCAGGGACAGGATCAGGGACAGGATTGCACACAGGCACCTCCGCGGCGACCTGTGCTGCCTCCTGTCCCTGATCCTGCACTGCACCACTAGCACCAGTGGAATCCCCACCTCCAGACCCCGTCTCTGTTGCTTGCACGGCCTCCTCCTCCACCAAACCCCCCACCAACCTGGATGACTCCGTGCCATCTTCCCCCGTTGGGCCCTGTGGGGTCCCAGCTGCCCCTTCTGCTGCCGAGGAGTCGAACTCCGACCTCCGCCTCTTGGACCTCCCCCCGGCAGCTGCGGCCTGGGACGCGGAACAGGACTCCTCACTCCCCGACGAGATCACAACCTGGGAGGGGAGCCGGGCCTTGCATCTCCGGCTGGCGGTGCGATCCCCGCCGCTGTGCTCCACAGCACCTTCTCCGCCCTCTTCATCAGTTGACGCTGCAGACAGGGAGAAATGAAACACAGGCATCAGGGCACTGTACAATGGACACATACACACATGACAGTTGCACATGAGTGGCATTGGCAAACCTCAGACAAAGACAACAGGGTAAATTATGGCTCAAAGAGCCAGGATGGCAACTGCCTTCCCAAACCGTAGGGAATAACTGGTACACCGGGAACGGTATGCTGGGGAAAAAATTCATCAACTTGCCGGTAAGGGCAAGACCAAACAATTAGTGATATTTCTGTGGACCGTGGTCCTGTCCTCTTGGACACAGGGTGTGAAGCTGGTCTGGTGCGGGGATGAAAGTGAGGACAACCAGCACAAATATGCAAAAGTGCGAGAGGGAATTCAATCTCGCATTTTTAAATCTAGGCAGCTGGCAATCAAAAACTGCGAAGATTGAGGCATTGGAATAGTCATGTAACTTTATTTTAACACTAATGACTAGAAAGTTCCTTGCAAAAAGGGTGGTTGTCCAAGAGGGTGATTACCAAAGTACCGAATAATCGCTAAAAAAATGCACTGTCCCACTTGGTGTGGGATGAGAAAACCAATACTTTTGGGGTTTTCTCTCAATTTCATGCAGTAACCCCTATTGGTCTTGGGGGTATCATAAAATGTTGTGGTGGAGCCACAACAGGTAAGGTCGACCGGTTTCGATGGTTCATGACTGATTACTGACCATCTTCTTCAGGACAAGATCAATCTTCATGTGCTATTGAATAGTGTCTGTCCTCTTAGTAGGGCAGCGATGACAGGCTGCAAAGTGGATCCTGGAGGGGATAGCTGTGCTATCCAGGAGGTCAGTTGAGAGCCGAAAATGAGCTCTCTCCAATGGCGTACCTGAGGAAAAACGGGGCGAGCACTGAAGGGCTGCAGCCTGCTCGGTCCCAAGGCTGTAAGTGTGCTGTGAACCTCACACATGGCATCACAATCGGCAACACACATGTCATTTCTACACGCACACATGAGCCATACCACAGCCACATCGCAACTAGCAGCACCATCCATACACATACAACAGCATGAGCAGGCAAAGGTGAGCCAGACATCACATGCAACACAGGGAGTGCACTACACATGCACGCACACCACCACACTTGCATGCATCTGTACACCTCAGCCAACTGTCACAGTGTTCCAATGGGCATCCATGTCACATCTGCCAATCAGGCTTCCACATCCCGCTGTCACATGCATCCATGTTGCATCACTGTTGCACCCTTGTCAAATACACACACATGCACATGTACACAGTGCTGATACATGCAGCTGAAAACATCATACATGCGTGACATCACGACCATGCCTACTTACATACACATTCATCCAAACATGTGTGCCCACGGAACTGCATTTGGCATGCAAGCCTACACATACAAGCACCATCCATGTCTCACACATGACAGCCCTCGCATGTGTTAACCGCACGGCCCTGTACACCCCCACCCATACTCGGCCCCATACAAACATATGTGCAACCGGCACACTACTGGCACATCACCACACGCACAGCCTACAATCATGATGCATGTACACTTACCGCTCGACTCCAGACGGGTCTGCCTCTCAAGGACCTGGACGTGGAGCGCTGGGGATATGCGTTCCAGGACCCTCATCTGATCTTCCGACAAGTGGCCCCGGCGCCCCTTTGCATCCGCTGCCTTCAAGAGGCGCCGGGCCTTGTTCAGGGTCCTGACCTGAAGTCCTCCCAGTGCTTCTTGACATGTTGGAAGTCGCGGACTGCCACCCCCTCCGCGTTGATGGCAGTCACGATGTCGGTCCAGATCCGAGTCCGTCCTTCCTTGTCGGCGCGCACCCTTCCGTAGAGGGCATCATACTGCCCCAGGACTTGCTCCACCAGGACACCAACGTCCCTGGCACTGAAGCTGGTGCCCCTCTGCCTCTCTGGCCGGGGGTTGTCAGTGGTGCCAGATGTTGCAGTGCCCGACATGACAACCCCAGAGGCAGGAATGGGTGGGCAACTGGGTCCTGGGGCTGGGCTGTGGAGTGATGGAATCCCAGTCGGGAGTCTTCGGTTCCAGCAGGGGTGGTCACAGCAACAGCACCCCTGGCTGATGTGCAGGCAGCAAATGGCAGGGCACGTGGGCAGCAGGCAGTCAGGCAGCAGCAGATGGCAGGTGGGAGCGTGCTCGGGGCCCTGGGAGGCAGTAATTCGGCCTTGTGGGCAGGAGCGTGGTCTTCCGTGTGCTTACGCGTGGCCAGCTTGATACGGAGTGATTTTGCACGTGAAAATCCTGCACATCTGCGTGTAAATCGAGGGAAGGCCCTTAGCGCGTATGCACGTCAGCACGCATATGCGATTTCATTGGACCAAAGGCCCTTAGCGCGTGAGCGCGTCTGTGACGTGAAGCGCGCAGGTGTTTCCCAAGCAAGTGGGTGTTTGGCATTTGGAGGCTGACCATAAGGGCCAGGGATCTAGATTGTGGGGGCCTGGTGGAGGCTGCCCCTGGTGGCTGGGGGGTGGGGGTGCAGGGGGACATGAGTGGGGGCCTGGTGGAGGTTGCCCCTGCACTGCTGGGGGTGGGGGTGGTGGTAGACATGGGTGGGGGCCTGGGTGAGGCTGCCCCTGCACTGCTGGGGGGTGGGGTGGTGGTAGACATGGGTGGGGGCCTGGTGGAGGCTGCCCCTGCACTGCTGGGGGGTGGGGGTGGTGGTAGACATGGGTGGGGGCCTGGTGGAGGCTGCCCCTGCACTGCTGGGGGTGGGGGTGATAGGGGACATGAGTGGGGGCCTGGTGGAGGCTGCCCCTGGTGGCTGGGGGGTGGGGGTGGTGGGAGACATGAGTGGGGGCCTGGTGAAGGCTCCCCCTGCACTGCTGGGGGTGGGGGTGATAGGGGACATGAGTGGGGGCCTGGTGGAAGCTGCCCCTGGTGGCTGGGGGGTGGGGGTGGTGGGAGACATGAGTGGGGGCCTGGTGGAGGCTGCCCCTGGGGGCTGGGGGTGCAGGGGGACATGCGTTGGTGGGCAGTAGTGCAAGGTGACATGTGGGTTGGCTGGGGGGCATGGCCATGGTGGATGGGGTGCCTGCAGGACATGTGCAGGGTAGGCCCCTGTGGTGTGGGCCACCTGCAGGGGCCGTGGAGGGTGTAGAGGGAACACCTGGGAGGACCCACACATGCAATTCATGTGTGGTGCTCCCCGCGCACCTCTGTAATACACGTACCCTGATGGAATTGTGTGTGATACTTCCTGCGCACCCCTGAAATACACGTACCGTGCTGCTTTTGCGTGTGATACTTCCCGCGCACCCCTGGAATACACGTACCCTGATGGAATCGCGTGTGATACTTCCCGCGCACCCCTGAAATACACGTACCCTGCTGATTTTGCGTGTGATACTTCCCGCGCACCCCTGGAATACACGTACCCTGCTGCTTTTGCGTGTGATACTTCCCGTGCACCCCTGGAATACACGTACCCTGCTGTTTTTGCGTGTGATACTTCCCGCGCACCCCTGGAATTCACGTACCCTGATGGAATCGCATGTGATACTTCCCGCGCACCCCTGAGATACACGTACCCTGCTGCTTTTGCGTGTGATACTCCCCGCGCACCCCTGAAATACACGTACCCTGCTGCTTTTGCGTGTGTTACTTCCCACGCACCCCTGATGCACACGTACACAGGACAATCGCGTGTGGATCTTCCCGCGTACCACTGAAATACACGTTCCCCGCTTGGCGTTTGCTGTTTGCCAGCCCTGTGAACTGGTCCAGGGTTAGCGCAGCCCTTTGCGATTATTTGGGGATTTTGAAGGCTTTTCCTTGCGCGAGGGCGTTCTTGGGGGCGTAACTGGCGCTGCTGCAGGGTCGCTGCGCCACGCTGCGCCACGGCTGGTTTTGGATGCGAAAATCCATGAATACGCTGTGCGCGGAAATCGATTTTAGCGCACGCGGCTGGCGCAGACATTCCATGAATTACCCTGTAAGTGTGTGAAGGCATATTTGGTGACAACATTTTTATTACACCAGTCGCACATTTGCAGCTGTAATTAAGGCATTAACTCTCAGCAGACTGCTTCGAAATAACACTGGAAGACCAAAGTTTGATGTTAACACTTGATAATGCTAGCTCAAAAAGACTCCACGAAGACGTGTTTTGGGTGGGGACAAGCAGTTAGTGGCTGGGAATGGCCAGAGGGATTAGCACAGCCATGGGCAATCAATAGGTGGTTAAAGAACCAAACAACATTCACAAGCTGTGTGTCCCTCCTCACAACATATCCTTCCAAGTTGTACTCCAATTCAATGACTTTTGGCTCATAGGTGGTGTTTAGGCAACTCTTCTTCAAAAAATCACTCAAATCCTGACTTTTACCACTTTGTCCTGAAAACCCCATAAATCCGAGGTATATGAACTGTCTCCCCATTTGGGGCAGGCTACGTTTGTGGCATCTCTGACCTTTTTGCTCCAAACACCTAACAGTGCCGGCTGTGTTTACGGCGGCCCAGACCTGACACAGACTCCCATACCCTTATCACGGCACTGCCATGCCACAAGCACCACTAGCTGATTCACAGCACTCGCATAGGCAATGTCACAGGATTGATGAACGACTGCACCAGGCAAACCAACAAAATGGTCTAAACACAACAATGGTAGTAGAAGCACAGCAGTGTGAGTGAACCAATGCCACCTTCACTGCAATCAAACACCTAACCCACATTGAAGAATGTAGCCTCCTATGGAAAATAGTTGGAACATAGACTGCTGTTACTGCTAACCGTTTCTGTCACAGCCACGCGAACCAACAGAAGAAGCCAAATACCAGAGCGGGCGCCCTAACATCAAAGCGCCTCCAATTGGCGGCAATAGTATGTATAATACGCCACTCCACTGGCCACAGGCATGGCTAACCACACACATCAGTATACAGCAAGGACTACAACAACAATCCGTTCGTGCTGTTCACATAAATGTTACACTTACCTACACCCGACTACACCTCAACACCACTTGACAGCAGAATGCTAAGCAGACCTGCGATAAATTTGGGTGCGCTGAACACATAGCGAGTCACTAGCAATTACGCCACCCCTATTCCTCCCAGCACCCATCCACATGCCTGACTACATGGGTTGCTTCTCTATCGGAGCCTGGCCAGCTCTGTTAAGCCATTTTGGCCAAATGCACACACACATCATAATTGTGCCCCAAGACCAACAACACTCTGGACTTTGGTCCTCCAACGGCATTCCCACTAACAGCGCATTGAAACTATAATAATGGTAAAATTGGTGCTGTATAAACGACAAGTACAATACAATACAAAACAAAAACATAACTTGGTGTACACCTGCATTACATCTCTACAAACAAATACGTGTTCAGATGTTGTTTAAGCGCCTTTCAAATTCTTTAGAAAAGCCAACATTTGCAAGGTATCCTCTCTAAGAAAATAACCCATTTCTTTTTCTTCAGAAAGGTCACTCCTGACATGCTGAATATCAAAGGAAACGCTGATCTGTATATGACCAGGTGAGACCATCAGAGCAAACCTTTCATTGGCTGCTGACACCATCTATGTTGTGATATCGGCTCCAATCTGCAACATCAGACCATCCCGTCAGAATCTGTTGTTCCAGTGACCAGAAAACACTGTTCTTTTTAACAAGAAAGGCAATATTGAATCCGTCTGATGTATGTCCTCGCCTGCACGCCGCAGAATGCCCTATATGGCCCTTTTTTACAATTTCAAGCGCACTCTTGTACAGGAACCGAGGGAACTCCTACATTTATCCTACAGCGTGAGATCTGAATGTCCAGTCCAGATCTTCCCTTTCCATGGCCAATAAATGACACTGCTTCCACACAAAAAAGCCAAACTTCATCCATCTGGTAGAGCTCCTCACATGCATTGAGATCAGGACACACCTTAGGGCCTCATAAAGGTACCGGTTACACTCCATATGTGTTCATTGATGGGGGATCTTCACAATACTCTTTACAATTTGTTCCTGAGGCTGGAAGTCAGGGCAGCCTTCAACAATTCCCCTTTGAGGACACGTTTTAGGTGGGTATCATTTACTGGGCCATTGTAACGTTGAATTTCTCGGTTTTATTAGTGCATTTCTACTTCAACAGATGCTGGATAGTTTGCTTTAAGCAGATAATGCCATATTTCCGTTCTGCTACTAAAATAAAAATTGTTATTCATGTGTTCATTAAGGTATAGTAACACAACACAGATATGGAATTTGTAGATAACCAGGCACATCTGAAAACCCTTTAGTTTTACTCAGTTGGGATTCCACAGGACACCAAAGTATTCTTGGGGGTTCTTGCTAGTTTAAATCGACACAACCCCAAACGACCCTGCCCTCTATCCCCTCCTTCCTTTTTCCATCCCTTAACTCCCCCCCCCAGTCCTCGGATCCAATGTGAAGTCATCCTTCTTGATAAGCATTAGGACAGACGTTTATGCTATACCTAAGATAGGTAGGCTTTGTTGGAACCTAGACTCCCTATCGTTATTATATTGGTCCCCATTCTGTGTTGAAGCGAGCTTGTTCACCCTGTAGGGAATGTGTCATCCGTTCCAGTGAGACAAAGTTCCATATCATAATGATCCAATCTTGTTCTTCTGGTGGATCTGTTTGTTTCCATCTCTGGGCTAGCACCGGAAGTTCTGCTAGCTACAGAATCGCACAAGCTTTCCTTTGGTATTTGGTCATGCATTTCTGCTCGTGTCCTTTAAGACCCAAGATACCCTGCACCATATCCCTGTTGCTTTGTATTCCAAACATTTCCACAGTCTATTATTCACGTTTGCCCAGAACTGTTGTAGTTTGTGGCAGGACCACCAACTATGTCCGCAATCCACTACATTTCTGCAACTACTCCAGCATAGTGGGGAGGAGTTTGGGTAAAACCTGTGCAGTTTCACCGGGGTATAATGCCATAGTATCATCACTTTCAGCCACATCTTCCGGCTCTGAATCACCCTAGTCAATTTAGGGATATCCGACCATAGCCTTTCCCATTTCTCTATCTGGATTGAATGCCCAGAACTGCTTGCCATTGCTTCACATATGGCCAAGTTTAGGTGTCGGGGTCGTCGGACCGCAGTTTATAAAGTGTTGCTACCAACTTCCTATCCCTCGGGTTATTGGTGATGTACCTCTTGAGTGGTGTGAAGTGTCTAGTTGCTTCGGCTTTCACTATAGGATGAACCATCCAATGCAGCACCTAAATCTCTCTTTATCTTGTATCTCAAAATCTATTTTGCATTGTTCAAACGACTTACTGTCCTGACCCTGGGTCATATCATATCCCCTAATATAAGCCAAAATGATTCGCTGTTCAGTATTTATATACCGCCCTTCTAATCCTGGGCCGAATTGAGGGTTTCAAAATATCGGGGTGAAAGGAGATGGGAACATGGTGATCCCTTTCTGTTTAACCTGATCATCCCAGATCTCCTCCACCAGGGCTGTGATCTAAATGTTATGCACGTTTGTTTTGTTTGTTTATTATATTTATAAAGCGCTCCGGACCCAGGAGTAAATGGGCGCTGGTACAGGTTACAAAACAGCAATACATGGTAAAGTTACACAGTGATAATTTTGGTGAAAGTTATATACAGGAAGTACATACAGTGGCAATAGAGACAAACCAGTAATGACATAAATGGGGCATGTGCAGTATATACAAATTGAAGCAGTGTCTAGCAAACTGATTGGCTTTTTGACAGTAGCCAACCGATGGCAAGTTTCCTGAAGGATTGGAAGGAATTAGCCGACTTGATGTTTAATGGCAGGGAGTTCCAGCGTTGGGAGGCGAGGACAGTAAAGCTCGAGCCTCCAGCTCTTTTAGAGATAAATCTAGGCACCGTAAGGCATAGGGTGTTGGAGGATCTAGTAGTTCTAATGGACTGCTTCCACGTGAATTGGTTGGTAAGGTAGGGGGGGGCTAAGTGGTTCAGGGCTTTATAGGTGAGGCAGAGAGTTTTAAGGTCAATTTTCTGTTGAATGGAAAGCCATTTGCATGTGATTCTCATGTCAGAGATATGTTCTCGCCTAGGAATGTTTAGTGCAACTCATAGCGCATTGTTTTGAATGACTTGGAGTTTACTAATTATGGCTAGGTTGGCACCTAGGTAGAGGCTGTTGCAGTAGCCTAACTTGGATTGTATGAGGGCTCTAGCAAGTGTGAGGCAGAAAAGGTCTGCAGGCTTGAATTAGTTTTCCTGTGTAAGCGGTAGTTGAGGCGTTTGAGTTGACTTGCTTAGTGAGATTGATATTGGCATCAAGATAGAAACCAAGTGTTTTCACATTTTTAGTGACAGGGATGGTGTTGCCATCAATGATGATTTTGGAGTAGTTGGGGCTCAATTTTTGTAAAATGTTCGGTGAACCAACAATAAGTAGTTCTGTCTTCTCGTCATTCAGGCAAAGGCCATGTGTGGCCATCCATGCCTGAATGACAGAGAAGATTTCATTAATCCTGGTAACATCAATGTTGTAGTTGCCGGTTATGGTCAGGAGAATCTGGGTGTCATCCGCATAGTTTGTATAGGTGACACCCAGACGATCCAGTTTATCAAAGAGAGGCTTTGTAAAGATATTATATAGGGTAGGGGAAACGCATGAGCCTTGTGGGACACCACAAGTGAGAGGGAGGGGTCTGCTGCTGCCAAAGGGGAAAAGACCCTCATGGTTTTATTGGCCAAGAAGGACTGTATTCACATGACAGCGGAGGGGGAGAAATGGGCGGCAGAGGAGAGGTGGTTACAGAGTATTTTATGGTCGACCAAGTCGAAAGCTGCTGAAAGGTCTAGGAGGAGTAGGATAGCAGCCTTACCCTTGTCTTTGATGCCATCAACCTGACTTTTGAGATCAACAAGGGCAGTTTCTGTTCCATGTTGAGGTCGAAAGCCAGACTGACGCAGTCCAAGTAATTGGTTGGATTCTAGATAATTCTGGATTTGCAGATAGCCCACTCTGTCTAGGATTTTTAGCAGGAAGGGGACGGTGGTGATAGGCCTTTATTTAGTAGGAATGGCTGGGTCCAAGGTCTGTTTTTTTAGGAGAGGACCCATGACTGTTTCAGATTATTAGGTACTGAATTAGTAGAGAATGATATGTTTATAAGTTTGGAAATGAATTGGGAGAGGTCTCTTGCTTCATCTTTTATAATCTGTGTGGGGCAGCTGTCCCCTTTGAAATCTCCAGTCGATCTGTGTATTGTAACCGTAGGACTTCGTCTAGAGGTTTCCCCACTACTACCCAGTCCATTTTACACCTTATTTTACTATAGTTACTCATAAGCCACTCTCTTATCATCCTGAGCTGGGTGATATGTGTGAAAATTAGGGAGTGACAAGACCCCTTTATCACGCCCAGCCATAATTACGTCAACTCTGGGTTTCTGCTTATGCCAAATAAAAGCCGTTATGGGTTTATAAAGTTGTTTGAAAAAAGATTGCAGAAGTTTGACTAATAGCGATTGTAAGAAATATGGTATTTTTGGGAGGATCACCATTTGTATTGTGTTGACACTACCCAACCACAAGACCGACAATAGGCCCCATTTGCTCAACAGTTGCTTTACCTTGTCCAGGAGAGGGCTGTAGTTATCTGTGTTAAGCGATGCTGTCAAGACATGAGGGAGGGGTTGTGACAGCCACTCCTGAACCACAGAAGCCAAATTAACTCAACCCTCCCACCATGGTTGGCACAGGTTCCTGATGGTAGAGCATACAGATGACCATGTGGCAGCCAATGGGGGAGGAGGGATTGGGGAGAGGCTGTGGATGGGAAGGGGGAGTTTAGGAACACCGGAAAGAGGGTTAGGGTAACCAGTTTGGATTGGTAGGGTAGTTTAGGAACAAAGACATAGCTTAATACACAGAACATCATAACACATCCCTGAATACCTGACCTAAACGTGTACCTACTCTGCTTGATACCTCCTATACCTTCCTACAGTAATAGCTTCCACACCTGTCACATAGTACCTCTATCACCAGGACTCCAACATTGGCCTTTGCACATGATAAGAGCCTAGTAAACATTGAGCATGCGACATATGCAGGTAACCTGAATAACAACATGAACACTATGAACAAATGGATGACACATGTGGGAATCATTTCCCAACATAAAGCACTATACTCATGGCCTGATAGGCGAGATGATCCATGGAAAACAAGAAACGAATACATGAAGTGAGCAACATTCTAGTCTCTCACTCTTCTGGCACCTTAATGTGTTATGGTCTCACACGTTTGCCAAATAAGCTATGTCTTCCTTCACGTAGCATCCACTAGTTCATATTCCTTGAGCGCTTAACCCGTGTTTCCTTTTGCACAGTATCCACTATTTTATATTCTCTAAACGCATAACCCATGTTTCCTTTCACACAGTGATTTCATGGAAGTTCAAATCCCTTAAGCTGAGGCACAGCTGTCGGAGCACTCAACCCCCACAGAACGTATATCAATGTACTTGCAGAAAATCCACCAGCAACCCACAAATAATACCGGGACACTCAACTGAAGGTTCAGGAGCTCCGTGAGGCATCCCAGACACTGTTGAGTATGGCGAAGAGTTCACCCCAAGCTGAAATGTAGTCCTGCCTTGGTCCGGCCTTGGTCCAGCCCCATTCTGCACCACCTGATTGCACCTCTATGCCCCCATCCCTTATTCCTGACAGATGCTATAGATTTGGTAATCTGAATGCATAGGTATGTCCGTTGGGTAACAGTAGTGGTAAATGGGGAGTTTCATTGTATTGCTTTTACTTGGGTGTCACTCGGGGACAAGTTCAGAAGTTCTGATTTTATGGCATTGATTTTTAGGCCCGCCACTGTCCCAAACAATTCTAATTGTTTAGCCATCCCCAGTACTGATATTTCAGGATCCGAGACTGTAAGTATGAAGTCATCAGCAAACGCCATGAATTTGTGGTCTCCCCCCCTCTAAATGGGATCCCGTTAATTTGGTCCATCTGTCATATTTATGTTAGTAGGGTCTCTAGATATATTGCATAGAGGAACATGGATTTGGGACAGGGATCCATTTATAGATAACCAAATCGCTGGGGTGACATAATTAGCCTGAATCCTGCAAAGAAATCTGGAGCTAAAGCCCCTGTACTCCATTGTTCGAAACAGAAACAATGCTAGTACACTGGCTAGGAGGTTTTTCTTGGACACCTTCTCTACAAGGTGGCAGACTCTTCTGATATTGTTGTAGGTCTGTATATGCTTTTATAAATCCAGATTGGTCTGGATTAATCAGGTTTGGAAGTATCATATCCAGTTTGTTCACCAATATCTTGGTATAGATCTTGGTGTCCAGGTTTATCAGCGCAATCGATCGATGTGACCCACATTGTGCAGGGTCTTTGGTTGGTTTTGGGAATAGCACCGTTTTGGGCTCCTCTATATTGTTGGGGATATTTGACCCTGTTTCCCTTATTGAGTTTATAGGGAGGTCAATTTAGGTGTTAATGTCACCCTGAAAGTTTTATTTAAAAAAAAAATGAATATTCATCAGGGCCCAGTACTTTCTTCGAGTGGTATGGTCTTGGTGGCCTGTGGCACCTCTTCCTCTGATATGTCTGCCTCTAGAGCTCTCTGGTTTGGGGTGTACATTTATGGAGGGACAACGATTGTAAATAGATGCTACTCCTGGCTCTGTAGAGTACGAGTTGGAGTACAACTCCACTAATTGTTTTATTATATCTGTGGTAGATGTAGAGAATCCCCTGATTGATTTTTTACCTTTATTATTGTCCAGGCTCACTGCTTTGTTTGCCTTTACATCATATTTTTGTTTAGCATACAGGAGGTCTCTTTCCACTTTCCTTGTGTATATTATGTCCAGTTAGCCTCTCACCTTTCTTTATTCCCATTTAAGTGTGTAACCTTGGTTGTGTGTCATGCGTGCCATCATTTCCTTAAGTTTGGCCTCTAACTCTTCCTCCATTAGTCTCATCTGTTTGTCCCTTGTGGCTGTTATAGCGATAGGATGTCCCCGCTACAGCTTTAAAAGCATCCCATATTGTCACCCCTGCCATATCCGGTGTATTATTCATAGTAAACTATTCTCTCATGTTATCCCCAATTTCTCACATTAATACCTTATCTTTTAAAATCTCAGAAGGAAATGACCATCGCCACAGATTTTTAGGTCAACTCTGTTGATGTACAGTAATTACCGTAAGGGCATGGTCGAAATGAGAATTGTCCCCACTTGAATCCGCAGGATCTTGCCCATTATCGTTGAGGTTGCCCATACACAGTTAGTTCATGGCGGTCCAATAGCACAACGAGTAGAGAGGTCGCTTTGACATCTCTGCAGAGCCTGCTGACACAGGTTCAAATCCCGTCAGGGCCAAACTAAACCTTTCATCCTTCCAAGATCGATAAATGAGCACCATACACTGTGGGTAACACATTTAAGCAGCACTCAGATGCCTGAGGCTTCATAGCACTATATAAATGCTAACTTATTATTATGAAAAGGTTCTGTGAACATGTGAATAAAATATATACCCTTCCTTTTACCCGTTTAGCGTCCTCCAGACATCCTTTAGCGCCAATTGGTCTATTCTATGCTTCAGGGCCTTCGTAGGTGACACCTTCACATGGTACATATTTGCGCTGCAGTCTTTCTATGTGTCCCATGCTATGTTCAGATCGCCCATTAGTATTATATCCCCAATGGCGAATATCTCCAAAATGGCGATGTAGATCTAACAAAGATATCCTGGCTCGTGTTTGGCGCATATATTAAGATCTGCGTCCCTAATTTACATTTAACAAACTGCTAGGTCTTGCCTTTGTCTCCTTTAGTGTCAAGAATAGTTAAATCTTGTATTTGTCTAAATGCTATGAGGGTCCCCCATTTTCCCCTCTGCACTGGATTGATATATGGTCGGGTACCCTCTTAATTTTAGTCTTAGTTTGTCCTTTTTACAGATATGAGTTTCTTCGCTTGGTATAATCTCTGGACGTTCCTTGGCCAAATACTGTTCAAGTTTTCTCCTTTTCACTGGGGTATTTAGTCCCTTCACAGTGTATGAAAGGAGCTTAAGTTGTAGTCCCATCTCGCATCTGTTTTACTTCGAGCATCGTCTGCACCTGTGTGTTATAAGGTCAGCATAATGTGTGGAAATCTGGAGACCCCTACTCGCCATATATATAAACTGTACACCCACACCGCTTTAGATCCTCTCCTACTCAAAATGTCCCTGCACAAAACCCTACAGTCCTTCCCTCTGCCTAGCCTCTACCTGCCCAACCCCATCTGCCCTCATCCCCTCCCCTGTGGTACGAGCCAAGGTTCCTATTGAGCCTGGGGGTGCCATACTCCCGAAATTGACTTGCTTACAAAACCCAGAGAAACTGTGTAGGGAAGCAACTATCCCCTACTGCTCACAGTGGACCCCTTCCTTACCTCCCTTGGCCTGATCTCTTTTAAAATCTGGTCTGAGTCTCAGGTCGAACTAATTGTCTAACTTCAATAATGTGCTTATGTTCTCTGAGGCTCCATATACTAAGTATACACAAAATCCATAATTGTTCCTTAGTTATTTCATGGCGGCCTCCCCTGACTCTTCCCCCTGGAGTAGGTATTTGCCCCCTTTGTTTCCATTATGTCATTCTTTGCCTTAATGCTGGTGTCTCGATGAGTCAGGTCTCTTTCTGGATACCATCACCCATTGCCATGGCTCCCTCCTTGGCTGGACCGTTCTTGCCCCCAGTGTAGCAACATGGTGACCATGGTGGTCATCCTTGTCTATTTGTAGTATGGCTATACCCTCCTCACAGGTCGTGGCTCAGTGCTGTTTGTCTTTCCAGGTAAACAGAAGCCCAAATGGGAAGGTCCATTTATATTTTCTTTTCTTTTGTATGAGAGCCCTAGTCACCGGGCCCATGGCACAGTGTTTAATTAGTGTTGACATGCATTATGTGCTGCAATAGGAGAATTTCCGTGCTATTCACCTTTGTAACACTGGCTGTTCTTGCAGCATACAAGATTATTTCCTTGTAATAATAATTTGGCAATGCCGCCACCACATCTTGTATTTCAGTGCCAGGTTCTCTTGTTTTGAGGCCCACCCTATGTATCCTACCTATTGGAATCGCCACTTCTGGATCCTTCCCCATGATCGATCTGAAAATGTTTTGCACTCTCTCTTTCAGGTCTTTATCCTCGATTTCCTCTTACAGATTCCTGATTCGTATATTCGACCTCCAGGAACGATTCTCCAGGTCTTCACATTATACGTCTTGATTTTGTGCCACACATGAGAGGTTTTGCAGCAGTTTGTTATTTTTTCTGGTGTTGTCTGTCAATTCCTGGAGGGTATTTTCAGTGGCATCGGTACATGCTCCCAGGCTGGCTATGTCTCCCCTCATCTCTTACAATGTCTGTTTCATGCCGTCTTTCATATCCACAAATTGCGATTGCAGGGATTCTGTTAGCTTATTTTATAACTCCTGGAAGCACTGCTGTAATTCCTCCCTGTTCATCGCCATGTCTGGGTGCCCAACTCCTCTGCATGTGGGTCCTGTGTCCCAATTAGGGTGGTGGTGCAGCTATCAATCCGGCCCTCTTGCCTCCAGCACTTTTGTAGGCTTCCTTCCCGTTGCCTTATCACTGGTTTGTTCAGAGCCGACCCTACTTTGGCTATATTTCTGGGCATTGAGAAGTTGTGAAGAGACTGTACTATTTGGACCCCTTGGGGCTTGCCTCCTCAGACTTTAGATCTATCTCAGCGTCTCTGCTTCTAGGGTCCCCCTGAATATTGGCAGCTCCAAATTGCCCCCTCCTCACCTGACTCCCCTATGCTGTGTGGGATCTTCAGCGTGCCTGTTGCGTGTGGCCCAGAGTCCATTATGCTTCCAGCTCACTATCCCACTAACGGGTGCCCAGGATCAATTGTGCAGCCCTGTCTTGTTTCCACGCTCTTCGTGGTCCCCTGAGGTTTCCCAACTGGCTTTACCGGGTGCATCATCCCTCCAAATAACCTGGGGCCCCCCCTCCTCGTCAACACACACATGGGGCGGATCCCACATGAGCACTCTACTGTGTGTCCTTGTGTCTCCTCACACACTTGCGGCCTCTCCTGTTATGTCATCCTGCCTTCTGCACCTAGATTGTTCCCGGTCACATTTGCTATGCCTCTGAGCTCTGTAGGTGGGGACAGCTTCTGTCCTTCACTGCACCGCTGCATCTCACACACCTTCACATTACACACCTTTCCGACCCGGATCAGATGGCCTTCAATAATTTTCTTATACATTTCTGCCCAAGGAGAGCAGAGTGCACTCGCTCACAATGTTTCCTCTCTAGTGGCCATCTTGAATCCCCTGTGATGTCACTGTTTAATACAGCATTATCCAGTTGTTAGTGAGTCTTGCAAACTTTGTTTTGTGGCAAAAGATTTTACATGAACACAGGCTGATCGGTATCATAGTATTGCATAGTACTGTATGGAAAACAGTTATTTATATGAAAGATCCGTACAACATTGCCTCCTTTTATATACATTTACAGAGGTAAACATGCTAGGGAGAAAGGAATTCCCCGGGACCTTTGCTCTTATAAGTGTTCTGTTCGTTCTCAGGTTTGGCAATGGATTCAAGTCTCACGGGTGCTTAAAAAGCCACAGGATAAAGGGCAATACGTTACCCCTTTTGCATTGGCTCATTAGAAAATTCAAGTTGCTTTTTTTCTAACTTATTTTTATTCTCCTTAAGTCCTCTGGCAGGTTTGTGACTTTGAATTCGAGATGTATGCCATCCTCTTGGTTTTCTATGGGATTGACCACATCAGGTTTCAGGAGCAATTTGTAACCCACAGAGGATACAGGAGTGTTACTTATCCAATGGCATCCAATGTCAGCTATTAATTCTTTCTCGCCATTCTCAGTAATATGGAAAGAACATACATCCACATAAACTGTGGGCATCCCCTGACAGGTGCTTTCTTCATTCACCTTGCATCGGTATGGTAGATATGCCTCCATATTATGATGTGTCTGAATATTCCTTTTCCAGACTGTGATCTTAAGTACAATCATTTGTTTCCCCCAATTCTTTAGACATATATGAACTCTGTAGAAGTCATGCATAGAATCCAAAATGTAAGCCTCAGGTTACAGACACTGGGCCTCATTACGACCCAGGCGGTATGGGGTTAACAGCGCCGTAAAAGGTGGCGGCGCCGTTAACCCCTTACCGCCTAATTATGAGGTCCCTTTGCGGGTCCCGACCTTAATGGCTGGTTTTTACCGCTGGTTAGGACTACCGCCTTCCCCATTTCCATTGAGCCCTATGGGGGCAAAAATGGGAATAGGGAAGGGCCAATGGTGAATGGGGAATTACCGCCCCACCAACCTTGGAATGGGGCGGTAATTCCGCCATTCACCATGGCGCAATAGGTAAAATACTGGCGGCAACCATGGCGCTACTAGCGCCATGGTTACCGCCTGGGTCGTAATGACCCCCATTCGCTTTGCATATCGGGTCACTGTGAAAATGTTGCAGTGGTTGGTTGGAAGTCTGTACTATAATATGCTGTAATTTATTGATGCCAATACCTTTGCCTTGAGTGCTTTCTCAGATGGCTTCGGTTTTTCTTCAACAGGTGATAATGTCTTCCTCAGCCAGGAGATTGCCTTATTGCCCTGTTCATGTTTTTTATATTGTACCATATTCAAACTGGTATCAGAAAATCATGAATGCATGAAGAACTCTGTGTTCTTCATGAGGCAAGCCAAATAAGAAGTTTGGGAAAGGCTATTGTTTCAGAGTCTCTCTTTGGGAGTCATTCCACTTCACCACTCATTTTGATTAAAGCACCAATGATTGATGACCCCTGCATAATCATATATGAATTTTTGACTACAGATTGTGAATCCACATAGGTTTGTTGGGTTCTTTATTTCAGTACGGCATCAACCTTTATTCTGGGGGCAGAATGCTACAGCTGTGATTTCATGACCCAGAAAGTTAACTTTGGTTTTGTGCAAGTTGGCAGTATTGGAGTGATAATTTTGCACCTGCTTACTGTAACCGTGTCAGGATTTGACAGATTACTACAATGGAGCTCATTAAGTCCCTGCCGGACGGAAATAAGGGTGCTGGAAAGCTTACCGGCACTGTTGTTTCTGGACCGGCATATTACAGGTCTGCCTGCCGGAGTCGCCGTGGCCGACAGGTCTGACCATGCAGGGCACAGCGGCCACGGTAGGCAGACCCAGTCTCTTTGTCCCATTCCCATAGAGTTCCTTAGGACTCTATAGGAATGAGGAACATTTTACTGGTGCCTGACTTTCCGGGACGCCGGGGTTGTATTCTACCGCTGGCACCGGGAAGTCAGGCACCGGTAAATATTTACGGGTCCGGTGGCAACCCACCGGTAGCACCGGCACGTTTACCGCCGGACCCTTAATGATTCCCAATGTGTTCTACCTTCCATGTTTTTTTATTAATGAATCACAAACCAAAGACAAGTTTCCTTTTTCATTCAGATCGAGCATGACCTTACGTCAGAAGATATTAAATGAATTCCCACAGTTCATGTATAGAAAAGGCGTACAAGTCTATGAATACTGTTCCCCAATCCAACAAAGATTAAGGCGAGCTTGTATTGGTAGTTAGAAAACATAGGAACTGTCCAATATCCATTCACAAAAACATAGGCACGGTACTTTTAGGTCTATGGGTATTTGCCTGTCCTTTGTAGATGTAAGATAAGGGACAACTTCACATATGGACCCATTCAGCACAGAGCCTCCATTTTCATTAGGTTGCCATTCCCCCTGTCTAAATGGCAGTTTCCACGTGTGGATCACTGACAGCCTTCACCTGTGTTTCACACATATGTCACAAGATTCTACTGTGGGCTTTCATTTTACCAATGCATTGCATGACTTTTATTTTTCCCAAATGTATTTGCATCCTGCACTATATGTGACTGTATATTTCTTTTCCCTGCCCATGAACCTATCTACTTGCCCCAGACTACAGTTTCTGTGCTGTTTATGACAAGCCCTGACTACATTTCCTGTGAGTGTGGCTTATTTCTGACAAGTGCTTGTGTGGTCTCCTGCGTTTGTGTTATTTCCCGTATTTGGTTATTGCATTGATACTTAACTGTACTTGGCTCCAACATTGCCTGCCCACTGCGTTTTTTTACTTTTACGTTATGATCCCCATAGTTGCTTGTTTTCTGGCACACTGGACATTGCCCACCATTTACCCTATGTTCCTGCACTGTATGGAAAGCAGGCATTGGGCCTCATTATAAGATTGGTGGTATATTGGCAGTAAATCTGCTGAGATACCACCAAACTGTATCACTGTTATTGCCACTAAGTTTAGTTTAATTTATTTACTTATAAAGCGCAGTATAGTAAGTTACAGAACATTTTGCAGACAAAGCAGCAAGCATCATCAAGAGTCAGTTTCAACGGACGAGGTGGGTTACAATTCACCTTGCAAACAAGAACAACAGTGTTCGAAGAGGAACAGATATCGCAGACATTCAAATTTACAAATCATCATACAAGCAGAATATTTTTTATAGAAACATAACTCAAAAAAATGTACAAGTGAATATACATTCGATTAAATATCTGCATGTCTAATTTACATGCCGAGCGAGCACTTAGTCGGAGCAGATAAGTACTTTAGGACGAGTATCAAGAGAATTGGTTACGCTAGATGGCAGTTTGGGCTAGCAGCCATGCTTTGGTCTTTGCTTTGAAGGGCCAGAAAGATGGCTCTGCTCTGATGTCATGGGGGGAGAGAGTTCCAGCATTTGGCCGCTAGCAAAACTGGAACCTCTAGCTGTTTTTAAGTTATATTTTGGGATAGTAAATTGGTTGAGGTGTTAGATCTGGTGGGTCTTTTGGTCTGATGTCTAGAGAATGTATCTTTCAGGTATTGCGGTGCCTTGTTTGAGAGACACTTGTGGATGATGACGAGCGACCGTGGTGTGATTCTTTTGCGTATGGGTAGCCAGAGTGCTTCTCTTCTGAACAATGAGATGTGACTGGAGCGAGGGATATTTAGGGCTGATCTTAAGACATTGTTCTGAAGAACCTGAAGTTTGTTTAGGTTCCGCTCGGATTACCCAAGGACTAGGGTATTACAGTAAACCAACTTCGAGAGGATCAGTGCTCTTGCTAGCATCATGCAACTGTGGGTAGATAAAAATGGTTTGCAGGCATTGATAAGTTTGTTAGTGTAAGCCGTGATTGATGCTGTGACTTTAACTTGTTTTTTTAGCGCTAGTGTGGAGTCTAGGTAGACCTCCAGCGTTGTGACTTCACTGGACACTTTTATGATGTTCCCATCAATGATAAAGGGAGAGTAGCGTTTGTCTAGTTCGTTTAGGCGGGCTTGGGAACCAATGATCAGAAGTTCAGTTTTGTCATCGTTTAAACATAAACTGTGTGTGGCCATCCAGGCTTGGCTCTTAAGATAGATGTCATTGATCATTTTGGTGTCTTTAGTATGGCATCCAGTAAGTGTGATGATAATCTGGGTGTCATCCGCATAGTTGGTGTAGGTGACACCCAGATTGTTGAGACGGTCGAAGAGGAGCTTCGTAATTATATTGTAAAGTGTAGGTGAAACACACGATCCTTGTGGTACTCCACAGGTGATGGGGACGGGAGGCGCGAAAGCAGATGGTGAGAAAACCCTAGTGGTTCTATTAGAGAGGAAGGATTGGATCCAGCTGGCTGCACTTGGTGAAAATGCAGCTGCTGAGGTGAAGTGTTTAGTCAGGATTTTATGGTCTACCAGGTCGAAGGCAGCTAATAGATCCAGGAGAAGGAGGACGTCCACTTTGCCTTTGTCTTTATGTTCGTCCATCTGTATTTTTAGATCTAACAGCGCGGTCTCAGTCCCATGTCTGGGTCTGAAGCCAGACTGACGGAGGCCTATTAGATTATTGTCTTCAAGGTGTCTTTGAATTTGGATATTAGCCACACGGTCAAGGATTTTTAAGAGGAAGGGGACCATTGTGATAGGCCTATAATAAGTGGAGATATTAGGGTCTAGATTAGGCTTTTTTAAGAGTAGCATGACCCAGGCTTCTTTGAGGTTATCAGGAACTGAAGCGTTTTTGAAGGATGAATTTATCAGTGTTGTAATGAACGGATCTAATTCTTTTGCTCCGTCTTTGATGACCGATGCAGGGCATATGTTGCCCTTACAGTTGGAAGGTTTTATCCCAAGGATAATATTTTCCACTTCTTTGATGGATTCTGGGGAGAATTGGAAAGGTGAGCACGATTGCCCTTGATGGCTAGAGGTATTTGTGGTAATGGGGCAAGTTATTTTTTGTGTTTCTATTTTCGTTTGTAGAAGTGCAATTTTATCCGAGAGGGCCTTTTGGATATTGGCACACGATGCTGTGTCTTTCGAGCATGCATCAATCGGTGGTGCCAGAGACTGTAGTTCCCTAAGAAAAGTGAAAAGCCTTTGGGGTTGACTTTGCCTTTTGGATTCTTTCATTGTATATTTATTTTTTAGTTCTGAGGATGGCTGCTTTATAGGATGAGGCAGCAGTTACGTATTTATTTTTGTTAGTGGTAGAAGAGGATTTCCTCCAAACGGTTTTAGCTGATCTTTTTTTGTTACAGAGCAGTTCTAGGTCAGCGATAAACCATTTATTTAAGTGGGAAGAAGGTTTGGCCTTTTGAAATTTTAAAGGGGCAATCTGGTTAATTGCTTGCTCCATTGTAGTGTTATAACTATCAACTAGGTAGGCGGGGTCTGTGTCAGCGTATAGTAGAGGGTTAGCAATGGGTTGTATTAGGGGTAGTAATTGGTTGATCGTTATGTTACGCTTGTTCCTGGACAAGGTAGGTGGGGCAGCAGTTGTGACAGAGTTAGGGAGTACTTTTTCCTGTATGGAGAAAGTGATGCAGTGGCGATCGGACCATGCACAAGGTTCATTATTGAGTATTGTGGTGGAGCAGTTGAAGTCAGCCAGCCAACTCCAAAGTTCTACCTTTGTTGTGGGTAGGTTCAAGGATATGTAGTTCAAAGCTAAGCTGTGAGAGGGCATTCTCCAGAGCAGTGGCGTTCGTATCTTTCGAGTCATGGACACCTAGGTTCAGGTCCCCTCGCAAGATGATCTGATACCCAGGTTTGGTGTTTTGACTTGGTCTGGTGGTATTACCGCTGGATTACAAGTGGTAGTAGGTGGTGTTAGTCCCCATTAATTGGAGTCTGTAGGACTCTAGGGTTTCAGCAGTATTACTGCTGGAGGTAATTTCACTCGCAGCAATACCACCCAATTTGATGTTTTAGGGTGGTAAGGTGGTGGAATTCATTCCCGCTTCTTGCGTGAGGGTTTTCTTCCACCTTACCCCCAAACTCACAGTTGGGTGGTGCAGTAATGTTGCATAACAGTATTACTGTTGCATTTATACTGCAACACCCAACTTATAAGGAGGCCTATTGTGTCTTTATTAGGTGTGTGTGTGTGTGTGTGTTTGTGTGTGTGACCCTGCCTTCCTATGTAGGCCTGTCTTGAGTTCCTGCTATTGTGTTTTGTCCACTCTGTGTCCCCTTCACTGTGTGGTATGTGTGGGGAGTTTTGCAGCCTTGAAGCGTACAGAGAGAGGCCCTGGATTGTTTATTTTGGCTGCTGACAATGTTGTACTGACCATGGGGGTGTGGGCAGAAAAGCTGAGGAGATCATTTTAGCAGGTACACTATATGCCCTTCTCCATGCTACACATTTTCTCCTCTGTCTCTCCCAACCTGCTTTATTCTTTCCAACATTAGGTCTCCTGGACTCTCAGTCCCTGCTTCTCCCTGCTTCTTTCTCTTTCTCTTTGATTCGCTCTCTCTTTCTCTCTCCTTGTCTCTTTCCCTTTCTTTCTTTCCTTCTCCCTCCTTCTCTGTCCTACTCTCTTTTTCTCTCATTATCCCTTTCTCTTGCTCCTTGTCTCCCTTCCCCTCTTTCTCATCCTCTTTTTTCTCTCTCTCTTTCTCACCCTCAATCTCTTTCTTACTCTCTTTCTCCCTGTCACACTCTTTCCCTCTCTTTCTCCCTCTCTCTCTTTTTTCTCTCTCTTTTGTATTCTCTTTCTCCCCCCTTCTTTCAGCCCTCACTCTCTCCACCAGCCCCCTTTTCTCCCCTCTCCCAGTATCTCTCCAACCGGCTATTTTCTTCCTCGCGCCCACTCTCTCTCTCTCTCTTACCTCTCCCCAGCTTCCCATTCTTTCTTCTCTCTCCCCTCTCCTCAGTCTCTCTCTCCCTCTCTCTTCTCCTTCCCAGTAGCCTCCCCACTCAAACGTTTCCCTCTCCAACCCTTCCCTTCCTCCCTTGGTGTCATTTCGCCCCCCCTGCACCCAAGTGAAAGTGGGTGTGCCTAGCCTGTATGCCATTGATGCTCAGCCTTCTACATGCAGCCCAGTGCAGACAATCATCAGTTTCCAATGTGCCCAATGTACTCTGCTGGCAGAAAGCCTACTTCTCTGCCTGTATTATATCATTCATTGGTATTCGCACTTTTTAATGTAGCCTGCCTGTTATTGCCAGAGGGGAGATCCATTCCAGTCCTTCTGCACACACAACGCATCTTCACCCTCACCGGGTCTGTTAATCCTTGGCCCAAAACATTGGCTCTGCCTGGGGTCTCCCACACAGCCTTCCCCATTTTGGCCTGCCTCCCAAGTGCACACCCCAGAACCAGATCATTAAAGGCACTGAGAATGTTTTTGGTAATCTCTGTGACTGATTCCATGGACAGGAGTTTCAACCTTTACTATATTACAAATACTGCTGCTATATAAGAGTCCATGGGAATTGTTATAAAATATGAATGTTTTATTTAATTTTTTTTATAACAGTTTTATAGGTTTCAAAACTAATACAGCATGTAAAAGTAAAAAAGAAACATTTAACTGTATCACAGTATAAAAGAATACATTTCCCACTGTTCCAAATAAAAGAAATGTTACCATTCAAGTCAATAGACAAATCACAAAAGAAAAACCACAAAGTCAATCATCAGTTTGCCCCCCAAGTTGGAATACAGGACAATAATGACCCAGTGCCTTGGGCAGAAGACTCACCAAAATCAGCTAGCAGCTAATCCCGGGCTATCCCCATACAGTTTTTACTCCTTTTTATCTTCAGCTCACAGTCAGGCCTGAGAGAGGACGTGGCATTCTGGAAAAATTGTTAGGTCAACCAGTTTAAGCATTCCCAAAGTAGGGTTGATCTTTTGCCCCATTAACAGCCAGTCCCAACGTTCATCGATAGATAGCGTTCCAACCTTTTTCAAGTATGCTCCTATATGGAAGGACTTCATCTCAACCAGACGCAGACTATCCATTGCAATGTAGAACAATTATTCAGCCTGATTCCTATTTCCGCAGAATCTACAAAAAACAACCTCCATCTCAATCTGGTGGTGTTTCAACAAGACATCTTGCGTAGGCATGACATTTAAATGACATCACATCAAGAGATCCCTGTAATGGGCAGAGGGGAATTTTCAAAGGTAAGAAGGCAAATCATTTTGCCCCTTTTTTTCAACCCACCATCTAAAGGTCAAGGGGTCGATAGTTCTTGCTTCACTCGTTTTTGTCCAGTGCACTCTCTCGAATAACTCCATTATCTTGAGGGGGTTGACCTTCAACAAATCCATGTCCACCTCACAATTGTTCAGAATCCTCCTCGCTGTCTCAAACCACAAGTTTATGGACCTCTCAATTGCCCTTTTTATTGGTCTCAAAACAGCAAAGGGGACAGGCCCCTCAGTTAAGATGCATTTGCGATATAAGGAAATCACCTTCCACCGGACTATGGCATCCATTGAGGTTAGATGTCAATCATGCTGCATAGAAGCAATTGGGAGGGATGTAGGGAGTCTTAGGCCCTCATTCCGAGTTTGGAGGTAAGTAACGTCCCTTACCGGTATGGCGCAAATAGCGTGTCCGGGCTAGCACCAGTCGGCTAATAAGGTACCTAGCACCATGCCGCAAAAGGCTCCCAAAAAGATCTTACCAGCATGAAGCTAGGCGCAGATTACACTTTCGACATAGTGCAATGCGTCATGAGCCGTGTGTGGGATGTTTCAACCCACTAGTCCAGGCCCTGCAACATCACAGCATGCTGCTTGCTCAAAATCACCCAAAACTGCACAGTAAAAATCTAAAAAATAGGCCGCCATCCACTTTTGCCTATCTCAGTGAACACAGGAGGCCACTGCCAAAACCCACCATTGGGCTACCCACAAAGTAGCCTGAAACCACTTGAAAAAGCAATGCTGATTGCCAAAAGAAACACAGAGCTGTTTGGAAATCCGTTTGTCTTGGTTATCAAAGTTGCAAAAAATCATAGCTCACAAACCACCTAAAAGATCCAACCTCCTTGTTGGGTGTTCCACATCATGCTACTTCAAGAACCCATACAATTACAATGTCAGCAATAATCATATGTTATCAGAACAAAATCCACTTTTAAATATACTTGATTGGAAAGAAATCTGTCAAAAATGGGTGCAGTACTGTTACTCGCCTCCGACAGGCACTGGTGATCTCTAAATCTGACAGGAGAAACTTGTGTTTTCAAAGCTAAACATGCCAAAGAAGGGATTTTCACCAAAATGCCATCTAGAGTGCCACACATTGATTTCATATGGAAAAAGACGGGAATTAAAGATATGTTTGCTTATTTCAAATTTATAAATGTATTTTTTTTTCACAAGGAACTATGTCACAATTGACCATAAGGTAACCTGATTTAGCTAAAACTCCCAAGAGGCTTTCTTTCCCTGAGAATCTCCCACCTTGTTCAGTCCCACCAAAAGGAGAGGATTTCGCATTGGCATGTTAATCAGAAGGGGAGGAGATTTTCTTTGCTGCCTGGAGAAAGAAACAATGGGTTCCTTGAACTGAATATAAAATGCTAATTTGGGTGTGACTGACAACAACTGCTCTGGCGGGAAGACAAGCCATGTGACCCTCTGACTCAGTCCAGCTTTGGAGGCGGGCCAGACTGGAAATGTGGATTGAAGTTGAAGTAAATGTATGTTTTAGAAAAATGCTTATAGCAAATTGTACTGAACTGTTAAAAATATAAAACTTATAGGTTGTTGAAATGAACATTTCGCTCACAGTTTAAAACTAATCTCGAATCTGTGCGATATTCTGAGACTGAACCCCGGAAATTATTCATATTCCAGCCATTGTGTTTATGTTAGGAACATGAAAAATTACAGGAATATGCCCAGATGGGATGTGCATGCATGTATAAAAATTGGTGCAGAACTAACATTGAGAAACCCACCAAAAGCACGAAAAAGTTGTCATTTATGAATTAAAGCTCACAGGAATATGAGAGTTGGACAGCAATGCACCTTAAGCAATCTGTCATGTAATTATGTATGATTAACAAGTTGTGCATCTATGAAATATGTTTTTTGGGGAAAATAGATTTCCTAAGTAAAAGCAAAGGGGAGGAATTTCCTTTGGACCATAAACACAGTGTCACTCTGACACATATGACACACTGCTCCTTTCTCAAATCAGGAGAGGGGAAATTCTGTGACCTTAGAGGGTTGGGCATAGATAATCAGCCTCCCCACCCACTTTGGAAATGGATAAATAGGGACTGTTGAGGACCCAGAAAGACACACACACTTTCCACTCACCAACTGATCCATCAGCTTTCAAATAATCCTCAGACATTCCTTTCTGCAATCACGTTTCCTGCACGCAGAAAAGTTGTCGCGAATTTGCAATTTAGCTCAATTTCATTCCATGTAAAATAGCTGTTTCTTGCTTTCAACTTCTGAATTTCGTTTTCCATCTGCTAACCATTCTACAATCATTGCTAGTGTTGACCTGAACCTATCCCGAGCCACTCTCACTAGTTCTGAATCTCATTTAGCAAATTAAAATCATTTTTTAGCATTTTTCCCATTCAATTCAAACCACATTTAAAAGCAATTGACCTGTTTAAAATCATACCTGTTCTCTTTAAGCTTGCTGGGGGGATTGGGATTGAACTGCATTGTTGATTGTTATTCCTGATACCTGTGTGCCCTCATTCCATATCTTCATACTACATGTTGGGGGGAGTGAGTAACAACAGGGGGAAAGAGTGATTATATTGTCTTTGGTTGAATTCATATCAAGTTTATTTCTGTGTTGCATTCTTTCCTAGCATTGCATTTCCTTGAATCAGCACAAAGTATTCTCTGCTACATTAATCCTCCTATTCCTACTCCTAATTGATTAAAGAGATTGTTGATATTGTAAGATTACCCATTGTTCATCCCTGTTTAGTTAAATGAAGGGAAGGACTCTGTTCTCGCCCGAGTGTAAGAGCGGTAAGAGTAAGAGCGGTAAGAGCTTCATCAGCGAAGCCATGTTCCGCCTACTCCCAAAAGATCCAGCCATTCCCACATTCAAACCGGACAAATGGGAAATGGATCTGGAAAAACCCAATTCCAAATATCTCCTGCTAAGCAGGTGTATGCTCAAAATCTCCATAGGCAACAAGAGCATAGTCCATAATTGTTGGGTCGGGCTAGACGTCACTGCCACCTTTTACTTAGGCAGTGACATTCTCAATCGCTTTACCATTAGTTTGGACCTAATAAACTTCAAAGCTTGGTCCCGATTAGCGGATAATCCCATGGGCTTTGATGACCCAGAGAAAGCATTTAGGTCAGCTCAACTGCTGCCTTATGCAGTTGAAATTCAGATTGGAGAGTAAGTCCCCATCCCAGAAAGGACCCGACAATTCTCCCTGGAAGTGAAAGTTAAAAGAGGACAGAAATTGAAAAACTCTGAGGCTTATATTCATCTAAATGCTTCTCTCCAACAGCAAGGGTTGGGGGTAAACTTAAAGAGTATAACTCTAGCAGGCACCATTATTGGAATGGTGGTTAATGACCAACATTTTCCATTGATTTAGGCAATGAACTGTTAGGAGCCATCCCCAAGGACTGTTTTGACAGTGACAGTGATGACAACACAACACCAGACAGGTTCTTTACTCGGCATGGGGGGAACTTCCTGGTGTACACTTCCTGCCCTTATGGTAAGGAAGATGTGACTTGTGACTTCAGGAGGGATAAGGTGATTTTCCAGGTCCATGAGGGCTGCCTTTCCCACCTGAAGCCACCAGTCCAAATCAGCACTTTGACCAGGGACTTCTCCACCCAGCTGGAGGAGGCTGCTGAGATAGCAAAACCAGAAGTCTTTCCAGGCTACAGGCAGATGGTTTAAGAGAGAGTCAACCTAGCTGATGCCTGTGAGACTCTGGAGCAGAAACAAAAGTTGAAACAAGTTTTCTTGGATTTTCAAGATTTCTTTGTGGTGGACTCATATGACTGTGGTCGCACCGACTTCCACACAACAACAATTCCCACGGACCCTGGCATGACTCCAGTGTTTGTGAAGCAAGATCTCTTGCCTCTCACATGAATGGAGTCCCTTACTGAAATAATTAAGAACCTTGAGTCACGTGGGATAATCTGTCCAGTCCACAGCACCTTCAATAATCCGGTGCTGGGGATATTGAAGCCAAACGGCCAGTGGAGACTCTGCGTCGACCTTAGGGAGCTCAACAAATGGGTCCATACTTCCCGATGGCCTCTTCCATACATTGACCAAGGGCTGGCCCAGATCCAGGGGTCACAGGTATTCACTGCAATAGACCTGACCAATGGATACTGGACTTTTCCTGTCAGTAGGGAGGACCAATACAAGCTGGCCTTTACCTTTGGGGGCCAGCAGTACACAGGGACCCAGACTCCCTTCGGATACATCAACTCCAGCAAAGAGTTCAACATTTTTCTACATAAGGCCATGCCCGACCTGGGTGAGAGGGGTAACCTGGCTTATGTAGATGATGTCCTCATTAAAAGCTCAACTGTCGAGGAACATATAGCGGAGATCCGTTATGTTCTGACACAGTTGAGGGCTGCTGGAGAAAAACTTTTCTTTAAAAAGCACAGTGGTGTAGAACCTGTGTAAATTTCTTGGGGCATGAGATAACTCCTCAGGGTCTCGGTTCCCAGGAAAAGAAAGTTGAAGCACTCCAGAAATTGAAAGACCCCACAACTCTGCGGGAACTAAGGAGCCTCCTTGGACTGACTAATTACAGTAGAAAGTTCATTGAGGGTTACACAGAGATCACCAGACCCCTGATTCATCTTTTGAAGGGGGGGTCAAGTGGGAATGGGGTCCAGAACAAGCCGAGGCAGTAGGACAACTCAAAAGAAGCCTCTCAAAAGCGCCTCGCCTAGCTTACCCTGTCAGAAACAAGGAGCTCTTCTTGGAGACAGGGTTCTCTAATACATGCTTGACTGCAGTATTATACCAAAAGCATGACAAGGTCAATAAAGTAATCTTCTATGTGAGTAAAACTTTATCCTCTGTGGAGGAAAAATTCAATGATTGTGAGAAGGCACTCCTGGCAACGGTGTGGGCATTGAAGAATTACCGCCCGTTTATCCAGGGGGAACACATCATAGTGGAGACTCCACACCAGCCTCTGCAATATCTCCAAAGTGCCAGAATCCGGGCCGGAAATGTGAGTAATTCCCGAATTACTTCCTGGATTCTGTCAATGCAAGGCTTTCCTGTGGAGGTCAGATATGGCCAAAACAAGAAGAGTCCCCTCGCGCAAGGTCTGGCTGACTTGCATGATTGTGCCAGAGAAAACTGTCTCGAGGACGAAAGTCTAAAAATCAAGGACAGCATTGAGGCATACCTCAATTCCCCACACAAAGTCTTTGAAGAAGGCAAGGGTGAGGGAATGCCCACTGTCTATGTGGATGGATGCTCTTACCATGTTGACAACAACGGGGAAAAAGAACTTGTGGCCGGCGTAGGGAATGCATGGGTGAATGAGATCCCAGAACCCCCCGCTGGGTACAAGATTGGCCCCGAAGTAGTCAAGTGGCAGAGTTAATGGCTGTGCATCAAGCCATCCTCACTGCTGTCCAACATCAACTCCACGAACTGGTCATAATCACAGATTCGGATTATGTACGGAACGGGTTCGTTGAGCACCTGGTTAACTGGAAAACCAGAGGTATGCTATGTGCTAATAACAAACCCTTGAAACATGGGAAATTAATTCAAAATATTGATGATCTGGTCACCTCAAATGGGATGACCACCTACTGGAAAAAGATCAAGCGTCATTCAAAAGTAGAGGGACCAGGCAAAACTGGAAATGACTTAGCTGATCAACTGGCCAAAACCGGGGCCATCCAAGGGGATCTAATAGAGATTGAGTCCTTGTTGGGGAAAATCCAGGTCACTGCTATCACTAGGTCCCAGACAAATGCTCACAATGATCTCTCAATTGCAAAATGAAGTAAGGAGACCCCAGATGCTGATTTGATTACAGCTCAGAAAGGGGATCCAATAATTGGTAAGTTTTATCAGCACATTGAGGACCCTGAGAACTTTCCCCTGACGGATACCGATTACATTGGGAAAGAGGACCTCAGAGTGTTGATGAAATGTCCAAAAATGTTCCGAATCCAAGACGGTTTGTTGGTGAGGAAATCCCTAGCTGGCCATGATCAGTGGGTGGTTCCTACCTCATTCCGAAGCCTGATGTTAAGTCACGCCCATGATGCGGCCACAGCCGGTCATAGGGGGTTTCATACAATACTTGAAATCTTAAGAGAGGTTGCATACTGGCCACACATGGGGCAGGACCTTGACCAATACTTGAAGAAGGGTCTTGTGTGTGCACAATTTCAGCCAACATCCCTCACACACTGTGCGCCTCTCCAAAAGAGGGGGATGACACTGCCATGGTCAGATTTTCAAGTCGACTTTATCGGGCCCATGATTCGCTCCTCTATGGGGAACAAGTACATGGTGACCGTGGCATGCCTGTTTACTAAATGGGTGGAATGTCTCCCGGCCCCAAACTGAAAGGCAGAAACAGCAGCTGCCCTGATGATCAACCACATCTTTTCACGTTTTGGTCTACCCCAAAGGATCGAGTCAGACAGAGGTAGCCATTTCACCAGCGAAGTGATGACAAAGATGTGGGAGATACTTGGGGTTAAAAGGAAGCTACATATTGCTTACCGGCCAGCCTCTTGTGGTGCAGTAGAGAGATATAATCGAACAATTGGGAGCATATTAAAAAAGTTTGTGGCAGATTCTGGGCCAAGTTGGGATATTCGATTACCTCTTGTCCTAATGGCCATCAGATCTAACCCTTCATCTGCAACTAAAATGTCACTGTTTGAGCTGATGACTGGACGCAGGATGGTGCTTCCCCAGCATCTGCTCTACAGAACCCAAGAGCAGACATTGATCAATGCCTCCACAACCCATGACTATGTTGAAAACCTAAGAAAACACCTTCAACATGCTTTTGTCTATGCTCAGCGAAATCTAGAGAGATCAGCTGACAGCATGAAGACCCACCATGACTTGAAGACTGCCAGAAAAGAATACAATGTAGGAGACCGAGTCTACCTATACAATTTCCAAAGGAACCAGGCCAAACAACGCACATTTTTGCCTACCTAGAGGGGACCTTTTGAAATTGTAGACAAAATATCAGCAGTCGCCTACAAGATCCGCATCCCCAAAGGCAGTTTGGCAGAGGGGGGAAGATAAGTTTGTCAATATAAATCAATTAAAGTGTTGCCATCCTAGGCACACTCTGCAGCAACTGGAGGAGTCTTCTGGAACCCCAGAGGGGGCCACTCCAGTTCCATAAAATTCCCACTCTAAAATATTCCACATATAGCCTATAAAATACAATACTACAAATGTGTCCTGATTTATCAAATGTATGTGTCCGCCCCACTACATTAATAGTGGTGGGGAAATGTCTACAAATATGTTTTTGCTTTGTCATCCTAGGAGAGATAACCTATAGTTGATTGGAAACCAGGGAGACTACCCAAGGAGGAATACCTGTGGACCGGGAGGAAAGATCCGAGGGGCCCGGAGCATCGCTCAATACTCACATCAGGACTTGCGCGGAGAACCGATCAGTCCACCCCTGATGGAGGAATAGACGCTGAACTTTGCCATTGGTGGAATCAGAAGAGATGAGGCTGACATCCCAGTCTTACGAGTTTCCATTGATGGATGGTCAACGCCAATCGCAAGAGGGGGGCTTGTGGGATGCTTCAACCCACTAACCAGGCCCTGCAACATTACTGTGCATTGATAGCAGCATAAACATCAGAAATGGCCACTGGAAAGCACGCTGCTCGCTCAAAATCACCCAAAACTGCTCAGTAAAAATCTGAAAAATAGGCCTCCATCCACTTTTGCCAATCTCAGTGAACACAGGAGACCACTGCCAAAACCCACCATTGGGCTACCCACAAAGTAGCCTGAAACCACTTGAAAAAGCAATGCTGATTGCCAAAAGAAACACAGAGCTGTTTGGAAATCCGTTTGTCTTGGTTATCAAAGTTGCAAAAAATCATGGCTCACAAACCACCTAAAAGATCCAACCTCCTTGTTGGGTGTTCCACATCATGCTACTTCAAGAACCCATACAATTACAATGTCAGCAAGAATCATATGTTATCAGAACAAAATCAACTTTTAAAGATACTTCATGGAAAGAAATCTGTCAAAAATGGGTGCAGTACCGTTACTCGCCTCCGACAGGCACTGGCGATCTCTAAATCTGACAGGAGAAACTTGTGTTTTCAAAGCTAAACATGCCAAAGAAGGGATTTCCACCAAAATGCCATCCAGAATGCCACACATTGATTTCATATGGAAAAATATGGGAATTAAAGATATGTTTGCTTATTTCAAATTTATAAATGTATTATTTTTTTCACAAGGAACTATGTCACAATTGACCATAAGGTAACCTGATTTAGCTAAAACTCCCAAGAGGCTTTCTTTCCCTGAGAATCTCCCACCTTGTTCAGTCCCACCAAAAGGAGAGGATTTCGCATTGGCATGTTAATCAGAAGGGGAGGAGATTTCCTTTGCTGCCTGGAGAAAGAAACAATGGGTTCCTTGAACTGAATATAAAATGCTAATTCGGGTGTGACTGACAACAACTGCTCTGGCGGGAAGACAAGCCATGTGACCCTCTGACTCAGTCCAGCTTTGGAGGCGGGCCAGACTGAAAATGTGGATTGAAGTTGAAGTAAATGTATGTTTTAGAAAAATGCTTATAGCAAATTGTACTGAACTGACAAAAATATTAAACGTATAGGTTGTTAAAATGAAAATTTTGCTCACAGTTCAAAACTAATCTGGAATCTGTGCGATGTTCTGAGACTGAACCCTCGGAATTTATCATATTCCAGCCATTGTGTTTATGTTAGGAACATGAAAAATTACAGGAATATGCCCAGATGGGATGTGCATGCATGTATAAAAATTGGTGCAGAACTAACACCACCAAAAGCGCGAAAAAGTTGTCATTTATGAACGCGAGCTCGCAGAAAGATGAGAGTTGGACAGCAATGTACCTTAAGCAATCTGCATTGTAATTATGTATTATTAACAAGTTGTGCATCTATGAAATATGTTTTTTGGGACAGAAAGCAAAGGGGAGGGATTTCCTTTGGTCCATAAACACAGTGAAACTCTGACACACATGACACACTGCTCCTTTCTCAAATCAGGAGAAGAGAAATTCTCTGACCTATCAGATACTTAGAGGGTTGGGCATACATAATCAGCCTCCCCACCCACTTTGGAAATGGATAAATAGGGACTGTTGAGGACCCAGAAGGACACACACACTTTCCACTCATCAACTGATCCCTTGGTGAAGCACCCTGCAGCAAGATCCAGGCTCCAGACATAGATCCAGAAACCAGACTCTTGAACTTTGAAGCAGAAGGGCCCAATCCAAAAAGCTGAACTCTTCTCATCTGGCCTTCAGATTCTTAAGCAACCTGATTCTAACCCCTAAACTTCCAAGGGGCACCACAAAATCCAACAGCCTGGCTGAGCTGTTTTGCTATTCTAGCTAAGAACCCCTTGCTAGAACCAAGATCCAGACCCGCAGAGCAGAGCTGTAACCCAGAACCTGTCAGATCCAATCCAAGAGGCCGCGCAGACCAGAGTGCCTTGCCAAGAGCAGAGTCCAAGTGCCCTGAATCCTGTCCGGTGGCGAGTGAAGTCCAAACCTTTGACCAGATCTTTGAAGGGCCCATTCCATTTCAAAGCTATAGTTGTGAGTATTTAGTATAGAACTTTCCATAGTCATCTCTTAGTTTAAAGTAATCCTATTCAATCCATTTCAACCTATCGAGAACTGCATTATAGAATTTTGTGTCCATCCTGAATCCTTCTCATTATATAGTCTGTGATAATTGTAGTGATAATCATCTGTGCGCTGATATTTTCTGAAGAAAGTCAAGTGTCCTGGCGCACAAAAATCATAGCGGAAGGTGCCCTGTTCTGGTGGTTGTCCCGTTGGGTATCTTGTACTTTCATAGCCCCTTAGTATAAGCCCATATTGGTTCCTAATCTTTAAAGCACATCTTTCATTTTTGAAATCTTGACTCTGTTTCTGAAAAATCTACCTTCACAAAAGCCTCTGTAACTTTGAACCGTACGTCCTAGAAATGAAATTTAAATGTCATTTTGAAGCTAACATCCTCAGCTCTCAAACAATCCTCAGACATTCCTTATAGTTTTTCCGCAATCAAGTTTCCTGCACTTCTGAATTTCGTTTTCCATCTGCTAACCATTCTACAATCATTGCTAGTGTTGACCTGAACCTATCCCAAGCCACTCTCACTAGTTCTGAATCTCATTTAGCAAATTAATATCATTTTTAGCATTTTTCCCATTCAATTCAAACCACATTTAAAAGCAATTGACCTGTTTAAAATCATACCTGTTCTCTCTAAGCTTGCTGGGGGAATTGGTATTGAACTGCATTGTTGATCGTTATTCCTGATACCTGTTTGCCCTCATTCCATATATTCATATTGCATGTTGGGGGGAGTGAGTAACAACAGGGAGAAAGAGTGATTATATTGTCTTTGGTTGAATTCATATCAAGTTTATTTCTGTGTTGCTTTCTTTCCTATCATTGCATTTCCTTGAATGCGCACAAAGTATTCTCTGCTACATTAATCATCCTATTCCTACTCCTAATTGATTAAAGAGATTGTTGATATTGTAGGATTACCCATTGCCGATCATTGTTCATATTCATAAGTGTGATATTCAGATATTATCCATTTTTATAAAAGTGTGATATATATATTGTTCAATTCTTCAAATACATCTTTTAATTTGCAAAACAAACCTATTTCTTGGTTCAGTGAGACCGGGGGGATTCAATGAGAGGGGCGTCATATAAGGGTACATCATCCAGAATTAAAAGAATTTTGACATAAAAATATATAAATAAGGGTTTCCATTGGGCATCCCATACTAGGCATTGGCTTAGTTGGAGTGCCGGATTGAAATCACTTACAGGTGACCATAATTAGCGATGACCGCAATTGGTGGCCACCGCTATTTACTGTCACCGCTAAATTGCGGAACCGGAAATAGCGTCATCGCACAGGAATGGGAAGGAGCACGGCGGGCATTTTGAAAAACACAATCCATTGCCCTCCACAGCACACAGGACCTCTGGGAGATTGCTGATCTACTGGAAAGTACCCCTTACAAGCCAAGAATGCCTAAAGCTCTGAAGAAGGGATCTGCCCGCCTCCGAAAGGAGAGATTTAACCAGGATGAACTGCAAATGCTTGTGCACACTTTGGATGAGCATTCAGGCACAGTCTTCAGCAGCAACATTAGGAGGGAGGCAGTGCTGCGTAAAAAGGAGATCTGGGCACTTGTTGCCCAGAAGGTTAGTGCAGTGGGCAACACACCACGCACGGTTAAGGATTGCCTTAAGCGGTGGGATGATCTGCGCCCAAGAGTGCGCAACATATTATCGATAAATCGCACCCAGGCCATGGAAACCGGAGGAGGACCAAGTTCACCCATAAAGCTCACCCTGTGGGAGGACACATGTGCAAGCATGATTGGCTCTGACTCTATTGAAGGCGTAGGAGAGATGGAGTGTGGCGCCACGATATCTGCTGATGGAGGTCAGTGTCCAAAGTAAACACTGCTAAGCCAAATCTGATGAAAGTCAATGCCACTGTCTGTCCAAAGAGTCACGCCATGGTCGGCCACACACACACTCCCTGTAAAGTATGCCGAAGCAAGTGAGACACATGCTGATGGCTGCTGCAAGGTCATATCGTACATGACACATACCACACAATTTAGGAAATTCCACGAGGCACACAGCGTGCATGACCAAAATAGTGAGCATGTCAGACAGCACTGTTCCTGGCCAACATGAGTGACACCGACATATGGCTGCATTCACCACCCATGTATGAAATGACGTGCCCTTCCCAACACAAATTCCTATTACACACAATTGTGTGCATGAGCAATTGTCCCAATGTATGTATGATGCCTATCCAAACATCACTCATGCCGTCCCTCTCTTCCACCCCCACAGGCAGTGAGCATGACAGCGAAGAGCTGGACACCACATCTGCACAGGTCACACCCAGTAAGAGGTCCTAGTAGGACAGCAACCGTCCCTCTACTTTCAGGGGACAAGCCAGGGGGCACCATGTCCCAGCAAGCAAGCCACCGCAGGGACACATAGCACCTGCACCACCAAGGCCCATGGAGGGCACACCAGCCCCACCCCCCCACCCACTGTTCTGCCTGGAGACACCTGTCACACACCCCATTCAGAGGAGTCCCGTGTGGCTGGGGAGGTGGCAGCCACGGCACCCCTCACAGTGGAAGACAGCCAGGAAGACATCTGGGACACCATTGAGGATGATACAATGGATGTGGTCCACTCCCCAACCCCAATTTCATCCCCCCAGGTATCTACGTGCGATACCGTTAACACCAACACCCCAGAGCAGTTTGCGTATGACGACACCCAGGGACCAATCAGTTCTGTATCCAGTGTTGGGGAGGATGAGCAGGCTGGGCATGCCAGCCACATACCCAGCACACCTGCAGGTGCAGCCGCAGGACCACAGCAGGCCGACGTGCTCACTGCACTCATCCGGGAATTTGTAGAGGACAACCGTCAGGCCAGACGTGAGTGGCGTACAGAGTTGTCAGCACTGGGCCGGTCCTTTACAGACAACACCAACCGCCTCTGCGAGGAGGTCTCGGCCCTCCGGCATGTGCTAGGGCACATCGCTGATGCCTTGGGGGCAGGTCGTCCCACCCCACCGCCTCAGCAGGAGGCCACAACATCCTCCAGCAGTTCAACCCAACCAGCCCGCTCCGCCGGTTGGTCCGTGCACTGCACTGACGGGACATGCCACCCCCTGGCTTTGGGAATGCCGAGTGAATGTAATGGCAGCCTCATATAGGCTTTGTGAACTCAATGGGACTTGTGTGGGGGAGTTGTGGGGGGGGTGAGGGTGTATGGGGGAGTTGTGGATGAAGGGGGAGGAGGTGAGGGTGTGTGGGGGAGTTGTGGGGGGAGGGGAAGGGGGGTGAGGATTGTGGAGGGTTTTGACACTTACGTTACTATTGTTACATTCAATACACCAGTTGTGTGAAAAAGAAGACCTGTCTGGACATTCATCATTGCGCATGTGTCATTTTATCATTCATAGTGCATACTGCACATGTACCCCCACAACCAGTGCCCTATGTCCAAACATTATGTCACCCTCTGCTGACATGTGTGTCAGAAATATTGTGCGATCAATGACTGCCGCACAGCACGTCCCTCCTGTGCATCGGCACCGTGATGAGGTCCTGCCACATCTTCCTCCTCCATTTCATCATCATCAGGTGGTAGCAGTTCCATGTCAGGGGACAGGGGCACATTCCGGCGGATGCACATATTGTGCAGCATTACACATGCCATGGTGATCTTGGCCACCTTCTCATGCCTGTAGAGGAGTGGCCCACCCGACCGGCTGAGGCAGCGAAATTGTGCCTTCAACAGGCCAAAGGTCTGCTCGATGACCACGCGTGTACGGGTATGGAAACGATTGTAGTCCTCCTCGTGCCTGTTCTGTGGGTTTTGGACAGGTGTGAGGAGCCACGGCTTCAAGGGATAGCCACTATCACCTGTATGAGATCAAAATAAAGGTAAATGTCAGGGGAATCATGAAGGACAGCTGTACTAGTCACACATGCCTGCAGTTTATGGTTGCCCATATGCACATGTCCCTGGATGCATTGCCGCCATTTACTGTCCCTCAATGTGTCCTGTGCCATGGTCTAATGGTGTGGGTTTCATCTTCATGATGATGGTGTGCACTGACGTCTAGTTGCACATGCATGGTGTATGCATTCAACTGTGTAAGTGTCAAAATAGTGAGGTGTTGTGTCCTGTGAAATTTGGCAGTAGTCTGTGCAATAATGGGCAATCAGCATTGGCATTCCCATGGTGACATGCAGCACTCCTGTGATTGTGCCAGCCCTGTGCCGGACTGTGGATTCCCTAGTAGGTCACTGATGGGTGGTGCACGTGTCGTGGGATGTGGGGTGCTTTCCTGTTTGTCATGTCGTGATAGGTGTGGACCTTACTTCATTCATATTGGATATTTGTGTCTTGTATGGTATGTGATGGTTTGGGGTACAATTTGGTGATGTGCACATTGTGCAGTCTCATCAACATTGGCAGCATGGTGGTGTGTGCATCTTACCCCCCTTTTCAATACCATGTGCCAGTCCTGCTACTTACCACGCAGCCAGGCACGTCATCCAGCATGTCGCTCCATGTAGCGTGGTAGTGTGGAGTTCCGCAGGACCAAAGAGTCATGAGTTGATCCGGGATATCGGGCACAACAATGTGTGATGATCTTGCTGGCGTCACGTACCATCTGCACATTGATGGAGTGGTATTGCTTGCGGTACACCTCCTCCATGGCATGCGGGACCACCAAGTCCATGTGGGTGCAGTCGAGGGCACCTACACAATTTGGCATGCCTGCCAGTGCATGGAAGGCAACTTTTCTATCAAATATCTCCTGGGGAGTCCGTGGTAGAGATATGTAGTCCCTTGTGTGCTTGAGGAGGGCATCCAGCACTTGGTTCAGGATCCGGGAAAATAAGGGTTGTGATATGCCATGCATGTGCCCCACTGTGTGCTGGTAGGTGCCTGTGGCAAGGAAGTGGAGCACAGACACTACCTTCAGTAGAGGGTTGATGGCGGTGCGTATTTCAATAAGGCTCACTTTGTCGTCGTGTATCAGGTCCACTATGGTGGTGATGGTGTCCTGGTCCACACGATAAAGGGTGTGGATCTGCTCAGGGGTTAGGTTGAAGGGAGTTGCTCTGATGTGAGGGATTGGGGGCAGCCGGCGTGGTAATGGTGGCTGCACTGGTGGGGCATGCTGGCCCTGTCTCACCCTCCTTCTCCTCCTGCATCTCCTCTGTGGTGGCGGCTGTTGTTGTTGTTGTTGTTGATGTTGAGGCATTGCAAGCAGGTCCTCCAGTAATGCTACTACTATTGGTATCATCTTGGTGTGGGAGGGGGTGTGGTGTGTGGGTGTGCTCCTTTTGTACTGGGCCTGACTCCATTGCCTCCACCTGTGCTTATTGTGTGCACCTGTGGCAGTTGGGAATACTGCTCAGGGCTCTTTATGGCAGGTCGGCGATGCCGGTATTTACGCCATGCCGGTAGGCACTTTTTCTGCCTTCATGAGGCCGTTATTTGCATGTCTGCCTCACTTGTGATCTACTCCGGTTTACGGCATGGCGCTACTGCCGTCATGGTGGGTCGCGTGCACGCACCCAGCCCGCTATTAACGGCATCGTACTTTACCATGCCGCTAATAGCGGTCTGGTTGGTCAGAATAGCCCGTAGCAGTAAGTGATCCCGGTAATCCTTTACTGGCATCGTTTTTCGCTTACCTCCAAACTTGGAATGAGGGCCTTAATATGCTGCACCAGATGTATCCTTCCATCAATCGCCACACTTTTTCACTCAAATTAAGCAGCGTTTCGGCTCCATATATGACTAGCTGTATAACCTTTTGCCTGTAGAAAGACAGCATCGGTATCATGGGAAAGAACCCCATAAGGCCTATGGATTGCCTTTCCATATATGGATATGTGCCTGTTTTCATGGATTGTAACTTCTTTTTCTGGCATTTCAACTATTTAAGGCTGGACCTGACTGGACCAAAATGTTTTCTAAATATTGCTGAAATCCATTGGGCTACCCACTGTTGTGGACCAGAAATTATTGTTAATGAAGTGTACATTTATTGCTAATCAATGAGATTATCGTTACCAATTTAAAAATCAGAATCAGTGCACTAAGTGAAGTTATAGCAGTGTTGCATTTTGCTGTGGTCCTGTTCCACTTCTGCTCCATTCGCTGAGTACTCAGATTTGCTCGGATTTGCTGAGGATCAAATCTGGGACTACTGAGTGTCCCTTTACCATTTCTATCCAGCACACTGCACACCATAACAGGAAGAGGAAGGAGACCTTAAAACCGCTAAGGTGCCTGAAGCACGCGAAGTGCCCTAAGTGCAGCTATAGCAGTTGTAGCAGTGTAGTTGTGCTGTTCCCGCTTATCAAGTAAGTGACATATCTGGTGATTGGTTAACACATCATTACTGAACTGAATGACATTTGTGCTGTGATCACTACCTTATTTGAGTATGAGTGGAAGGCGAAAACGATATAATCTGAGAAGTACAGTACCAACCCCCTTAGATAACGAGGTAGTAAAGAACAGAATTTAAAGTTTGGGGGGTTTTAATCACATAAAGCGACTAAGGTCAAAACTAGGGCTAAGGAGAAGATTATTGCCTTTTTTTGACAGGCACAATCGAAAACATATGGCTAGCTATTCCAATTTATATCTGATTCAGCAGTAGCAGGATCTGCAAATGAAATGAATGGGTGCATTGAAATCTCAGGGCCAGTGTTAAGTGACATAGAGAGGCAAGCTAACATGTCACTGATGGAGTCGTATCTAAGTCTGGAAGAAGAAAAAACATGTTCGAATCCCTGGTAAAAATGGAGGAGGAAGCAGAGGTGGAGCAGAACTTTGGTGCTGATATTGCTCACAAACGCACTACTGTTGGTGATCGATTCTCATTGCCTTTTCATGGTGATGACACTTTCCACCCAGACTCCTTCCAGTCAGGAGGCAGTTCTCTTTCTGCTTTGAATTTAGTGGTAGAGTCATTTCTAAGATTGTACGACACTGTCGTTTCTGAGGTAAGATTTAATAGTTGTATATTGACCGAATTAAGGGAAATGATGCTGAATTTAGTGCAATATCCTGGAAAAATAGAAACAAAATTGTTCAAGCTAAACCTGAAAGCTCGTTGGAGCTTTTATGACAGCACTATTGTTGGGCAAGAAGAAAGGAGCAAGGATATCACACTCAATTTAATCTGTCCGGAACGTGCAATAAGGAAAACAGTGCAGTGTAGAATACAAAAGGTAAAACAATGTAAAAGGTGTGGTATATGGGACATACAAAGGGTTGAGAAATTTTTTTTTAAATATTTTACCTGCGACACAGCAGAGAGAACATTTTATACTAAGAAAAAAAGTAAGGATATACAGTCTCAGAAACAACAGTAATTATGGACACAAAACAGCAACCTGATTTGAACGGGACTATTAATAATAAGGATCAAAATGACAATGAAAAAAAGTGTAATTTAATGGAGGAAAAAAGAAGGGGAATAAAAAAAAAGATATCAGGTAATTTCTAATGCTGTGTAAGGAATTGAGCAATAAGGCTTACGGTACAGACTTGTAACCGATTGATGATAGTATGAGTAGAGGTGTTGAAGCTATGGATGATCAAAGGAAAGGTGGAGGTGTAACATCTGTGGATGAAAGAGAAAGAGAGAAAGAATTATTTTCCTCCACATGATATCCCGGTGTTGCCAGGATATGCCAGGTGGCGGAAACTCAGGTAAATCCCCTTTAAGACTCCATGGAGGGGATTGTTGGAAGTACTGCCACCAGTAATACCGATGCTTGTAATTGCGGCATTTATTTGCCGGTAGGGGCCTGCTTTACTGGCTGCTCAGAGCTGGAGGTCAATCTATGCAGCCAGCAGCAAACGTGTGTTTTGTCGGTCCTGTATAAATGCTGGTGCCGGAATTACCGGCAATTTTACTGGACCAACAGAACTGTAATCTCATTATCTTTGACTTGATTTGATTATTATAATTAATTGATGCATTTTGATGTTCTTAGATGTGTATTATACACAGATTTGTATTCGCTCCACCGATGTCTTGAGAATTATAACTGTAGTTAATGTTTTATCTTGTGTTATGCATGATTTATACCAAAAACACAATAGAAAAAGTTTAAAAAAAATCAGAAACACCACCTCTCATGGTCCAATATTTATGATTTATTGTCTTATTTCATGCAATAATCGTCAACATCAATATCTTAAGGCTCATGTGTTTAGAGTCAAGAGTATCAAAACTTGATTCCCATTTGTTAAGAGGACTAAGTGAGGGAATAGTCAGATATTCTTGTAATTGCAGTAACAGTTTTTCACTGATCAAGTGCTTTTCATTAGTTAAACCTACTTTAGAGAGAACATGGCAGTTAACTCCAATGATTTTAATCCAATAAATATCTTCTCTCCTTTCTTTTGAATAGTAGCTTGGCTGCTGACCCTATTTTCTGAATGAAGTCTTATGTAAATACTACTCTTTTCCTTGATCAGGCAATGAGGTTTTGTCTATAGGTCCTGGTTCACTTAATCAAAGGTGGGAGCCGTAGAGGAAATTATTCCACAGTAAGAAAGTGGTGGCCAGGCAGCCACGACAATCAGCAAATGTGTGCATTGGGGTCATGATTTCGTAATTGCTATTTCTGTAATTCCATCCAGAGGATTTTTTTTCTCATAAAAAGTGTGTCATTTTTCCAAGAATGGATTGCAATATTTCTACCCTATCGCTTGGTTTAAGGCTTTGAGTACGTTTTGTGTAATAAAGATTTTTGAGACTTTATATCCATGAGGGATAATACATCACATTGGGCCTCATTACAAAGTTGGCTTTGTAGGAAAAAAGTGGAGGTACTTCCGTTACCTCCCTTTTTTCCTGCACCGCCAACCACCAAACTACAAGTTTGGCAGAATTACCACCGGCAGGATTACCGAGTGGTAATTCTGCCAATTTTTGGAGGTAAAGTGGAGGTGCTACCCCCCATTTTAATGCTGGAGTTAGATCCTCCACTTTACCTAAAATAATCTGATGAATTACCACTCTGTAATCCTGCCGGTGGCAAATCTGCCGAAAAATCCCCAATGGAGTCCTAGAGATTTACACCACCTACCACCTATGGTAATCACATGGTAAACCCACTGGACAAAGTGTCCGTAATGGTAATTGTGCATGGCGGTATACTGGTGGACTTACAGCTGGAATGCTGCCAAGCTTGTAATGAGACCCATTGTCCCTGAACTTGGGTAGGAGTGAAAACACTTTCATCTTTATCTTCTAATTTACAGTGAAATTGTAATAAGTGAAGTGAACACTCAGAATGTATCCGTTAATATCTGTGGTTTCATGAACTTGACCTTAGGGCTTCTTCAAATAGGTACTCTCCCTGCGATCAATTTCAGGTGGGTTGGTCGAGGACTCTGTGGGAATTCAAATGTATTTTGGAATCAGGAATTGTGCAGCTGAATCTCCCTGTCCCTCAGGTTCTGTGCCACTGCCTCCACTTGGAGTGCAGTCTTTAGTTCCATAAATAATGAATGTACAACCTCTTCTTTGTTATGCAATAACTCTATTTATTTATTTATTTATTTATTTATTTATAATTATATACAGGTAAGAACAATGCTTGTTTGATCACAAATGAACATACAATAGATAAGAGCAGTGAGCTTCTTACAATGAGATGAGTTCAAGTGGTATCATGACCAGGTTGTGGAGGGTAGTAAATGGGGCCATTTATAAGTGCAGGTAGGCGGTTCAGCTAGCTGGGTTTGAGATGTGACCATGATGCATGAAGTGCTAGATTGGTGGCAGTGAAAGTGAGGGATAGTGGTGAAGGCAGATTAGAGGTATGTTAAGAGGGTATCTCAGGGGCAAGGATGTAGGCTTTCAGTTTGGTTTCGAACAATTTGGTGTAGGCTGTTTTCTCGGAAGTCATGGGTATGAGAATTCCATGCAAGTGGAACAAGAAGAACATGAAGAGAGAGAAAGAGTGGAAGTGAGAGGAAGCACAGGGAAGGTGAGGCGCCACAATGGTATTTGAGGAGGCAATGCAGAGATAACCACAAGGCGTGCAGAGTTGGATAGATACTGTTGTGCTGTACCGTGGATAGATTCGTGAACTAGGAGAGGATGTTTAAATCTGGCCCTGTTTTAGGTGTTGTCTGAAAAGAGTTGGTACGAGACCCAAAAAGGGAGATAAGTGCCCCAAGGGCAGAGGTGTACAGTGTTAAGAGGAGAGGAACAAAAACTGTCTTGTGGAACACCAACAGTTAAAATAGTTAGTTCAGAGGTGTTGTTGTTCCAGAAGACAGAGAATTTGTGAGGTGCAAGGTAGAATTCAATCCAGGCAATAGCTTGATAGTGAATCCCAAGAAGAGAGAGGGATTTAAGGAGATCAGAGTGATCCCCAGTATGAAAGGCAGTGACAGGTCAAGGAGAATTAGAACATAGGATAGGTTGCAATGCTTTGCAGAGGTGAGGAAGTTGGAGACATTTATGAGAGCTGTTTCTGTGCAGTGATAAGCAGAAAATCGCTTGTAGTGGGTCTTGAGGTTTATGGATGTCTAAGAAATGTGTAAGATGGTTGAATGTAACCCTTTTGAGCACTTTTGAGTAGTACGGAAGGAGTGACACAAAGTGAAAGCTAGCTGGTAGGTTTGGGTCAGCCTTTTGCTTTTTTAGGAGAGGGATGACCATGGCTGTTTTGAAAACGAGGGAAAGCAAGTGGAGACGAAGGACAGGTCGAAGAGTTCAGCGAGGTGAGAGGCCACTTAAGGGGAAATAGACTTGAATATCTGAGGTGCAAGAGGGTACATGGGGCACAAGGGATTTTAGCCTTCACCAATAGAGATAGGACCTTCTGGGTATTAGTGTGAATTAAGAGGGATATAGAGGCAGACGAAGATGGTAGAGTAGGTAGAGTGAAGCATGTAGGAGGAGGGAGTGTTAGGAAGGTCGGGAGAGTGTCTAATTTGGGAAATTGTTGCAAATAAGCATTCAGCTAGGTTGTGGATTTGATAGTCAAAGGTTTAGGCGGAGTGAGGTGTGAGTTTAGGGTGCCCTGTAACTGGCGATGATGGTTGAATGGCAGTCAATGTGCTATGGGGCCTTGCCTTTTTTGCCGTGTGCAAAGGTAAGAGGAATAGCTGAGACACCATCTCATATCAAAATGTCACATCATAATAGTAGTACTATGTTAGCATTGGCTTTAAAAGGCCAGGTAGTACCTTGAATGAGATAAGCAAATGGATTCCTATATTATATCCTATGAGGATATAGTATATTATGTTTAAGTATGCGTAGCAAAGCTAGTATTGTGATACATGCTTAAGGGCAGTACAGACTGCAATACTTAAACTAGAAACTGTAGTGCTGTCCACTGCAACAACATACTCATAGCACTTTAGTGTGCAAAGCAGCTCTTAGAGGCCTATATTAGCTTTGAAGTGAAAACCAGCTATATATTAATGGAGTTTTAGTAGTAATGTCTCAGACACAAAGAGAAGTGTGTTTTTGATTTAGCATTCATTCATTTATTCATTTATGAAACCATTCAGCATCGCAAGGCGCTAAACAGTTTGACTATATCATAACATGTATGCATGCATTCCTTCATATGTAGTCTATTACATTATCACATTAACCCTTATGCAAATGTATACTTATAATGAGTAGGCAGTGGAACAAAGTCCACTTCATGTTTTAGTTAGCAAAATATACAGCAACTTGCTTGGGAGCTAAGAAGAAGCATCTTGTGACGTTGAGGCCTTGGGCAGAGACACCCAGGGCATGTTAGATAGATAAATCCTCTTGGAGCCAATAGTGTTTACCATTATCCTAAGGAGAATGGAAGGTACTTTCTATCCAGAAGCCAAGAACTGGGCGATTCATCTGACAGTGGGAGTGTTTTTAGTAAGAGAGGAATTCTAAGTGGGAAACATTATAAATAGGCTTTCAGTCCACAGACCCAGGCTGTCAATGCCATACCAGGGATGTAGGAAATGGTGGTCTCTGAGCCTTACCTAAAGATCATGGTTGCTTTATGAAATGCATTGAGTATTGCTTGGCTGAATAGTGTGCCATTCTGGTCCTGTGACATTGTGCTTTGCGTTGCTTCAAATATTTAGATGCACAATATTGCTTCTTTGAATTAAGCATCTTGGTTTGTTTTGGAAGTAATATAAATAATTTTGAGTACCTTTAGAAGTGTTGTAACTTTCTTTAGAGAGCAGATGGAAAGTGCTTTAGTATTCAGAAGGTGAATTGCTGATACCGGTTGGTTTTGTTAAAGAGAAGTGACTTGAAACTCATCTCATGTAGAGATTTGACCTGTGGTTATTGTAATATAGAGGAGCAGCTGCATGCCTCTGCTGGATATCCCTCCCACCTACCTTCTATGAATTGGAAGCCTGAGATTGTGCCGTGTTTGACACCAGCAGTTGTGCCAATACCGCAGCGCATATTCAAAAGAAGATACCCATTGAGACAACCCTATCGAATGTATCACCGAAGAGACGACAATCTGAGGGAGGAACTCCCTGGAGGAATATAAAAAGAGCAAGGAAAGAAGCCTGTGACATAATAAGAGAGTATGAATAACATCTCAGAATATTGGCTGTAGAGGATGTATGGAACCTACAGAAAATAATTATGAAGTAAAGAATCGACTGAACTCTTAAATATGAAAAAGAAGATTACACGTGCACAAAGTGTTGCAGAGAAACAAACCGTCAGTAATTATACAGATGCTGAAATGCAAGGTAGACTAAGTCATCATAGAAGCTGGCTATGTGTAGTGAATAGAATACAGGCAAAGTCACCACTGTATAGGAGCTGGACTTCGGTATCATGAATATTAGTAAGCCAGGACCCATGAAGAGGAAAGGGAGAATTGTGTTGCAGCAAGAATAAGCTGAAATCACAGAGCTGCATGGCAGGGTTGTCTGGCTTGGAGTCAAGACTGAAGCAGCCAAGGTTGGCTATCTATTCTGAAAAGGGGTGAATGGACGAAGGATGAATCATCCCTTGTTAAGGTGAAAGATGAATACCAAGAGTGCCAAGTTGTATTCATTGAAGACATTTAAAACCTTCAAAATGGACCAAATCGTGGTCTCCTGTCATGGGAGCCAACAATGAAAATAGAGTCAAACTTGGATTCCTAGAACAATAGTGAGTGCCCGCACTCCCATGTACTCTCAGGGACAAGAATGCTTTGCAAGGCCAAGTTCAGAGGCAATGTTCATGGCAGAAGGCTTGGGTGATGGGAGATGCTGGGCTAATTCGGTGGGGAGATAGAGTCAGGCCCATCTCCTTGCACCTGGGTCTGGGCCTACGTGCTGCTGAATGAACCAAATGTTCCAGACATGGCACAAGCATGCCAACCAATTATAGAGGTCCATATAATGAAAGACCTTATAGTCTGAAGACCAATGGGAAATCACGTATCTAATGGGTTCAAAGATGACATGTTTTAGATGTAGGCATATTTTGCCACCTGACAGTCAATCACAATCCTAGTTCCTATATAATGTGTACTTAGTGGTTCCTCTTAAGCCTATCCTGATCCCCAGTAGGTTTTTTATTATTTGCCAGGTAGAATGTCGTCATGTCTGACGTGTTTTTAGCATAAAGTCTATGTTGTGTGAAAAAGTCGTTGAGAGAAATCGAGCGTTGCCAGTTGTAATTCCCTGTTGTTGATCATTGTTAATAAAACAGAACTTTGCCATCTTCCTGAGTTGGTTCGGTTATTTGGACTTGGAGTTTTTCTGTGAATCCATTAATTGCATGCACATTCTAAAGGGCCATAAGCTCACGTGGTAGCGGTATGGATAGTTCAAAAACATCCAAACTAGTTTGTCTCCAGTATTCCGGATGATCGGGCATCTTCTGCCATTAGCTGGAAGATAGCGAGGTTTCCTATGAAGAGAACGGCCAATAGAAATAAACTTGCAAGAAGAACCGAGATGGTGGGCAAGTCCCCCTTTGACGAAATGCCTTCCCGGTTTCCACATGCACTCTGCAAATGGAAGGTGAAGTGCTGGATTGGAGAAGGAGTCGATACCGAAGGCCTCAAGTTGATTAACGAATGGTGAGGAGACTAAGGGGAATGGGAATGGCAAATAAGGGGATGGGGTTGTGATCATTTTTGAGCAATGGGAAATATTGTAAAGACAAAAGGTAGCCTCTAGAAGCCCTGACTCAAGGGAGATAGAAGGAGACATCGGTAGAGTGAAATATAAAACATGTACTCAGGCGTAAGTAATTTGATGTCTCAAACCCTGTATAGGGTATAAAGTAAAGGCGAAAGAAAAGGTGAGCACATTGTTTATCAAGTGTAATTTTGGACTAGTCTGAATGTGTTTTGTTGAGTAAAACTATCGAAGAGCAATAGAGATTGTGAAAAATTGAAAAAGTTGAGAAGCAACTGTGATTGAGTATCAGCGATAGGCACCAATCGAGAGAACAGATACGCCAATGAAGAGAATAGACAGACTAATCAAATAAGAGGCTTGAGCAGCGATTGATGGTGCTTCATCATATTTGTTGTTTTAAAACCATTGAAAAGTGGTTATTTAAGGCAAAGTAAAAGGGTTATTTAAGTATCGATATTCAAGCGAGACTTGTCATTATGGGGGAACTCCTCTCATGCACCTATGCAAGATAATGCCAACGCATATGCCCAAGCTCAAACAGTATAGTGCAGAATGGGTAAAGGCACAGCAGATAACATTTTCATGCTGTGGCCAAAAGGAGGATCATTGACAAAAGCGGTATTGCAACACATGACCACACTGCGTACACAGGGAAGAAATTAGAGAAAAGATTAGTGATTTTAGAGCTATGGAAGATGTATCAAGAGGAAAGTGAAGACCAGCCACCTGAGGAGTGGGCGCTTAATCAACATAAGGAGGAAGGCGTCAAGCCCTCAGCTCCCCTTACCTCACCTGAAGCTACAGAAGAAATAGCAGTGAAAGCATTAAAGGAATTGAGAGCAGCGATGGGGTATAGTAATCCGATATATGAACCCCTGCTTATAGTAGTGAGGATAGTCCGGAGGAGAATAAGAGAATGGAAGAGATTTATAAGATCAAACAAGACAAGGAAGAAAAGAGTGAGCAGTCAAATATGTTGACAGAACTAGACAGGGAAATTAAGAGATGGAAAGGAGAGAAGGATAAGGCTGACGAGGTAGTGCTCGTACAGAACGAATGGATGGGGTGACAGATATTACTCAAAATAGGAACATGAGAAGAGATTGAAAGATGAGTGGAAAAGAAAAAGCAGGGCGCAATGAGAGCAGATATAAAAGGAGGAACATGAGAAAATAGAAGAACAGGCAGAAGAACAAAGAAAGTATGACAATAGACAGAGAACGATAGAAGAAAGGGATAGAAAGGAAAGAAAACGAGTGGAGCAAGATGCACAAAGATTAAAGGAAAAACAAAAGACTAATGGGCAAACGATTAAAGAGAAAAAATGAAGAAAAGGAAAGAAAGGAAGGAGTAGGAGGGGAGAAGAATATAGGCAAGAGGAAGAAAGAATTAGAAGGGATGTAAGAAAGTAAAGGAAAATAGATGAAGAAATAGAACAGAAAAGGAGACAGCGAGGTTCTCAATGCCAGTCTTATTCATAAAGAATAAATGAGGCCAAGCCCAGAAATATGATGGGACAGAATGGAAGAGATTCTTCCGATAAAGGAAGTGCCACCAGCAGTATCTAGAGTAGTGTTGGAAGAAGAAATATTTTAGGCAGAATGTATTGGTGAAAGGATTGATAAGGTCTATCAACAGTTAAGGCAAAGTAACGAGTATGAAAGTAGCGAGTATAGAAGTAGCAAGAATGGAACTCGAGGGAACAGTGATCGATCCCCAGTACCTCAATCATGAAGTAAGGTGGGAAACCTGTTCAGTGACCATTGTCTTTGAGTAGGCTAAACCTGGATAAGGGTGAAGGGGATGATGGTCACACTAGTTGTGGACTAGACATGTCAGACGAGGAAAGAGAGTCTGATCTTGGGGCAGAAGGAGGGAGTATGTGCGCCACTGAAGGAAGTCTACAAATGGATAAGGAAGTGAGATGGTCGGATTTGGAACAACCTAAAGACAGAACACCAGATCCCATAGCAAATCCTGAGCATCCCTTAGAACGATCAAATAAGGAAAAGTCGCCACCATATGTAAGCGCATTAAGGTCTCTACCCACAAGGATACATACAGGGATGATTATCCCTGCCATGGATAGACTAATAGTGGGATCTGACCATGGGACGGGGTTAATACAGTTTTCCTTGTTAGAGAAAGGGTGAGCAAGATCACAGTATGTTCCATGGCCACAGATGGATAAGCATAACCTAAAATGCAAGCTTCCTAGTTTGACTTAGGGCGCTGGGAAACAGATATACGAATGAGAGAAAATGACAGGAGGAAATACGTTGGCCAAAGGGGAAATAAAAAGTCTCCTGGCAGCCATTCTTGGAGAGAGGGCTGATGACAAATGGAGGAGAGTGGGACATTGAAGTGTGACTGCACACAATACAGCACATGATGGGGCGCAGTTTAATAATTGTAGAGCAGATGTTTGAAGGGCACTCAGGGTACAGTATCCTGACATATCAGTTATGGGTGCAATTATGACATGTAAGATGAAAGAAGATGAAGACCCTATTGCTTACATTCAGGATATTCAGGAGTAATGGCAACTTGAAACCCACGAGCTGTGGGAAAAGACAGTGGCATTATTTTACCAAATTTTATGTCAAGGGTTGCCTGAACCAGTACAGCGGCAGATGAAGAAACAAGTAGGAATGGAAGCGAAGCCATGTGCTGATATACAGCTAACGATAGTACACCATTGTAGGTTATTACAAGAGAAAAACAAAAAAGGGTGAGAATAGAAAATTAGAGGAAGCCAAATGAGTTCAGAAAATATTGTCAACATTTGCCATAGAAGGGACGGTATTGACAAGCGGAGAAGGATTGGGAATGCAGGAAACAATAGGTGCATCACAGGCGAATAATCTGCACCTGATGGACCAATGTGGATATGGGTTTACACCATGAGGCAGAGGTATGGATTATAGAGGAAGAGGAGGTGGATTTCAAAATAATCAAGGTGGATTTTTCAAGGTACACAGAATGAGAACCAGAATGCTCGGGGAGGATATAACTACGAAGGGACTAATAGGAGAGTTCCTCCGGTATGTTGAAATTGTGGAATGATAGGACACATAGCGCGCGTATGTGGGAGCCAAGGGAATGAACAGAATAGGCAGTTCTCTAGAGGGGGACAGCTTACCCTCCACCATTTAACACAAAGACCAGAAAAGGTTTTGCCCAGGATCACACATCTTATCAGACACAAGCGCAGCGAGTACAGCAGGTACCACAGCAGGGACAAGTACAAATGAATCCACCGCAAGGGCAGTTGCAACAAGCCCCTATGCAGACACAGCAATAAACGAACACAGGACAAGTATTGACACCCAGAATAGGAGGTGTCACTGTAGTAGGAGGAAATCATTTCATAAGGACGGGAATGAGCCTGTATCCACAATAGGACAGCTCACAGGGTGACCTGATGTGTTCAGTACTATCTGTGACTCCAGACCCTCAAGAGGAACCAAGGGTCGATGTGACGATAGAAGGTAAATCCTTTTTTCTTTTCTTGTAGACACTGGAGGAACTCGTTTGTGTATACGAGAGGAAAATATCCAAAGTCAGGTATTGCCATGAATGCTCAAGGGTTATCTGGATCTATAAGTCGAGTTCCTTTTACTGATAAATTACTAGTCTCCATAGGAGAAAGTGACATGTCCGTTCCCTTGTTATTTTCACGACAGACACTGGTTAATATTTTGGGAAGAAATATAATGATGAAACTTAATATGACGATTTCATTTACTGATCAAGGAATAGTGTGCTCCACTCCAGGAATACACTATTTAAAATGGTAGAGTTCATACTGGTGTTTGGAGGACAGGTGGCTCTGTAAGGCTTTCTAGTAGATCGAGAGATTTTTCTATATGGAGTGAGCCTTTTACTGACATGGCTACCTGGCTTCGTGGGAAACATTGTGAGAATACCTGATATGTTTCTGTTTAGACCACAAATACTTAAGGATGAGGAAGGTAGACAGACTATTCCTTTACAATTGGAAACAGCCATAGTACGAAGGGAAATGGCAATGCTCGAAGGAATAGATGATGAGCGTAGACAATGGATAACAGTGATAGCTCTTGAGGAACGGTATAGATTGACTGACATAACTGATGATGATATGTCCGGAAAAGACGTTTTCTTCATGAGAATTAGACACTGGATAAAGATAGAGATGAAAAGGGAAGTCACACAGCGAATGGCGATAATGTGGCAAGACCAGCATTTTCTTCCAGGAAGATTTGGAAATGGTGTCTGGTGTCTTATGGACCACAGGCCCTTATGACGTAGGTTTATTGAAGGGGATAGGAGAGGTTAAAATAAAGCTTAAGCCCAAAGCTGTTTTACCTCAAGCAAAACAGTACCCCTTGTCTCGAGAAGCTGATGAGGGCATATTTCAGACTATTTCAGTGCTGATGAATCAGGGGATTCTGGTGCCATCAGAAACATTGTGTAATACGATGGTGTATCCTATAAAAAATCTAAAGGTGGGTTGTGGAGATTTATACAGGATATGAGACTGATTAACCAGATTGTAGACAATGAGTTTCAATTAGTTCCTAATCCAGCGACAATATTGTGCAGTATCCCGGTGGAAGCCCGATATTTTACAGTGATTGATTTGAAGAATGCGTTTTTCTCCATCCCGTTGCACAAGGACTCACAAGACTTGACTTCATTTATATTTCACCAACAAAGACTGAAACACACTAGGCTGCTTCAAGGGTACTGTGAGTACCCATCGATCTTTAACAGAGTCATACAGATAGATCTAGGAAATATTAATCTCAAAAGTGTGGTGATACAATACATAGATGATATCTTGATTTGCAGCACCACAGAAGATGAGTGTGCAGACGCTATATCGAATTCTTTATATAGAATGCCCATATATTGAATATTTTATAATGAAAAAGGTTATAGTGATTGCATTTAGGGATGGGGCAAAGGGTTAAATAATTTTGGGAAATGGTTTTAGTGGGTTTTTAGTGGTGCCTTCACTATTACATTTTTCGTTATGAAATATTCGATATATTGTCTTTCAATATAAATGTTTTTTATATAAAGACATGTAACCATGCAGAGAGGAGTCTTTTCAGTTGATGACTATTCTAGCAGAAAAGGGATATAAAGTAGACAAGGAGAAGTCACAATACTGCCAACAAGAGGTCTTATATATAGGTCAGTTAATTTCGGCTGAAGGAAAGAAAGTGACAGCTAAGAGAGCTGAGGCAATTATAAAAATCTCAAAACCAAACACAGTGAGACAGATGCAACTGTTTTTGTGTTTATGCAACTATGTTAGAGCCTGGATGTTTGATTATAGCACATATATGAGGCCACTTCTGCAAGCATTAAAGAAAGAGCAAATTGGTAAAACAAAACTAGAATTGACTAAAGAAATAGAGTAAGGATTTGAAGAGTTGAAAAAAGCAATTTCCACAGCCCCTGTTTTATTATGTAATTATGCGGAGGAATTTTATTTGTTTTCGCACACAAATCAGACAGTCATGACAGCAGTGCTTACACAGAGGACTACATTGGGGTACACACCTTTGGTATATTACAGTGGGATTTTAGACCCAGTTATGAGAGCATACTTCCCTTGCAACCAATTTTTGGCAGCTCCCATGTTCGCGATCGAGAAATCTACAAGTATTTTCATGGGCTGCTCTATGAACCTCTTCCAGGAGCATGCTCTATTTGCCATTTTAGAGAAACTCAAGGGCACATTAACATCCCAAAGAGCTTCGGCTTATGAGGTAATGATTTCTAACCCAGTGATTGAAATCGTATAATGTAAAATAGTGAACCCTGCCACATTCATAGCTGAGCCAGTAGAAGAAGGTGATCATGTACATGTATATGCTAATTATGTTGAATTGTATGATGATATACCCCGTGTGAAAGAGAGTGCTTTAGCGGGAGGACAGATTCTCTTTATTGATGGTTCTTCGAAAATTGATCAGACTAGTGGGGAAAGGCATTCAGGCGCTGCAGTGATAAAACACAGGTGAAATGGAGAATTTGAAGTAGTGGTGAGTGCAAGGCTACCATCTCATTTTTCAGAGCAAGCACCAGAATTAGTAGCGCTTATTGTCCCACTTGAGAAACATGAAGGGCAGGAAGTGATGGGGTAAAGTGACTCTGCCTATGTGAAGTCAACCGTACATGCAGGATTGCCATGTTGGAAAAGTAGGTGCTACCTCCGCACAGATGGCTCTTCAGTGCAGCATTCATCCTTATTGGATAGGCTCATTAAGGCACTACAACTCCCACTGGCCTTAGCGATCATTAAATGTGCAGCGCATACTAAGTGAACAGATGTTATCTCTTGGGGGAACGGAGCTGCAGATGAAGAAGCCAAAAGGGTTGCATATTCCCCAGAAATTTCAGGTTTTGATACTGAGAGTATTAAATAACATTTTTACTTCAATGATGTTAGTACAAGATGGGTTTAATAAGTTGTCAATAACACAATTAATAGAGATTCAAGGAAGTATACTACAGGAAGAGCAAGAATTATGGAAATGAAGGGGGTGTTCTTTATCCCCCATAGAAGCATTATGGTGACAGGACAGCACTGGAAAGCCAGTGATAGCAGTAACTTAATTTAAAGTCGTGCTTGAACAGCTGCATTACCCCATGCATGTAACTAGAGAGAGTCTTGCTGCTAGTATTGCAGAAGACTGGTTCACTCCTAATTTGTTGGAACATGTTGCACTATTTATGGTGAACTGCATCGTGTGTCAAAGGTTTACTGCTGGGCATACACTGAGAACGATTAGAGGGGTAATATTTTTGCCGAATGGTCAGTTTCAGCATTTACATATCGACTATGATGATATGCTGCAGACAAGCAATGGATATAGATATTTATTAGTGGTGGTGTGTCACCTTTTCTAGGTGGATCAAGGCAGGTCCATGTACACACCCTGATGCCACTTGCACAGCAAGGTTTTAGTTTGCAAGGTGTTCCGGTGGTGCGGTGTGTGTGAGGTGCTAAAATCTGATAATGGGACACATTTTGTCAATTAATTATTTGAACAGATAGGGCCTCTATTGAACATAAAGCACACATTTTCTTCTGCTTATCACCGAACAGATTATGTGAGAGACTAAGCAGCTGCCTCAAAGAAAGGATTTCCAAGATCAAATTGGCTTTCTAAAAAGGGATGGCTGTATTGCCTACCCCTAGCCTTATATGCTCTTCAGAATTAGCCAGGATGAGAGAACCACCTCACCCCGCATGAGCTAGTTACAGGGTGTCAAATGAGAATGCCCCTTAAACCTCTGTCTAGGAGTAGAAGTGATGGCCAGAGTGTAGCAAAAACTTTAGGTGATGAAATACATGATTTTTTGACATGTATAACCTCTAGTATTTCTTTCATTTCAGATCAAGTCAAGCACCAGGGGGATCAGTCCAAGAACACTGAAGAAGATAATTCGGCAACCAATCCAAGCAAACTATTACCACCATCTAAGTTATATGTTGGGGACCTAGTGTTAATCAACAATCTTACCAGAAAGTGGCATGAGACACGTTTCCATGGCCCTTTTATTATTGAAGAAGTATCAAATTCTGCTGCCAAGATACAAGGAAGAAGAGCTTGGCTGCACCTGGGTGATTTGAAGATTTATAAAGGCGAGACCTTCCCTCCCACTGTTGCTGATCCAGAAACAGGATAAGAAGAAGAATTTCAGTGTGTGCAGACCCAATCGATGACCAAGAAGAAGGACGATAAAACAATGAGTAATTAATACATGCTTTATTTGGACTGGAATTCAATGGACACACTCCTTATAGATATTTTAGCAAAAAGTGAAAAGACTTGCATAGAGTTCAAGGAATTTTGAAATTAACTTTTAGAAATACATATTGAAGCAGAAAATAATGCATCAGATATGCCTAAATGTCAGTTTTTGATCTGAAATTGGAAACTAGATCAGTATCCAGATTCATTTTGTGAAGAATAGTTTTTTTAAGTGATCAAACGTATGTTACCTGCCGATAGTGACGTTCATCGGCTTGTGCTTGCTGTCTTTGTGTTCATACTTCAGTCTTACCCTGCTCTTGTTAGAAGAGACTTAATATTCACACTTTCTTACAGGATCCTAAAAATGGCACAGTGTTAAGAAGACATTGTATTGCCATAAATGAACAGATTTTACAGTTGCAAACACAAAGAAACTTGATGATTGTCTTAGAAATGATGAATGAAGAGAGTGGCACAGTTCTATAAAATGAACAAATGCAACAAACAGTTGGGTGGCGTGAGAGATAGATCCCTATGTTCTTATGCATAATCTACGCTTGCATGATTGTTCTCTTTGTCTTTCTATTCCTCATCTTTCACAGTCCCTATCATGTTAGTACCTCAGCTGAAGAAGAAGTCCCTATGGTTCTCCCTACTGTGAAAATGACTTTTGGCCTACTCTATGATTACTAAACAGGTTTTGGGGGACACACAAAAGAGATGCAGAGGAAGACAGTGAAGGGATAAATACCTATCTAGATAACACAGCTCAAATGGGGAATAACATGTGGTATCAACAAATGAGAAACGTGGGGGATAAAGCATCTAAGAAGGGTTGCTACATCTGCTCTCTTATCCCTTATGCCATGAATACAGTACAAACTTTCATTGCCAGAGAGGTTCCAGAGCATGATACAAAGTGCCTCAGTCATCTTGCAACATGTAGAAGTCGGTGACAATTTCAAGGAACCCGGGTGTCCTTGCGATGGAGATCGAAATGGTTGGCTCCATAACAGGATGACTATATCAAAACGCTACAAATGGAAAAGAAGCCAGGATGGAAGAGCAAGATGCTTGAGTATCCTGCTGCAGGACAGGATGAGGTGATCATTGAAGAGATGAAGAGAATAAATTGCTCTGATGTGACACAAATAGCCAGATCACCTGGATGTTGGGAACAAACTCAACTACTGATCTATGGACAGGTGAATTCCAAGAAGGGATGGGAAGAAGAAACGATCTCCTATGCAGCTCACCTGCTGAAAACAGATTACGTACAAGAGGTGCAGAAAGTGAATGACGGATGTTTAAAGTCATGGGCCAAATACTCCAAACTACTGACATGGGTAGAAGACAAATCAGGCCCAGTAGTTGTAATCCCTCTGGTTAATGCAACACTGTGCTTCCGAAGACATGGAAAGAATCACGTGGGATATAACAAAGAATGCAAAACCACAATTGACGTTCCTACAATGGGAGAATGGACAGCCATCCTTATGGACCGATATTGGGCTTGTGGATCTAGAGCTTACATAAAGTTGCCAAAGGATTGGGGCAGAGTATGTTCTTTGGTGCTCATCCATGCTCCAGCATTAGTGATTCCTCAAAGTGGCCTGAATATTGGTGAATTTCCAAAAGTGGATGCCAATTTGAGAAAAAGTAGATCACTTGAACTTCTCTATCGGACAAGAAGAGAGAATTATGTCTCAGCCAAATCAATAACAGCATATGACTCCATTCCTGAGGAACACAGGTTGTTCAGCAAGACTGCCACAATATTTACAACTATATTCATGACTGGGATCCAAACAGTAGTAAATGTCAAGTGGCTACAGATCACCAGATGGGAGTTTATGCGGACAATCATTGCTACCATAAAGGGATTCAAGGCTATCAAGGAAGAGCTGAGGGCCATACAACTGATGACCCTCCAGAATAGATATGTCCTTGATATGATCACAGCATTCGTAGGAGGAGTTTACACCTGAGTTGGGCCATCATGTTGCACTTTCATACCTTCTCACGATGATCAAAAAAATGGGACCTTGACAGAGGCCATATAGTTGTTGACAGACTTTGATACCAAGATGGAAGATGAGAAGGATGATCCTGAAGATGACAGTTGATTTGCCTCCCTGTTCTCGTGGATTCCTCAGTGGTTGGGAAATATATTCAAGATTCTTGGAACAATATTAATCTTGGTGATGTTTGGATTCTGTGTAATCAGGATAGCGATTGCCCAATGCAAGAAAATGGCCAAGAAGGTGGTAGGATTGAAGATCAAGATCGATATCAACCTTGAACCTAACACCAAGGAGCTTACTGATGAAACTGAAGTGGGAGAATGGAAAACCAGACTCCCGTCCTTCACCTCTCGCGCTTGGCCTAGAGGGTCGCGGCCCAGACACCCGCCACGAGAAGAGTTTGCCCATTTACCAGATGACCAAATACCCTGGTACAGAAACATACGGATGTGTCCATCTGCCTGCCCAACAGCCCGCACTGGCCATGCCGACACCTGCGGCACGGACCAACTAGACTGAAATCTACACATCGTTAGAGATGCCATGACGACCTAGATAACGGGAAGCACCGCTGAACTATTATACACGCTGAACATTTCCACACCAATCTACACGAAGAACATACTCAGTGCTCTGACGTAGGCGACAGGCTTATTCACGGACGTGCATCTTTATTATTTTTACATAGGCTTTCAGAATGCAGAAACGCAAGACGCACCATGAGCTCATTTATAACGCTTGCTCACGCTTCTCTTGAAACCCGTTACCATCATGAGAGATATAATGGAAACACGATACTGGCCATGAAACTGTATGCCACTATAACCTAAAGCATCCATGCACTAAATGGATTACTCGTGCACCAGGCCCAAGTAGGCCTCAAGCAAGAGTTCCCGTGGACATTAACAAAGCAAAAGTCAGGTTGCTGAGCCTGCAGAAAGAACCCAGTGGAGCAACCAGCCAAGGTCGTAATGTTGCAAACCCACAGTCAAGAAACAAATCTTCAAAGGCACGATGTTGCAACCTCGCACTCCACGTACCAATGTTAAAATCATATCTGCAAATTAAACCAGACATACAGTGGAAAAACAATATTAATTGTGCAGAATTATGCCTCAAACACGGTCCCTCCCCACGTGACCAAGCCGAACCTGACGAGATGCCAAAACCCAGGAGAGAAAAGGCGTCTGGGTACCTCGCTACGAGACGCAGGCCGACACACTTGAAAGGCTCAATGGACACCTGCTACAGTGGGAACGGTCAGTCTCCCACCTATGAATAAATCCTCACATTGCCTGCACGTACCCATATTGAAACACTGTTGCAACCACAGGTGCACCGTGTGCTGGGAACAACGGTGGTCCCAGGCTGGGGAGCTCACGGATGCACCAATCAGAACATGAGGTTCTTATCTCAGACGTCAGTAACGTTAGCCAATCCTCAGGGGTCTTCATGTAACAATTCTTATGTATCTAATTGTAGGGACAACCCAGATATACCACCTGACTACATCTTAACCACTAATATCATTCTCTATATGCGTACTATACTAACCCCACCACTCGAGCAACCAATCAAGAGTGGCGATAGGTTCTTTTGGTAACTTTTTGGAATGACGCAAGTAGCGCGTCATAATGTAGTAAAAAGGGCCTGCGAGCCCCACTATTGTGTGTGTGTCAGGACGAACGCGTACGCTCCTTGACCCATCCCTGCCGTTTGCATAATAAACGGCAGAAGTTGCCTTGCTCCTTGTGTGTGCCTCATACTCTGTCTCGATCCGAGATATACACGGGAGGAGTTGGGGCCTCCCTGCCCGGAGGTCTGCGGACGGCCCGGCCGACCCCGGCAGAATCCCCCCCGACAAGTTGGAGGCACTGCTGAGATCTGTTTAAGATCGACTTTTATTTTTTATTTTTCCAGGCACTCCCGTTGCGGGGAGGCCCGGCGGCGCGGCCCCCTCTGCCGTTGCCCCCTTCTGAGGACTACAGGACCATCGCGGAGCTGCGAGAGGACCGGACAGCGCAATCCGGATATTGGCCCTCGGGAGCCGGTTGAGAAGTATCCCGCCCGCGGTCGGCGAGTGTCCAGACGTGGTCCAGACGAGGGGAGGTGGCGAGCCGCTTGGAGGGGTGCACGCAGTCGAGCGGCCCTGAATCGAGGGAACTTGGTGAGCATGACACGCACAACAAGCAATGCGAAATTGTGAGGGAGGGGGCGGAAGTAAATAAGGGAGGAGGGAGGTATTGTAAAAAGGTGGGGTGAAGGTTTAATTGAGTGATGATAATGGAATGAATGGTAGTGAATTGAGTGCGAGAGAAGGCGGCTAACGTTACGCGAAAGAGGGGGGCAGGGCACGAGAACAACACGTGCAGACGCTCGCAACAAAAAGCTAACGTTACGCGAAAGAGGGGGGCGGGGCACGAAAACATCACGTGCAGCCGCTCGAAAGACACTGATTGGCCTAAATCGCGACTACGTGTGAGGGTGGGTGTGTGTGGTTTCCTACGATTTGACATTTATCATTCAATGAGTAGATGAGGTTCCCTATTGTTTGAGCAAGAAACTCGATAGGTAGATGAGGTTCCCTATTGTTCGAGCAAGAAACTCGATAGGTAGATGACGTTTCCCTGTGGGCGGTGGCTAGTTACGTAGTTGCCCAAAACGGAAGATAATTGGCTGGTTAAGCCCTCCTGTTGAGGGGCGTATCACACGCGAGGCGACGCAGCGTGCGCAGTCCGGTTATAGTATTGATGAGATTACCTTGTTCAAGGAGAGACAGGAAGACAGCTGTAGGGTTAGCGGGGTAGATTGTAAGTGTATTTTGAATTTAAAGAACATAACACGAATATACCAGTAGTTCGAAGAAATAGGTGACGTCACCAGTAGGGATTTAGTAAGATATCGTGAACACAAGAAGCTTTGGGTTTGACATTGGTGGGGAAGAGAAACATGATAAAGGAGCGGACACGGAGATAAACGATAAACGAGTGGATCAAAGAGGAGAAGGGGAAGGGGGCGTGGCTGCGCACGGAGAACGCCGGCCACGGCAAGTGTAAAGGTGGGAGGAGAACGGGGAAAAAGGACGACTGTGTAAGATCGTCGTAAGGGGTACGCAGCTGCAGGGGGCTGCGTGCGCTTCGGCCGCAGGGGGCCGTAGGGGAAGGAATATAATATAACATCATAAATATATTTGTTTTATAATTTTTTTTTTTTTTGTGATTATTATCATTGCATAATTTGTCAAAGGATTGTCGTAAGTCCCCACACTTGCGGGGCAAGGTAAGCAATAAAAGGTTGTATGTTGCAAACTGGTAGCAAGGGGAAGGGTAAGAAAGGGTGCGCTAGTATGTCATACGGGAGAGGGTTGGGAGGGTGGGGGAATACCCTCACTACCCCACTACAACATATATGCACCACACTGCCACCACATAGGGAGAAGTTAATTAAGTACAGCATAGAGTGGACCCAGGGGACGGACAACAAAATGTTGACACCATGGCCGCCTAATGGTAGCTTTGACCCATATGCCCAACATTCACTATTAAACCATCTGCACAATACATACAAGGGGAAGAAGTTGGCAAACCATGTGGAGGTGTTTAACTTATGGAGGATGTTCCAGGGGTCTAGACCAGGACCAAATGGAATGTTCACTATGGGGGAAACACCGGAAGAAAAGGAGATTAAGAAAGAAGGAACGGATGGGGAAAAGGAGAGTGAAGGAACAAAGAATATGGGGAATGAAAAACTGGGTGGAGGAAAGGTTGATAAATTAGCTGACATAAAACAGGAACCGAGCAATGAGATACCCTTAACACCGGGAGTGAAAACAGAGGGAGGAGGGTTGTACCCTTTAAGAGAATTAGGAGAAATAAAAGGACAGTTAAGGGCGGCTGAAGGATACTCAAACCCGGCATACAGCCCTCCACCATATGTGGCTCATGGAAAGATACCAATGGGGGACGGGAGGAGAGAAGAGCAGACTGTAGAGATAGGAAACGATGAGTGGGTAGCTGCACAGATATTGTTGAAATTACGAGGATCACTAACTGGAGAGGAAAGGGAGGCGGTAAAGAGAACAAACGAGGATAGTGAAAGAGAGAGTGAAATGAGGGGAGAGGAGCTGCTACGGCAGAAGGAAGAGATTTTGGAGGAAAGATTAGCTAAACTAAGGGATGAGCAGAATGAACTGATAAAACAACTTGAGGGGGAGGAAAGAGAGAGAGTGAGGAAAAGGAAAGAAGGTAAGGACGAATTGGAAAAATTAAGGGAGCAAAGTGAGGAGAGAAAGAGGGAAGCTGTAAGGGTAAAAGCAGCAGCAGAAAGGGTATCAAGAGTAGTGATGAGGGAGAAGAAGAAGGAAGAAGAAGAAAATGAAAAAGAAATGGAAATATGGAGGAGGAGGATAATATCAGAGACAGCTAAAAAATATGAAGAGGGGAAGGTAATAGAGAGTATAGTAGAAAGAGAAAGGGTGAAATGGGAAAGGAGGAGAGAGGATGAAAGGATATTGGAACAGATGAGCAACGAAGTAATGGAGGAATTAAAAAGGAAAAGAGAGGAAAATAGTAGGGAGATGGAGGAGAGGAGTGAAGGGGAGAGAGAAGAGAGTAAGAGGGAGAGTGAAAGATGGGGAGAAGTATATAAAAATAGAGAGGTAGCAACAACGTCAGCACTAAGGGGAACAGGTGGTAACAACGGAAAGGAAGAGGGAGACCCAATAGACTTAAAAACTGTAACAATAAAAGGAAAAAAGGCAGAGTGGGGGGCGCAATTTATGAATGATTTTTGTAGTGAGGATGGAAGGAAGAGTGAAAGGGAAAGCTTAGATAAGCTATACCTCACTAGAACAAACATAGATTCGCCATGGGTGAGTAGAAGATGGGAGGAGCTGGAGAGAAGTAAGGAGGAAGTGAAAAGAATGGGAGAAACACAAACTAACGAACACACGCCACCGACGCTCACCAACCAACACACGCCACCCACATCACCATCACGCTCTCTAACGCCACACCCCACATGTTCAACAACTGCACGCTCTCTGCACAGAATAAAGCTCGCACCCTTCATGGACGAAGTTACACCTTATGCATGTCGGCTTAGGGACCTCCCTAGTCGCAGGCAAGACAGGCAAACAGACGTGCCAATATTGAACACAGGAAAGGATGAAAAAAGGGGAAAGGAAGAAGAGGGAGGTAGGAGAAGAGGTAGTAAGGAAGGATTTGAAGTAGTAAAAGGAATGGGGGAAGAGGAGGGGTGTGAAGAGTTAACATCATGGAGCATAAAGGATGACACAAGACAGAATGTAATGCCACTGCTGGAGAGAGGAGGGGTTAGACCACAATATGTACCTTGGAAACATACGGATAAGGAAAACATAAAATGTAGGCTCCCATCATTAAGTGGAGGTGCGGGTAAATGGATATATGAAATGGAAAAACACACCGCAGGACAGAAACTAGCAGTGGGAGATGTTAAGGGCCTGTTAATATCAATATTAGGGGATAGAGCGGATGACATTTGGAAAAGAGCGGGATTCCATGGGGTAACAATAACAAACACATCGCATGATGGGGCACCATTTGCAAACTGCAGACATGCGCTATGGCAGGCACTAAGAGTGCAGTACCCAGACACATCAGACATAGGAGCCATTACTTCCCGTAAGATGGGTGAGAACGAGGATCCTGTTGATTATATCCAGGATATTCAAGAGAAGTGGCGCATGGAAACTAGAGAACAATGGGACAAAACACCAGCCATATTTTATCATATACTAGTACAAGGGCTCCCAGAAGGAGTTCAGAGACAATTAAAGAAAGTAGTGGGGATGGAAGCAAAACCATGGCCGGAAATACAACTGACTATAGTACATCACTGTAGAACATGGCAAGGAAAAATGAAACAAAAGGAAGAGGACAGGAAAACAGAAGAGGCCAAATTAGTACAGAAAAAACTTACTAAATATACCATGGAAGGGGCACTAATAACTGCGCCAACACCAATGGCCCAAAGCCCAACGCAAGTAGTGGCTGCACAAAATCCAGCTCAAATAGCGCCTCCACAAGAGGTAATAGAGCAAGTGCTGCCTCTGCAATCACACGCACAGAACATGGGAGGAGGGTACCCAATGCAAGGAGCTGGGTATTATAATTATAATAGAGGGAGAGGAGGGTTTATGAGGGGAAGAGGATACGGATATAATACCCAACAACAGGCTGGGGGACTCAGAAATAACTACCAGACAGGGCAACCAGTATACCAGGACAACACAGGGAACTTCCCATGGCAAAACAGGGAACCACCCGTGTGTTGGAGCTGCGGACTATTAGGACACATGTCACGTACATGCAGGGTCAGGCCAGGAACACCAGCATGGAACGAACAAGCACAACATAGGACATCACAAGAACAGCAGGGCATACAACCACAGCAGATGTCACCACAAGGGAGTGACCAACACTATTCCCTACCACAACAACAAATAAAACAATACCTGCCACAAGTAACTGGTGCAGCGTTAATACAACCACCACCACAACCTGAACGAACGCAATTGGGTGGGGTGACGGTGTTGGGGCACAACCCTTACACAGGGAATGGCCAGTCATTGTACCCCCAATAGGACAGCCCACAGACGGCCTTGGTGTGTCCCATCCTGTCAGTAACACCTAATAGTGCGGAGGAGCCACGCATAGAGGTAACGATAGGTGACAAAAAATTATCATTCCTTGTTGACACCGGGGCAACCCGGTCTTGCATAAGGGAAGGTAAGTTTAAGATGTCAGGCGAAGCCATGAACACACAAGGGTTTTCTGGGGCTAAAGGGTTGGTTCCATTTACTGATAACGTTCCGCTATCTATTGGAGATTACGATCTGTCAGTACCACTTTTGTATTATAGTGCCTCACCAGTAAACATACTGGGGAGGGACATAATGAACAGATTAAATATGACGATCTCCTTTACAGAGGATGGCATAATTTGCTCTACTCCAGGGATTAACATGCTTGCAGCACGACAGATTTTGCAAGCATACTGTGGACAGATAGCGATCAGGGCGGAGCCGGTAGACGGCGAGCTATTCCAGTACGGAACAGACATGGCATTTGCATGGATGCCAGGGATAGGAGGGAAAATATGGAGGAGACCAGCAGCCTATCTATTCCGACCAGAAACACCAGCTAATGAACTGGAAGGGAAGGTCCTTGCAGTGGACATTGAGAGCATTATTGCAACAGCTGATTATGTTGCTGTGCACGCCCAAGATAAAGAAGGGAGAGCATGGAGGGCGGTGATAGCACTAGCAGAAGGATGTAGGCTGACCCAGGTGTCAGATGAAGAGTTGTTTTCAGAAGAAAAGGAGGAAAATGAAATGGTGTTCATGATGAGTGTAGAAATGTGGCTAACAGTGGCTCACAAACAAGTGGCACAGAAAATTGCAATGGCACTTGAGGCACCCGCTGGCACACCAGTCCCATTTTTTAAAGAAGATATGTCAAAGGTGCCAAAATCATTATGGACTATTAGCCCTTATGATGTAGGATGCATTAAAAGCATAGGGGGTGTAAGGATAAAATTAAAAAAGGGTGCCATACTACCAAGAGTGAAACAATACCCATTGTCAAGAGAGGCAGATGAGGGCATATACGAAACCATAACAGCCCTTATAAACAATGGCATATTGGTCCCCTCAGAATCCCCATGCAACACAGCTGTGTACCCGGTGCGCAAGGCTAAAGGAGGGTCTTGGCGGTTCATACAGGACCTCAGACCGTTGAACAACATAGTAGAAGCAGAGTATCCAGTAACAGCAAACCCGGCCACAATTTTGTGTGGCATTCCAGCAGAAGCATCACGGTTTACAGTGATTGACCTTAAAAATGCTTTTTTCTCAATACCATTACACCCAGACTCACAAGACTTGACAAGCTTCACTTACCGAAATAGGAAGTGGAAACATACCAGATTACCACAGGGATATTGTGAATCACCTTCAATTTTCAATAGGGTAATACAGATGGATTTGGGTAACGTTGAGTTGGAAAGCACAGTGTTACAGTATGTGGATGACATAATAATTTGCAGTACAAATGAAGATAAATGTAGAGAGGACTCATTAAAAATGTTGACGATATTGGCTGAAAAGGGGTACAAGGTAGACATGGAAAAGATACAATACTGTCAGGAACAGGTACTTTACATTGGCCAACTGATATCACAATATGGAAGAAGGATTGCACCACAAAGAGCACAGGCAATATCAGGCACTCCCGTGCCACAGACTGTAAGAGAACTGCAGCAATTTCTGGGACTGTGCAACTACTGTAGAGCATGGGTATTTGATTACAGCTCTTACATAGGACCCCTGCTTGAGGGTTTGAAGGAAGCAAATAAAGGGGAGAAAAAGTTGGGATGGACTATGGAAATGAAGGAGGCATTTGATGAATTAAAAGAAGCAATATCAACTGCTCCAGTACTAGCATCCCCAGACTATGAGCGACGATTTTTTATATTTTCACATTGCGACTCAGCAGTAATGAAAGCAGTATTGGCCCAAAAGACTAGCATGGGCTATAAACCAGTAGCATTTTACAGCGGTCACTTAGATCCAATAATGTTAGGACAATTCTCTTGCGAACAAGGTCTTGCTGCAGCTGCATTTGCAGTAGAAAAAGCATCATCAATAACTATGGGGTGTCCAACTACACTATTTGTAGAACATGCACTATTTGCGATATTGAATAAACCTAAGTCCACACTGACGACACAGAGGGCAACAGGTTATGAGATTATTTTGTCCAAAGCTGAACTGGCAATTGTTAGATGTAGCACGGTTAACCCTGCAAGGTTCCTAGCAGAAGTAATTGAAGAGGGAGATTACGCCCACGACTGCACCCAAGTAACTGAGATGTACTCATGTACTAGGAAAGTTGAAGAAAACGCACTAGAGGGAGGTGAGCTTTTGTTTATTGATGGGTCATCAACTATTGATCAAGGAGACGGGATAAGGAGGACTGGGGCAGCAGTAGTACAAATGATGGAAGCGCCAGTGTGTGTGGCTATTAAGTGTGTACAATTACCACAGCATTACTCTGCTCAAGCGGCGGAACTGGTTGCACTCATATTGGCACTAAAGGAAAGTTTTGATAAAAAAGTTACTATATATTCCGACAGTGCATATGTTACATCCACTGTCCACTCAGGGCTATCAAAGTGGAGAAGAAGAGGGTTTAGGAGAGCTGACGGCACTCCAGTACAACATGCCCTCTTGTTGGCTGAACTAATTGAAGTAATAAACGATCCCCAAGAACTAGCCCTAGTAAAATGCACAGCACACACCAATGGAGAAGACTATATATCAAAAGGAAATGCAGCAGCAGACGCACATGCAAAATATGCTGCATATTTTGGTGAGATATGGAACCCCACAGACTCACAGAGAGGGAGAGGGAGGGGAATAGCGAGGGAGATGTTAATAAAAGAAGGGTACACCCATCTCCCAGCCACCCAGATTATGGAGTTACAAGCGGCTGCACCAATGGCCGAAAAAGAAGTATGGGTGAAAAGAGGATGCACAATGTCACCAACCGACGCACTATGGCGCCAGGGTGGCACTGGGAAAGTTGTAATACCATTGGCATTGTTAAATACCGCCTTGAACCAATTACATCACCCTGCCCATACAGGCAAAGAAATAATAGCAGCACGAATTAGAGAAGATTGGTTCTGTCCCGAGTTAACATCCCATGTGTCAAATTTTATCAGCAATTGCCTTACATGTCAACAGTTCACGGCCGGTCATACTTTAAAGGTGATAAGAGGTACCATACCCCGACCAGAAGGACCTTTTCGGCACCTCCACATTGACTATGTTGATATGATCAACATTTGTCAAGGCAATAGATACATGATAGTAGTAGTATGCCCATTTTCTAGGTGGATCGAAGCAGGGCCCTGTTCACACCCTGATGCGTTTAGAGCAGCCAAATTTATAGTAAGGGAGGTATTCCCCAGGTGGGGAGTGTGCGAGGTGTTAAGATCAGACAACGGACCCCATTTCGCAAATGAAATGTTCCAGCATATCACATCCCTACTGAACATTAAACACAAATTTGCATGTGCGTACCACCCACAGGCCAATGGTGTATGTGAACGCCTGAATGGCCTATTGAAGGAGGCAATTGCTAAAATACAGCAAACAACAAAGAAAAGTTGGTTGTATTGCCTTCCGTTAGCACTGTTCGAACTTAGAAACAGGCCAGGGTCCGACCACCACCTCACCCCACACGAGGTGGTTACTGGACGCCAAATGCGCCTTCCCCTAACACCAACGTCAAGGGCATTCACCGACCAAGAAAGTTCTGCGAATGTGTTAGGTGATGAAATGTATCAATATGTGTCTTCTTTGATTACTAGCGTTGTGTTTGTGTCTCAACAGCTCGAGCGCACACGGGGCGGGTCCACCAGCAACCAAGAAATAGACGAAAATACAGAATTGGGAAAGGAGAACTTGTGCCAACTTGCCAAAGGTGACCACGTACTACTTCGAAATTTTAATAGAAAGTGGAACCAGCAGAGGTTCACTGGCCCCCATTTAGTAGAGGACGTATCAACAAGAGCAGTAAAACTAAAGGATAAGCGTGCGTGGAACCACCTGCATGATGTAAAAATTTACAAACTGCAGACCCGCCCCAGCGCCAACGACAGGTCCATTGGAAAAACGCCAACAACATCCCCGGCAGCGGAAGAAAACACAACCACAGACAACGACCCAATTGTTCCCTCGGAGAGAATAACGGACGAAGAAGGGGGTGATCCCCACACTGCCCACCCCATGGTCACACGTTCAAAGAGTAAAACTGCTCCCGCCATCTGAGCAAACCCCCCCCCATTGACTACTAAATACAATTGTAATAAAAACTAAGGACTTCGCTTGCACCAATACACATGTAAACACGTGAATGTTCTCTTTTTCTCTCGCACATACAGGAGCTGCGTAATATTGTATTGTTAAGAAAAGTTATCTAACAAATTCAGTGTGCAGGCGTAGATGGTGCTGCCAGACGATAGTTACCCAGAAGAATTGTCACACCAATTTGTATACGAAATAAAAAGGCCAACATACTTAAAAAAGAAAAGGGTACGTGTATACTACACGGCCTTCCTCCTGGCCATAGAAAATGACATGCCCCACCTCCGCCCATACTTGCCGGTCTTGAGAGACCGATCACTTAGAGTAGCGTGGGAGCAACTCTTCACCTGGGCACTGAATGACTATTTGATAGGGAGAGCTTAATGAAACAAAACTAACATTTAATAACAAGCACTTTTTGAGAATTTTTAGGCGGGCAACTTTAACGTCGCAAGAATACGCTGCCAGGACTGCAGCAAGGTAAGAGCAAAAATGTCGGTGAGGTTAGCATATGTAATAAAAATAATAGGGATTTTTATGATCACCGGAGTTTTGGCTGCCTCTGTATGGCAGTACAGCTATGCTATGAGTTTTTTTGCTGCACCCAAACCTAATGTACCCCACCTCCCTGCTGCAACAGGTGTTACGTCAGGTGGTAACAGTAACAATGAACAAAAGCGAAATAAAGTTAAACGCAGCACATACTCAGACAATAAAGGTATTGATAATTATGTACAAGATTCAGCACACGTCACAAACAACATATGGTACCAGCACATGACCCGCATTGGTAAGCAGACAACTGAGGATAGCTGTTACGTTTGCTCATTAATACCATACGCCATGAGCGCTTCACGAACATTTGTTGCCACAGAAATAGATGAAAAAACAGCACAGTGCATAATATATTTGGCCCTGTTCCAAACGAAAGGAAGATTCCAAGGAACAGTAGTGCACATGACATGGAAAACACGAGACTCATACCCATATGAAAACAACTTCCTCAAGACCTATCTGAGTTATCACAAGACCAGTTTACATGCTGAAGCATTCAGATACATAACAAGTGGCCCTGAAAAAGGAGAAACAAAGAAGGTAACACTGCAGTATCTACCATGTGATTGGTACGCCACGGAAGTTCCGGGTAAACAAGGATGCTGGGAGAGGCCATTACTGACGATAACAGGAAAGGTGTTCCTGGGTACCAGCTGGGAGATAGGAGTGGTTGGCAGCAACATGGTAACAAAAGAAACTATCTCAACCATCGAGACACACAATCATCGATGTTGGACGACATGGATCAAGTATGTACCAATGCTCACGTGGGTAGAAGAAGATGAAGACCCGATAACTATATTACCATTGACTGCGCCCAAAGTATGTTACCAGCATAAAGGAGAGGTGGACGTGGGATATAACACCAATTGTGCAAGTGTGATGGAGTTACCTGAGGGGGGAGCGGGAACAGCAGTAATAATGGACCATTATTGGGCCTGCGGAGAAAAGGCATATCATACACTGCCTCCCCTGTGGAGTGGTGTGTGCACAATGGTACACGTCAATGTACCATCACTAGTGGTACCTAAGAAGCATGTCGATGTGGCGAAATTTCCGAAAATGGATGAAGGAGACAGGAGAAGAAAGAGATCTGCACCACTCCAGAAGGAGCAAGAAAACAGGACCAACAGCAATGATACTGTCCTAAACAGGAGAAAAAGACAAGGAGAGCCATTAACAGGAAATTATCTGTGGGGAAGGTCGGAAACGGAACTAACATCAATACCGCCAGAACACAGACTATTCAGCAGAGCAGCAATGTTCTTCTCCTCAATAATACATCCGGGACTGCAGGCATACGCAAACGCAAAATGGCTGCAAATAACCAGATGGGAACTAATGATGACCATAAATTCGACAGTAAATGGGTTTAACGCAATTAAAGAGGAGCTGCGAGCTGTAAGGATGGTAGCACTACAGAACAGATATGTATTGGACCTTCTCACAGCAATGGAAGGAGGAGTTTGTGCAAAGATAGGACAATCATGCTGCACGTTCATACCTGCCAACGATGCCGACAATGGTACACTAACAGAAGCAGTTTCACAATTGGCCCAGATGCACTCCAAAATGATGGACGAAAGTAACGGCGTAAACAAGGATAAAAGCTGGTTTTCACTATTATGGTCATGGATGCCATCTTGGCTGTCAGATGGACTGAAAATAATAGTGGGATGTGCTATTTTGGCTGGAGCTGCACTGATAATAATTAGATTTTGGAAAGCCCGGAAGGCGCGCTCAACTGATGAGTTGCTGGAAATGGTGGGAATGCACCCCTTGATGCCAGCGGATGACGGCCAGCACACAGGTGTGATAATACACGAAAGGGAGAAGTTGCGCACCCAAATCATCGCCAATCATCTAGACCCACCATCAGTAAAGATCGAGAACCCAAGGAACCCTAGGAGCTACATAGGAAGATGGGTGTACTGTACTCCTGGAGGAACATGCGAATACATGTATTGGTCATTTGAAGATCACGTAAACCATTATGGACATCTCGGAGGGATAACCAAGATATGGAGAGTAAGAGGAGATAACGAGAAGGATATGTTTGTGGTCGACAAGTCGACCAGAGGGGGGACTGAAGTGGGAGAATGGAAAACCAGACTCCCGTCCTTCACCTCTCGCGCTTGGCCTAGAGGGTCGCGGCCCAGACACCCGCCACGAGAAGAGTTTGCCCATTTACCAGATGACCAAATACCCTGGTACAGAAACATACGGATGTGTCCATCTGCCTGCCCAACAGCCCGCACTGGCCATGCCGACACCTGCGGCACGGACCAACTAGACTGAAATCTACACATCGTTAGAGATGCCATGACGACCTAGATAACGGGAAGCACCGCTGAACTATTATACACGCTGAACATTTCCACACCAATCTACACGAAGAACATACTCAGTGCTCTGACGTAGGCGACAGGCTTATTCACGGACGTGCATCTTTATTATTTTTACATAGGCTTTCAGAATGCAGAAACGCAAGACGCACCATGAGCTCATTTATAACGCTTGCTCACGCTTCTCTTGAAACCCGTTACCATCATGAGAGATATAATGGAAACACGATACTGGCCATGAAACTGTATGCCACTATAACCTAAAGCATCCATGCACTAAATGGATTACTCGTGCACCAGGCCCAAGTAGGCCTCAAGCAAGAGTTCCCGTGGACATTAACAAAGCAAAAGTCAGGTTGCTGAGCCTGCAGAAAGAACCCAGTGGAGCAACCAGCCAAGGTCGTAATGTTGCAAACCCACAGTCAAGAAACAAATCTTCAAAGGCACGATGTTGCAACCTCGCACTCCACGTACCAATGTTAAAATCATATCTGCAAATTAAACCAGACATACAGTGGAAAAACAATATTAATTGTGCAGAATTATGCCTCAAACACGGTCCCTCCCCACGTGACCAAGCCGAACCTGACGAGATGCCAAAACCCAGGAGAGAAAAGGCGTCTGGGTACCTCGCTACGAGACGCAGGCCGACACACTTGAAAGGCTCAATGGACACCTGCTACAGTGGGAACGGTCAGTCTCCCACCTATGAATAAATCCTCACATTGCCTGCACGTACCCATATTGAAACACTGTTGCAACCACAGGTGCACCGTGTGCTGGGAACAACGGTGGTCCCAGGCTGGGGAGCTCACGGATGCACCAATCAGAACATGAGGTTCTTATCTCAGACGTCAGTAACGTTAGCCAATCCTCAGGGGTCTTCATGTAACAATTCTTATGTATCTAATTGTAGGGACAACCCAGATATACCACCTGACTACATCTTAACCACTAATATCATTCTCTATATGCGTACTATACTAACCCCACCACTCGAGCAACCAATCAAGAGTGGCGATAGGTTCTTTTGGTAACTTTTTGGAATGACGCAAGTAGCGCGTCATAATGTAGTAAAAAGGGCCTGCGAGCCCCACTATTGTGTGTGTGTCAGGACGAACGCGTACGCTCCTTGACCCATCCCTGCCGTTTGCATAATAAACGGCAGAAGTTGCCTTGCTCCTTGTGTGTGCCTCATACTCTGTCTCGATCCGAGATATACACGGGAGGAGTTGGGGCCTCCCTGCCCGGAGGTCTGCGGACGGCCCGGCCGACCCCGGCAGAATCCCCCCCGACAAAACTGTCAGAAAATGTATGAAGGCCAGCATCGTAGCACCTGAAGGAATGAAGTTCCTGTATCTGGAGAATCATAGGAAGCATGTGGGGTGATGGCTCTGTTGTACTCTGAATGGACAATGTAATTACATGACCAGGAGTGTAGATGAACATGTCAAATCAACTGGCACCCTTAGGGGGTGATGAAGATATGGACACCAAAGAAGCACTTCAAGAGAAAATACCAGGATATGGAAACAATTGAGGAGGTGGCAGAGGACTCCACCAGAAGGAGGATTGTAGAGGAGCAGCTGCATGCCTCTGCAGGAGATCCTGCCCTCCCTACTTCCTATATGTTAGTAGCCTGAGATTGTGCCATGTTTGACACCAGCAGTTTGCCAATATAGAAGGAATATAAAAAAAGAGCAAAGAAAGAAGCCTGTGATGTCATAAGAGAGTATGAATGATGTCTCAGAATATTGGCTGAAGAGGATGTATGGATCCTACGGAAACTAACAATGAAGTAAAGAATCGAATGAACTCTTAAACATGAAAAAGAAGATTACATGTGCACAGTGTTGCAGAGAATCAACGATTCAATAATTGTACAGATGCTGAAATGCAAGGTAGACTAAGTCATCATAGAAGCTGGCTATATGCAGTGAAGAGAATGCACGCAAAGCCACCAGTGTATAGGAGCTCGACATCGGTATCATGAATTTTAGTACGCCAGGCCCCATGAAAAGGAAAGGGAGAATTGTGGTGCAGCAAGAATAGGCCGAAATCACAGAGCTGCATGGTGATGTTGTCTGGCTTGGAGTCAAGGCTGAAGCAGCCAAGCTCGGCTATCTATTCTGGAAAGGAGCGAACACGCAAAGGATGAATCATCCCTTGTTAAGTTCTAAGAAAGAACACCAAGAATGCCAAGTTTTATTCATTTAAGACATTTAAAACCTGAAAAATGGACCTCCTGTCACGTGTGGCAAGGATGAAAATAGAGTTGAATATGGAGTCTTAGAACAACGATAGTGAGTGCCCGTACTCCCATGTGTTCTCAGAGACAAGGATGCTTTGTAAGGCCAAGTTCAAAGGCAATCTTCATGGCTGGGCTTACTTGCTGCTAAATAAAGTGAATGTTCCAGACATTGCACAAGCGTGCCAACCAATCGTAGTGGTCCATGTAACGAAGGACCTTATAGTTTAAGGACCAATGACAAACCTTATATCTAATGGTTTTAAAGATTACATGTTTATATGTAGTCAAGTATTACCCATCTGACAGTGGGCAGGCAATTGCAGTCCTAGTTCCTATATAATGTGTACTTAGATGTTCCTCTTAAGCCTATCCCGATCAATAACAGCATATGACTCCGATCCCCAGTAGGTTTTTTATTATTTGCCACATAGAATGACATCACCTCTGACATGTTTTTAGTGTAAAGTCTATGTTGTGTGAAAAATTAATAGAGAAAAATGGAGCGTTCGTCAGTTGATGTTTGTTTTAACTCCCTGTTTTAGATAATTGTTAATAAAACAGTACTTTGCCATCTTCCTGAGTTGGTTCGGTTATTTGGACTTGGAGTTATTCTCTGAACCCATATATTGCATGCACGTTCCTAAAGGGCCATAAGCTCAGTAACGTGTAAAATGACAACGAATGTGTTTGAACCTTATGTTGATTTAGCATGAAACAACTGAGGGACTTTGTGACTGTAAATTAAATGCGTATTTTTCGCACATCAGTCGAAATGCTGCCAAAATACCACCAAACACGATTACCATTCTCGCCACTTGGTCCTGCAGATTTAGCACAGCATTACAGGTGGTGGGAAAGCAGAGTAAATACCAATTTTTGGAGTCAATAGGAATCCATGGGGATTTTGGAGGAATTACTGCGAGCAGTAATTCTGTCGCAGTAATTCTGCCAATTGTGGTAGGAAAAGTGAAGGATTTACCTCCAGATTTTGCTAGAAGTAAATGCTCCACTTTTCCTCCAAACCCGGAATTTGACAGTGCAGTAAAAACATCAGTAATTCCGGTACCTCCCAAAAAGTAGCTGTAATGGAATTACGACCACTTTTTTACTGCACCTCCGAACTCGTAATGAGGCCGATAAAACAAAACAAATGCTAAACATTTCTCTGTATTTCCGTGTTCAATGCACAAATGCAGTTGCACATTGCTGATGTATTTTTTAGAATCAGGGCCACACAGTTCAGGGCTTATCGTGGAGAAGGGGGGTGACATGTGCACATCCACATATGCAATGCACTTTTATGCGCGCTTGTCATGCTTCTCTTTCGCTTGCGCCTGTGACCCCCTGTCAGATTACAGACACAATGGAAGTCGCAATGATGTCAGTATTTGGTACAGGGCCCTGTAAGCATTTACCTGCTAAGAGAAGCAATATGCATGCTTTACATAAACGTTTCTATGAATGTTTCCATTCCAAGCTCCCAATCAGAGTCGGAAAGGAAAACATTAATTTCAAGTGATAAATTCTTTAAACACAATCATAATCACTGCAAATGTTGTTTGTGTCGTGATGCTGGCGATCCAAGCCATCCACCTTTCTGGATCCCCAATCAATGAACACATTAGTGACAAGCCCGCAGTCATCCCAGCTCAGCTAAGAATGAGTGTCCTGCAGCTAGCAATCAGACGAGGTCCAGATGTGCGTGCGTGCGTGTGTGTGCACACATGTTTTACAAATATTCCTCTGCATCTCCACTAATGGGATTTCAGTCTATCTTGTTAGCAGCTGCACATCGCTCCCTCACTCAACCTTATACACATCACACATGAGCAACGTACCCTACTGCCAAGTGACCAGTGGTGTTGCTCAGGGGTTTAGAGGCTAAAGAGGCTATAGATCCGGATCTTTTGGTTGTAGCCCCGGATAGAAGCTCAGGGGCTACAACCAAAAGGCTAGATAGCCCCAAATCCCGTCAGTCCCGACATTAGCATAGCCATGGATCTTTTTCAGACCTAGCAACATCTCTGCAATTGACCATATGTCAAGTATGAAATATGTTGCCAGGCTTGACGTTTGTGGCCTACAGCTCACTGAATTATGTCATATAGTATTGTTCCTTCTAGTTGTAGTCCAGGAGATGAGCATACACTGCAGAGTCAAAGGTTAAATTCCAAGCTCTTTATTAGGGGCACAGAAAAACAAGCGTACATGGGAGACTGAGGCAGGACAATTAGGTTTCAAGGCTATAAATCAGACGTCATATTTGGTGGGGAAATGCAAAGGGTTACTCACATTCTCCAGGGTTTTGCGTGCCCCGTTTTCTTTCTTTAATACAGTATCTTACTTGTCAGGCTGTCTCCAGTCTGCTTCTCATTCCAATTAGGATGAAGCCATGTCTGAGAGCAACCTCTAGAAACCCTCACTGCGTCACGTTTAGGTCTAGGGTTTAGTTAGCTCATGCCCAAAGACCATCTGGGTAAAATCCCCATTTCTCCTTTTTACTTCCTTTATCCACCTCTGTTCCTTCCTTCAGTTATTTTAGCTCCTCTTCTTGTAGACCTTCTACCTCTACACCTCTGCTTTCCTTTTCCTCTCTCCTCCCCATTTCCCCTCTGATTCACCGTCTATCCTCTCCTTAATAATGTTCTCTTCCTCTCCTCTTTTTTTCTATTGTTCCTTCTTTTACCTATTACCATCCCCATTCCTCTTAACGTTTCTTCTTCACTGCTCTGTTTCCTCCTCCTCTGCGATTTTGCACCACTTCCCTCTTCCTGTTGACTCCCTTCTCTTCCTCTCTAGTTCTCCACTCCTCATCTCTCTGACATGCTCTATCTTGCTCTGTCCACCGCCTCCTCTCAACTACACACTTTTTCTTTTGTTGGCTCTTTTTCATAGGTTGATGGGCCATCCTGCTGATGAGACAAGTGAGTCATCAGCAAGCTCAGCCACTGGTAAATTTGCATACAAATTCCAAAATTTGCACCAGCTGCTTTGAATTAGTCATGTGCATTAGCGCAGAATCCTAAACTGAGGCTTGCCACCATATTGAATTAATCCGAAACACAAATGCGATTGGGCTTGTTTTCAGGGATGCTAATTCAACAACATCCCTGGGGTATCAGAAGTGACATCACACACCCAATGACATCACATAAAGTGATGTCATACGACCGTTGACTATGATGACATCAAATGAAATTACGTCACATTGACATTTGACCCCAGTTACAGCACCTGAAGTGACTGACGGGTGACAAAGCATACATAAGTTTACGTTTCATAAAATATACCATACCAGTACTAACGTAGGCATACAAACGTTTTAGATACCAACTATATTTGAACCAGGGTGCTGCCTTGATATTCTATGGTGGGTCATGTAATGACTGGGGTAGCTCCCTTCTAACCAACAAAGGCCAGGGGCACTGCCATGTTGATGCCACTACAGCCTTATATGGCCGTTCACTACCATTGTACGACAATTATAGCTGCGCATGTCAGGTCTAGTAGTCATGTACCAAGTAAAGCCGCAGTTGCTGTCACAATACAGAATGCCAAATGTAATCTCCATTTGAGGATACGGCCATCTTATGTTTGTCCCGGGAGGATAGCTCAGCGGCAGCGTGCTCGTCTTGGAAGCAAGACGACACGAAGCAACAACAGGTTCGATCCCCGGGTCCGCGCTTAGAAACCTCTGGGTGTTTTAAGCGCGTTATAAATACGTAACTAAGACAAAAAAAAACAACACAATTACACAACTAAGAAAAACAAACAATTCCTGTAACAGCGCCTCGATGCCTGTGGGCTGTGTGAGCGCTTTATAAATGTTAAATAAATAAAAAAATGTGTCATAGACTAACAGTTTAGGTACAAATATATCAGTCACAGATTCAGTAACTGTTAAGTGCACCCTCAAATGTCTAGTAAGGCCACCCAATGACAGTTAATACCGCATACACCTGGCATGGTTCGCTTATGTAAGGAAGAGCCTCATATGTCCAACTGCTGCCATCATATGTGAAGTGCAGCTTCGGATTCCCCATTAATGCCATGCAATGCCACTTATGCACGGTATCAGGTAGTATATGTGCAGCCTCACGTGTATTTGATTGCATCATGTGCCAAGCTCAGCCTCAAATGATCCATAACCACCACATAGTTCTGTTCCTTAAGTGCCCGTCTCTGTGAAATGCTTGAAAAACAAAAAAGCGTTTCCAACCTTGTTTGGGGGATGCAAATGCAAATGTCATGGCCAAGCTTTAAACTGTGGCTGTCACACTTAAAGAAAAATGAATGTCAGGGTCAGAAATGCGCATGTTTCCAACAGGTGCAGGCAGATTACCCTAATTTCTGCACATTTAAAGGTGGATCCCATTTTGTGAATTCAGGATGCACTTTTAAATGCGCAGAAACACCCCCCTGATTTGCGCAAATGGTTAAAAATGGACATCTGAATGAGCACTTCTAGGATGAACTTGTTCAGATGTGGATGGGGCTGCTCCTTTTTTGGCGCAAGTGATGAGATGCGCTACCGCATGCGCTACCGCATCTCATCACTCTCGCTAGAAAGGTTTTGAGAATCTTGCCCAGTACAATTATTCTGCTTGGATTTGTTGATGAGAACACATAGGCATTTATATTAATCCACTACTTATACAACACTTTCAGCAAACCACTGACATAAAACAATTGAACTCGCCAATGGAAATGAATGCTCATTTATCGACCTCCAAAGGATGAAAGGATGAGTAGACCTTGCTAGGATTCAAACCTATGACCTGCAGAATGCACATAGATCTCAGCAATGAGCACTTAACCCACTAAGCTATCTTACCACCACTTCTCCTTAAATGTGCATACCACAGCATTTGGACCTGCATTGGCTCTTGGGGATCCCTTTCTTAAAATAACACTCACTATTACAGTGCATAGAAGCAGAGGAAAGTTTGATTGCCCGCTAGTAAACCTGCTAATAGTAATGTTGTATTTTGTATTAAAGAGGACCAGCAAGGAAGGGTGAAAGTAGATATCTTAATATATGTTTCTTTTTAACTGCATAATTGATTAAACAGCATGTTGTGTCACAATTTAATATCTCAGCGGGTTAAGCGCTGAACTCTTATCCTGTACTTTCCAAGTTCATATTTCAGCAGGGCTGCCTTCATCATTCTGATATTGATGAATAAAGTATTACTGCATTTCATAATAATAACACCTATTTTTACAGTGCTAGGGCACAGCAGGAGTCTGACAGGAAGTGCTATACATAAAAATATGATACGATTCCAACTATTTTACAAGAAAATCTAGGCCACAGAAACATCAAAACTTGAAGTATTTTTAAACAAAATGATAAAACATTACAGTTAACAATGAATAAGAAGCCTTCGATCATCCAGTCTCACTTGACTACATAGTCAAATACTAACCTCCAGCTGCAGCTTAGTGCTTATTGCACTAGAGAATGACACAGCTCCAAGTACCTGCTTCATTTTCGTTTTTAGACTGCATCATCTGTAAACCTTGACCAGGGGTCGCTGAGGCAGTGCCAGTGGTTTCAAGGAAGTCACTAGGCGTCGCTGCTGCCCCCCAAATGACATCCTTGCTTATTGCTGGCCCACCAAAGTGTTCCCTGGAGCAATTTTGGAATGGAAATGCAGGTTTGGGCCTGGGTGTTCTCCCAAGGCTAGGGAGGCTACCCTGGAACCCACATCCACATAGACGTCTAATGTGGTTATCTTTAAAGGACCCCTGCCTCTGAAATATCTGTTAGACTATCTACTTTTTGAAAGACTCTGACTTGTGTTCTCACCTGTCACTGTTTCGTCTCTGTAGGTTCTCAACTCTCACAGTTTCATATCTGTAGGCTCATTTGTATTGGTTGAAAGGCCATCCCACTAATGAGAGAAGTAATTGAATATTTTGAGTTGGGTGGTGGTCATCAGTGAGCTATGCAATTGGTTAGCTCGTGCACAAACTACAAAATCTCAACTGCATTGATTTGTGTTCTGCACTGTTATGATGTCGAATGGTCCAACGAAAGACACAACACAAGAACTTGTCATTCAAAAGGATATATTGAGGCTATTTACAGGGTCTCTCACAGTCTCTGTGTGAAGTCCTCTTGTGATCTTTACAAAATTTACAAAATGTGGTCTACACAACGTTTTGTCTCACTATACCCTTCACAAGGTCAAGTTATCTAAAACGTGATTGTAGACCCTCTTGAGTAGAAAACCTTCCATTGAACAAGTTATTTGTATCCATGTTCATTTTCAGTAGTGGGGATCCCACAATGTTGTACATTTTGAAAAAACTAGGGTTTCACCCTAAGTTAATAAACGTAAATCAGATGTAAACCCCTTGCACACTGTACTTAGAGAGGCAAAGCTTCACACATGCCTGGGGTTGCTGTTGATATTCTTATTCAGCCTAGCCTTGGTTGAGCATTGGTTCATCACTTAATTGCCTAGCATTTCGGTGAGTGGAGCCAGACTCACATGCAAATGGTTATGTCTCCTCTGTGAAAGTTTCTAACAACACGAAGGGGGAATTCCAGGAAAAGCTGCCACAAAGTCATTCCTGGTACAGTATGCACATCATTAGACAACAGACTTTGGGCAGGTATGTGTTATGTATGTTTTTGTGATGTAGACAACAACATGCTTATGGAAGTGTAACAGATTTAAAGACACGACACACTCCAGACCAGGACTCTTTCCACTGGTGTAGGATGTGGCGCACAATAAAAACGGTTTTAAATTTATTAATTTTGGATTCTGCTTTAAGAAGGCACCCAACCCGTCTCACATCCCCCTCGTAACACAATGGACCATGAACCAGGCCTGTGTGTAATAATGAAATATTTATTTATTTTTAAAAATTCAAATGCAAAACCTAACATATCAATTGTAGGGCAGCAATCACCAGTGTGGTGATGATAATACACAGCAAAATGTTATTATACAATTACTTTAACTTTATAACATCAGTTACTGGAGTTTTAAATGGAGATAGAAACCAGATAACTCTTTGGCATACTTTTAGATGGCACAACTGTTATGCATTCCCCCTGCAACTCTCCCCCAAACAACTGCTGACCAAGTTTTGTGTGGGTGCAAAGAAGTAGCAAGGAGTCAAAAATAAGAGGCAAAGGTCAGATTTGAAATTCGATCTACCACCCCAGAATGAGAGGCCAAACCGAAAATTAAAAACCCTTGAAAAATGAGCAAAATGCCTCTCGGAATTCACTGGATAGAGGTCAGTTCACATGTGTGGTAGAATGGATAAGACAGGAATTTGTGTGGCTGGTCTAAAGAGGCAAGAAAGCTCACAGGCTACAAGGCAAGGTACTAAACAACACGAATACAGGTGAGAAAATCGACTTTGGGAAGGAAAGCAGTGCAGCAAAAATCACATGTGGCAGAATTGCAATTTCCTATCTTTCACAGGTTTAAACAAGCACACAGCTAATGAAATGGGCTAAACAGTCCATATCGAAAATAGTTTTTTCTGATGATGTACAAAGGCACATAACAGGTATGATACTGAAGTGAAAAGATGACTTTTTATGGGTGACAGTATGGGATTCTTTATAGGAAAGGAAAAACAGATTTTAGAATGGAAACAATTTCACGGGCAAACTCGGTTTTGTTAACAAAAGGATTTGTTCTACTGCAACTGTATTTTAGTGGCTAGATTATTAAAGAAAGACACTGCACGCAAGGAGGTTAATTTGCAATATTAACCAATTGGCGCCACATTCATCCTTATGGGAAATTAATTAATTTATTTAAAAAATGGTACTAAGGACTTACACAAAGGACTAAAGTGATTTGAAAAGAATTACGCTAACACATGGAGACACACAGATTCTTCAAAGGACAGGATACACAAAGGATGCTGACACTTTGGGAAGTTACTAGTGTTCTTATAGTTTTTTTATAGGACTGGACAGAATGCAAGATAAAAGAGCGGTGTATGCAGTTTTTGGTACTGGGGAGGGTGATACTTACAAATTGCACTTGAGCTGGGTAATTTGGACAGCTAACTGGGTCTCTGGACAACAAAGCCAGGGTCTGGCCACTGGGCAACGACTGGGCTCTCCTTTAGGGGAAAAGCTGGGCAAAAGGGCTATGGTCACTATGGACAGCGGGATGCATTAGCTGGGAAAAGACAGGTCACTGGATTCTCCCAAAGGGATCAGTAGCCTTTCCTCTTTTCTCCCTGAATTTTTGGGATTTTTGTAGGGTTTAGATCTGGATAGGTGGTTCTGCCTGGTTAGGAGGTTCTGGAAATGTGGTTCTGTCTGGATCAGCTGCCTCTGGCACTGGCACTGGAGTCTGGAGTCTTGCGGGGTGAATTTTGAATGTTGAATGTCTGGATCTCCCTATTCCTCACTCTTATATAAGCAGGATGACATTAGAGAATGTTTACTGTGTGGGCGGAAGTAACCTGGACATACCTCTGGGATGGGATAGGTCAGGCTGTGGATTTCTTTACCAAAATAAGTTATGGAATAAAAACCCTTATATTTACAATCATCACCATCATACAAATCAGATAGTCAACTGCCATATTTCACAAGGAATATGTCGGTACAAACAGCAATTCTGTGCAATGCTGCTTTGCCATTTGGGCACAATTTCACTGTTTTCCGGGGAAACAAAACACCTAAAATTCTGCAATTGGCTCCATATTTACATATTAGTATTGGGCATATTATCCTCAAGTTTCATGTTAGTACCATTTATGATTCACCCCGAAATACAATTTTTCTGCCATTCCAGTTCTCCAGGGGCTACAAAGTCACACCCAGTCTCATTCTGTGTGTCTAAAAATCCCATAAAAACTATTATAATTTTGAATTACTGCTTATTCAGATTATTGAAATAAATGTCTTAATGTAAAAAGTTCTTTCAAGTCTTATGGATGGCATTTGTCACTGTAGGGCGGTCCTTCAAATCTCCACAGCCAGCCTGCCCCCTCTGTGTCAGTTCTGAACAACAGGGTTACCATAGCGCCCTTTGATGCTAGGCAGCTGAAGCCGAGGAGATGTGTCAAAGGAATTCACACTTCTTTGTGACAGGGCTAGTTCCCCTTGGTCCATTGTCCCAGGCAGCACAAATGCCGGCCAGTCTGATGAGGTCACAACTTTCCACACCTCTGGACTTTTCATGTTTGTAAAGGGGCTTCCTTTCCCATGGGGATGGTTCCTTTGAAGTGCCAGCCTTGACAAACTGGTTCTGCTGTTTTCAAACAATTATTTTTCTTTTTCTCTGTTTCTTCCCCAGAACCCAAATCTTTTTGTAAATAAATAGAATATACATTTAAACCACCCCAGTCCCACACATATAATACTGTTTCTGTGTGAATAATTGGGATGATTTCCCCTTTAGCTTTCAAAGTGTCATTTCACTGCTTTGCAAAAGCGGGTTTACAAATGTGCTTCTTAGCTCATGTACATTTCACAAAAACGCGGTTTCTTAGGCCTTCATTTTCTGAAAGGCTTTTACAGATCAGGTTAATTTCTGTGGACAGGGATTACATTGGACAATGGTTTCTGTGTAATTGACAAATGGCAACATGAGAGAGAGCTTTCTTTTGAAGTACTTTGCGTGGGTACATTTGTTTCCAAAGTGAATGCTAGCCGTGCAGACTGAAATGAAATTCCCTGCTCTTCACAGACTTTATTTGACAAAACAATGCCGTTCAGGGAGGGATGGCCCTCATTTGATGGTGTTCAACATGAAATAAATAGACAGGGCTGTGTGTTACTGGAACAAAACAGTGTGATGTTTATAGATGAGAGTAGAACCAGTGCAAGTTCGTTTTAAATACAGGACATTTTCTTGTGCAGTTTTCAGTTTTTGAAATGACAGCACAGCAGCACTGAGCCATTCTGCCTTTGAATTCTTCTCTTTAGATTCACATGACGAAAATAAAATGCAGCCATTCTCGGGTTGACTATGTTCCATCTCGCCCCATATGTGATCAGCAGACACAGCGCAGACACAGCGCAGCCATTATTTTTGTAACTGCAAAAATGCAGTTTTGTGATGCAGGGGATTTCTGTTGGGCTGGTAAATGTACCCCACAGAATGGTAAAGAATACAATTACCCTGTAAATCCGATTAAATGTAAGATTTTATTAAAATAGTTTGCTTTGAATGAAAAAGTAAGCCAAATCTACAATGCATATAATCACAACATAAAAAGTGCTTCGTGCAATTCTAAAATTTAGCAAGACTAATTTGGTAAATATAAATTGTCACTAAAATACAATCTTCCATCAAGAAATAATCATACAATCTACAAAAATACAGAACTCTCAATACCTCAATTAACCAAACTACACATTCACTCCAATACACTCCAACACAACCCAACATGTTTCTTTCCTACAAAATATTTAATTTATTCTTTGGAAATTCATCAGGGGTATAATTGTGAGCTTATAGATGGACTGATATTAGTTCATAAAGGTCCAACCTCGGAATGGAACTCGGCAAGAGGCTCATTCTGAAGACTTGCTTTATTCAACTCTGTTCATACAGCATTGTTCAGAGTGTCTCACTACCTCACAAAAACTCACAGAGAACAGCTGTTACTAATGCTGCTATTTTTGACATCATAGATTAATCATAGATCACAAGAGGTTTAGCTTTCATCCACCCTCATGCGGCCAGTCAGCTGCGCAGGGCATTATTCTTGTCTACATGGAACGTAGTCTGTTGCTAACTTGCTCAACTTTATATTGAAGTTGTAATAGCTGCGACACTGCTCTTGTTACCATCCTCACTTTCACTGGGGGATTAATGTATTGTGTGCATTGGAATCATTGGAACATTTATATTACTGGCTTGTGTTTTCTGCTGAGAGATAAAGCACTCTCATTTTGAATGTTTCTTCTTGCAACTCCATTTTGTAGTTCATGTAAGTGTCTGGGAACTACATCTACCAGACACCCTTAGAGCTCAAATTGGAACCGCAGGCGCTCCAGCGCAGGCGCTTCAACAGCCAGTCAGACTTTGCCGGTCCTCACTGCAACTCACTGTGGCAGCCTTTCAATAGTTCATTGTCTGAAGAATCAGCTACTCTTGCCGACCGAAGCACTTGGGGTGCTTCCACCCCCCACACCCGCAGCAGTGCATCGAGACTGGCAATGGGTTACATCACAACTCTTAATCTTCTCCTTGCCTGTCAGAAGGCTAAAGGCCTAGCAACAGTTTTCCGCTATTTGGATCAAAGATATGATGCCTTGAATGACCCCCCCCCACCATTACGGGCAGCTATTACGCTCATAATAGGCACAAACTCTTCAGCTAGCTTACTCCTAGATAGTCCCAGGGAGTTACTAAGGCCATGTTTCTCAGTGGGCAAATTCCAAATCCCCGAGTCTATCAGCAAAATGTCAGGTGTGATGAAGACCACAGAAGATTCACGGATTGTGGACTGTCTCAAACCCCCTCCTGTTGAGGCCCCTGAGACAATCAACCCTAGGACCGAGAACACATCAGTCAGTCAGGATCCATCGATTCAATTAATCAACGGGATAATTCTGTTCTATTGTTGGCATGTCACGAGTTAAATTCACATTGATAAAGCCAGTGAGGCTCTCATCAAGACTTAGTTATTAAATCTCTGATGCTAGCTGCATAAGAGAAAATATATGAACTTTTATTAGCATGTGCCAAATCATAGTGTTTTAACATTATTTAGACCAGATCGGCTTTGTTACTACTCGGTCATAAAATCGGGTCATCAGTCGCTCTTAAACCCCCTTTCTTATTCGAGTGTGTACCATTGCGAACATTGCAACAATCTCCTCAACCATAACTATAAACTTGAAAATTTCTCCATAACTCACCTCTGAGCGGTATCTTTAGTCTAATGCTCTGTACGTATCCTGTGACGGTATATTCCATGCTGTAGTGTGTCGTGTATATTTAAAGAACTCTATCATCTCGAGCCCTTCTTTTACCTTAACACTCTCTGATAGACCTTGTTCAAGAAGTCAGCCATTTTGACCTGGTCATTACTTAATGGGAGCTAATGTATCAGTAGTGTAATTACAATTGACTACAATACTCCCGTCGAATATAACGTCTGGGTTAATGTATACTTGGCGGCACAGTCTGTATTACATCAAAAACCTGGTCAATGTTCTAAAAAACAGGAGAATTGCTAGGTGAGGATTATTATAAGTAAATTACCTCTCATATAACCATATAGCACCATGATATGTGGTTAACGTTGCTGTTCATGCAGTATCTAGAAAGTTTATCAACCTAATTATTTTTCTTTCAGTTAGTATACTGACTGCCACTCGATCATATAATTTAGCCCAACCTTATGACTCTTAGTCAAAAAAATTAATCGTGTCTCCTCTGTGATAGTTACCTTGAGCTTAAGTGTCGTTGTAGAGCCTCCTGAGTGTGAATCCTTCCATAGAACAAGTTATTTGGACCCTTTTCATTCTCAGAAGAGGTGCTCCTACAATTATGTACATCTTTATCCCTTATCCATTTCTTGGCTAAGTTTTGGGTTGCTTGCATACATCTGGAGACCTACTACTGTGTCTCAAGTATGGAGTGATAGTTGTTCCTTGAGTCTGTGCTAAGCATTGAATTAGAGCTGTCTTTCAAGAATACCCAGAGCCTTAAGCAAACAGGATACCAATTAACAGTTTCAACTGGTTGTATACAGGTGTCTCTGGATCCTGACTCTACTGTCCACCATCCCAATCTCAATCTCTTCCTCTATGTCTCACAATGTACTTGTACTTAGGGGGCTATATTGTACTCCCTTCCTTCTGCCCTTTATTCTGACACATCACCTGCACCTCATAGATGTTTTGACATGTTCTCACTTCTCTACCTGAACCACGCTTCTATCGCTTGGATCCAAGGTCTGGCCTCTTTCACTCTACTTTCATAGTTTTCGCCAGGTTACCGGTGCCATCCAACCCAATTACCTTCTCTCTCCTTCTGATAGCACTCCACCTCTTCTTGGCCATTCCCTTCTGCTCAGCTGTTATTTTGCAATAAATATTTCTTTGCACCTAGTTATTGATGCATGTTAAAAGATAATGCTTTGTCTCTTCAGATCAAGCAGTGATAATAGTAGTTGCTTCCTATGCCACTACGTGTAGTACTGGTCCAAACATATCCATCGAGCTGTGTAGGTGAAATCCATTGGGACAGGCTCCTGTTTGTCTGTTTGCTAATTTTTGTTGCAAGTATTTTTGTTCATTTTATTCCTTTTTTAAAAATATTTGTCTATTTTTAGGAAATAAAAATGGCTGATAGACCCTTTATCTGTAGGGCTGCTTCTCACACTCCTCCTCGCTCAAACTCCTAATTTCCATGCACTCCTTCTCTCTCTCTACGCCCTTATCCAACTCCTAGCCTTATGCTCCCCTCTGTCTGTACTCTCCTCCAGGCGTCTCTAAATGAACTCCGTATGCATATGTCCACACTCTTTTCCCAATGGCTTTGCCTCATATAGGACCTGCACCCAGCCTCCGAAGCATTCCTTGACCTAATGTGCTTCAGGGTGGTTCTCCATGAAAACTGCAATGTAATGGGTTTAATGTGTTTCTACTGTTTTCTCTGGCTGCAGCTTAATCCATTCTCCCAATTTGCTGGCTTCTTCCGCGGGAGCTGATAGATCCTCCTACCACCATCTTGTTTCTATTTTGTACACATGTGCAGAAAGGGTGCAACTCAGTTAACCCGTTCGCTCTTTCTTGGTTGTGATACAGTACAGAGGATTTGTCAACTGAAGCGTTTATGCTCCTCACTGCATCGTCCATGAGGTTGGTTATTAATGTCAGGAATACTTCTATCTCTCTGCATCCATTCCATGCAGAACCCAAAGTGTTTTAGTAAGACCGCACTTTAGGTTTAGACTAGGTGCTTTTCTTTTCTGGGAGCTGTTTTGCCTTTTTCAATATGATATTGAGTTACCTATTCCATTAAGTCTTTCAAACTTTGAATGTGATTTTCAATAGACTGGGAATGGTCACTTAAATTAAAACAGCACATGCCCTCAAGTGCATTATAACCCATGTTATGTTTCAGCAACAAATCATCAGTAGCAGCTCGAGTTTGCAAGGTTCCAAACAAAAAGGTATAAATGTCAGTTGACAAATACCAGCCCCCTTAGCATTTATGGTGTAAACAAAACCAACAATAGGAACCACAATCCCTTCCACTCCAAAACAGTTGCTTAAAAAGATGTAAATCTAGAAAAAGACATATATAAATCTGTTTTATTTTCTTTTCTTATTGCTGTAAACTCATCAATGTCATCATAAATATATCTATACAACGTCCATTGTAAAAGATCATTAACTATCTTTAAAATCTGAAAAATGTTAAAAAACTTCACACCAACTAGTGACCATAAGTATCAAAAAACATACATCTCATACCCTTTCATACCCATTCAAACCAATATCATTCATACTTGTGCAAAACGAAATACATTATATCATATGTTCTAAAACAGACCAAGAACAACCAGTGCAATCAAATTTGGTTGACAGTTATTCCACTTCGTTATTTCTTCTGTATTTCAAGCTCCGACACCTCTGTTGATGAATAGCATTCCAGAGAGAGAAGGAAAAAGAAAAGGAAGAAACAAAACCAAGTATAGGTGTAGGAGTGTGCAAGGTTGCCTTTCTAATAGCTTGGTTATATAGAAACAGTTCCTCTAAAGCTTGAGATATATGATTGAGTCCTTTCATCACTAAACATGCTAGTTTGATTAATGATTTATAGCCCCCAGCAGCTAATCCCCAAACTCCCACCAATGAATAAGCAAGAGCCAAAACTTCTGATTCTGACAACAGGTGCACATTTGAATTACAGTCTGTGGATATCCCTATAGATTCAAAAGATGATCTTCTCATTCGATCTAATGCTGGTTGCAAAGGAAACATCAATAAACCAAGCCGTGTTAAAGCACTCCGGATATGTTAACTGGAATGTACTTGTATGTGATGTTCCCACATGAAAAAAGCCATCCTTTCGGAAGTTTCACCACATATCTGAATCCTCCACTAAAGAATCATTGTGCAAAGCTCCAAAAATTGCTCACAAAATTGAAGCAAGCGTTGCCATTGCTAATAGGCATGTGATCAGCACATCTCCTGCATTGTGCATGACAGTCAAAGAGAAATGTGAAATGTTCAGAACCTTCTTTGCAAGATATGTCCACATGTTCTCTGTTTGGGCAATCCTCTGCAAATACCTCTGCTGTGCTCTCTTCTGTCCAGCCAACGTCATGGTTTCTTGAGCTCGAACCTCAAGTATTCTCAACGCTTTACAAATCCGGTTCTTTGTGCCTGTTGTGGCTAGTGCGTTCACGTCAGCATTGGGCGGCCTCTGTATCTTATTTCTCATCATCGTCAGACTCACATTGGTCAGCTGTGCAGATACAGCACCTTGCTGTGGTGTGCCACTTAACCCTCCCGATTGGAGTCCATTTAGTATCACAATTACACCAGTCAGGCACAGGTTCTACATGGCAAACTCAGAAAAGACATATCAGTGTTGATAATCATTCTCATAAATAGCATTTGTCTGCTGGCACATACTATTTCTCTTTGCCAGGCTCCATTACCAAAACTACTTGTCCTTGCCTGATGATATGACATCTGCGGGTACGGCTGGGCCACTTGGTTTTTCTAACCACACCTTGGCACCCGGTACCATACTGTCTGATGAGCCAAAACCATGGTCCCCACTAGTAGATAACACTGTAGGAGGCTCCCCCTTTCTGATCATGGACAATTTAACATATATGACAATTAGTTTGGCTATCCTGTCTAACTTTTTTTAATAGGTAGTACTTGGTCTCCGCTGTTCATTAAAATAACTTTAATTTCTCCTTGGTAATCAGCGTCTATTATTCCTCTCAGCGCTTGGATTCCCTTTAATGCTAACCCAGATCTAAGAGCAATCAATACCATGTGTTCTGGTGGAATCTGTACTCCAATCTCAGTTTCAATTACTATTATACCTTTTGCTTCTAATCTGATTTCTTGGTGAGGATGCTAGTCTACCCCTGCAGATTCTGCAGTTGCGTAGTCAGGAGCTAGAACACTTGGCATTAACTCCCAGTATAATAGAGTCTCTTCAGCTGAATTAGGTTGCATCTGTAATGCGGGTGTTACTATTTCACTCTCAGTCAATGGCCTATTATTCAAAATGTGCAAGGCATCAAACACATGATCACTGCCATTGCCTGATTTGCGCAATTGTTCTTTCAATAAACCGTTCATGCATTCAATCAAACCCACCACTTTGGGGTGATACAGTACATGATAGAACCACTCAATGTTCTTTTCCTGACAATATTTCTGAATCAACTTGCCTTGTCACTCTGAATTTGCAAGGGCACACTGTACCACAACATAATCCGATCTAACAATTTAATGGTGTTTAGCTGTGTGGCTCTCTTACATGGTAGTACCATCAAATATCCAGAATATGTGTCCACAATTGTTCATGGATACTGACAGCCTTTACTGATTGGCAGGGGTCCAATATAATCGTTCTGCCAGATTTGACCCAGTAATTTGCCTCTTCGTAAAGTGCCCTGGGCGATATGAGCGGGGGTCTATGCTGCTGATGTTGGCACACAGGACATTGCAGAATGATTGTTGTCACTACCTCTAAAGGGATATTAATCCCCCAAGATTTTGTTCACCTACAAGTAGCCTTCTCTCCCATGTGTCCACATTTCTGGTGTGACCACTTTGCCAAACCCTCCAAATCAACCTCCTGGCCTCTGTGTCCATAAAGGAAATCTTGATGTTTTCATCAGCAACAGAATTGAACCAGCATTCTAATGAGTCAGTAGTACAATGTGCATCCACATGATACACTGTTACTTTACTTTGTGATAGCATGTCCCAGATATCTTGCCACAGTTATTTTCACCAAAATTGTTTGGAATACATTTTCCACCCATTTTTCTGCCATGTCGGCAGACATGTACTAGCCCATTAACCACTGACCATTAATCTGTGTACAAGTGACGTTGACTAGGTATTCCTTGTTTCAAATATTAATATACTGTATAAAGGTCTGCAAACTGGCTGTTCTTTCCTTTACCTGATGTGGTAAGGATCTTTTTTGTCTTGGGATTAAATGACACAGCTTTCCAATAAAGCTCGGTTCCTACTTAGCGGGCTGAGCCATCAGTGAACCAGGCATGTTCTGTCTGTTCTACCGTCAAATCCCATAAGGTACTCCCCATTTTACTTGAGACTCATGCACTTCGGTCACTTCCTGCGGTATACAGTCTACAGGTGGTACACTAGCCATTTGCTCATGTATTTTTGCAATTCCACCCTTTCCTGATTTTGCTCTCTCATGGATATACTATTTACACTTGATTAAACTGGCTTCTTGGGCATGTCCTATCCTGTGTGCCTTAGGTTAACTCAAAACCCACTGCAAAGCCGGGATTTCAGGCCTGATCAGTACATCATGAACCACTGTCATTTGCTGAGTGTCAACAAGAGCCCAATACCATGCAAGCAATTGCTTCTCAAACGGAGTGTATCTATCACCAGCCTCAGGTAAATTGTGACTCCAAAATCCTAAGGGAACCCGTTTTCTGTCTTGCTTTGCCACAAGCTCCAGTTAGCATAATTTTCTTGTACCGACACATTCAACTCCACTTCTCCAGACTTCAAAAGCCACATTTCAAGCACTCACTCCACAGTGTCTTTTGCCAAGTGAAACGCTCTCTGTTGCACCTCTCCCCACTCAAACACATACTTCCTTCATGTCACTTTGTAGAGTGGAGCCAATATTTGCCCTAAATGTGGTATATGCTGTCTCCAAAACCCAAACAACCCTATGAACTGCTGAGCCTGTTTTTGTTCACAGGCATCACAAACTTCAGTATCTTTTGTCAGGCTTTCGGCACCATCTCTCAATGCCCATTATGCCATGGAATTACCAGAAATACCAGTCTCAACTGACCCTGAAATTTGTTAGGGTTAATCCCCCACCCTTCCTTCTTCAACCCATCAATGATTACTTCTTACTGATTTTGTGCACTTCGCTCATCTTTGCCCTGAATCAAAATGTCATCTATGTAATGTGAAATCTGTATGTCAGATTTGCATGGTATTTTGTTCAAATGTTCTGCCACCGGCACAGTAATGATAAAGTGTTGACCATTAAATCTTGAAGGATTTCCATGAATCAATGAGGCCTCCAGCCCTGTATCTATCAATGCTCGGACCTCTTGGGTGTTTCCAGGTTTGCAAAATATCTTAACATTAACATGAGGTCATCTGTCAACTGTTATACAAGCGGACGCTGCCCGCGCTTGGCCACAATCATATTCAAATTTAGAATGAGTGTACAACTGCACTCACCACTTTTCTCAAATCAGCATATGTTGGCTGGTACTGTGAAGGGGTTTCAATAGACCCTTCTTTCTGTTCCTCCTCAGGAGGAGCCAAAGGTGAAGTGTGCCTTTTCAGCTTAGTCACCACCTGCCTCTTAACTTGTGTACAGCGCTCCGTCCGAGTAAGCCCTCTCTTTTTGTGTAACTCATGCATCTCCCTCTTTTCAATACCATCAATTTCCTCCTGCGGTATACCATCTTTCAACAATGCCAAAAACATGTCCTTTCTTGACACCCAGGAGTCTATACTATCCAGTCTCCTACCCTCTGTTCTCTCACTGCGGCACTCCCTCTCTCTTGGTTTATCCTCCCCTTTTCCCATTCACCCAGGTCTGACAGTTGCCGAATTGCATCAACTCATCAGTTGGTCTTCCAGTCATACCCACTAACAAAGACATAATGACACGTTTTTATGTGGTTGGGACAGTTCCTATAACCATATTTCTGGTTGACACTGACAGTGGCACCACCCCCTTATGTTCCAGTTTGTCTACATGAATTGCTTCCTTCATGACGTTCTCCCTAATTTTCTTAATTGCATCTTTCAATGTGTAGCACTTTATTACCTCACTGGGCCAGTCAGTGGTGGTAGGATAATTAAAGTTACACCCTTGGGCCGCTAGGTGCAACAGAAACACCTGTGAAGCTTGGCCATTTGCATCTGGAGGAGGCCCAGCCCTCAATACTTCTTGTACATTGGTGTCTTTGGACAGAGGCAGGAAGCACAGGGAATCTGTGGAGTCAACCATCAGGTCCCCAGCACCCCCATCAAACATTTGCACCATCCATGTAAGCAAGGGCTCACCTGTTCTCTTCCTCAACAGAGCAATATTCTCCCCAACCTTTTGTTGTGTGTAATCTTCTAGTGTAGTCAAATCCACAACTCCCCTGCATTATGGGAATAGGGGCCAGCCCCATGCCTTGTTACTGGTTTGGTAGTTGCTGTCTTTTTGTCAGGTTTCAATTAAGATTCTGCAACCGCCTCTGGGTTACACTCTGAGTCCGTGGAATTCCAAATATCACCATCCCACTGATCGGGGCCCAATCCAACCCTGCTGTGGCAATTACAGCTGCCACCTTCCTTTTCTTTATATAACCTCATCGTTTTTTATATTTATACTGAGCAACCCTGATAGTTGCCCGCTCAGCCACTGCCTGGTATTTTATCTGCGTTTTTGTTCCAAAGTTTCATTTGTAATTGCTGCATTAGTGAGATGTGCTTTCCAGCAGATAATTCCTTCTCTAAACGCAAAATATCTTCATTCAGCTCAAAATTCCTCCTGTGCATCTTTCTACAGGCATGCAATACAATCCACCCCTGCCTCCCTACAGGTATGCAATACAATCCACCCCTGCCTCCCTAGTACAGTAAATTCCTTTCCCTTTTCCACTGAAACCTGATGTAAACAATAGACAAACTCTGTGGGTCCTGCCTCACCTAAACTTTCACCCCATAGCTTGCTCAACCCAGCACTGCATGCCCATTCTTGTGCCAATTTATCATATGGGCTCTTTGCCCACCCTGGGATCATAACACTAAGGCAACCTCTGCCAGGCCCGCTTATCTTTTTTCTTAAACAAAATATTCATATTTACAATAAATTACAATGATCTAGCTACAGTAACATATTCACGACAACCTAAATGCAGTCACGCAAAGTGCACACATAAAACGCTTATCAAAACAGCCTGATTCCCACTACAAAGGGAAGAAAGAAAAAAAAATAACTTTCTCTATAAATCTTCCCGCCCAGCATTCAATCACAGATCCCTGGATGTCTGGAATTCTTCATCACAAGGCATCCTGCTTACAGTGCCAAATGTTTTGCTTTACAGAAAATGCATGGATATATTTCTGCTTTCTCCCCAGTACACTGAATGAAAGCTTTGAACACCGGGAAGAAATTATACACACACACACACACACACACACACAGCTAGCCTGTAAATGACTCTTTACGGCCCTTTATTCACAAAAAACATACATAAATGAATAAATGCAATAAAAGTCATAAATTAATGTCTTAAACAAAATACATCATGGTTGAAACGGCTGCAGGACACATACTCATCTCGCCAGCATCACCGAAAAGCACCTAAACTGCGAGGCAGAGAGATCTTGACATCATCGGGCATGGAAGTAGCATGTCTACTCTTCCAACTAAGCTTTCTGTCTGACTGCTCTGGTCCCCCTCATTTTAAGCCATCGGCAAATGTGTGATGGCATTTTCCAGAACCCTCTGGCTTTCATAGTCTCTCCCTGTTGAGAGTTCCCATGGGCCCCTAGCCTGAGTGACTCGTGGTAACCACAAGAGACAAAACTCTTCCCTTTCTCAAGAGCTTTCTATTATGTCATATACAAATTGCATTTGCAGTACGAGTCACATGGGAGGTTTTGGTACATAATATAGTTGCCACTGTCCTATCCAATGAATTAAGAACACATTTTTATATTATGTACCACAACCGCCCGTGTGACTCACACTGCAAATGAAATCTGTATATAACTTAATTGAATGTATGAATTGACTCACTAATTCATTATTATGCATACACCTATCACCAAAAACTCACAAACTGTCAAGCATATCGATTAACTGCTGGATATGTGTACTTTTATTATCAGCCTTGATAAAGATTCCAGAGTTCGAAACACATGTCGGTTGACCACTATTAAGACTATAAGTCTTCATTTAAATAAACCTACACCTTTTCAACCGCATATAGCATGGATATTCATTCTTACTTATTATACCAATGCAAGGTAGCCAGTACTTTCCTTCTAACCTTACCTAGAGGTGTGGGCATCACCTCCACCATCCTGTGACCTTGCAGTATTAATCACCAGCGCACCGGAAAACCAGAGCTCAGCACAGGAGTGTTCACAATCTAGTGCCCACCACTCTTCTACTAGCCTTATAGATGATTCAGCAAGACGAAGGTGATTTGTGCGTGCAGTGGAAGACAGTGAAGGTCAATGAGGTCTGGGGTGATGTGGCGGTTTCTGCATAGACCCATTGTGAGGCATGCAGCTGCATATAGGACACTTCTCACGGCACAAGTGAGAATGATGGAAGGCCTTCAAGGAGGGCATTGACCCCATCCAGGTGGGATTGGACCAGTGCTTGAATGGTGTATCTAAAGCTATTTGGAGGAAGGATGGACTTGGCTTTCTGCAGGAGGGAGAGCTGATACAAAGCTGTCAGAGCTTTCCTAGCTATGTGTGTCTTGAAGGAGATGTTTTTGTTAATGTGGAACCCGAGGGACTTGACGCAGGAGGTGAGCTCATGTATGAAGCCCTCATGGTTCACGATTGATAGCCAGGTCTGTATGTCTGGGTGTTTGGTGTTGTTGGTGAGGAGTAGGAATTTGGTCTTCCACCTCCTGTTCCTTTCCTCCTCCAACCTCCCATTGTTCTCCTCCTCCCAATCCTTCTCCCCCCTTGTTTCTTCATATCCTTCAACCTATTGTTCTCCTACTTCCACCCCCTCCTGCTTTCCCCAACTCCACCTCCTCTAGTCAACTTGTCCTTCTCAACCTCCTCCAACCTCTTACTCTCCACCATCATGATCCTGCATGTTCCCCAAACTCCCACCCCACTTCTTTTCCCATTAACATTTCTATAGGATTGTTGCTCCTTCCTTCTCCTAAGGGCCTGCATGTTATGTTATTGAGCTTTTGTATAGCGCCTTTTACCATTGATATGATTCCAAAGCGGTGTGGGTTGAACACCCTCTGGGACGGTACTCGAGGTCAGTGAAGAGAGTAGTGTAGTAAATAGTGTTTGGGTGCATGTTGTATGTGTGCAGACAGGGTGAATAAGGTGGTATGTAGCTGCATTCTGGGGGTGGTGGAGCTTGTGAATGAGATTATGTTTGCAGCTAGGCCGATTTTCATTGGGTATAACTGCATTCTAAAGACTGTTGGGTGATCATGGAGGTGTGTAAGTATGTGTGCAGCTAGGCTAATTAATCGAGGGGTATAGCTGCATTCTATTGTTTGTTGGTGCAGAGGAGAGAGTTACAATGTTGGTGTGTTTGAGTGTCTGTGTGGATTGGAGAGAAACCTTGTTCCTAATGACCTTCCAGTGCCTGTTGAGGTCACAGTGTCTCCCTTTGGGGCTATTAGGCTATGGTCATCCCTATGTTTTGTTAGGGCTGCAATTGCTTATCAGAGTATCACTGCATCCTGTTTGGTTATTTCAGTCCTAACACTACATTCTAGAAATTATGGCTGGTGCTCGTGAGCCCGGTCAAGCATCAGCATCTATGGACATCCATGTGTCTTATTGAGGCTGCAATTGCTTGTTGGTGGTACCTTCTCAGTGTGCGGTTTCATCAAATTCTGTACTAACAGACGTACCAGTACATCCTAGAGATGGTGACAGGTACTCAGTGAACCTGAAGGTCCAGCATTTGGCCAGGCCTTGTTGTTTGTGCTATATCTGACTAGCACAGTCGTTCAACACATCGAGGTCCCTTTCAGGTACTTGCCTTATCAGTTTTGGTGCCTGATTTCTACATCGTATTCTCTTGAGGTGGAACTGAATTTAGGGCATAAGTGCAATTGGATCCAGATTATATTTTCTTTTTTTTTCTTTGTTTTCCGGGTCCAGGTTAATTGTATTTCTTTTTTCTTTTATTTTATTGAGAATTTGTTAGGCGCTTATGTTTCAAAGTGCCACAAGGCTAAATGGGAAGGGAATAGGGGAGAAATAATACCAAAAACAGTAAAAAAAAACAGTCATGGTCCTACTATGCCTTGTGGTATTCGGACATGCAAGTGCAGGGAGGAGAAGTGCAGGAGAAAGGGAGGGAAAGGGGGTAGAGGAGTGGGCAAGTGCTGGTGGAGAGCTCAGGAGGGAAGTACTAAGGGGAGCCAAGGAGGGAACATCAGGCTAAGTACAAGTGCAGGCGACTCCCAAGGGGGGATGTAGAGTCACCAGGCAGGGGCCCACAAGGGCAGTGCAGTGGGACGGGGGTGCTGGTATCGACTGGGGAGAAGGGCCTGGAATCTATGAGATTCATGAGGACCAGGCCACCAGTCACAGTGGCAGTGGGCTGATTAGCAGGGAAGGGAAAGAGGGAAAGAGGTAGAGAACAGCAGTAGTTCCTGGAACTTGAGGAGGTCCGGTACAAGTCTGAGAGGAGCAGGGAGGCTGTTCCAAAGAGAGGCATGTGCCGGGAGAGAGACCTGCCCCCCATTTTCTGCTTGGAGAAGCGTATGACACTCAAAGAGTTGAAGTGAGAGGAGCGTAGGGTTCTAGCAGAGGAGTATTTTGGGAGGTAAAGTTGGAGATAGCATGTTCCCAGGCCCCAGAAGGCCTTATGGATGATGCAGAGGATCTTGAAATTGGTCCTTGCAGCTACCGGGATCCAGAGGAGAGATTTTAGGGCTGGAGAGATACTGTCAAGGATAAGTCTTGCAGCCCTATTCTGAATTAGCTGGAGGGGGTGTAGGGAGGAAAGAGTAAGATTGAGAAAGAGACTGTTGTAGTAGTCAAGCATGGAGAGCCCCAGAGCTCTGGAGATATTGAGCCTCTGGGGGAAGGTGAGGAAGGGAAGAATGCCTCTGAGGAGATGGAGCTGGAATCGGGGCTACTTAGTAAGATCCAAGATGTGATCGATGAAAGAGAGCATGGAATCAAAGATGGCCTGAGGTTTTGACCTCATAAAATGGTTGGGGCAGAGGGCCTAAAGAGAAAAGAGGGCGTAAGTGTCCCAATCAGAAGGGTCTCCATCTTACTGGCATTAAGGCAGAGATTGTTAGCTGCACACCATACCTGAATGGCAGACAGATAGTCAGGGTTCAGAGAGGAAGAGGAGGAGATAGCAGTGGCAAGTTTGAAGGAAAGCTGGGTGTCATCGGCATAACACTGGAAATGAGGACACAAAGAGGAAATTAGGTGAGCAAGAGGGGAAAAATAGATATTGAAGAGCCAAGGTGATAGGATAGAGCCATGGGGGTCTCCACGGGTAGAAAGTGAAGTAGTGGAGAAGAAAAGGCCCAATTGCAAATGGAAAGGGTGGTTAATGAGAAAAGAGGTCATCCAGTCCAGTACCCAGACAGTGATGCCAAGGGTATCAAAGAGTCGCTTTAGGAGGATGGAATGGTTGAAAAGTAATGTCAAAAGTAAAGGAGAAATCAAAGAGAATGAGAAACGCGGGAGAGTTGGATTCGAGATTTGTGAGCATGGTTTCACAGGTGTTCAGGAGAGCAGTTTTCGTGCCTCTGGATGCCCAGAAACCAGATTGATGGTCATGAAGGAAACCAACAAGATCGGTGTGGAGGGTCAGTTGGGGGAGGACCAGCTTATCCAAGAGTTTACCCAGGAAGGGGTTCCTTGAAATCGGGTGATAGTTAGCCAGGCAGGATGGGTCAGCAGACAGCTTTTCTAAGAGAGGGTGCTTGAGGGTTAGGGGGAAAGAACCAGTGGTGATGGAGTGGTTACATAAGTCAGTAAGAGCTGTTGCGATAGAGGAAATTAGTCCTTAATGGTTCTGGAGGAGCAGAGGGGTACCTGTTTGGAGGAGAACTTTATAGAGCAGACCACTTTACAGTGGGTGGTCGGGTATTCCCGTTCTAGTTTATGTTTCGAATTTGTGAAAATTACACTGCATCAAAGTCCCTTCTGAGAGTTGGGTGTGCTAAAGCACACAATCGCTTATCTGATAGGGGAGCATAGTATTTGTAAAAAGAGTACTGGCTGAATTAGAAACATTAGAAACTAAAAGCAAAAAAGTCTTATTGGCCTTCAATGATTACCGCGTTCCATTCTTTATTCAGAGATTTTTAAATACATTTTCTATTTTGCATTTAGTTTGTAATGTTTCTAATTCAGCCAGTAATCTTCTATTTAAATCGTATTTGAAAGAAGAGTACTAGCTGAATTAGAAACATTAGAAACGAAAAGCAAAAAAGAAAATGTATTTCTAAATCTTTCAAATAAAGAATGGAAAGGGGTAAAATCATTGAAGGCCAATAAGATCATAGTGATTAGAAAGACTGACAAACAAGGAGCTATAGTCCTTCAAGTCAGAGAAATGTACATCACTGAATGTGACCACCAATTAAGTGACAGTTCCTTCTACAAAGAAATCGATCTAGACCCCACAGAAAATGAACAATCCATTATAACTTTGAAAGTGAAGAAAGAATGTGAACGCCCGTGGAAGCAGAAAGGAAAGCAGAATATCTGATCACAATGAATCCAACGGTACCCATATTCTACACATTACCCATGGTCGATATAACCTAGGAAAACCCCCCTGGGAGACCTACTGTTTTAGGGACTGGATCTATATTGGAACTGTTGTCAACATTTTCAGATCACTTAATTAAAGATTTTTGACAGAAATGCCTTCCTACTTACGTGACACTACAAGTGTCATTAATTTAGTAGAGGGACACCCGTTCGATATCCACAACGAGATACTTGTATGCTTAAACATTGTGTTTTGTATACTAAAATGCCACAAGATGCTACGCTTAACATGGTAGAGGAGCTGCTACTGAATAAAAGGGAAGGAGGCATCACACTAAATTCATTTGTATTATGGTGCACCGAAATGGCCTTGACAGAACATTATTTTGTGTTCAACAACATATTTTTCACAAAGAGATCCATGGCACCACCATGGGCTCAGCTGTGGCCCCACTTTAGCAAATTTGTATGTGGAGAGTTTGGAACGAGGTAAGATCTTCACTATTGAAAACCCATTGGTCTACCAAATAAAACTATGGCAACGCTACATTGATGATGTGCTAGTTATCTGGCACAGAGATACAGCAAGTCTAGAAGCTTTTTTCAACTGGCTTAATGTGCAGAATTTGTTCTTGAAGTTCACTAAAAGTAGCAGAAAGAAAGAATTACATTTTCTAGATATTACCATCTATATAAACCTTGATGAGAAGGTAAGGTATGGTGCAGGTCCTACCGACAGACTTCGACAGAGAACTCCAGCAAATGGGATTCCGGCTCACTGAAATTAAAAAGGCTGTATCGGGAAATCCCACCCACTTAAGTGGGGGAGCGACAGCGAAAACAAAGAAATTCACGCTATATATTGAAAATCGAAGAGCTATACAAAAACTCCAGATTGGGCAATTAGCCCCGATCAGCCCTAGATCAAAAACACAATCTGACTTATCAAAATGCAAAAAGGCCTGACCTAGACAACCTTACTCAAGGCCAAAAATAGGCGCTTAGATCAAGAGCCAGAAGTCCACGTTCCGTGAAAAGGGAAGACCGGAGGTCATAAGGGGCATTCAAAAGAAAGGCATCTGGAAGAGGCCCGCTGTCTCCCGAAACTAAAACTACTGAATCTGGGCACAAAACACACTTAAGAAAACCGACAAGAAAAGTCGACGATGAAAAAGCAAGGAAAGGAATATTGGCTTGGCTCCCAAAAGCCCTTGCAATCAAGTCAACGAGATAGCAACTATCCGATCAAACCAAAAGGAGCCGGGACGAAATTTTGCACGCCCCTGACATCGATACAAACATCATCATTGATAATGGAGTCATGGAACTCCAGAGGCCACATACACTTGACCCAACCAGAAGGCCCGGATTTAGGTGCTTTTCACATTCTCTGCTTGCAGGACACCTGGTTGGAGGAAAAGCCTGCACTTGACCACTTCACGGTTGTAATTTCGCCTGCTTTTAAAGGGCTATTAGGCCGCCCTTTATGGCCTCCTCCTAGCGGTGCGTGCTGGCTCCGGGGTTAACATTAAAAAAAAAGATATCATAGTCTTACGGGCAGCTTGTAACACTTCTAACTTGGGAACATTGTAGCCCACTGAGTACGATGCCGGAAACGATTCCACTGGCTATTATCACCCTTTATTGGAATCCCCAAAGAACCACAAATAAAATCTTCTGTGCATCAGTGGTGGAGGCAATAGATGAGCTATATGTACAACATCAGGTAATGGATATAATTATCTGCTGCAAACTTAGCCCTAAATGTGCAAAACCTAATACGACCAAATCAATGGAAAACTTGGAGTCGCATGCTGAGGAACGAGGGGCCGCATGGATAGACCTAATGAACTCGTGGAACTTCCATAACATGGCTGTGTTGCAGGCTGACATCCCACAGATTCCTACGTGGGAAAGAGACACCTCATTGGCTACTGTAAAAGCTTACTCCCTGACTTACCAGTACAAACTTATAAAGTATAACACATCCCAGTAGGGAATGAGACTAGGAGAACGGGTTGCAGGATTAATAAATCTTTATGTAAAGTTGGCATCCAGAGAACTCTGCTGCCTCGAGAGCGCTCTGGCAAACAATACACGTACATGGAATTATAAAGCAAAACAGCATCATCGATGACGTCATTAACATAGGGTATTACATTAGTACAGGATTGGTTGGGGAGAGATGTTACATATGTTTCTGTAGGTGCTGCTTCTTTTGGTTAAGCTGCCCAGTTGGCGGGAGGGTGAGCGTCAGGAGGTCCAGCTGCCTGTGTCTAGGAGGGGTGAGGGTTAGGTCACGGCGAGATAGAGTTGACACTAACTAAGCTGGCAGGAGAAACTACCACTAGACATATATTAAATGACAATACTTAATACACCGTTGAGTAAATCTTTGCAAACCTATAAATTGCATTCACATGATTACATCGTCTTTCATTGGGACCTTTATGAGATACAAGGCTTATGGATCTTTTCCTCTGTGATAACCTGGGTGACTGGGTGGTTCTTAGTACATCAAGGGGAGTGGGGGGTATAATGACTTATGTTAGTTTTAGGACACAATATACTGCGACAGAGGTCTGGATTTGGTGGGGAACTCTGGGGTGGGCTGCACAGCAGGGTCACACTTCTGGTACATCAAGAGAATACCTTAGGAGGGCACAGGGTTACATTGGCAGTAATTTTCCAACAGCGGGGGGGAGAGGGTAGGAGCAGGTTTTTGGAGATGGATGAGTTACAAGTCATGATTTGAGCCGGTTCACACACAGGACAGTGATCACAGAGGAAGGGTGAGATGATACAATTTACTATTTGTTTCAATTATTCCAGGTGCATCCATGAGAAAGGGATTTGTGAAGCTTTCAGACAGTGAAAGAAAAGGTGGGGCCCTGAGCGCTCTGTGCGCGGTGCTGCAGAGGGGAGAGAAGCCTTTTTGTAGTATCGGAGTGAGGCCTATTCCAAAGATGGAGTCGAGGGCACACAAAATGGAAGCCAAGTGTATCCCACAATAGCCCCACCTATGCTGATGTAAGTATAAGAGCATGTAGGCGTCCCCCGCTAGTGTGTGAGCAATTGGTTCATTTTGTGCAGAATGTGTGAGGGGGATCAAACCGACCCTTCACTCCCACACACTACTCTAGACTATATTTTCGTTTCCCATGCATTACTGCCTAATCTCAACTTTCAAAGTGTTAAGAACCAAAGAAAGCGACCACAACTTGCTGACCATGTCATGGAACGCAAGGTACCCTCTAAACCCATCCTACAAGCCTAACAATGAAATCAACAACCAACAGACCCGGCTGCGGCTCACGTCCAATAATATCATAGAGCTAACAAGAAAGTATAAGCAACAAGCCTCGGGCAGAGAAGAAGGAGAACTTTCGTCTACAGTCAATTACCAGCCCCGGCTAGCAATATACAAAGTGGGACAGACCTCAAGATAGAAACCAAGTTTACCCAGAAATCATGGCTACAACAAGGTCTTGGTCAAAAGAAGGCGCAAATTAAGAAAATTAAAAAGGACGGCAATGAAGCAAAACACGCTCCAATTCAGAACAGCTCTACTCGTGGAGACTAAGAATTACAAATCATGGCTTAAAAATCACCGGATCAGTCTTTACCAACACGACGCAGAAGAAATGTTACAAATTGTGAGCAGTAAGAAATCCCGAGAATTCTGGACCTTAATAAAGAACACAGGCTCTCGAACCAACGAGACGCTCAGACGCTCACAAACTCTGTAGGTGAAACTAAATGGGTGAACCACTTTACAAGCCTTTTCGAACACCCAAGAGGACATTCTACGACTCTAAAAAAAACAACAGTGCTGCATGGGTAGACTTAACGGACGAAGAAGACATCAGAAGAGTTATCCGGAAACTGAAATCGTCCAGAGCCCTAGGTCCTATCGGTCTGACAAACATAGACCTAAAACTCCATCCAAAGGAGTGGAGTACCCTTATCAGCAAGATCTTCAGGTGCTGTAAGGAACTAAAAACAATTCCGACTTCGTGGACCTCTGCGGTGGCGGTGCCAATTTTCAAGAAGGGCAAAAGGGAAGACCCGAACAACTATTGCGGATTGCCCTTCTAGACATCATTGGAAAGAAGTTGGCATCCCTCCTCTCAAAATTCCAGGCGTGGGCTAGATTTTCTCCATGTGTAGACCCGTTTCAAATGGGTTTTAGGAAAAACGCGAGTGCATCAGTGAATATTATGCTTCTAAACATCAATAAAAGCAAAATCAGAGCCGGAGCCCTGAGAGTGTTCCTAGCCTTCATTGACCTAACTCAAGCTTTCGACAAAGTGGACCGCGAGAAACTCTAGAAGAAGCTTGAAGTCTGGACGTGTCCCCTTTCCATCTTGGGCCCTTTAATTGCTCTACATACCAACACAAAAATGCGTGTGAGGCTTAGTCAACAGGGCCTTCTGTCGGCTGAAATGCACTCCAAAAGGGCGTAAAGCAGGGTTGTCCCCTGGCGCCTGCATTGCTCATCGCGTTTCTGGGGGATTACAAAGACTCTGTGACTACAGTAAGATAATTTCCGCCTAAAATTGGCACTTGCAGCGTTCCACATTTGCTCTATGCTGACAACATGATATTGTTGGACCAAAAGCCTATCGGAATCTAAAGGCAACTGAACAACTTGGCGCTATATATAGAACAAAACAACCTGGAAATAAATAAGAACAAGACCAAAATCTTGACCCTGGATAAATTTCCAAAAAGAGGTGAAAAATTGAGATGGACTTTAGGCGGTTTTAATATCAAATCTGTTGCTGATTTTAAATACCTGGGAGTCACGATCGACAGCTCAAGATCCGATGCCAGAATGCAGAAAGTCCTCTGGGATAAAATGAGAAACTTAACCTCGCAAACCAGAACAATCGACAAAAAATTTGCAAGGTTCTCTCTGTTGCCTGCAATTCAATTCTACAAAACCAAAGTGGTACCATCTATCTTCTACGGGATGGACGCAAGTCCCTCTATCCCAGCAACAATATGGCCCAAGCTGGAAGGTTTCCCGTGGAGATCAGTTCTAAATATACCTAAGTCTGCTCTCGTTGTCATCAGTGGTAGAACAGAGCAGTATGCAGCTTTACAGGAGGATTCTGATGACTGAAAACCCTCCAGCCTACCAACTGATTGCTCAAGAGGCCAAAAAGGATGCTGCACATGTTAAACATCTGGGTGACTGCAAAAAAACTTCAATTCCATAACCTGCACTGAGGAAGCTTTAACTTCCAACCCTCAGAGAGTTAAAAAAAAATGGAAGATCAGGACTTGATTAACACCCAAGAACTGGCAGCAAGTAACAAATTGTTAAGCCACCTGCCCAAGACGGCTAGAAAATTAAAAGAAACTAAAGCATACATTAACAAATGTCCAGATAAAACCTTAAGAAGCACATTCATGAGAGCACGATTAAATCTCCTTCCGACCCACGAAATTTTGGAAATAAGATCATCAAACTCAAATGAATGAAGACTATGTGCAGACCAACAGCATCGGGAAATCGTAAGGTATCTACTGATGTCCTGACCTGCAATTAGAGGAGCGAGAGTCACATACCTTACACCGTTGTTCTCGGATTGTAAGCTATGGGAAGAAGAGACTTGCAGGCCGATTCATGGAATTAATGGAAAATTTCAGCGCAAGCCTCCGAAAACGTGAGATTCGCAGTGAAAGTCCGAAAATCGCAGTGCAAGTGCGAATATCACAGGGAAACCAGCGCACATCGATTCATGGAAGTCCGTGCATGAGTAAAATCTGGGATATGCACTGAAAAAGTGAGCGGCGCACGCCGGCGCACAGGTCATCTAACGGCGTTCACTAAGGCCACAGCGAAAGTGCACATAGCGCGGCGCACATAACAAAAGTAGGCGGAACACGGGGCGTAACAATCGGAATGGGGAACAACGTGTGAAAATGTGGGCGTCACGGGGGAAGTACAGGAGGCAAGTGCGCAGACCGCCCACACGATCGCCTACAACACGTATTCATGGAATCGAATAGGGCAAACCAGCGCAGGGGCAAAGACGGGCACACACCCAAACCTGTCCGCCACACGAAGGCAGGCAGTAGCGTCCCTGCGCAGGAAAAAAATGTGCGCCAAAATGTGCGCTAACAAAAGCACGTATATACAGCTCTGATGAATGTCGCATACTGTGACCCCTAGGACGTGCAAAGGGGTACGCGACAAACACGGACATCCGCTGCGTGAAAAATAGCATGTGTGTGTATTTCGGGGGTGCGCGGGAAGTTTGACACGCGATTGGCCCTGGGGGAGCGGGGTACATGTATTTCAGCGGTTCGCGTGAAGTTTCACACGCGATAGTCCTTGGGCGAGCGGGGTACATGTATTTCAGCGGTTCGCATGAAGTTTCACACGCAATTGGCCTTGGGCGAGCGGGGTACGTGTAAATCTGTGCTTCGTGGGAAGTTTCACACGTGATTGGGCCTGGGTGAGCGGGGTACGTGTATTTCAGGGGTGCACAGGAAGTTCTACACGCGATTGGCCTGGGTACGTGTATTCAAGGGGTGCGTGGGAAGATTAACACGCGATTGGCCTGGGTACGTGTATTTCAGGGGTGCGCAGGAAGTTTCACACGCAAGTGGGCCTGGGTGACCGAGCTACGTGTATTACTGTGGTGCGCGGGAAGTCCTACACGCTCGCCTACAACACGTATTCATGGAATCGAACGGGGCTAAGGCATGCGCCAAAAAAGATGCGCCAATCTGGAAACACATGCGCCAGCAGGAAGCAGGCGTACATTGACCCGCGCAGCATAAAAGTGCGTGCAAACAACAAACAAGCTCAGACGCCAGGATGAATATACCGTTCCTAGCAGCAGTGGCCGTGGGATACCGCAGGAGGAGGAGGAGGATAGTCCGGGCCAGAATTTTTACACCCAGAACCAGCCTTTTTGGGATGCCTGATGACCAGGTGTATGGGAGGTACAGGTTTCCACCTCACATAATACTCGAACTGGTCAGTGAGTGGGAGGATGACCTCACATCACCCACCCTGTGCTCCCAAGCACTCAGCCCCCTTGAGAAGGTCCTTAATGTACTGCACTTCTTGGCCACTGGATCATTTCAGCGGACAAGTGCCATAGTGGGGGGGGGTCACAGGCCACGCAGTCACGCTGCCTACACCAGGTCTTGGCCATCATCACTGCACGCCCATCAGTCCGCAGGCACATATACCTGCCCAGAACACCTGCAGAAAGGCAGGCTGTCATCCAGGATTTCTACGGGGTGGCACAATTCCCCAAAGTGCTAGGTGCCATTGATTGCACCCATGTGGCACTACGCCCCCCCAGGGCATCTGAGCACATCTATAGAAACCGCAAGCACTGGCATTCCATCAACGTCCAGGTAGTATGTGATGCCAAGGGAATCATCACCTCAGTATATGCCAACTATCCAGGCTCCACCCACGACAGTTTCATTTACAGAATGTCAACCCTAAACCGGGACCTAGAAGCTGGCCGGCATGGCGATACATGGCTGCTTGGTGAGTATAAATGCCACTGCACATGCATGCATGTCAGATACTGAGTAATGTCACAACCCCACTAATGATACCCATCACCACCTCACCAGGGGACAGTGCCTACCCTCTGAGCACCCACATGATGACGCCAATTCGGAACCCCACTACGCCACCCCAGGTAAGATACAACACAGCCCACATTGCAACCCGGGGCATAGTGGAGCGCACATTCGGAGTGCTCAAGTCACGCTTTCGCTCCCTTGACCGTTCTGGCGGGCAGCTGTTATACGCTCCCCCAGTAGTGTGCAGGATCATAGTGGCAGCATGTGTCCTGCACAACGTTCCAACACGTCGGGGCCTGGCCGTGGACATGGTGGTGCCCCCACATCCCCAACCACATGCACGCCCGCTGCGCATGGGAGGGGTAAGGGCACGGGGTGAGGCAGCCTGCACGCAGCTGGTGGCTAATGACTTCACCTAAAATCACACCCCTGTGGAGTGCACACAGCCCTGGCACATACCAGCTGACAATCAATGATGATGAGTCAAGTGACAGTCAACTGTCACAACCATACCAGCCTGAGATTGTTCACCTGGAAGTGTTACATTGTGTGCATCCCTACCTACACAAACATCACCAATGCTGTGTCATCAAAAGACACACTTCTATGCTGCTAAAATCATTACCCCCTTGCAAGATACAACATGACAACAGTGCCATGTCACCCAATCCCTCCCCAGCACCGCCACCCAACACACCATGGCATGTCATGCTATGTGAGAGCAAACAAAGTAATCCCCAAAACATGACACAAGTGTCACAAAGTACAGTGTCCCTAATGGAAACTGGCCACACACAATATGCTCCCATTAATGTAGAACTAACAACACACATGACCAAATACTTAACACAATACAATGCAGCTACCCAACCCCAAACATAGCATAAACATGACAGTACCAAGTTAAAGGATACGTAGTCTTACAACCTGATTATGCCAGCACATCGACCACTTCCAACTGTACAGTGTTGCTGCCACACAAATCTGTAAGTGCACTGCTTACAACATTAACTCCATCTCCAAAGTAGACGGCCTTGTGAAGACATGAGGAATGAACCTGCAAATTAGGAGGGAGACATGGATGCACAAGCACACATCAATACAACATGCAGTGTACAATACAACAACAATATGCACTAGGAATGTATACACAGTATTTACTGCAGACTGCCCACACAGGTCATGGGAGTCCAACGTCACTGTGTAAGTCACTGTCACTTGGGCACACCCTTTGCAAGCCCATGGAAACTGGAAGCAGGAGGGGTGTGTATCTCACGAACCCAAGCATCTAACCCAAACTCAGGACAAGCCTGCATGTGCCCAGCCGGAATACAGTGGATGCCCACGGGAGCCACACAAGGCAACACACTGTAACAAAAAATCAAAAATCAAAAATGGCCATGTGAGGGCCAGGGGGGTGGGGGAGGCCACGCAGGAGGTCCGAGGACAGGGTGCACACCAACAGCCACCTGTGTGGGTGTTGGGAAAAAAAACACCTCCATGGGCTCATGGCCTGCACGGCTACGCTATCGTGGGAGATTCAGATTCGCTGTGGTCGCTCTCCTCACCCTGTGCTGCTGCCGCCACAGGAGGTGGTGGTGCTATGGGAGGCAGCCCACGCAAAGCCCTAGTCTGGTCCTCCATGGCAGTAAGCATGTGGGTGTGGAAGGTCTCGTTCTGGAGGATTATAGTGCGGAGATCCCCATGCACCACCTGACGTGATGCCCGGACCTCCTCCCGAGTTGCCTGCATCTCAGCTGAGAGTGTACGTGTGAGCCGCTCCAGCTGCTGTTCTGTCCTTGTGTTAGTGGAAGCCTCAAGGTCAACAAGAGTCTGCCTGAGGTGATGGACTTCTACCCTTAGGGCTTCCCTGTGGCCCCGGGACTCCATAGAAATGGCTTCCCGCAGAGTGTCCAGGGCCACCCGTCTTTCCCTGTTGGACGCCAACATGTCCTCCCTGAGTGATTGGCAAATGGAGTCTGTTGCCTGCTGTAGTTGCTCCATCTGCCTTTCTGGGGGGACAATGGAAGTGGCCACCCTCTCCATTGCTTGAGCCATCATCTCAGATGATGCTGCCTGTTGGTTTGCCATACCGTATATGGATTGCTCCCATGCGTCATTGCCTGGTGGCGTACGGCCACCGCGTTGGCGGGCACCACACCTGTCTGGGGCAAGGCGAACTGCGCCTTGCTGTGTGGGCACTGCCTGTGGCTGCAGGACTGCATATCCCCTCTGATCTGCTGGCCCAGGAACAGGATCAGATGTTGCAGAGTGTGGCCCTGCATCCGTAACCAACCAAGGCGAACCAACCAACACTGACATCCCCAAAGTGGGCTCTACCCCTGGTACAGGTGGGTAGGACAGAACAGAATCCCTTCCAGAAACACTTACCTGCGACGGCAGATAGGTCTCATCATCCTAATCAACACTGAATAGAGGTCTGGGGAGGTGCACCCAGAGACACCCCTGGAGAGAATGGTCTGCAGCAAGAGAGGGTTCTCCCCCACCACCACACCACGTCCCCCACTGGTGCCGGGTCGTGCCTGAGATCTCTCCTGGGTCTGCACCATCTCCTCAGCCTCAACAGCATCAAGTGCGTCATCCCCTGCAAAAACATGAAAGACAAAAAATGGAAACAGGCATTAGCACCATGGCACACAATTAGGCCTGACAAGCTACAGAACCAGTACTTGATTGACACATGTCCCACATGACTATAACCCTCCCATGCTTGCACTGTCACTGAGTTTGAAGGGGAGGCAAATGGCAGACACTGATGACACCAAGATGGAAGAGCAACACATGAGCTGCATGCTGGCTAACAGTGCCATCACACATTGGCCTGTGAGTGGCATGTCCAATCCACATACATGACACATGCCATCACACAGATGGCATGTACCATAAGCATGTCACATATGTGACAATAGGGCTGAGAAATGTGTAGTAAAAGTGGGGTAATTGAAACAATCAGCCTGAATGAACACTTAAAAATACGGAACAATGTTGTTGCAAGATGCCACTTCAAGGGCAACTGGTGTGATGTAGCACAAAATGTCTACTGTGGGCAGAAGGGATACTGTAATACCCAAATTCAGGGGCGCAGAATGTTTTGGATGAAGCACATGGGTGACCCAAACCACTCAGGCACACACACCCTCACCTGGCACTCAATCAGAACCCTTCACACACACAACATACACATGGATCACACACACATGCATGTGCACTCACCGGACAATGCCTCGTAATCTGGCAGTTCTCCCACACCTTGGATCTGTTCCTCTGTGACGTAGGTCCCAGCAACATACTCATGTAGAGTGAGTTCAATGTCCTCTGCTGGAGACTCACCTCCAGTCACCAGAGTAGCAGCATGACTTGAGGCCAGCTTTTTCTTTGCCCTGCGTTTAAGGTCATTCCAGCGCTTGTAGCAATCATTAGCTGTGCGCCTCACAATTCAAAGGGCACTTAGGATGTCCGCGACGGTCTGCCAGTGTGCCTGACGTCGAGCAGGTGTGGTCTTGCACCCTGCAGTTATCAACATTTCGCTGTCATGTGCGGACACATATAGCACAAGTGCATCACGTTCGGCCTCATTGAAGCTAGGCTTCCTTGACTTGCCGGACTGTGTAGCCATGTCTGGGGCATCAACCTGTACTGGACGAGCACTCTTCCTCTCTCTTTTTGAAGGTGGTGGGGATCCTAAGTGGCCTACGCCGCTCCGGTCACTAGGGGCAGGAGCACCGGTGGACTGGGTAGTTAGAGTGTGGGAATGCACACAGACCAAGGGACTTGGTGAAGACATTGGCTGAAGTGTGATGTAGTCAGGGGGAACATTAGCAAGATGGACTGGGACCAACACTGTCCTGGCTGGGAGAGTCAGAGCTGGGGTGGATAGAGCTTCAGCTGCCCCTGCAGCCTCCCCACCCTGCCTACTCGGGGCAGCAGATGACATAACTGCCCCTGATCCACATGGCCTGGTGACACCAACCTGCACCACCACACGTGGCCTAGACTTGCCGACCTGGAAGTCACCCTGGGAGTCACCCTGTGCCAGGTCAGGTGCCACAATGGGCCGGTCCAACAAGGGCTGAGCAGGGATGGTGTCAGCCACGTTTCCCTCAACCATGGGGGGGGCATAGGTGTCCTTGACTGGTCCTCCACACATGGGGGGCTAAGGGTACCCTGCAAATCCCGGCCACGTCCCCTACCGTGTCCACCATGCCCACCTCTTGAGGCTTGGCCACCTTTGCCACCCTTACTGCTTGGTCGCCTCCCAACCATGGCACTGGTGTTCTTGTGCGTATGGGAGTTGCAGTAAACTATTGTCCTGGGCAATTGGGGGTCAAAGGGGTAGGGTACTAGATGGAATTCGTACCCTAGTGCTCTAGCAAGGCTGTATGTGACCCCTGGGGAAAGATGACAGGTCACGCAACGCACAGGCACCCCAAAAACAGGAAATAACGCGCACGCAACCCCTCGTAGACCACGTGCGTTGAAAAATGAACCTGCACTACGCTGTGGCACCCAGAAACACAAAAATGAACGTACGTGTGTTACACGCAGCCTACAATGACCTCTGAAGGGGTACGCGACACACGGGGCAAGCACAGTTGGTAAGTACGTGCGCGACTCACCGTCGGCCTGGAAAAAGAGCGTAAAAAATACGCGCGTGTTTGCGCGTTGGCAACACCCCCGCCAAAAGAAGAATGGTATGCTGTCTGAGGAGACAAGACAAAAAAAGAAGTGAACGCTGTTTGAGGAAACAGGCCCAACAGAAAATCAGAAAAAAGCTGTCAGAGGTAACAGGGAGTACGAACTAGAAACGCTGTGAAGTAAATCGCGTGTGAACCGACAAGAAGTACAGAATTCACCCACTCGCTCTCCACGAAAAGCACGTACAAGGAAATGGCGTCATACACGTACCTTTTACACCAGCCCACACGTCCAACGTCACTTCCGCGTGTACGCGCTAAGGGCCTATCCTCCAATTACATGAGCTGACACTCAGACATGCGGTTTTTGGATGTGTAACATGCACCCCCGTGTTCAGGGAAATGCCTGCGCGCGCATGTCACAGACGCGCTTGCGTGCTAAGGGCCTTTGATCCAATGAAATCGCGTACATGTGCTGATGCGCTTACGCGCTAAGGGCCTTTCCTCGAATTACATACAGACGTGCTGGATTTTCACGTGCCAAATCACTCCGTATCAAGCTGGCCACGCGTAAGCACACGGAAGACCACGCTCCTGCCCAGAAGGTTGAATTACTGCCCCCCAGAGCCCTGAGCACGCTCCCACCTGACATCTGCTGCTGCCTGCCTGCCTGCTGCCCACGTGCCCTGCTATTTGCTGCCTGCACATCAGCCAGGGGTGCAGTTGCTGTGACCACCCCTGTTGGAAACGAAGACTCCCGACTGGGATTCCATCGCTCCACAGCCCATCCCAAGGACCCAGTCGCCCACCCACTCCTGCTTCTGGGGTTGCCGTGTCGGGCACAACACCATCTGGCACCACTGGCTACCCCCAGCCAGAGAGGCAGAGGGCCACCAGCTTCACTGCCACCGAAGTTGGTGTCCTGGTGGAGCAAGTCCTGGGGCAGTGTGATGCCCTCTTCGGAAGTTTCGTGCCGACAAGGAAGGACGGACCAGTATCTGGACGGACATCGTGACTGCCATCCACGCGGAGGGGGTGGCAGTCTGCCGATTCCATCATGTCAAGAAGCGTTGGGAGGACTTCAGGTCCAGGACCCTCAAGAAGGCCCGGCACCTCTTGAAGGCAGTGGATGCTAAGGGGCGCCGGGGCCACCTGTCGGAAGATCAAATGAGGGTCCTGGAACGCATATCCCCAGCGCTCCACGTCCAGGTCCTTGAGAGGCAGACCCGTCTGGAATCGAGCTGTAAGTGTACATGTATACTGATTGTAAGCTGTGCGTGTGGTGGTGTGCCAGTAGTGTGCAGGATGCACATGTGTTTTTGTAGGGCCATGTATGGATGTGTGTGTACAGGGCCATGAGGCTAACACATGCGAGGCCTCTCATGTGTGACACATGGATGGTGCATGTGTGTGTAAGCTTGCATGCCAAATGCAGATGTGCGAGCACACATGTTTGAATGACTGTGTATGTAAGTAGGCATGGTCGTGGTGTCACACATGGATGTCGGTTCCAGCTGCATGTATCTGCACCGTGTACATGTGCATGTGTGTGTATTTGACAAGGGTGCAACAGTGATGCAACATGAATGCTTGGGACACTGATATGTAGAAGACTGATTGCCAGATGTGACATGGAGGCCGATCTCATCACTGCGACACTTGGTGGAGGTGTACACATGCATGTAAGTGTGGTGGCGTGTGTGCATGTCTAGTGCACTCCCTGTGTCTCATGTGATGTCTGGCTCACCTTTGCCTGCTCATGCTGTTGTATGTGTATGTATGGTGCTGGCTGTTGCGATACGGCTGTGGAATAACTCATGTGTGTGAGTTGAAATGACATGAGTGTTGGGGATTGGGATGCCATGTCTGAAGTTTGACAAAGACACTCGTGTGCAACTGTCATGTGTGTATGAGTCCATTGTACAGTTCCCTGATGCCTGTCTCCTATCTCTCCCTGTCTGCAGCATCAACTGATGAAGAGGGCGGAGAGGGTGCTGTGGAGCACAGCGGTGGGGATCGCACCGCCAGCAGGAGACGCAAGGCCAGGCTCCCCTCCCATGTTGTCATCTCGTCGGGGGGTGAGGAGTCCGGTACAGCGTCCCAGGTCGCAGCTGCCGAGGGGAGGTCCAAGAGGCGGAGGTCGGAGTTGGACTCCTCGGCAGCAGAAGGGGCAGCTGAAACCCCACAGGGCCCGACGGAGGAAGATGGCACGGAGTCATCCAGGTTGGTGGGGGGTTTGGTGGAGGAGGAGGCTGTGCAAGGGACAGAGACAGGGTCTGGAGGTGGGGATTCCACTGGTTCCAGTGGTGCAGTGCAGGGGCAGGGACAGGAGGCAGCACAGGCCACCGCGGAGGTGCCTGTGTGTAATCCTGTCCCCGATCCTGTGAATGCATCATCCTGCACCAGCAGGGATGCCTACGTTCAGACCCGTTTTCAGGCAGGGGATGAGCTTACGACAACTGGCCTTCCTCTGCCTGCGGACATGGCTATCCGGGACCGGGTTGAGCCTGTCCTGGGTGGTGTGGCGTTGCATCAACGGGCCATGCGAGGTGACCTGCAGTCTTTTCATGAGGAGACTGCACGTCATCTCGAATGGCTTGTTGACCACGTCAGCCTACTGGGACAGGTCAGCCAGGCCAGATTCCTCCGTTTACTGGGACTTGTTTTGACCCCCTCCTCACCTGAACCCCCTATGCGCCAGTCGTCCTCCGTGCCATCTTCCCACCCATGTATCACCTGGGTGCCCTGTGGAGCTGCCTCTGACCTTGCGGCCAGGCTGGTGGAGGAAAGATCCCTGCCACTGTCAGGATTCAGACGTCCAGCAGGGGTGGCCACCTCAACAACTGCACCCCAGCCGGAGGAGGATGTGCAGGCAGCAGGAGCCAGGGCACGGGCACAGGCACAGCAGCAGCAGCGGCAACAAGGTGGGAGCCATGATGGCTCGGGGCCTTCGACATCGGAGGGGCAGGCATCGGCCGGAGGGCAGGAGGACCCAGGATGGGAAGTGTCTTCCGTGTGGCAGCGGTTGGGCCACGCCATAGATGCGGAGCGGCAGCGGGCGGAAGAGGCACGGCTCACGATGGCCAAATCGGAGAACTCCATGCGGAGGGCCCTGAGGCGGGCCGAGTGCCTCGAGGCCATTCGCAGGGAGTTGGAGGAGAACATGTCGTCGTCCCTGCGAACACTCGGGGCCATGGAAGATGACCGCCTCCAGGACATCGAGCAGGAGTTCGATTATGCCCTGGCCCGGAACATCCAGAAGTGAGCCGTCGGACTAGCCCGCTGCCCTTGTAAATAGTTCTTTAGTGTTAAGTTTCCTTTCGTTTTTTCTTTATTTTGGTTGCGCTTGGACAATGCACCACGTTTCTGTATATATTTTTTTTAATAGGTAGTATTTTTGATAGGTTTCATTTTTTCAGTTGGGCTCATGGACCCTGGATTGTTGTATATAGTTCACCATTGGATTCCTCTTTCTTTTTTTTAAATTTCACCATGGAGCAATGGTTTTCACTTTGTTTTTTCCCTTGGATTTGCTTTGTTGGACTGTGACTTTGGACACCATTTCTCTTGGATTTCTTTGGATTATGATTTCCTGTTTTTCATTCTTTCACGGACATCCAGCTATTCTTTTTTTATTCCCATTGTTGTTTGTTTGATTTTAATTACATTCATGTTGTGTTTAATACATTTTTTTCTTCATACTTCGATGTGTAGTATTATCTTATTGGTTTCATGCAGGTCAAGATATGGGTTTTCACATTCACTTGCAATCATAGTGTGTGTGTGACGGACATGTGTTCATTTACATACTTGCCATTGGGGTTGTATCATGTAATTGCCTTTTATTTGTGGGTGGATGCAATACTTGGTTGGGTCTTTGTGCTGGGTAGGCTGGCCATAAGGGCCATGATTGAGGATCAATCGCGTGTAAAACTTCCCACGCACCCCTGAAATACATGTACCCAGGCCATTCACGTGTAAAACTTCCCGCGCACCCCTGAAATACACGTACCGAGGCCAATCGCGTGTAAAAATTCACGTGAACAACAGTTATACACGTACCCCACTCGCATGTGGAAGTTACCGCGAAACCCGTAATACACGTTCCCCACTTGCCGTTTGCTGTTTGGTAGTCCGGTAAACTGGTCCAGGGTTGCCACAGCCCTTTGCGCTGGATTAGGGATTTTGATGGCTTTTCCTTGTGCAAAGGCGTTCTTGGGGGCATAACTGGCGCTGCTGCAGGGTCGCTGCGCCACTCTGCACCACGACTGCTTTTAGAGGCTAAAATCCACGAATACGCTGTGCGCGGAAATCAATTTTAGCGCACGCGGCTGGCGCAGACATTCGCACGGGAACACTGTGTGCCAGCCGCGTGCACCACTTTTGTGCGAATTTCTATGAATTACCCCCTTGGTGGGCCCGCCTAATTTCAGGTGAAAAGACCAGATGTACTATTGATGGGGCAAAAATTTTAAAACTCGCCAAGGAGAAAATAGAAACTCTACCTACTTAACTAGATGGAAATATCTATATGGACTTCTATTGTTTCATCACCCCTTGTAAAAATCATAATTGATTAAACACAACTAAATAAAAAAAAAACAATTAGAAGGTATTAAAAATATAACTTTTCCACAAGGAAACAGAACATAACTCCTTACTAGCCTTTAGTAGTTTCCATCCGAAACATACACAAAATAACTTATCCGTGGGACAGTTTTTACTGTTAAAACGAAACAGAACCAGCAAGAGTGAGTTTGAAAAAGAAGGACAAGTGCTTTGTTCTAATCTAAAAGAAAGAGGATACTCTAAAAAAAAATGGAATGCTTTCAAAAGGGCATCCAATAACAATTGTGATGCACTTTTAGAATATCACGGCAATAAAAAAGATGGGTGTAACGACTTTGTTTTTGTAAGCACGTATAATCCTCTATCGAATCACATCAAGAGAATAATGAATAAGAATTGGCGTGCTCTGTCCGAGAGCACACAACCGATGTGGCTTCCTGGTGTACCTATAAGAGGAGCAACAATCTGAAAAAATTATTGACAAAAAATGACATCTATGAGCGCACAACAAGGCAAACCACTCTAACAGAAAAATTTAACTTGTGTAGAACAGTGGGCCACAGTCCACGTGGGAACTGTAGATGTTGTCCACAAATGATAAGATCTATTGAAATAGATATTGGTCATAATAGACCATGGCAACAGCATGCCTTCACTAACTGCAGTACCGCTTGGGTGATCTTTGCGCTATGGTGCCCTTGCAAAATAAATCTATATAGGGAAAGCTGAATGGAAAATCAAAGTCTGTATCACAGAACATAAGAGCTGCATTAGGAATAAAACACTGAATGCCCCTATGGTGGGACATTTTGTGGCTAGCGGACATAATTGTGATGAGTTGAGATGGACTGTCCTTATAAAAATGAATGTGAGTACCGACACCAACTTTGACGAACTGAAACTCACAAGAGAAGAAATGCAGTTGATATTCTTAACAAGCAGTCATGTAAAAGGAATGAATGAAAATATGGAATGCCATAGTTTGACCAGCTAATAAATTATCGATGGACTCATATTGAATGAAAGTAAAGCACCACAACATTGTTGAAATAGTAAATGGTATCCCTAAAACTCAACAATAAGAAAAAAAATTAGTTAAAATAAATGAAATCTTTACTTTTGCACAGACTTGCATATTTGTGTATATACGTTCAATGCATGCCACACAAACTAAACTAAACAGGTCAACTTTCAAAATATGAATAACATAAAATACTTACTGCACGATCATGTAGACACAATTGGAGCCACGGACCCCCTGGCTCACAATATTTGAATATGTACCTCTTATGCACCTGCAGACGCTGGTCATAAGAGAGTGTGTCCTGTGTTTAAATGAATTCAAACACACGTTTAGATTAACGAAGGTGGAAATACAGGGCTCATAAGCAAAACAAGCAAAACATGAGTTGTTGCTAAAAAAAAAACGTTCTCAGTTGCTGTTTTTTGTCTATTCTCATTGTGAGCCATCGTTGAATGAGTACGCTGCTCATTGGTACATGAGAACAGTTTTCCAAAGGACACATTGTCTAGCATTAGTATAATTCCCCCATGTGACAAGAGAGCGAGTCCATTTGAAGATGTCTGCCACTAATTCTAGCGAATGCTGTTCTAAAAATGGGCGGACATTATAAAAACGTTTGTCGTCAGATCTAGTTGCAATCACCTATGCGGGCATCGAGACGGTCCTTGAGTGGTGTGTCAAACTGAAGAGAGGTAGCAACTAATACGCCACAAGGCAGGTAAAGACACTATAATAGACGGCACGTTAAGCTAATGCCTAGTACAATATGTAATTAATTCACGCAATGATTTACTGCGGTAGCACCTCAGTGCGAACTGTAGTTCGGTGACCCTGAAACGCATACAAACTACATATGGCGTGTATTCTGTTGTTCGTTTTCAGAGCACAGTACCCTCTGACCCCCGACAGCCTAAGTAGACCAACAAGGTCGACCCCCGGCGGTGATGAAGTAGTTTGAATGAGTTAGAATGAACCATTGAAATAAGTAAGCATGAACTTCGAGATACACTGTACACAATGCGAGTTAAACACTACCATGTTTTTAAGTGAACTTGATTTTATTTTGCATGCCTTTGATACTCGAGGGTCCACGTACTATATAACTGTGTGTTTGAAGATCGAGAGCAATCTTTAAAATCATCCATCAGTCAATTTAATAGTAGAAGAAGGGCATTGTTTGAAACACAAACAGTTGAAGTTTGGCCTAAAGGTAAAACTGCCATGTAAATTACATTACAGATGCAGGGTATTTAATCTCCAGCATGCTACAGTTGCTTATTGCTGAGAAGACCATCTTCCACACTTCATCTACATTTAGAGTGATCACAACGATGAGAGTAAGTGATCACCTCACCGCAACTAACCACGTTTTGTTTTACATGTGATTAAAGTAAGAGGTACCTTATACTGGTAGTCTCTGAAGACAGGTCTTTGCAGTTGTGTTTTAAATGGATGAGAGATATGAGAGTAATTAAACTCTTGGAAATGCCCTATGTAAAGATTATAAATTAGGTAAGTGAACAAACGTGTTCTGGCATGTATTGATTTATTGTCGATATATGTTCCTCTACCAATTTGTGAAGTAAAATAGCAAAGAACAACTAATGCAGAGTTGCTCTTATGTGTTTTTCATGATACATCATACCACAGACTGATTAAGGAGCTCTCAATGTGCATTTTTGAAGTTGTGTTTAGCACAACGACAAAGAATTCAAAAGAAAATTCCCCCGAAGCAGTTCCTATAATTTTATTAATATCTCAATAGGAACGAAACATGTTGGGTAAAGACTAGCCCTAGTTAAAAGGCTAAAGACATTTTAGATTGACCCTCATGCACTTTGTTATAGCTAAATAGTTGTTTATTTGTGGTGCATGAACTACCATTTGTAATTTGATTAATGTATTTGTTTTGTATTTTGTGTATGTATTATTGTTGAATTTGTTTTCTGATTTTTGTATTCATATGTTTAACAAGGTATTTACTGTTAGTTGTTACTTAAATAATGAATTGGAGTTTTAACTGTATTTAGGACAGTGCTTTTTGTATATTATTAAACAATCAATTGATATTGTGTAATTAAAGAGAGTAAATTGAATCCTTTTGCTCTCTGCATTAATTATTCCTTCTGCACCTGGTCTTTATATTTTATATGTTGTGCTTGTCATAACCAGGGTCGACCGGAGTGCATTTAGGCATGGTGTCCCTAAATGTATAAAAAGAGTGCTACTATGCCTGTGGTGTGGAGTCCTGGCTATTAACTTCTAGGCTGGATAAGAGTGGCACAGTTAGCCACTGTGGCACATGAGAGAGACTAGGCGTTTAAGCCAAGCATGTAGGCATGGCGTTCAATTCAATTGATCATTAGTGCTGGTTCCCTTGCCCCAGTTTTTCTTTCCTGCCCGTATTGAAGGGGTTACCAGGCCATTTCTTGGACATGATGGTAGGTTGACTGGTTAGGAAGTTCTGTTATATGTTGTCAGGGGTTGAGACAGGTCTTGAGTGCCTTCCCAAAAGCCATGTACTCCTTTCTGTTGTCTAATGCAGAGAGGCAATGGTTCCACAGAGTTGGTGCCAGGGTTGAATAGGCTGCCCTCCTGATCCTATCCGAATTGGAGGCTGGGACCACTCTGAGGAAGTCTGTGCTTGACCTTAGGGTGCAGGTTGGGAGGTAAGGCGTAATCTTTCATTCTAGGTATTTGGGGCCTGCTTTGTGCACCACTCGGTGAGTAAAACACAGGATTTTGAAGGAGGCCCTACGTCCAATTGGGAGCCAGTGTAGGTTGTGTAGAGCAGGCGAGATGAGATCCCTTCATACCAGTGCGAGAAACAGTCTGGCAGCCGGGTTTTGGACTCTTTGGAGTTTGTTTAGTTGGTAGGCTGGTGTAACCAGGTAAAGGGAGTACATATAGTCAAGTCTGGACATGACGATGGACCTAATTGCAGGCAGTCTATTGGGGCAGGTGAGGTAAGGGAAGATGTGCTTTTGAAGTCTGAGGTGAAAATTAAAGGATTTGGATGCATTGTTGATGTGATAAGACAGAGTTAGGTCCAAGTCCATTGTGCAGCTGAGTTTTTTTGACAGTAGTGGTGGTCGGTGTGGTCAGTGAGGGAGTCGGTTGAGGAATAGAGTTGTTTTGCTGCATACCATGATCTCTGTTTTCCTTGGGATCAGAAGGAGATGGATAATCGTCATCTAGCATTCAATGCCAGTGAGACATGCTGCTAGAGGTACAACATCCTTTCATCGTGGGATAAAATGATGCAGGGTTTTTCTCAGTGGATATTTCAATGAGAAAACACATCTAATATTTTAGGGGGGGGTAGAAATATATATATATATATATGGGGTGTGGGTGTTCAGGAATAGATATAAAATTAATGGGGAAGATCAGTTCGGGGGATAACACCCCAAAAATAATGTAAGAAAACATTCGATGAGTTTTCCCGTTGAAATACCCACAGAGAAAAACCCAGCAAAATTGCATCCTGCGATGAAATGACATAAAACCGCTGCGAGGTCAGGGTAAGGGTCGGAGGTCGATTAAGAAATTCTCAAGATGATTTGAGTGTCATCGGCATAGTTATAGCAGGTGAGGTTGTGTGAGCGGATGATCCTGAGCAAAGGGGTTATGTAAAGGTTGAAGAGAAGGGGTGAGAGGCGGGCATCTTGGGGTACTCCAATGTTCACTGGGCATGCAGTGAAGGGGAAAGGGGGGAGAGGGGTGATTTGCAGTCTGTTAGTGCATACATTTGGTCCCTCAAGGAGGAGTTGGTGAATGGTTGATTGCTTCACTTGTTCAGGTGATTCGACTTGCTCTATGCAGGACTCACTTAGCATTCAAACTGAGCCTTCAAATGATCGGACCACCATCCTGGATCTCAGAATATTGTTGCCCATGCACTACGCTGATAAAGCTGGGCTGCTGTTGATGGGTGCACAGCCTCTCTGTAACCTGCAATATGCTGCCTGCTGAGGTAAGTTTTGTTGTCATTTATCCCTTTAAGATTCTGACAGAGTTATCCGCTCTTGCCGGATGTATTAGAATAATCCTGTGAATATCAACGATATCTAGTCATAGCATTGAATGCCAAAGCATCGAATGCATTACCATCTAAAAAAAGCGTCGAAAAAAAGCATTGAATGCAGTTTTTAAAGGTTAAAAAAGGAGTTTGGGGGGTATTCCCCATAAAAGGAATTGAAAAAAAATGCACTTGATGCTTTTTTTAACGCTTTCTTTTAGATGGTAAGACATTAAATGCTTTGGCATTCGATGCTATGACTATAAACCAATATCAACCCATAGATTGGAGTAGATTCAAGTTTCCATTCCTTAATTGGCTCATGGTCCCTTATCTAGGAGGAACACAGACATTCTCTGCATTATGGTTCAATCTCCACCATGGAGAGGAATATCTAAGATTGTTAGGTCCCCTTGGGATTTTAATATGACAGTGTCCTGCCACCATTGTGTGGAGGGTTGGGGGCAGCCAGGGGATCCTCCCCATACTGCCCCTTGACACAGCACCAGATGGTGGCAGCTCCCAGCTGCCTTACTACCCCACATCTATCTTAACGGTCAGGCAGGAGACATCATCACACAATCACTCTCTTCATGCATTACTGTTACTACAACTCTCTTTATACCTCCCACAACTACTCTTCAACATCAGCTGTCTTCCTCTCCCTCTTATAACGACTGCTTCACCTACTGTTTTTCATGTTCTATTCTTCATCGCCTTCTCTTCCGTTAACGATTTGCTTACTTTGGCATTCTTTCATTCCCTTCTTTACTCTTTGTGTCTTCATTTCCTTCCCCTTGTCTCCCTTGTGATTATTACACTTTTATTATTTTCTTCTCAGGCTAGCTAATCTCTGTCTCTTTTCTAATCAATCATTCTTCCACTTCATGTGCTGAATCTGGCAATCAGCTGTCCTCCTGCATATACAAATTGGTTAACATAATGCAAGCCACTCATCTCGTCACCATGAAAAGAAGCCAGCACTGTATAGACTTCAATGGGGTCATCCTGCCACTTTAAACCTTTCATGAAGATTCAACAGGCTGAGAGTTCAAAGGGATCTAAATACAGGTTTAGCCCTTTCATCAAATGTGAGATGTGCTATGGCTCATGCAAGTGGTGCATGGGTGCATGATCTGGTGAATCATGCACCCATGCAAGTGGTGCATGGGTGCATGATCTGGTGAAAATCTCTCAGGCCAGAATTCGAAAGGTATGAAGGAAGGTTTTCACCCAATGTTCAGGAATCCAATGTCCAAAAATAATCTACTTCCTCATGGCCCTTCCACTATTACAGTTCAGGTCTGGACAGGGGCATCATTTGGGGTTTGCAGCCGAAACCCGCGTGTGCTCCCTTGCTTCCCCTGCAATCTCCCTGGCGACCCCTGTAAAAAAATAAAAGATATATTTTTTTTAAACTGAAGCCCTTGGACTAGTAGGGAGCAGCGCTAGACCAGGTCTTGGGGTGCCCCGGTGCAGGCTTCACCCATCAGGGTTAAGGCTTGGACGGGGTTTGCAGAGTGAGAAGGAAGCGCTCAGTAGGGGGGGAGCTTACTGTGACATGTGGCACGTGTCACATGCTACATTCAGCTCCAACCCCTTCTCCTCCTGATTTCTTGCGGCTCATATACAGAAACCAAGAAGCTCTCCCAGGTTCCTGGTTCCCGTTTGTGAGCAGCACAGATGAGCCTAGGGTGGCCTGGAGTGACGGACTGAAGCTTGAAAAACAGGTATGCTTTAAAAATGTGATGTGTATTTTGCATGTGTGAAGTGTATGTTAGATGTATGTATGTACTAAGGGTCAGTGAATGGTGGGTGAATGAGATGAATTGTGATAGTGTGTATGTGTTTGAATGTTCAGGGTGTGTGGGTGTGTGCCTGTGTAGATAATGCAGTGAGAGTGGATGTAAGAGAATGTGTATGAGTGTATGAGTGAGTGACTGGTGGGTAAATGAGTATGAATGAATATGAATGTGATAGGGTGTGTTTGAATGTTTTGGATGGGTGTGTACCTGTGTAGAGAATGCAGTGTGATTGGATGTAACTGAAGGTGTATGAGTGAGTGACTGTTGGGTGAATGAGTACGAATGTGATAGCGTGTTTCAATGTACTGGATGGGTACATGTCTGTGTGGAGAATGCAGTTTGAGTGGACGCGAGAAAAGGTGTATGGGTTTGTGAGTGGTGGGTGGATGGGTAGGAGTGTGATGGTGTGTGTTTGAATGTAATGGGTGGGTGGTTGTGTTCCTGTGTGGGGAATGTAGTGCAAGTGAACGTGAGAGGTTTATGGGTTAGTGAATGTGGGTGAGTGAGTAGAAATGTGAGTGCCAGTGTATGTGATAGAAGGTATAGGGGTGAGTGACTGGTGGGTGAATGGGTAGGAATGTGATTGTGTGTGTGAATGTTCTGAGTGGAAGCATGCCTTTGTGGTGAATGCAGCGCAAATGAATGTGAGAGGAGATGTGTGGGTGGGTGAAAGGGGATGCCTGCGTGTGTGTGTGTGTGTGCATGTGTGTGTGTGTGTGCATAAGGCCCAGGGAGACTGGGGATCCCTAGAGCATTTCTGACACAACCTTTATTGACTTTGCACATTTTACTGGTATTTTTCAGGCAAAGCCAAGTTCATTCGTGTCATTACCTGGCAAGACTGTCATTTTTGTACAGCCAGATTAGTCATTGCTTAATCTGGCATGTCATGTATTAATTGTCATCTTTGATAAAGCAAGCATGATAAGTAGTATTACCCCATTAGACTGATGGTTTGGTGTAGTGGCCTGTATATTTTTTACTGTAGCATGATTTTATTAACTGAGCATCTATGATGATGCAAGGATGATAAGTGTTCTTATAGGTCAAGACTGGATTACATTGTAACGAGTTTGGACATGTTTTCTTATTGTGACATGTCACTTTTAAAGGCTAAACCAACGGGAGTATTTTCTTCCATAGGAGTACTGGCATATCTTTGCAGAGTCAGCTTTGTGCTTAGTGTCAATAATGATACTATATAAAACATCTCAAAGCGAACATGAGTATGTTCTTACATGGGAACACTAGCATGTGTTGGCGGAGCCAGCATGAAAATGTATGGGCACAGCCAGCATGAAAATGTTTTTTATACTGACATATATTTAAGGGACTGGCATGCCAACAGTATTTTAAAATATAATTGTACATAGCTCAATGAACCTTTACAATCAATATTGCTCAATACACAAAACACATATTAAACTTTATTATCGTAATACTTTAACATCTATAAAATCTACTTATTTACAATGAACATTCAAGTTACAATTTTTTTTTTCCATACATGGTTATTTTCAAAACCTATTCCTTCATTTCCATATCACATCTCATTCGGGGGGCATACAGTACACAATACAAAATACAAAATTATAAAATACAAAATTAATCTAAAAGATCCAGGTTTGTACTTAAATAAATTTAGGTGCATGAAAGTTTTTTTAACATATGTTTGACCGTATATAGTAATTGCACCCATAAAGATTTTCACTAAAATTTGCTTACCCTGAATTACATGTACCGAGGTAGGGAGAAACACTTATCCAAACCCTGGAGAGGGCTAGAAGAACCTTCAAAGATCCCGTATTTAGACAAAAGACACACAAATTGGCAGATTGTATAGAGTTGTACTCATGGACGAAGGGTCCCAATGATACCATATAAAGGGGACCCATATTCGGACACTCTGTGAGCACTTGTTTGGCTTTCTCTTGATTGGTTGTGATCTTACAGATTCTGCAGAATCTGTTTTCCCTCAGCAGTTTCAATCTTGCACCACACACTGCTAATACCAGTAGCTGGTTTGTGCGTAACATCAGACGAAAATTACGAACTTCGGGGTCTGGACAGAGTAATAAATGACATTCAGGTTTCATAAATGATTAACTACCTGTACCACACTCTCGTAACCCTTTAGTGTGGAGAGATGATCATAATTACTCTGCCAATCCATTTCGTCAGCAGTCGTTCAAACGCTCCCTTCAGTGTATCAAAGACAGAGCATCGTCCAAATCCAGGAGACCATCCAATGGTGTTACAGAGTTCCCTAAACAGCTTAACATGGTATTCCCAGACAGTCCTAGAACGTAACTCAAGCTTAATTTGGACAGAAGAGGACAGCTGGGAGCCATCTTTGCCTTCAGCATCAAAATACCTCTACGAGCCAAAAGTTGCGTTTTCAAAGACATCAGGGTCAGTTCAAGCTGCACATACTCCATCAAGGTATATCTAGATAACCCTAAAACAGTTCTCCAAAAGTGGTCCTCCACCCCATCCAGTCATTTTATATTTCTCATGGCTAAGGCCTCCAACCCATATAGACCGGTCGGGCATACCCACTGCATATAGAGGGTAACATATGTTTAAAATAAGGCTCCTGTGTTTCCCCCACTTTGTATAATATATTCATGAAGCGACTGTTTGACGACGTAGATCAGTTGGGTATCACCTACACTAATTATGCAGATGACACCCAGATCCTCTTACCCCTATCGGGCGAATATGACAGGCACCTGGCTTTGGTGAATAAAATATACCCCAGTATTCAGGCATGGATGGACATGCCTGAATGAAGACAAGACTGAGCTGCTAATATTGGGATCAACATCCAACCTCAACAAACATGGCCAGAACTATACCACCTTCAACATTGATGGAAATTCCATCAAGGTGGCAAAAGTAGTAAAAACACTAGGTTTCTATTTAGATTCCACCCGCATGTAAGCTGATCAGAGCATGCAGACCTTTCTTGTCCAAGGTAAATTGCACTACCCTAGCGAGAGCACTTATCCTATCCAAATTGGATGATTGTACTGCTCACTATCTAGCCAACAAATACCTCATCAAAAAAATCCAAACCCTACAAAATAATGCCTTAAGAGCCGCTCTCGGTATATCCAAGAGCGAACACATTTCACATCTAAGAAGACAGACCAAATGGCTCAACATTAAAGATATAATCACGCTCAAAACCTTATCCCTAATGCACCAATGAATTCACCACGCAGCCCCCACTTACATTTCTGAGAGATTTAACAAACACACCTCGACCCGCCCCACTAGGACTCAGCACGACTTGTGGGACCCAGATTCAAGCTACAAAAGGCAGGGAGAACCATCCCCCTGGTCATGGCAGCCCACGCCTGGAACTCTCTGCTTACTCCAATGAGAGCAAACCAACCCTTCTATATATTCAGGCGCAACGTTATAAACTGGCTCATCAACAATGACACCCACGGCCAACCATAGTGTTGCACGCTTCGGAACACACAAGAAACAGACTTCCCTCTATCTGATCGATCCACAAGCTGCTTATGAAGTCTCCTATCGCCTCTTATATATATGCTTACTCATTCATACATGTCTATTGTATTTTTCTACTTTACATTTTTGTATATTACTGTCATTCCATTCTATGTACATGTTGTAACTAAGTTGAAAGTATTCCTATAACTCAACATGTAAAGGCGCCCAGATGCCCTTGGGTTCAGGTGCGCCATACAAATAAATAAACAAACAAACAAATAAAAAATATCATTGTCCTGTGAATTTCTAAATCTGATTATGTTCTCCCCACATTTCTTTCTATATAATCGGAATATTGTGTAATCATTATTGTAAAATACCCGGTTTTAGAAAGCTGAAAAAAATCCTCATGATTGCACAGAGCTGTTGCCTTAAATGGCCGGGCATAAATGCTCATCTGAGACAGAAATGTGTGGTATTTCTTTAAATAAGGCAGACTTTGTGCTGTAATACTGGTGTCTAAACAGAGTCTATATTAACCCCATTTTGGGTAAATTAAGTATTTATTTATGCAGATGATACCATTCTGACCTACTCTAGTACCAACTCCTCAGTGGAGGAGCTCATGAATATGTTATGGACCTTGTTTACAGTTTCCAGGTACAACATTAAGTGGGAGAGATTAATTCAAAGCACATCCACTAAATGGGAACATTCGAAAAAGCTGTCTTTGGAAAGGTCATTTCATATGTGCTCCGTTCCTCATCAAATATCTTCAGGTTGACCTGAATTAGGGTTTGGTAGACATGGTGAAGGATGAAATTTGAAATGCATGGTTGAAGAACCAGCATTGAACGATTCTTTGGGGTTCTATGTGACATAGCTGCATACTGACGGTCGAACATAGCATTTTGTTCTTAACTGGGAAGCCAAGAGCCCCCACAGTTCTGCATCTGGAAGCAAATACCTACACCTCAGCAGCAATACTGCAGGTTTGTGAGATTTAATCCTTTTGACTAGATGGCTATAAAAAAAGTGTATAGGACATTCACACCATTGGAACACAGAAGCATTATTAAGGGTCTAAGGGATTGGCATCTGGCAAGGTTACAAAGCCCTTTCTTTTTTTTTCTTGGTACCTAAAATGATGTGGGTGATTCCTCCTCCAAAGGAGTCATCTGTTGGCCTGAACTCCCTTTGTCGCAACTCCATGACAAAGGAATAGTGTACTTATGCCCCGCTGCATCAGTAGCCTGGTCCGCAGCAGCCACTTTGCTCGGGATGCAGAGCATTTGAACCTGCTCGGGATGCAGAGCAGGTTCAAAGGTCAAAAGATGCCCACTCGACTGCTGCAGCGACAGCAAAGTCACTGCAGCACTGTGGCAACATTTAAGATATGTCCCCTGTACCCAAACTAGGATGATCATCAGTACCATATGCTGATGGCAGGGAAATTTCTAATAATAAGCAAAGCCTGAGTTTAAGCATAGTTCATGGTGATACTTATGGTCATGGCCACCACATGCATTGCATATGTGTTAGCTTCAGTGAGTCAGCTCTGCTGTGGAAGAGAATGTCTATTCGGGTCAGACAGGCCGATGCTGCCACCCAGTAGGACATAAACCCCAAGGACCCAGCCACTCGTTAATTCTCTTTGTGAGGACCAGTAACTCCCTCCCCCAGGGACAGCCACACAGTAGGCAGCTGTCCTGGGCTCCGGTATCATAGGATCACCCCCATTCAAGACATGTAGCCGCACACCAGGGTGTTGCATATTCAAAGGTCTTTGTTGTCAGTAGGAGGAAATGGGGTGGGTTCAGGATAGGCAGGAGTGCTCTAGACACTGGAAGAAGTATTCCATCATGTTGTTTATCACTGTCTCTCTTTTCTTTTCGTGTCTCTTCCACTTCCTCTAGAGCAAAGCACTTTTGGTGGAAGATCAACAGGGCAAAGTACACTCCAGCCAGAAGCAAGGAGTGGTCCCCTAAAGCAGTCTAGCTTTAGAGCAATCACTTTAGGACTTCAGTTCCTCAAGGACCCTTTCAGGCCAAAGGGATGTTCTGAACATTCTCACCTGTACTTCCTTTGGGACAGTTACCCTGTTCAAAGCCCTCTGCCACAAGTGAAGAATGAGCCGTCCAAGACAGAAGGAAGATCTGTCCCATAAACACTCCCAGAGAACTTCGAGAGTGACCAGTGCTATGGGGCAGGTCCAAACATTCTGCAATAGATCTTCTGTGCCAGAAGACCAGACACTGAACGGGAATACCCTGTCCTTGAGTCCTTTGCGAAGGCCTCAAAGCAACCGGAGGGCCAGACCAGCCTAAGCTTTGTGTTCGAGAACCGAAACAGTCACTTTGTGTTCCACATATCCTGAACAATAGGGAAGGCACTGGTGCTGGTTTCTGCATCCCTCCAACCAGCTGAACTATTGCACTGCATTGTATCCAGTGCAACACTGCATCATGTCCTAGCGAAGCATGTCGACTACTAAGCCTGAAGCAACTGCTAAACACTTGACCCCGAACTGAATCTCTGGAAGGTCACTCATCGACTCTAACCAGGGGTCACAACCACGCTCATCCCAGCTAGCCCAGGAATTGCCTCATTGATAGTACTTTGATGCACCCTCGATCACCACTTCGAAGACAGCTGTCCGCCGACTCATACCGCTTGAGTCGGCGGACGGCGGTCATACCGCTTGAGCGTCACTCGTTGACTTCTCTCAGCGGCTGAAGCCTGACTTGGCCTGGCCAACTGCAAGCATTCATGGGACTGCCCCGACCTGCATCATTGAGCTGCCACCGTTCGACCGAACAAAGCCCCTGCTTTCGCCCCTGCTCAGCACTAGCTTCTTGCTATGGCCTCCACGATCCTATGTGCACGAACTGAGACTAATCAGCTTGCATCAATGTTCAAACCCGGGTCTGATGCGTCAACCCACCAAGAACTGAATCCAGGAACTGTGACATTGAACTGCCATCATGGTCCACTTGGACCCCAGGGATTGGTTAGGTCACGTTCGCTCCTGTTTTTTTACAAGATATCCTTTTTATGGTGGTACCTTACCTCCCCTCTTCCCCCCACCTCTCAGAACTACACTCAAAGTGCTACTTTCTTCAGTCTGTTGCATCTTCTCTGTCTCTCCTATGGGGTGGGTTTTGTATAGTAATCTTTTTTAATTCCTAATTACAAATGGTTTATTAAAGTGTGTATATTTTAATAGAAACCTTGATTGCAGATTCCCTTTATTTTGAACTGTGATACTGTGTTGTTTGGGTCACTACTGGTTCATCTTCACACCGCCATTGAGAGTATAGCTCGGCCCATGTCACCACAAAAGGCAAAAGAGGTATATATTTTTGTTGTCCCTGTTTTACCTTTATGATTGCGTTGTGTTTTGGTTTGTAAAGGTGTGAGGGCTTAGTGGGCCTGGACAAATTATCCATACTCATCCTTGTACTCCCGGAAGGCAGAATTTTCAATTCTTTCACAAAGGGACCAACCGCTGCAGCTCTGGCCGTTCGTTTTTGGGTAGCACTCAACCGATGTTTATGAAGTGGTTATTTGCTTCTTTTTTAATGAACCTATTAATATCCATTTGGGAGACCATCTCCCCGTTTGAAAAACTCCTGTTATGCTGAATACCCTCATCGTACACTCCACGACAAGATGAGACTTGACCCAACCTATCCCTACCTCCAACCTTTTCTGGATACCTTGTTCATCTGGTTCTGAAGGTAAAAGACAGATTTAACTCTCTGCCAATGTTTTTGCATGTACAAATGATTTAGGGAGCCTGGTTTCTGACTCCCTGATACATAACTTGTGCATCATGCTGAAATATCTGCTTCCATACAGCAAGAGGAGCTGTCCAAGCTGGAGACTTGTAAAATATACTTTTACACATTGATTTGAAGTGTTTAATATTTTTCCTCTCGACAGGACATGCTCCTTAGGTGTAGACTAAATAGTCTAGCCACAGCAGAAGTCATGTGGGCTAGGAAAATGCCTGGCATAAACAATGCCCAATATAGTTTCTGTAAAGTCAAAGTCATTGTGAAGACATTGTGCCACTGGGTAACTGCCTGTGAATCCCTAAAAGTAATTAGACAAGTATATCTAGCTGCCTGTGCTATTGATCAAAGTACTCTGAGTCCAAAGGAGTGGTGGGCTTGGATTATTATGGGAGAAAAGACCAGTTCAGTAATTGCAGTATTGAAAATGATTGAAAGAGTTTTAAAGATGAAGATGGATCTGAATCAAAAAAGGAACACGGAGAATGTGGCAGGAGCGTGTTGCCTGTGGAGCCGGCTACTAGACACAGTGTGTCTTTCATCTCTAGTGCTGTGGGAGGAGCATTTTCACCAAAAACCCTGTCCAGACACGGAGCGTCGCGGAGTGTGGCAGGAGCGTGTTGCCTGTGTTCCCTGGGAGCAGTGGGAACAGTGTGAGCAGTGGTCTGGCGATGACGAGCAGATCCGGAGTCCCGCAGACCCGTGCACAGCTGAGGCGTGCTGAGCGAGACAAAATCATGGCGGGAAGAAGAACGCTTCAATCACAGGAAAATGCGGTAAGCGCTCTTGCACTTAGCTCATTTAGCCCCCCCAACGTAGTTGCACACCCCAGACCCCGTCTCCTCCTGAGCCGCATGAGCCTGGGGGCGAACATGAGGAGGAGCGGCCGCTGGAGGGAGAGGCGAGTGCGGGGGACTCGTCACCTGGGAGACACTGTGGGCGAGTGACCACTGGCGGTGCAGAGCGCCGAAGAGATAACAGAGGAGTGACAATTGAACAAGTTGCAGAGGACTCAGAGGAGCTGTCGCCTTCCCTCGAGTACCCAACAGATCAGGCCGGCACACGAAACCGGTATGAAACGGTCGACCAAAACTTTATCAATAAACATCTAAACACCCCCATAAAAGACGTTCGCGCAGTAAGCACAATAAGCCAAAAAAACAAAAAGTTGCGTGTTGAACGCACCGCGAGCTTGCAGACAATTGAACAGTGGCCGCTTGCGGTGGGGAGCGATGATGAGGGAGGGGAGATGGGCCCCGAGAGCTGCGAGGAGGAGGAGGAGGAGGAGGAGGAGGAGGAGTCGGAGGAGGAGTCGGAGCAAGGGCTCAGACCCAAACTCAGACTCAAAGCAGCCAACCGGGGTGGGGACGAAAACCTGAGAGTGCAAACGGTTTGGCTTTAGCCAGTTGAAGCGTTAGATAAATTAATTGTGCAAAGATCGAGTGTAGTGGAAAGAAGCAGCCATAAAGGAAGCGTGTCCACAGAAGACACTGAAGCCACAGAAGCCCTCAACCAGCTAGTGTCTCAGCAAAGAAACATCAGCACACTGAAAATACTAGCGTGGAAGAACGTAGAGGAGCTAATTAAAAAATACATGGAAAAAGTAAAACATATTAGAACGCAAGGCAGTATTGCGGGATGCCGCAATATGTTACTGGTCAACCTTGAGAACCCTAATAAAAGGATCGGTCTTACCGACCTCCCTCCTATAAGTGCCCAAAAGAGCATAACAAGAATCGAAGACTGTTTAGGAATGATGCCAATACAGTCTAAAGGTGAAATGACAAATCACCCGAATGCCGGAATGGCCATATGGAGACGAAACAAACGCGTATGGCGACTGGCTCAAGGGCAACAGTCATCTGATGAACTAGAGGGGACAATTTCATTGGAAGAGGGTGACTTCGCATCCCAAAAACAGAGAAGATCAGCTCTCAGACTGGATCAAACAGAAGATGAAATCTGGCACCCAGCATCTGAAGCTTCCTTCAAACCTGATATGGAGATAAATCCCCACCGGCATCCGCGAAGAGATTCTATTGCCATAGCGGATTAGATAATCAGAGATCTTGCCCTCTTGAACGCAAAAATGGCCGTACCAAACCAGGTACCATCGAATAATAGATTGCAAGAGGGGCGGGAAATAGATCAAACGGCCTGTATAGAGAGCCATGCAGCTCCTGCAACTATGGAAGCCGCAAGCTTACAAAAGATGAAGAGGAACGCGGCAAGGAAGGAAGACCAGTCTGAAAACGCCCATAAAGCAGCCAGCTCAGAGACCGAATTTCATCATTCCCAGAAACGTACAAAAAATCAAAGGCTAGAGAAGAATATGGACACAGCTGATACAATTAACCAACCAAACAGATCCAGTGGGCCGAATCAGGGGACACCTGCGTTGTCATCAAGAACCACGGAGTCTGACACAGAAAATGTAAGTGAAGTCCAGCCAAAAAACAAAACCCCAAAACTGCCCTCCAGAAAAGTACGGGACGGGATACTGACCTCGAAGGCTGCAATTGAAAAAGTTGTGAACGAATTACGCCCAATCTTGATGTCGGCCACAACAATAGCTGTAGCCCCACTAACAAAACTTTACGAGCAACTTAACGATACGTGTAAAGATCAAAACACATTGATTGCCCTCCTAAATACAAAAGTGATACAAATGGAAAGTGACATGCTCGAAATGGCCCTGCAAAACAAAATGACATGTTGTGGATACGAACAATCAACCACTTCTCTGAAAGAAGCCTTAAAAAGTAACGCTGCAGACAAACGTCTTCTAGCAGAGGTCGCAAAACAAGCTCTAATAACTTTAAATAAAGAGCAAGATAGAAGAGCAGTGTCCAGCAGAACACAAGTACAGCCACAGGAATTGTGCAAAGCGGCCCCAGACGAGCAGGAGCCCCAAACCCTGCCGGAGCAAACAAAGGATTCAGCGTCACCCAACGCAAGCTTAGACGCTAAGCCCGGCAAAGGAGGGACAGATAAAGGCCTAAACACTGAAAACCCCAAAAATGAGAAGCTAGAGCGCGAAACAAAAAGGCCGAGCACCCAGGCAAAGGGTGCGCAGCAGTTGACAGATGATAATAGTCACTGTAGAGATGACACAACTGCGCAAGGGACGCTTATGGGTGCCACCAGAGACGAAGAGATGAGAGAGGGCACAAGAAAGGAGTTGAACCCCGCATCAGCAGTTACATCAGCGCCCCTGACAACTAGCCCAGAGAGAGATTCCAACAAGACAAGACAAGAGATTCCAACAAGACAAGAGGTTTATCGCCAAAGCAGAGTGTACTCAAGGACAAGAGCTCCGACCAGGAGTGGTTTGAGATATTCGAAAAACCGCACACAACAAACCAAGGGAACAGTGAAAATACAAAAAAAGGTGGTGACATCAAGCAAGGGAAATGTAAAAAGAAAACAAAAAACATGGTGGCTCCGAAGAATGAAAATGTCAAGAGCTCAGCAAATTTCTTCAGAAATATCAAGGCTTTAAATCTGACAATAAATAACACAGAGACGTCCAGAGAAGCTCCCAAAAAAATGGGACCCAACGAGTTAACTAAAAGCAATGTGCAAAAAACAATGAATTTGACTGAAAAGTGCCATCATAAAAACCCGACCGTAATCGGACGGGACCAAGAGAGTGATGAGGACGAACTGATGAATATGTCAGTATACAGTATTCATGACGAAAAAGAAGATGAGATGGCAAGTGTGGTTGAGATGTCCCCAACAAATAGTGCTGAGGGCGAACAAGAACTCACACCGAAAGAAGCAGAGAAGAGAGTAATCCGCTTGATTAGATCACTGAAAAAAAAGAATGATGACCAAGCAATCATGAGTGAAGGAGACATAGCGCTGAATAAACCCTTCTACACCATCGAAGAAAAATTGAAAATTAGCCTGATGAAAAACAAACTGGTGAAGGAGAAGAGCAGGAAAATGATGATCACGGAGGTTAAAACAGGATCGAAACAATCAGAGATTAATGCTCCTTCGTCAAAAGGAAACAAAAATCTAACAATAATGGATGAAAAAAGTGTAGAGAGCCAGAGTACAGGCAGCAACCTAACAAACACAAACAGGCAAGATCAGAGCAGCTCGAAGGAGCCAACCCTACCTTTCAGACTATTGATTGAAAGGATAGAACCAAAAAAGAGCGATCAGCCGCCCAACCGAAACACTGTGTTACACCTTTTCCAATTCATTCCGGTTCATTCCGGTTCTACGATCAATCAAGAGCGCAGAAATATGTTGTGTGGAACTGATAAATGAACACGGCCGATCAAGTGCCCTGCTATATATTGAGTCCCTAAAGATAACTCAACTGATTATGATGTGCGAAAGACAAATAATGGAAGCGGGATTTCAGATCTACGAAGTAGATAATTTACTTGCAACAAAGACGAGTCATCAGAAGAGTAGACCTCAACCACCCAATCATCTCCCCGAAAGGGGTGTGAGAGAGGAGAAACCAACGGTGGGTGGACAGAGTTGGAGAGACACTCCCGTCAGAAGTGATGAGCCAAAAGGATCAAAAATTGAAATTACAGTGTCAAATACGCAAGCAACATCCGGTGCCGGCAACCAGGCTTCAAACGGAAACAGTGCATGTAGTACAGAAGAAGAACGAAAATGGGCCTGGTTAGCAAAGGCCCTAAACGAACCACAGAGAAGCTAATGCCATGAGGAACAAAACCAAGTAATTTGGGCAACGTGGAACACCAGAGGCTTCGTTCATCTCGCAAGCAGCTCAAATGAAGTATTAAGAAAATGTGATATCTTGTGTTTACAAGAAACTTGGCTGTCGAGCTGCCCGTGTATTGATGGGTTCGAGGTGGCCATGAACCCTGCTGTAGTTAAGAAGAAGGGCAGACCTATGTCAGGCCAGCTAATATTGGTGAGCCGCAAGAGTGGTTTTGAGATACGAGACACGAGAAACCTGTCACCTAACATACAATACGCAAAAGTAGAGTCCAAGACAGCCAGTGGAACACAGAAAAAAATAGTCCACATTTTCAATATCTACTGGAACCACCAGGAACCAAAACAAGAAAATCTAAAGGATGACCTGCTGGACACAGTAGATAGTGTGATGATGTCCGAGAGCGAGCTAAACATGGTGATATGTGGTGATCTTAACCGAAAACTATTAGAAATAGACGCAAAAAAATCTGCGAAGATGAAAACCTCAATAAAAGAAGTAAGGAAAAAAATAATATGGTTGGAAGAAATAGAGGATTGTGCTTTGAACATGATGAACGGGAACATAACGGGAGATACACCAGCAGTGGAAACATGGGAGAGATGCCATCAAAAGTCAATCTTAGATTACTTTTTTGTAACCGAGGGAATGGCAGATGAAATAATATCAATGAAGGTGATAAAGACCGGCCAAAGTGATCACAACTTAGTCTCTCTCACTTGGAACCAACCCACCCTCCAGAAAAAAGTACAGCCATGCCAACCATTTGAACTGGAGCCAGGCAGAACCAGGCTGAGAATGATAGCCAAAGATGTAAAAACACTGACAGACGTTATAAAACCTCAATCCAGTTTGCCGAATTATCAGCCGATAGAGTATAGAGAATTCATGGAAATCTACAGATTGAGAGTGAATTGCCCAGGGAAACCGCTTTACAAGAAACACACATATGACGTAGAAATTGCGGAAAAAAAAGAGCTCTAAGAAAATTGCCGAAAAATCAGAAATGCAAATGAGGAAGATCAGACGAGTAAAGCGCTCGCTTTGACATTGTGCAGAGCCTGCTAACGCAGGTTCGAATCCCGGCGGGGAAGAAATTCAGCCTTTCATCCTTCCGAGGTCGATAAATGAGCACCACACACCGTGGGTAATAATAAGCAGCGCTCAGATACCTGAGGGTTTGTAGCGCTATATAAATGCCAAATTATTATTATTATTATTTAAGGATAAGATCACTGAAAAACAACTATAGGAACTGGGTGAAAATCCATCGAGCAACGCTGGGGCAAAAGGATGCCGAAACCATCTTGAAGAAGCTAGGGCAGCGAAACTCCAGAGGCTTCTGGTCGTTGATAAATGAAGTGGACAATCCGCAAAAGGCAGTAACCAAAAATATGGTAACGGAAAGCCAGTGGGAAGCCCATTACAGCTCTCTGTGCGAGAATAAAATGGCGTCAAAATCACCAGAGTTTCCCAAAATTCAACCTTGGGACTTGAGCTTTGAGCACAAGGATATATACGAGTGTATAAAAAAATGCAGTGAGTCACGGGCGGCAGGTCCAGACGGACTATCAAATCAGATGTTAAAAGAAAACATAGAAGAATGGTCCGTATTCTGTGACACGCTATTCCTAAACATCACACAGGAAGCGAAAATACCACTGACATGGAAAGAAGGTATAATTGTACCAATCTTTAAGAAAGGATGTCGCATGATACCAACAAACTATCGGCTAATAGCCCTGTTAGACGTGGTGGGGAAGATCTTCGGTACTCTGTTACTACAGAAGTTGAATGCATGGTTAAAAGAAAGTAACGCAATTGACATCAGACAAACGGGTTTTGTTAAGGGCGTAGGGTGCAGTCTAAATCTTCTACTACTCAATCTGCTAAAAATGGAAGCGATCAGATCGGGTCAGAAGGTATATCTAGCATTAATCGATCTGGCACACGCGTTTGATGGAGTAGATCGTGAAACCCTCTGGCAGAACCTGAAAGATCGGGGATGCCCTACTAGCCTTATCCTGGCGATAAGAGAACTGTACTCTAAAACGACGGTAAAAATTCGGCTAGACAACCAAGGCAACTACTCAAACGCAATACCAACTGCCCGGGGAATAAAGCAAGGGTGCCCTCTAGGCGCAACATTGTTCAATTTCTACATTTCCGAAGTAGTAAAAGTGTTCAATGACGTTCGCAGTATCCCACCTACACTGAATGGAACTAAAGTCAGCTGGCTCCTATATGCAGACCATATTGTGATACTAGATCTTACTCCGATAGGCCTGCAACGCAAATTAACAGCCCTAAAAGAATATACGGTGAAGATGGGACTAGAAGTAAACACAGAAAAGTCAGAGATTCTGACCTTTGAAAACTTAAAAGGAGCATCCTTGAAAAAACGTCAATTTCAGTGGTCACTAGGAAAAGAAAAAATCAAAAAAGTAAAGAGCAGCAGATACCTGGGAGTATACATTAACCCCAGTCTATGTGACGAACCAATGGTACTCCAAACGTTAAGTAAATGCAAGCAACTAACGGCACAAGCGAGGGCTGTTCACAACAAATATGGGAAATTTTCTTATAGCCCCGTGATTAATTTCTACAAAAGCAAGGTAATCCCAGCCTTAATACTTGGTGCGGAATGCATATTTGGATGCTCAAGCGATCTCTGGTCAAGATGCGAGGAGATGTTTTGGAAAAAGATTCTGCAAATCCCAATAAGCTACCCAACGGCATGTGTACTATATGAAGTAGGGGTAGTAACCCTAGATGCAAGAATTACATGGAACATGTTGACCCTATACAGCAAGACAATCGAAGTCTCAGCACCGCAATTTGAAATATTGGCAGATCAAGAAAAATTGCGGCCACAGCCGATACTACAACAATGGAGACTGAACTGTAAAAAAATCTTGCAAGATTTAGGAGCAGATGACAAACTGTTGATTACTAATCCAAACGCTGTGAAAAAGAAGTTAATGGAACATGATTGGATCAAAACAATAGAGAAAAGAAACTCCCACAAATGTATGTCAAATCATCCTGGGGAAGCTAAGGGAAGATCGCAGACACCCCAATATTTGGAAATGTTTCCATGCAAAGTCTTAAGAAGATCTCATTTAAGATTTAGACTGAACCTGTATGAAACACGAGAAGTGGAAATGCATAAAAAGAAACTGCTGAGCAATGATCTGAAATGCCGTTTCTGCCAAAATGAGATCGAAACACTGAAGCACTTGGTTCTGTACTGCAGTGAGCTCAAAGACTTGAGATCGAAATATTTGTCCAACGAAAGAATTGTAGTCGCAACATATAGTGAAGAAGAGTGGTGGTGCTGCATGATTGTAGTGCCCACAAAAAACTGTTGCTGGCTCTTACATTGTTTCTACAACAGATGGAAAACAGGATGTTAAAAAAAGGAGTAAGAAATGTAGGAAATCGCCAGCATACAAAAAGAAAATGTGATGAATCTTGGGAGACTCCAATAAGGGACACGTGGCTCAAGATGGATTATCATGGAGTGGAGTGAAAGGGAGCGCCATCCACGAAAACGTGAAAAGTTTTAGAAGAAAAATGTATTTTAGATACCACAAGTTAAGTTTTGTTAGTGATGAGAATGTATGAAAAGTTTTTCAAAAGTTTGTATAAACTAAATGAAAATAATAAAAAAAAAAAATATAAGGAAAATGTTTTATATACTTCCTACTTATGACATTTTGGAAGAAGTAATTCATGTTTTTATGATGATGTAATAATGTTTAAGATGTATGTGAGTATGGCCCTTGGCTGGTCATTTCTTTTATTTGCTTTAAACCAATGAAACATTATATAAAAAAAAAAAATATATATATATATATATTTTTCTGCATTTTTTATGTTGGAAGACTTCGGGTTACACAGCGTTTGCTTTCATAGCTGTTGTTGCGCAAACTACTGTTTACAAAGGAACATTAATACGTACAATTCATTGTATACAGCCAATGCACACTCCCTGTGATGCTAACATTGCATAACGCATCATGACGTTAACCAACTCTGTAAGGCACCAAGATTTTAGGTAATTCCTTGCACGGCTACCCAACTTCACTTGCACTTCTTTGTGCACAGAACAATGGCATGGAGGGTTGACACCTGTTGAATGTGAAATCCACTGAGTAGCCTCTTCCTTTCACATGTGCTGTGGGAGCTCCAAGTCTTCCTATGGCATTTCTGGCAAGTGTGGGGGAGAGCGTCATTTTGAGGTGTGTGATGCAGAGATCACATGTCACCCTGCCACTCTCACCTAAGCATGAGGCTACTGCCTGGAATGGCCTTTGACAGTGGATGGCTGTAGGTGCCACACATTGCAGCACAAGCAGGTTATGCTCTGCCCTGGGTGTACCACCCTCCAGGTTCTCACTCCTGTATAAGAATTGTAAGGGACTATGTACGATAGAGACGGAGCATCATAATCCATGTCTACTTATATAAAGGAAATGTATCTGCAAATATATGACCCAGAACATATTGATTGATTGATTGATTGATATTTTATTTCTATCGCGCTCGTACAAAAGTGTTTCAGAGCGCGACAAGGCAAGGGAGGGGAACAGGGGAGAACAAAACAGCGATCTTACTGGGCCCAGTGACATTGAGAACGTGCAAGTGCATGGGAGAGGGGGGGAGGAGAAAAGTGCATGGAAGGGGGAGAGGTGGAAAGTGCGAAGCAGAGGAGAAACAGATAAATAACAATAAATAAATAATAAAGGCAACAAACAGTGGTAATGCAGCCAGCAATTTGCAAGTGCTAGGTTTAAGGCAGCAGACAGGGTAGGTCTGATAAGTGCAGGAAGAAAAAGGGGGGCTGTATGGGTACAGATACAGACCCCAGTGCAAGGGGTGGCCCGGAGGCAGTGCAGGAGGGTGGCAGGATGAGCAGGTACCTGGGCCCAAAAGAAAGAGGGTGGCCAGGTGCACGGTGCCAAGAGAGAACAGATCAGCAGGGAAGAGGGGGAGCGAAGGCAGAAGAAAAAAGGATGGTCTTGGGGTGCTTCCGGAACCGGAGATGGTTCTCCTCAAGTTTTAGAGTGGCAGGGAGGCTGTTCCAGAGGGAGGCCCCAGCCGAAGACAGATATCTACCCCCAGCTCGTTTCTTAGAAAAACGACTGACCCTGAGTGAGTTGGAGGTAGAGGAACGAAGAGCTTGAGAGGGGAGGTATTTGCGGAGGGATAGCTGAAGGTATTTTGGACCCAGGCCCCAGAAAGCCTTGTGTACAATGCAGAGGGTTTTGAATTTAATCCTTGCATCCACTGGGAGCCAGTGGAGAGATTTCAGAGCTGGAGAGATACGATCCCAGGGCTTGAGGCCAAGGCAAGTCTCGCAGTCCTGTTCTGGATTAGTTGCAGAGGGCGGAGAGTAGAGGCAGGTCGATTTAGAAAGAGGCTGTTACAATAGTCCAAGCTAGAGAGAACCAGAGCTTGAGATACCATGAGGTTCTGGGGGAAGGAGAGGAAAGGCAGAGTACCTCTGAGGAGGTGCAGTCGGAAATTTGAATTTTTAGAGACCTCAGAGATGCGGGCGGAGAAGGAAAGGGTGGAGTCAAAGATGACCCCGAGGTTCTTAGCCTTGCAGGTGGGGGTAGGAGGAAGGCCAAGGGAGGCCGGCCAGAGAGTGAGGGGAAAGGATGGTGAAGGTGTGCCGATGAGGAGGATCTCCGGCTTGCTGGCATTCAGACAAAGATCATTGGCGGCACACCAATCTTGAATGGCAATTAGGCAATCAGAGATGAGATAGGGAGAGGAGGTGGCAGAGGGCATCTTGAAAATGAGTTGAGTTTCGTCAGCGTAGCACTGGAAATTTGAGTAGAAAATGGCAATGCAGTGGGCGAGACTTGCCAGGTATTGGTTGAAAAGCCAGGGCGAGAGGTTAGACCCCTGGGCAACACCACAGGTAGAGAGGAAGGATGAGGACAGATGGAATGTTAGAGTCAAGGTTGGTGAGCAGATCTTCACGGCTGTTTAGGAGAGCAGTTTCCATGCTTCTGGCAGCTCTGAAGCCAGACTGGTGGTAATGGAGACAGCCAAGCGAATTGGAATGAAGGTTAAGTTGAGAGATGGCCAACTTTTCCAGGTGTTTGCCAAGAAAGGGAGTAATGGAAATTGGGCGATAGTTAGCTGGACAAGAAGGATCAGCTGTGGGTTTCTTGAGAAGAGCATGCACAAAGGAGTGCTTCAGAGGGGAGCGGAAGGATCCAGAGGCAAAGGAGTGGTTGCAAAAATCAGCAAGGGCCGGAGCGAGGGTGTCAATGTGGTCCTTGATGGTTTTAGAGGAACAGGGATGAACCTGTTTTGAAGAGGCTTTCATAGATCGGACTTGTCTAGCAACCTCGTCAGGGGTGAAAAGAGGAAAGGACGAGAAGGATGGTGGGAGGGTGGCTAAAGGAGGGCCACCCTCCCACCATCCTTCTCGTCCTTTCCTCTTTTCACCCCTGACGAGGTTGCTAGACAAGTCCGATCAGGGTCAGTAAGCACAGTTGAAGAGGGAAGAGGAGGAGTGTGGGTGGAGAAGGTGGACAGGATGTCCTGGGTTTTTTAAATGAAGTGAGAGGCAAGGGCATTGCAAAGAGCCTGGGAGGCAACAGGAGGGGTAGAGACTGCAGCAGGGTTGGCCAGCTCCTTGCAGATTTTAAAGAGTTCAGCCGAGTTGTTAGATGCCGCAGAGACACATAGACATATAACAGCAATGATTGTGAAGGCCTTTTCCTATGATTTCTCTGTGATGTGAGCGAGAGGGAAAGGAGCAGTCCTATTCTGAAAATGAGCATCATATATGTCATGCTGCCTAAGGTCGCACAGTGCATCTGCACAGGCCTCTTGTTCTACATGTGCTATTAGGTCTGTCTAGAGAGAGCTTTAATTTGCTCAACTAATAACAGTAATCTATCCCACTACATCATTTAATCCATCCACTAATTGACAAAATCACATATATCAACCACATATTCACACCCATGCATCCACCACACACCCATATATCTGTTTGGATCCATCCGTCCAACTAATCACACCCATCCATTCATCTATCACACTCATCCATACACCCAAGCACACTCAGACATCCATTCATGCCCATGCCTACACATCATTATACCAACTCATCAAACACACCCATCTCTATTCTTTCACAAAATCATACTCCTTCATCGTTTGTCATCCATCCTCACAAATACGCCCACACATCCATCCAATCACATCTATTCATATAATGACATCCAGCATCCATGTAAATAGTCTGGGTTATCAGCCCAAACTTCAACAAAATTCAACCTTCTATCCATCCATACACAAACACAACAACTATATAAAAAGAAATCAGACCTTGATTGGCCTGGCGGGGCTTTGCACAAAATATTACCCTCTACTTTACACCGCCAGACTTTTGCGCTATGTCGTTGCTTTTTATGTAAGTATTTAATGCTGACTATGTAAACCGGTGTAACAAATCACTGCTAAATTACCTTCATTCTGCCCTATGACTGTGCCTGCTATAATTGCACTCATTGGGGGTCATTATGACCAAGGCGTTAAGGGGTTAACAGCGCCGTCAAAGGTTGCGGCGCCGTTAACCCCTTAACGCCTTACTACGAGGTCCCTTTGCGGCTCCTGACCTTAACGGCTGGTCTGGACCAGCCGTTAAGGTAGGGACCCGCAAAGGGACCTTGAAGGTAATTACAGTACCGCAATTTGTGGTACTGTAATTACCGCCTTCCCCTTTCCCATTGAGCCCTATGGGGCAAAAATGGGAATGGGGAAGGGCCAATGGTAAACGGGGAATTACCGCCCGCCAACCTTGGAATGGGGTGGTAATTCCCCATTTCACCATGGCGGAATCGTTAAGTTTCCGGCATTAACCATGGCACTAATAGCGCCATTGGTTAACGCCGGGGTTGTAATGAGGGCCATTGTTCAATTCGACCACTGTACTGGACCATGTCCCTAACAGAGATTCCATTTTGACTCAGGGAGAGAGAAAATAACCAGGGTCTACATTCCAAATTGCCTTAAGCTAAAAAAGCAATACAGTTTGACAGGTACAGCAAAGGCCGACGAGCACCTCGACCCTTTCCCCTCACCCTTTCAAATTCACCTTATAGAAGCACACTGAGTTAGGAACTCGACGACCCAAGCACAATAGGGCTAGCCGTTGCTACCTTCTTTCATCTGCCTGGCTGTGCCATGTGATCTGGATTGTAATTGGGAAGCGGGTTTGCAGCTCACTCCTGGCAGTTCTGTAACTTTCCTCCAAGCAATCTCCCAAGCCCCAGATCCTTTCATAACTCAAAGTTTATACATAAATGAAAGGTGTCGAGGTGTCACACCTTGAACAAAGGCTGCAGCAGTCGGGTTACCCTGCACTAATCCCGCCCTGGGGGTGGTTTGTTTTCCTTCTGAATCGCAGCAGTTGGCATTACACCAAGGTAACACGAGCTCTCAGCTGTCAGGTGCCCATCCAGCCTTGTCATATCCACTTGATCACAGTGAAAGACAGGGCAGTGTCTGTGTGTGTTGTGATCTCTACCAAGGACTTTCAAGTTTGTTTCCCAGGTTCCGCTGTTGTGCACGAAAAACAATTGTGATGCAGGAGAACAGATGTACATTCTGTAAATTGCGCACTGGACTTCTGCACAATGTGCCGCTAGCTAACACTCAATGTTGTTGTTAATGTTCTTACAGTGTGACTCAGAAAACTCAGAAAGGTGATGATTCATGCAAAAACCGAAAGGACCCACTCATCTTCCTTTAAGCTGGACATGTATGATGTGATGTTTGCGCGCAAAATATAGGCCTTGTATCTTATGAAGAAAGGCTGCTGAGCAATATCTTGATTGCATATCCTTTGACTTTAGTTAACGCTATTTATTGCAGACTGCCGGGGTGTACAGGGGGTATGCAAATGGCAGGTGCCAAGGTCACGTTTCAGGTTTTTATTTGCACATCTCGGCTCATTTGACTTTGTGCACTGCCAAATGTAATACATGAAAACGTTTTTAAAAAAACCTTAGTACGTTTATAAATGACAATACTGAAAGAGAGCATGGAATAGGGAAGGCAAGATATTCCTAACCTAAGCAACTTGGTGTCACTGAGCTGAGTTATTCCTAAAGTCACGATGAATCAGCGTCTTGGAAACATTGATATGGGGACTGATCACGGCACAAAGATGGACACCGTTCTTCTCTTTTATGCCTGAATTCAGGCTGCTGTCCCCGCTACTCTTGGTTCACTTGCTATACAAATTTAAGAAATACATCACAAAAATATCATCCGAGGAACTGGCTAAATATCCCTATATGCCTGTTTTGTAGACTCATTAACATGTTATGAGTTTCCTTTCATCATACAAGGGTATACACATTTTCAGAACCCGTGCTCATTTTGGACTGTTGACTGTGTACTTTATGTTCTTTATAGAATTTTGCACATACATGTTGTTTGTATGTGAGATTATGGGCCTCATTACACAGTAGGCGGTAAGGGTTTACTGGTACCGGTATTTTACCGGTACCAGTAAATCCTTACCGCCTTGCTACGAGGTCCCTTTGCGGGTTGGGGAATTTAACGCCTGCTTTTTGCAGGCGTTAAAAACCAACCCGCAAAGGGACCAGTGGAGCTAATTACGGTACCGTAATTAGCGCCTTCCCCATTCCCATAGAGCACTATGGGGCAAAAATGGGAATGGGGAAGGGCAATGGTGGAAGGGGGAATTACCGCCCCGCCAACCTTGGAATGGGGCGGTAATTCCCCTTTCCACCAAGGCGGTGCCAGTATTTTACCGGCATGAACCATGGCGCTAATAGCGCCATGGTTCTCCGCCTACCGTGTAATGAGGCCCTATGTCTCACCAGGGATCTTTTTTTTTAAACATCTTTTTATTAATGATCGCAACAGATACAGTAGCTCCTTCCCAGCATCATTTCCCAACATATCACACAGTGGTACATTATATAGGCACATAGGTGGTATATGAATTATATAGAGGTTTCCGTGTCCGAACACAATTCACATAGGTAGATCCTGAAGGGGGCCCAAATGTCCTTTGGCCGACTCACACTTGGTTGGGTCAAAACATACTGTTCCTCATTTTCATTAACATAAGTCAATTCTCGTAAGAAAGTGTTCATACTTGGTGGTACGGGGCTTTTCCAGGCCTGTAGGATACATTTCTTTGCAACAGCACATGATACATTAAAAAGCCTTCTCTTTTTTTCGGAGCACTTACCGATATCCCCGAACAGATATTTTTGGGAAGTCAGAGATGGGGGTATATGCGTAATTTCCGTCAACATTTCAGCGACCATCTCCCAGTACCGTAACAACATGGAGCACTCCCAGTACATGTGAAAGGGCCCTGCATGTGGCGCGCCGCATTTGGGGCATTCACTCGAGGCGTCTGGCGTGAACATAGCTATCCTAGCTGGTGTATAGTGTAGTCTGTTCAGGATTTTGAATTGTATCTGGCGCAGGCCAGCATTAAGGGATATCTTTTTTGTGAGTGTGCAGTATCTACTCCATTTCTCATTGGTTATAGATGGATGCATATCAGCCTCCCATTTTTCTTTAACCAAATTCGCTGTGGGGGGGTGGGCTTGTACCTACGCATACAGTTTGGAGATTCCCAGCCCACCTTGGGTTGCAATCAGTTGTAGGCATCAGCGCGATTGGAATGCGGATCTCATTTGATAGTACTGAAGTATCCGGAGCGGTCCCCCGTCCATGGCTTTCGGGAAATCAGTTAGAGTGGCAAACTTCCCGTCTATGTACATGTTGCACCCTCATTTCACCATTAGGGTCCCAGGCTTCCTGTATATCTGTATCAAAGGTGGGAGGAATATTAGGAAAGTTCCATAGGGGAATCTCTGGGTTATAGGGTGTCTCCATCTTCAGCCTCCTGCATATCGCTCCCCACTCTCGCACAGTGCAACTCACAGGGTTGTGTTCACATGTGTCTCTGTGTCTAGTGTCAAAGATAACAGATCATATATCAGTGGGTGCGACAGTGTGCGTTTCTAACCATGTATGGGGAGAGTTATCCGTTTCATCATACCAAAACTTCGCAAATTGTGCCTGAGCGACCAAGTAGTACAGTTCGAAGTCCGGGGCTGCAATGCCTCCGGTACAATATGGCTCCATCATCTTCTCCCATCCTATTCTGGCCATTTTCCCATTCCAAAGGAATGTCGTTGCCATTGACCGAAGTCTGGAGAAAAAATCCTTACCCGGCCATATGGGGATATTCACAAATAGGTATAGTACCTTGGGGAGTACGATCATTTTGAGGACTGCTCTCCTACCGTGGAGTGAGATAGTGAGGTGTCTCCAAATCTGTAATTTCGTATTAATCGATTGTATTGCCTGTTCATGATTGTCTACGTACAGGGATAGTTTATTCCTGGAGACCATCACCTCTAAGTATCTAATATGTCTTTCCGACCATTTAAGTCCGCATGTCACCTCGTGGCACTTAGTAGAGTGGGTGAGTGGAAATATTTCTGACTTCGCGTTGTTCACAGTGTATCCGGAGTATTCCGCAAACTCGTGTATATCTGCCATTATGGGTGCAATGTTTTCATCAGGTTCCCGTATGTATAATAGTGTATTGTCTGCATACAATGATATTAATTGGGTAGATCCTTTCATTATGATACCCTTGTCGCTGTGTCGCAGTCTGACAGCTGCTTCCATAGGCTCTATCGTTAGGGTGAAGAGAATGGGTGAAAACGGCACCCCTTTCTAGTGCCCCTGCCCAATACGAACATCTCGGAGATGGTTCTAATGGTGCATACTCTTGCCCCAGCGCAAGCATATAACAGCTTGACATACTTGATGAAGTTGGGTCCCACCCCAAACGCCTCCAGCACTGAGAAGAGGTATTCCCACGAGACCGAATCAAACGCCTTCTTGGCATCGAGGGACACAGCAGCCGCCTGTCTGTCCGGGTCTATCTGTGCCATTATCCCAAACAGCCTATGCAGATTTAAGGCGGTGGACCTCTGCGGGATGAATCCGCTCTGGTCCGGATGGACCAAGGCGGGCACTATAGATAAAATGTGATAAAATTGCTAAGATCTTTGCATCTACGTTTATAAGCCAAAGAGGTCGATAAGATGACATACCGTGGGGCGGACGACGGGGCTTGGGAAGTACAGTAATTATGGCTTCTCTCATTGTCGGTGGCAGTATTTGGTTTTCTAGGGCTTCCTCCCACGTTTTTAGCATTATAGGGGCTAGTTCTTCATGGAACTCTTTATAAAATTCGGCCCCCAGTCCATCAGAACCCGGTGCCTTACCAGATGTGAGGTCCTTGATTGCTTCAGTGATTTCTTCAGCAGTGACGGTCTACTCAAGGGCCAATTTATTGTCGTCTGGGAGTGTCGGGAGATTGAGTGGAGCTAGATAGGCTTTTATCTCATCAGGGGTTTTAAGAAGTTGACAAATTCGCCAATTATACCTTGTTCACTTTTAACTATTACGTTTTGTGCTGTTTGGATGGTGGCGATAGGGGTCATTTGCCTTTCATGTTTTATCAGATTGGCTAATGTTTTCCCAGCGTTTTTTCCTTCCCCGTATCTGTGGGCCCGGGCAGGGGCCGCAATGTATCGTATCTCTCTCATGGCTAGGTTAACAAAATTCCTAAGGAGTTTGTGGATTTCGGCGAGAGTGTCCCTATCATGGGTGCGACTATAGGTTTCTTCCAGTTCATTTAATTCCCTTTCCACCCCCTCCAGTTCCCGCCGTACACCCCTCAGCAGGCCCGTGGATTTTGACATCAGGTCCCCTCTCACCCAGACTTTAAAGGTTTCCCACACTGTGGAAATCTGACTCACCGTCCCCACATTATCTGCAAAAAAATTTGTAATTTCAACATGCAGGGCTTCAACCACGTTTGTATCAACCAGTATCCCCCACTGCCATTCTCCATTTCCTCGCCGATCTATGGATATCTTTCAGTATGAGACCCAGCAGTACCGGAGAATGATCAGAAAATGTGCGAGGCAGGATTTCACAGTGTTGTAGCATGCTTGAGATATCTGAGGACACGAACCAGTAATCTATATGTGACTCGCTGTCATGCACGGTGGAGTAGTACGTGTATCGTCTACAATCTGGGTGCAGTACCCGCCATGCATCTATTAGTGACAGTTGTGAGAGGAGTTGACCCAGGGTTACTGCGGTCTTTGAGGGCGCCCTTGTCACAGCAGTGGATCTGTCCATTGCGGGGTCAAGCGCCACATTAAAATCCCCCCCCATATTATGTTGGTTGTGTCATGTTTATTGAGGGCTTCGAATACACTGTAATAAAAGTCTGGGTCTTCGATATTGGGACCATAGGTGTTCACAAGAGTTATTTGTTTGCCAGCCACTTCCCCCCATACCAAGGAATATCTCCCCATTGGGTCTGCTCTGTGCCCTTTGGTCTGAAATCCCAATATGGGGTGTATAAGTGTGATAACCGCCCTGGACTGAGAAGAATGGTCCGTATGGTATCGCAGCTTGCCCCACTTGGCCAATATGTTTGTGTTAACTGGAACCTGAGCGTGTGTTTCTTGCAACATTACAATCTGGGGCCTGTGTCTGGCGACATAGTTCCCCACCTTCCTTGCTTTCATTGGGTTGTTTAGTCCCCGGACATTCCAGGATAACAGTGTTATCTTTAAACCATCATTGTGCCATTTATTCCAGCATTTCTAGCATTTAAATAATATGGGCGATGCCCGCATCTGTGCGATTTCATTTCAACCAACTTAAAACTTTTAATCAACTTGCCTCCCCCCAGCCCACAACTCTACTTGGTAACAACAACACCATTTTACCACATTCCCAATCCCAAAGCCCCACCCCCCGCCCGCATCATCTACCCCAACTTGAAGATGGACCCCTAGAACTTGTAGGAATCTTCCTGTGGGTGCCACATTGCCAATATGAGGCCACCAGGACGGGCTCACAGCCCGCTTTCCAACATCACTTGGAGCCCCCAACGGGAGCCAAGCATTGTTACTAATCAACAAAGGATATAGGTGTGTTCCAGATCAATCGGCTGGGCCCTGACCATCTGGCACAGGCAGAGATCTTCTGTTCTGGTCCGGTCCACGGCCTCTATTGGGCAGAGGTATAGTGGCCTCTACATAGGCCAGGGCAGCAGCAGGGATTTCAAAAAAGTGTGCCCTTCCCCCATATTGAATTCGCATCTTGGCAGGAAAAAGTAGCGCGCATGGAACCTGTCGTGCTCTCAACAGTCTCTTGACCGGTTCGTATGATCTTCGGCTAGCCTGCACTCCTGCAGCGAAGTCCGGGTAGATGTGTATGCGGTTCTCCTCATATGAAAGTGTCCCGAGTTCTCTTGCCATCCTCAGGATTGTATGCCTGTCTCTATAGTTGAGAAGTCGCGCAATGATCGTGTGCGGTGAGGCACCAGGTTTCGGCACCGGAGCTAGCGTGCGGTAAGCCTGCTCGACTAGAAATTGATTCGAGAAGGAGTTCGCCCCAAAAAGGTTCTTAAAGAGTGCTTCCACCTGCTGTTCCATTGCCCCCTTCCCAAATTTCTCCGATACCCCTACGATCCGAATGTTGTTTCTTCGAGATCGGGATTCGAGGTCCTCGCAATTATTTTGCAGTTTATTCATACCATCTTTGAGCTGGGCTATGTCTCGCTCATGTCGCGCGACGGTGTCCTCGTTTGTACTGATTCTGTTTTTCGCCTCGGTGATTCTGAGGCTCTCCTTGTCCACTCTTGTTTTCAGCGCCCCAATTGTAGTGACGATGTCATCTAGCTTGACATTGATGGACAGAAAGCCATTTTGCACAATGGTGGTCAGGCCTGGCTGCTGGTGAATGAGTCCATCGGTCTCTTTTTCCAGGCCCCTGCTCCCTCTGCCACTTTTTCTTGTTTGCGTGTGTCTCCCATGTTGGCCACAGTAGCAAGTACACCACCACAATCTGTCGGGGGCTGCAGCGCCCGTGGGTCGGCAGAGCAGTTTAATGAGTATCAGGTCCTCGTAGGGCCCCCGGATGTTGCCCGGGGAATATGCCTAGCTAAGGACGCCCAGTGGAGCACCTCGATTCCAGCACTCCGCACTCAGTGTCTCTTGCAAATCTTTGCACTTCCCCACATTAGCAGGCTCAGTTTTTTGGTCTTCCAATAAGATGGACGATGGACTGTGCCCTCCCACGTATAAACAGAGTGATTTTAGAAAGTTCCAGTTAATTTATGGCTTTGCACACCGTCTCACTTTGGGCTATTGCCTGTGGTTTATCTGCCACTCGCCAGCACCTGACTCACAGTTGCATTGTATACGGGTGTACAGATACCCAGACCATGTAGTCGTTGGGGCCAGCGTGCGCCGCTGTGAAAATGGGGCGGTAGGCCAAGTTCTCCAAGGTACGTGGCCAATAGCTTGGTGGTCTCAGCTAGTATGCCATTTAGTTGAACAGCCACTGGCTATCTCCAGCGTGTTGCCGCCTTGCTGTTTGCTGTTATATATTCCCAGTGTTGTGCACTTTAAGGGTGTTGTGTTACTTCAGCAATATGGCTGTGCTGGTAGCATCAGGGGGGATGGCAAATGTATCCCAGCGCGTGATTCAATACGCGCCCGCTAGCCAATGGTCTAACCAGTAGTGCCCCAATGTCACTTGTAGGTTTTACAAGACTCACAGTTTGGATGGCCTGGTTGCGCTGCTTTCTCGTCCGCACCGCTCTACCCGAAAGCAGAGCCGCGTTGGGCACTCCCCAGCCACAGGGACGGCGGAGCAAACCCGGCGTAACCTCGGGCCGGGCCAGGCAGGGGGCCCCCTTCACCCATCACTGTCCACCTCCCCTCACTCCGGGGGGGTGAGTCAGGCAGCAAGCCCTGTGTCGCGCAGCGGGTAGCTGTCACGTCCAAGGAAAGAGTTCCTGCTCAGCCCAGTCGGGCCCCCCGGCCCTGCAGCTGTTTGGGCGTACCACGCGCGTCCAGCCCGAGGCATTCTCTGTTGGTCGGGTTCATCCCTGGAGTCGCCACACCCGCGCACTCTGTCCCTTCAGCCCAGGTGTGAGGCACAATAGGGAAGCTGCAGTCCTCTACGGCGTGGATGCCGCACAACGCCGTTCCGCAGCTCTTCATCTCTATGCTCTAATGGGCTAGAGCGTTGGCAGCTCAAGACAACGGATATCTGGTTGCCCCACATGGCCTGTCTTCCCATCCGGCCCCGCTCGACCTGCAGCACGGCGTATCTCGGTGGATCCAGCACCTCTGCTCCCAGGATTTTCACTGTGCGTGTACTACACCATGACACACCTCGTCTTCGCCTCAGCAACCTGCGGGTGGCTCCGAAGTGCGCATTTGTAAGTAAACAGATGTCGAGCGGGCCGGCGCACTCGCCTCGGGCAGCCATACCAGTCGTGCGCAACAGCGCCCCCCCTCACCAGGGATCTTAGTTAGGTTGTGTATGTTTTTTGTGTTAAAGTTATTAAACAAGTCAATGTTCAGTTGAAAGGGAATGCAATGAATTAATTAAAACTTGACTGCCTTTGAAAACTGTGGGTTCAGTAATATATAAAATTAAAAAAACTGTGGAACAGAAAATTTTGTGTATTTAGATGTCTGATCAGGACCAGGTATGTTTGTTAAAACCTTTTGCTAATGCACTGGGGAAGCTGTGTTGTGTGTAGGGAGGTGGGGGAATCAAAACTCAGCCTCATTACAAGGTTGGCGGTCCTGTAATAACGATACCGGTAAGGCATTACCGGCATCGTTTACCGGACCGGCCCATCACAACCTGCAATGCCGGTACTACCAGCATTGACAGGGACCCGCTGTGGCTATGCATCACCATACAGGCATGCGCGCGGGCCTGGGGGCACCGTGCCAGTAACACCGGCATGCCGCAAGGAAGAGGACATTACGAGTCACACAGACATGCACATACCGGCATCCAGATACTGGGCCTCATTACGACCCTGGCAGTAAGGGGTTAACGCCAGCGTTAGCTGCGCCGACCCCTTACCGCCAATTACGAGGTCCCCTAGCGCCATGGTGCTTTTAACACCTGCTTTTAGCAGGTGTTAAAATCCATGGCGCTAAGGGACCATGGAGTTAATTACGCCACCGTAATTTACGGTGGCGTAATTAACGCCTTCCCCACTCCCATTATGCCCTATGGGGCAAAAATGGGAATGGGGAAGGGTAAATGGGGATTGGGGACTTACCGCCCCGCCTAGGTCGGAATGGGGCGGTAAGTCCGCCAACCACCATGGCGTAAACGTAGTTTACGCCATGGTGGTAAAGTCACGGCCCAGGCGGTAACTTACCGCCTGGGTCGTAATGAGGCCCACTGTCAAGAAGAGCCACCATGATGCCGGCAATACCGGCATCGCGGATCACCCGTTAATAGTAAACTGCTGTGTTCCCAACTGCCACAGGTGCACACAATCAGCACAGGTGGAGGCAATGGAGCACTCCTAAAGCACGCAGGGCCTACATATCCCTACCACGGACATTACAGGAGGTGAATGACACCAAAATAGCATTTCATGCACTGGCAGGCATGCCCAATGTCATTGGTGCCCTCGACTGCACCCATGTGGAGTTGGTAGTCCCGCATGCCGTTGAGGTGGTGTACCGCAATCGGAAGCTATACCACTCAATCAATGTGCAGATGGTGTGTGATGCCAGCAAGATGATAACACATTGCTGTGCCAGATTCCACGCATGATTCAATGGTGCTGCGGAACTGCTTGCTACCCCGCTATATGGAACGAGATGCTACCCGACGTGCCTGGCTGCTGGGTGAGTCTGCCTCCTGGGCCATGGGTGTGTATTTCCGGGGGAGGGGTACATGTATATGCAGCCTGTCTGCCCTCTGGGCCATGGGAGTGTATTTTAGGGGCAGGGAGGTACATGCATATGCAACCTGTGTGCCCTCTGGGCCATGTGAGTGTATTTTGGGGGGGTACATGCATATGTAACCTGTCTGCCCTCTGGGCCATGGGAGTGTATTTTGGGGGTGGTACATGCATATGCAACATGTCTGCCCTCTGGGCCTTGGCAGTGTATTTTGGAGGGGGGGGTTACATGCATATGCAACCTGTCTTCCCTCTGGGCCATGGGAGTGTCCTCAATGGGATGTCTGGACACTGTCCATGCTGGCAAACACCATGCCCATAATCATTCAAATAAGATGCATGACACAGACAATGGAGGCCTACATACTCTGGCTGCACACCAATGTGTAAATGTCAGATTCACAATCAGCACACACCCCTGAACTTGTCCACTGGACATCACCTGACCGTACCCACAGCACCACAATGCACCATCATGCAGTCACAAAGCTGAATACACATGACCGCATCGAAGCACCTCGCAGGTCATGCATCCATGAGTGTGCAGTATGAATTCCCAGTCAGGGAAATCCCCTGTCACTGCCCCTCCCCGACAGTAGCACTGCATTACACCATGGCAACATGTGCAGATGAATACAAATGGGAAAACACATGTGACAAGGATGCCTCAAATTGGAGCCATCAAGTAGTGAACAACACCTACATGGGTGCGATTGGTGCGGGAATCACCCACATCACGTGAGTACCAGCAAGCAAGTTGATAACCTGCTTCATCGAAGGAACACATCCCTACACTGGCGGCCCCTACCAGCAATCACATTGTGTCATTGTGACTAGTGTGAAGACGTCGAGGGACACGTGCATGGCGTCAACAATTGTCCAAAAGCATGATAGTCTAAACAAGTTTTATCATGTTGGGCATCAGCCTAATGCATCAAACATTGCCCAATATGCATTTGGTCTCATTCCCTGCCACACAACCCTCATGTGAGTACATCATGGACCTTGTCACTCCATCTGGGTGGTTGGTGATTCCAATGTCAAAGCCCCTAAGTCGTGTATGTCACCCAAGACCAGCACCATGGATTGCCAAGTTATGTACAGCAAAACAGGAAGTGAACCCATAGATGGAGGATGACAACCTATCTATTTGGTTTTTAAAAAATAATCACAAATAATTCGATGTTTACTTTAACACAAAATGTTTTAATAATATTGCATATCTAAAAAACACACAATGGTGTAGAAGTAATTCAAATATAAAACACAATTAATACCTTTTTCAAAAGATCCACAACATTCAACCCTACATACCATTCATATCACTTGTTCAAAACAACATCCATGCACACAAAAAATTCTATGACCAATTGATTATGGTCACACTCCAATGTACAAATATATTGTTGTTTAGTATTCGATCCCTCTGTTACAATCTTCACATATGGATAACCACCTATATCCAATTAGGCAGTATGTCGACACGTGTTGACAAGGTGAAGATGAAGATGAGGAAGGAGAAGATGTTGCACATCGGCCAGGTCGCGATGAACATGAGAGACGTGCTGTGCGCCAATCAGTGATAGACCATAGTTTCTGATGCACTGGGATGCAGAGGGTGCTATGGATGTAGGACCCTGGGAACTGTGATTGGGAGAATATGGGCACTGGGTTTGGGGAAAAATGGGCACTGTACACTGTCATGCAAAAAATGGACACACGCTGAAGAAGCAATGTCCAGCCATGTGAATTTTTTTACACAATGGGTGTATTGAACAGATAGTATTTCCAACATGAATGAACCCTCCACCCCCACACATCCCCTCCCCTTTCCCCCACCCACCAACACCCCCACACAGCCCTTCCCCCTCCCCGAACCCCCAACACCCCACACAGCTCCTCCCCCTCCACCTATCCCCCAACACCCCCAGTAACCCCTCCCCCCTTCCCCATCCCCCAACACCCCCACACAGCCCCTCCCCCCACCCTCCACCCTACATCCCCCTATACCCCCACACATCAAGAGCACAAAATGTGTCAAGATGCACTGACAGTCAGCATGTGCAGGGTACCCTGCTACTTCCGCCCCTTTTTCAATGGAGAGGGTTGCATGTCTGTGTGCTGCATGCTGCACAGGGACCTGCGCATGGGGCTTGTCTGTGTTGAGCTGGAAGGGGTGGTAGTCGAGGAAGTGGATGGATATGCCTCGGATGCCACAGGACACCGCTGCTCCATGGTGTTGGCCATACTCTACAGTATCTGGCCACAGTTGCAAAGCCCTCATGGACCCGCTTTGAATTTCGATTTACAGCATTGATGATGGCCATAGTGTTCTCTCTCATCGCCCGGCATGTTGCCTCCCCATCGGCAACATATTGCTTCACAAGTGCATGCGTGGACACCTGACTGCCCTCCATCCTAGACAAACGTCCCTCGAGGTCCCGTATTGCGGTGGAAGTGGATGTTTGCATGGCTGGTGTGGATGTGCACAAGACGGGGTTGTCCTCTGGTGGAGACTACTCCTCCGAGCTGTCCTGGCCTTCAGGCTCATGCTGAAGGGTGCCCCGTGGTGTGTCCTGCGAAGCCGGGGCGTTTGTCCACCTTCCCCCAACATGCTGCCTCCTCCATAGGTGTCCTCCTCATTCCCCTCGTCCTCATCTGCACTATGTTGGGCGGATGGAGCAACCTCCCCAACTGAACTTGTGGCTGCCGACTGCATGCCGTCATAGTTGCTTGCCACAGATGTGGGCACATCCTGTGAATTGTATGTCTCCAGGGGGCAGGGTCAGGTATTTGATGGACCTGTTTTGGGGGCTGTGCAACCGGTTGGGCACTGGTGTGTGCCTTGTGAGACCCTTGGCTCATCCTTGTGCCCCTGGACGTGGATGGCCTGGTTCCATCGTCCTGACCCCTGGACCTCTTGGCAGGTGTCGTGGGCTGTGCCACTGCATCATCCTTGTCGCTGTCTGCATCCGTGCCTGTGGGGGACAGAGAGTCAGGGCATCAGTGATGGAAGTACTTGCATCATGCATGCATTGTTGGTTGTGCAGTTTGAGCCTTGTGGTTCGTTGCATGCTTGTTGGCATGGAGGACAGGGTGCTTGCAAGATTGGGGGGGGTTGTATTGGCATCCCTCAGGTGTAGACATGTTTTCCATGGTGTCTCCTGTGAGGCCAACAGGTGTGTTTTGGCTTGCGTGCTATGTGACATGTGATTTTTGTTTGTGTATCGGGTGTGTATTGGGTATAGGAGCCGCATGCAGCATGCGTTTTGATGTGACAGTGGTGGGTCCAGCATCTCAACAGGGATGTGCGTATGTGTGTATGATGGGCCATGTATTTGCTCTCATCAAAATCACATTTGTTGGCCTACATTGTACTTTGGATGTCAGGTGTTTGTGGGGACTTGTGTGATGCGCAAAGGGTCACTCACCTTCATCAGCCGAGGATGGGACTCCATACTCTGCTCCACCAACTCCTTTAATGGCCTCCATGTCGATGATGGAGCTACAGGTTTCCTCCCACCTTGACAGCTTTATGGGGGAGTTTGGACCGCCGCCTGTTGCCTGCCCCTGGCTGCGGTTGGCCGATAAGATGTTACGGACTCGCAGGCGCAGGTAGTCCCACCAATTCCTGCAGTCCTTTATGGAGCGTGCAGTGGTTCCAACTGCACTCACCTTTCTGGCAACCGCCTCCCATATTTTATTTTTCTGTAGCTGTACTGGACGGCGCTGGTCTGCACAAAAAACTACATCCGCCTGCTCCACTAGCGTATCAGTGAGCATATTCAGCTCATCATCGCTGAAACGCAGTTTTTGCAAACGTGCTGCACCTTTCTTGGTGATTTTTGACGTTGTCCACTAGTAGGGATCGGGAAGTTGGGTGCTCAGGTCCTGTCTAAGGAGGATTGCAATGGATTGTGCTTTTTAAGATGGCCCCCGGTGCATTTCCTGTTCTGTTGCGATGATGTTACTTCCGGTGCCGGTAATGATGGTACCAGTAATGACAGTATCGTTATTAGTGGTACCGTTATTTAGGGTGCCAATGGTGGCGGGGGAGGTTTCAACGCATTCCTTGATGCCGCTTACCAGCAAGGCGGTGCATCCGTTACCGGCATGCAAGGACGTGCGTGCATGCAGACTTGTAATCGTACGTTGTTTTCAGAGTGGGTACTGCACGGACACGTTCATACCGGCATGCTGGTAATGACAGATTTTTACCGCCTACCTCGCAATGAGACCCAACACAACAGAAAGTCCATACCCGAGTTCTAGCCTTAGAGTTGCTACTCTGCAGAAGCATTCACAAAAGTGCTGCATGCTACCAAGGTTGGGCAGGTATTTGTCATATGCTATCCACTAATCTGCTTAGTGCCATGACCTTTGTAACACTATTGGTCTTCATTTCGGGGCTTTTTGTGTGTATGCAGGTAACAGTAAAAACGTGGCATCTATGGGTTTGGATTGCATAAGATATTTACTGTATGGGGAACTGTGTTGTACTTTCTAAGTACTCTGTCCAATAAATATTCCAATGCAGTTCAACTCAAAAAAAGAGTTTTTAGTAAGTGGTATCTAAAATACCACATCTTTTTAAGCTCACCGGCACCCTTGTTCTGGACCAACACACTACGAGTTTGCCTGGCGGGGCTGCTGTGCCCGATAGGTCTGACCCTTCAGGGCGTCGAGTCCCCAGTAGGTGGTCTCACCACAGAAACATCAGCACCGCTAGTAACCATGCCAGTGCTTCCATGAACCCATTCCCATTGAGTCCTATTGGACTTTATAGGAATGGGGACTAACATTTTTCGGCACCCAGCTTCCCAGTCCGCCGGGACTTGTAAATTCCCGGTGGCAACGGGAAGCCAGGCATTGGTAAAATTTTACGAGTCCGGCGGCAACCCGCCAGACTTGTAGTGAGGCCCAATGTCTATCTTTACATTCTCTCAACAGTGTTTTTCTCAGGATGTGTGAATTCTGTTATTGATCTGTTACTGATTCAGTACGCTATTTGCTGAAACATTCTGTAATTTAATTTGCTACTTTTATATATCGCTGTACTTTTGAGATATTCAGTGCATGTTAATTTGTGGGCCAATGTAAATGTGTGATATCCCTTAGCTTGTCGGTCTCTGTTGTAGGTGCAAATCTGATATCCATTGGTTTATAGTTCTCTGGGCTATACACATGTGAAATTCATTGGCTCATTGCTCTCTGGGCAAAGGGAGCATGTGTGATATCCATTGGATTGCAGCACTTGGGCATTGGGGTATTTCGTGGAAAAAATAACACTGACTATTCCAGTGGATTGGTGAACAATGTATTAGTAAAAAGCAAGCAACAGGACAACAAACCAATGTGGAATGAGACTTGCATGCAAGTGAGAAACCCTCTGCCTTAAAGCACCAATCTCCTATAATGGGAGGTCCACACAGGGCAGGGAATCATACTGAAACAATGTTACACGCAAGGAACAAAGCTCCAGCATACAAGTCTTTGATGCCAGCTGCGTTTTCACATGTTGACACAGTGTCATAAGGAAGGACAGCAGAAAGTGATACATTAAGTTGAGCTTAATATATTCCTCAGAGGTTCAACCACGGTCTGAGGCATGCGAGCACGCACACAGTAGAATGACTTCCATCAGCTAAAGCTGCTTTTTCTAAAAAAGTAGTAGCTTAAAACATGCTTACATATGCCAAAAGCGAAACACGTCAGAAGCGAGAGATGTGAAGGCGAACATAGCTACACACTAGGTGAAGAGCTTTCATCACAAGGACATGCACAGTAAAGCCTAAAGCCTCACCTTGCACAGGCAAGAAGCAGTTGTTTAAAAATGGCAGTTTGCAGTACTTACTCAATATTATAATGCAACAGTGTGCTAGGGGAGTACATACGATTTTCAATTCCAGACTTCTCCGCACTATTCCCTTCTATGAGACCTTCACTCCCGTCCCGTTACATACATCTTTAGGGGAACAAACATAACATCCAGGCATAGCTTAACATTATTTCTTCAGTAGCATGATAGTAAAGTACTTGAGCAGTCTGAGAGTTCAGAGCAAGTGGCGCATGCTTGATAATAGAGACACTTACAGGCCATCATCAGATAGGACAAACATAGAATTATGACTAGCGTTATTGAAGAGGAAGTGCCAAGCACCATCCACACTCCAGTAGTACCAGGTACATTCATGCCAAAATATGTGACGTATGAAGAACAGATAAACCAGTAGAGAGCCGCAGTCGGCCTTTGCCCAGTGCCTATCAGAGTAACAGAACCTATTGAAGTACCGACACCTAAGAAAACCTGGACAGTAAGGTACCCATTGAGAAAACCATATCTGCAGGCAAGACAAAATAACGTTTGTCAAAAGGGAATACCCGAAGAAGCCAAGAAGATAATAAAGGAAGACGACTAGTGACGTCATAAGAAATTGGACTGACACACATATAGAAGATAAAAACGACCTAAGAATACTGACAAAGAGACGAAATACCATAAATAAGTGACATCTTGAGCCTAAGGTGAAGAAGTTGATGTCAAGATGCAGAAATGTATGCTATTTGCATGATGAAGATATTCAATTAGTTTAAATGTGTACAGATGCAAGAAACCGCAAGAAGCAAAGAACTCGTTAAGCTTGCTTATGCTTAGTAGTAAATAGATTGCGGCAAGCGCCAAAATATACATATAGATATATATATATATATATATATATATACCTCAAAATCACTTTATAGATGAGTGTAAATCCACTATGCACATAAGCAGAATTGAACAAAGGTTACTAAAGGTCTCAAGAGGAGAGTGGTGCAGCAAACAAATCGAGAATTTAGACGTAGAGAAACCCAGCCGAAGGTTACCATGCCAAGAAGCCAAGGTCGTATCGGGCTGGAAAAGGCCAACAGTGGATACAATTAAAGAGAAAAAGAACAGAGTATCCTGTTCAGAAAGGTCAAGATAAGCCACAGATGGTAGAAGACTGGAAGAATTAAATCAAATACATAGAAATACATGAAGAAGAGATTGATTACACTGTGTCGTAATCAAGTGACAAGGCAGGCAGGAAGGGATGAGACTTTCAGACCTACGCATGGATCCCTGCCATACCCATACTCCTGAAACTTCCTCAGACCAAGAAGCAGACTCGAGGCCAAACTACAAAGCAGTAATTGAATTTTGATCATTGAGGTGATGATTGATTGTAACATGATTGGAGGGAAGCTGGGGTGCAGACAAACTCCCTGCACCTGGCTGGGTGTTCTGCATGCTGCTAGACGTAAGTGGAGAAGTATGAGTGGGGTTGATGCCAACCCAATCATAGAGGACCGTGTAATGTAGGGTCCTATAGCGAGTACAACCAATGGGACGTTGTACTTTTAGTGACGTTTATAGTGGCCATTTTGAAGGAAGGGCTTAGTTGCCTCACCTGACATTCATTATCCAATTCCCTCTCCCCGGGACCACATAGTTATAGTACCGATGTTAAAGTTACCTTCCTATAACCAATCACGTTGCATGTTAGGTTTTTAAGATTGTGCGTCAGTGATGACGAGTTTTTGATATAAATACTGTGTTTTTTCTGAAATTAAGTGGAGTTCAAGTGAGAAAGAAGATCGAGCAGTTGCTGATGTTCATTGTACTCCCCCTTTTTTTGTACTTGTCATTAAACGGACTCCCTTTGCCAAACTATTGAGTTGTGATAGTTATTTGATGCATGAGTCCGAATCTGCATTCCCATCTATCTCGAGGGTGCTGCTACTCATCTTAAAGGGCTGTTTGGAGATCCCCAGTCAAGTGGGCTGGCTGGGGTCCATCCAGTTCACTTGGCAGCAGAGATTAGATGGTTTGATTAGATAAGATACCCATTGGCCGTCGACATAAGCAACTTCGGGTCCTCAGCAATATCACGAGTAGTTTGCCATCCGGCTGAAAGAACGAGAAGCTCCCCGTAGATAGTAGATAGTTTAATTAAAAACCCTGCAGGTTAGGTGTGAAGAGACCTTTGCTTTCCCCCAAGAGTCCCTTCCCACTTCTATGAGCAACTGATCGGACGAGCGGCACAGAAAAGCGGTAATGAAGGCGGTGATCCCGAGCGTCCGGAGAGGAAAAACATGCAAACAGTGAGTGAAAAAGACTGAATGCTTTGGCAAAAAGTTGCATGCCTTAAAAACAAGTAAAGGGAAGGTAACAGAGGGAGGAGGAAAAAAGAATAATGACAGAGCAAGAGTATAATGTATATATAAGGGGAAAACATTGACTCGTGGGTGGCATGACATTTATGAGGCAATAAAATAGGCCGGAGTCTATCTGTCTGTTTTATGATTTTTGGTAGATCTATGATGTCATAAGGTAAAAAACCTTTTTAAAATAGCATGAAAATTGCACGATTGTAAAGATAAGATGTTGCATGGCATGGATTGACGGTTGTAATTAACAAAAATAAAAGTGAAATTTATTGTTAAAAAAACGGGATTGGAGCTTGCGACGATTGGTGCTCACTCATATTGTTGACCTTGTTTGTGAAACGTAAAGCTTAACAAAGTGTTATATAAGGGGAGGATAAACAGGTTAAGCATGGAAGACATTACCCTATTGATACACTTGTGCAAACAGCTGCCGAAGCATGCACCCAAGCTTAAACAGTACAGTTCAGAATGGGTTAAAGGGACCGCAAACAAAATGTTTATGCCATGGCCGCAAGGCGGATCGCTATTTAAAATGGTCCTGCAGCACATGACGACATATTTGCACGCCACGTATACTGGCAAACAGCCACAGGATATAGCAACCCGTCATATGAGTCACCTACACAAAGTAGTGACGAAAGCCCAGAAAAGGATAGAGAAAGAGATATTGCCTCCAAAGTCCCAAAGGACAAGGAAAGACGCGAAAAAGAAAAAGGAGACCAAGCACAAGCAAGTACATCTCTATATTCGGGAAAAGAGGTGAAAAGATGGAAAGGAGATGAGGATAGGACTGATGAGATGGCATTCACACAGAACAAATGGATGGGAGGTCAGATTTTATTGAAACTCGATTGTAAAGGCATTGAGGAAATGAGACAAAGGGGAGAACAAGATGAATTAGAAGGGAAAGAGAAAGAAAAGGAAAAACGATTAAGAGACAAAGGGGCTAAGAAAATAGATAGGCAGAAATGAGAGCAGTTATATCGTGATGAGCAGGTCAGAAAACAGGAAAAGGCAGAAGAACAAAGAAAATGCGATCATAAGCAGAGAACAGCTGATGATCAGGATAGAAGAGAACAAAGAAGAATAGAAGAAGAAGAACAAAAGATATGGGAGAAGAGAATAACAATACGAAAAGATAAGGAAATGCGAAGGGCAAATGAACGAAGAGATGCTAGAAAGCAAGAAGAAGACAGGGTCAGAGAAGAGGCGAGGAAGCATAGAGAATTTGATGACGACATAGAACTCAAACGACGACAGAAAGCACAGGATCTCAAATATCTGGAAAAGAGAGGTTAAAAAACCCAATCCAGTAGTAGACTAGGAAGATATAGAAGAATTCATTCCTGAGTACGATTCAGTACCAGGCACGTCTAGGACAAATATAGAAGATAAAAAAGAAGGTGGGTGAGGCGCGCACTCCCGGTCCTGGTCAATTAAACCTGTTGCAAAAAATAGGTAGCTGGGTCACATCCCAAAATGGACAAATATTCACAGGGTTAGATCCCTTCTGCTGAAAATCAGGTACTTAGTATTAACAGGGTTAGATCCCTTGCTGCAAATCAGGTAGTCAGTATTAACAGGGTTAGATCCCTTGCTGCAAATCAGGTAGTCAGTAATAACAGGGTTAGATCCCTCAGCTGCAGTTCTGTGGTCTGTGGTTGTTCTCCTCCTAGCGCTTTCTTATCTCAAATAATCATCAGGGAGGCTGTTAAGCAGGTGTGTCTAATTAGACTCAAAGGATTCTGGTAGCTGTAGTGAAAAAAGTTTTTTTCTGTTCAGGTTGCCAGCAACCGACACCCCTCCAAAGCACAAGTCCTTCCCAAATTTGGGGGAGGGGAGAGAACCATCTTTATGATTCTCCAAAGTGGGGCACAGTCACCCCGTGGCGCTGCCTCTGGAGCCCGGGACTCCCATAGCATTCAGTACAAAAAAGAAGGTGGGTGAGGCGCGCCCTCCCGGTCCTGGTCAATTAAACCTGTTGCAAAAAATAGGTAGCTGGGTCACATCCCAAAATGGACAAATATTCACAGGGTTAGATCCCTTCTGCTGAAAATCAGGTACTTAGTATTAACAGGGTTAGATCCCTTGCTGCAAATCAGGTAGTCAGTATTAACAGGGTTAGATCCCTTGCTGCAAATCAGGTAGTCAGTAATAACAGGGTTAGATCCCTCAGCTGCAGTTCTGTGGTCTGTGGTTGTTCTCCTCCTAGCGCTTTCTTATCTCAAATAATCCTCAGGGAGGCTGTTAAGCAGGTGTGTCTAATTAGACTCAAAGGATTCTGGTAGCTGTAGTGAAAAAAGTTTTTTTCTGTTCAGGTTGCCAGCAACCGACACCCCTCCAAAGCACAAGTCCTTCCCAAATTTGGGGGAGGGGAGAGAACCATCTTTATGATTCTCCAAAGTGGGGCACAGTCACCCCGTGGCGCTGCCTCTGGAGCCCGGGACTCCCATAGCATTCAGTACAAAAAAGAAGGTGGGTGAGGCGCGCACTCCCGGTCCTGGTCAATTAAACCTGTTGCAAAAAATAGGTAGCTGGGTCACATCCCAAAATGGACAAATATTCACAGGGTTAGATCCCTTCTGCTGAAAATCAGGTACTTAGTATTAACAGGGTTAGATCCCTTGCTGCAAATCAGGTAGTCAGTATTAACAGGGTTAGATCCCTTGCTGCAAATCAGGTAGTCAGTAATAACAGGGTTAGATCCCTCAGCTGCAGTTCTGTGGTCTGTGGTTGTTCTCCTCCTAGCGCTTTCTTATCTCAAATAATCATCAGGGAGGCTGTTAAGCAGATGTGTCTAATTAGACTCAAAGGATTCTGGTAGCTGTAGTGAAAAAAGTTTTTTTCTGTTCAGGTTGCCAGCAACCGACACCCCTCCAAAGCACAAGTCCTTCCCAAATTTGGGGGAGGGGAGAGAACCATCTTTATGATTCTCCAAAGTGGGGCACAGTCACCCCGTGGCGCTGCCTCTGGAGCCCGGGACTCCCATAGCATTCAGTACAAAAAAGAAGGTGGGTGAGGCGCGCACTCCCGGTCCTGGTCAATTAAACCTGTTGCAAAAAATAGGTAGCTGGGTCACATCCCAAAATGGACAAATATTCACAGGGTTAGATCCCTTCTGCTGAAAATCAGGTACTTAGTATTAACAGGGTTAGATCCCTTGCTGCAAATCAGGTAGTCAGTATTAACAGGGTTAGATCCCTTGCTGCAAATCAGGTAGTCAGTAATAACAGGGTTAGATCCCTCAGCTGCAGTTCTGTGGTCTGTGGTTGTTCTCCTCCTAGCGCTTTCTTATCTCAAATAATCATCAGGGAGGCTGTTAAGCAGGTGTGTCTAATTAGACTCAAAGGATTCTGGTAGCTGTAGTGAAAAAAGTTTTTTTCTGTTCAGGTTGCCAGCAACCGACACCCCTCCAAAGCACAAGTCCTTCCCAAATTTGGGGGAGGGGAGAGAACCATCTTTATGATTCTCCAAAGTGGGGCACAGTCACCCCGTGGCGCTGCCTCTGGAGCCCGGGACTCCCATAGCATTCAGTACAAAAAAGAAGGTGGGTGAGGCGCGCACTCCCGGTCCTGGACAATTAAACCTGTTGCAAAAAATAGGTAGCTGGGTCACATCCCAAAATGGACAAATATTCACAGGGTTAGATCCCTTCTGCTGAAAATCAGGTACTTAGTATTAACAGGGTTAGATCCCTTGCTGCAAATCAGGTAGTCAGTATTAACAGGGTTAGATCCCTTGCTGCAAATCAGGTAGTCAGTAATAACAGGGTTAGATCCCTCAGCTGCAGTTCTGTGGTCTGTGGTTGTTCTCCTCCTAGCGCTTTCTTATCTCAAATAATCATCAGGGAGGCTGTTAAGCAGGTGTGTCTAATTAGACTCAAAGGATTCTGGTAGCTGTAGTGAAAAAAGTTTTTTTCTGTTCAGGTTGCCAGCAACCGACACCCCTCCAAAGCACAAGTCCTTCCCAAATTTGGGGGAGGGGAGAGAACCATCTTTATGATTCTCCAAAGTGGGGCACAGTCACCCCGTGGCGCTGCCTCTGGAGCCCGGGCCTCCCATAGCATTCAGTACAAAAAAGAAGGTGGGTGAGGCGCGCACTCCCGGTCCTAGTCAATTAAACCTGTTGCAAAAAATAGGTAGCTGGGTCACATCCCAAAATGGATAAATATTCACAGGGTTAGATCCCTTCTGCTGAAAATCAGGTACTTAGTATTAACAGGGTTAGATCCCTTGCTGCAAATCAGGTAGTCCGTATTAACAGGGTTAGATCCCTTGCTGCAAATCAGGTAGTCAGTAATAACAGGGTTAGATCCCTCAGCTGCAGTTCTGTGGTCTGTGGTTGTTCTCCTCCTAGCGCTTTCTTATCTCAAATAATCATCAGGGAGGCTGTTAAGCAGGTGTGTCTAATTAGACTCAAAGGATTCTGGTAGCTGTAGTGAAAAAAGTTTTTTTCTGTTCAGGTTGCCAGCAACCGACACCCCTCCAAAGCACAAGTCCTTCCCAAATTTGGGGGAGGGGAGAGAACCATCTTTATGATTCTCCAAAGTGGGGCACAGTCACCCCGTGGCGCTGCCTCTGGAGCCCGGGACTCCCATAGCATTCAGTACAAAAAAGAAGGTGGGTGAGATGCGCACTCCCGGTCCTGGTCAATTAAACCTGTTGCAAAAAATAGGTAGATGGTTCACATCCCAAAATGGACAAATATTCACAGGGTTAGATCCTTTCTGCTGAAAATCAGGTACTTAGTATTAACAGGGTTAGATCCCTTGCTGCAAATCAGGTAGTCAGTATTAACAGGGTTAGATCCCTTGCTGCAAATCAGGTAGTCAGTAATAACAGGGTTAGATCCCTCAGCTGCAGTTCTGTGGTCTGTGGTTGTTCTCCTCCTAGCGCTTTCTTATCTCAAATAATCATCAGGGAGGCTGTTAAGGGATCTAACCCTGTTATTACTGAGTACCTGATTTGCAGCAAGGGATCTAACCCTGTTATTACTAAGTACCTGATTTGCAGCAGAAGGGATCTAACCCTGTGAATTTTTGTCCATTTTGGGATTTGACCCAGCTACTTATTTTTTACAACAGGTTCAATTGACCAGGACCGGGAGTGCGCGCCTCACCCACCTTCTTTTTTGTACTGAATGCTATGGGAGTCCCGGGCTCCAGAGGCAGCGCCACGGGGTGACTGTGCCCCACTTTGGAGAATCATAAAGATGGTTCTCTCCCCTCCCCCAAATTTGGGAAGGACTTGTGCTTTGGAGGGGTGTCGGTTGCTGGTCACCTGAACAGAAAAAAACGTTTTCACTACAGCTACCAGAATCCTTTGAGTCTAATTAGACACACCTGCTCAACAGCCTCCCTGATGATTATTTGAGATAAGAAAGCGCTAGGAGGAGAACAACTACAGACCACAGAAATGCAGCCGAGGGATCTAACCCTGTTATTACTGAGTACCTGATTTGCAGCAAGGGATCTAACCCTGTTATTACTAAGTACCTGATTTGCAGCAGAAGGGATCTAACCCTGTGAATTTTTGTCCATTTTGGGATTTGACCCAGCTACTTATTTTTTACAACAGGTTCAATTGACCAGGACCGGGAGTGCGCAACTCACCCACCTTCTTTTTTGTACTGAATGCTATGGGAGTCCCGGGCTCCAGAGGCAGCGCCACGGGGTGACTGTGCCCCACTTTGGAGAATCATAAAGATGGTTCTCTCCCCTCCCCCAAATTTGGGAAGGACTTGTGCTTTGGAGGGGTGTCGGTTGCTGGTCACCTGAACAGAAAAAAACATTTTCACTACAGCTACCAGAATCCTTTGAGTCTAATTAGACACACCTGCTCAACAGCCTCCCTGATGATTATTTGAGATAAGAAAGCGCTAGGAGGAGAACAACTACAGACCACAGAAATGCAGCCGAGGGATCTAACCCTGTTATTACTGAGTACCTAATTTGCAGCAAGGGATCTAACCCTGTTATTACTAAGTACCTGATTTGCAGCAGAAGGGATCTAACCCTGTGAATTTTTGTCCATTTTGGGATTTGACCCAGCTACTTATTTTTTACAACAGGTTCAATTGACCAGGACCGGGAGTGCGCGCCTCACCCACCTTCTTTTTTGTACTGAAGGCAAATATAGAAGATGACTTCGACAACAGAAGCATCAGAGAGACAATCAATAGAATATACGATGAGGTGGGACTAGAGGTGGGACTACAAAAGGTACCCTAAACTAAAGGAGAAAATGAGCGTCTTGAGAGCACTCAATGGTACGATACTGAGGACGCCTCCCGAAGTAGCAGAAATAGGGAGCTGTCATTAGATAGCTGGCTCTAAATAGAAATGAGGAAGATGAGAGAAGTTGCATGAGTTGGGAACAGACAATATCGGACGCAGAAAGAGAAGAATGTGAGGAAAGAGAAGATGAGAGAAGTCACAAAAAGACGCTTCTCTAGGGGAAAGGGGATAAGATGGTCGGAATCTAATGGGTCTGCACCTAAGGCATCAGAGTTAGCCATACAATCAGATCGACATGAAGGAGTATCATACGGTCAGAGGGGGGTGTCTCCACCACCCTATGTGAGCAGATGAAGGACATTGCCAGGTAGACGGCGATGTGGTAGACAGAAAAATGATGAGAGAGGAAAAGGAGTGTTATGTGTCACAGTTCCCTTTACTAGAAAAAGGAGGAATGAGGCCACAATATATACCTTGGCCACAGATGGATAGAGAAAACCTGAAAAATAACCTTCCAATGTTGACATCTCGTGCCGAAAAATGGATACATGACTTTGAAAAAATGACGGGAGGGAACACGTTAGCTATAGGGGATATTAAGGGTCTTTTAATAGCCATATTTGGTGATAGAGCTGACGATGTGTGGTCATGTGCAGGTTACCCTGGGGTGACTACAGTTAATACTGCGCATGATGGAGCGTCATGTAACAATTGCAGAACCGCGATATGGAAAGCGCTTCCAGTGCTATACCCAGACACTTCTGATATGGGAGCTATAATGACACGCAAGATGAAGAAGGGAGATGATCCGTTGCTTTACATCCAGAATTTTCAAGAAGCGTGGGTACTGGAAACGCGGGAATCTTGGGGAAAATCTATACCCGTGTTTTACCATATATTATGCCAAGGGCTGCCAGAACAGGTCCAGGAGCAGCTCAAGAAATTGGTAGGAATTGAGGCTAAGCCGTGTTCTGAGATACCGCTGACATCGCACACTATTGCAAACTGCTGCAAGAGAAGAATCGCAAAAAGGATGCTGCACGAAAAGGTGAAGACGCAAAATTAGTGCAGAAAAAATTATCAAAGTATGCCATTGAGGGGGCAATGAAACTAATACAGATGGATCAAACATGCAGCAGGCCAATAGCCAAAGACAGTTTGATCAAAGCAATAACGGGTTTTACCCAAGAGGAAGAGGCTTTCGAGGAAGAGGATAGCAGAGTAATCAGGCAGGTTTTCAAAATAATCAACGAGGTTTTCGAAATATGCAAAGCGGAAACCAGGATATGCAAAATGGGCAAATAATCAGACCACTGCAACATGTTGGGCGTGTGGGATTCAAAAGTAGTTGAGTAAAAGGGTTCCTCTTATTTAGGGGGCTGGGGTGATTGAGGAACACTCAATCACCCCAGTAAAGCTGATCTCCATGAACTCCAGAAAGTACAAAACAAAGCCATCCGCATCATTTTCCAGATGAAAAGCTCTGAACCGATTACTGCTGCCAGTAAAAAATTACACTGCTTCCTGTTGAGGCCCGCATTCAGTTTAAATTACTTACCATCTGCCATAAATGTATTTATGGGACTGCACCTAGCTATCTGAAAGATGTTGTAAATGTCTATCAACCCTCTAGAAGACTTAGATCAGCGGAAGATCTCTTATTAGTCCACCACCGTGTGAAACGAGCCCGTGGGCTTGGCAGAGCGTTTCATATCCAAGGCGCCAAGGCTTGGAACGCCTTGTCAGCTACCTTGCGTAAAACCGGGGACCTATTTGTGTTTCGGAAACTCTTGAAGACTCACCTCTTCTATTAGCATATTCCTCCTCATCGGTAGCCGCCTTATCTGTCTCTCGGCGCCTGGATGCCTACGGGCTTTGGCGCGGTATAAGAAAAATAACCTAACATAACATAACAGGAAGTAATCACATGTAGTAAAGCAACAGTTTCACCACCAGCTGCCCACCTTCCCCACACAAAGGGTGTAGGTTAACTACTCCCCCAGTAATAATAACATTCTCCTAATTATGTGTATTACCACAAACTCAATATCAAAAACATATTTTAATGAGTATATGACAGTACATGTAAACAATATTAAAATTCAATCTGATAAAAAACCACATATGAACACTTATGTAAACAAGTGTTATTGAAGAGAAAGAGACCACTTGAAGATATTACCACGGCCAACACCTGATATGGCAGACAAGATGTAACTTTGCACATTCAGGGCTATGTGATGTTAGTAACACGAGTGATTGTTGGCAACCATGTATACATTTCTAAACAACATGGAACGTCTACACTTAATCGTGTTTCTGGGGGTGGATGAGCACTTACATAAACTAATTCTTGATGGTGTTCAACCGACATCGGTCTTCAGGACACAGGTAACTAATGGAACCAGGACAGTATGGGCTGTGTGCATGGGGCCCTGTGCATAGCTGTTTTGACCTGAGAACAATAGGAGAAAAATGCTTTTAAAACTCTAAAACTCTTATGGCGATTAAAAGGTGGGTTTATGTTACTCACATTGGGGAAAAGTAGTGCTCCTACTAACCTGGATACAATTTCTTTAAGATGTGGGAGGTAAAGTAATTCTGGGATTAGTACAGCACGATCCTAGTGGAACAGCATCGGAATGAATCCTTTACCAATGGTCAAAAAACATACACAAATGTGTTTTAGATGACTGCACTTTTATATATCAGGTAGTTAATTAACCTCAAATTAGTTTTAAGGTTTAGAGAGGAATTCTACCTGTTTCACACATGAATGACAGTGTTATGACAGCAGTACTCAGACAGAAAACTATGTTGGGGTAAAAGCCCCTTGCATACTACAGTGGGAATTTAGACCCAGTGATGAGGGGTCACTTCCCATGTGAACTAAGTTTGACTGCTGCAGCGTTCACCATAGAGAAGGCTACAACCATTGTGATGGGGTGCCCAATGACATTATTCGTCGAGCACACATTATTTGCCATTTTAGAGAAACCAAAAGGCACATTGACATCTCAGCGAGCTTCTGCTTATGAAGTGGTCATATCAAATCCAACAATTAAATTAGTAAGATGCAAAATAGTGAACCCAGCTATGTTTATAGCAGTGCCAGTCACTGAAGGAGTGCCAATACATGATTGCGTGAACTATGAAGAATTTTATGAGATTCCCAGAGTGAAAGAAATTGCATTAGCTGAAGGAGAAATTGTCTTTGTTGATGGTTCTTCGAGGATCAATCAAAATGATGGACAGACATATCCAGGTGCCGCTGTGGTGAAGCACATGGCAAATGGGGAATTTCGAGTACTTATTAGTGCATGATTACCCTCACATTATTCAGCAGAAGCTGCAGAATTATTGGTGTTGATACTCGCGCGCTCGAGAATCACGCAGAACAGGAAGTGACGGTGTACAGTGCCTCCGCCTATGTGACGTCGACAGTGCACACAGGCCTAGCGCACCGGAAAAGGAGGTGCTACCTCCGAGCGTACGGCACGCCAGTGCAGCACACAGCCTTATGGACAGGCTAATCAAGGCACTACAACTCCCAGTCGGCATAGGAGTCGTGAAATGCACCGCCCACACAAAAGGGACAGATTTGATCTCACGTGGAACTCAAGCAGCAGACACTTAAACTGAGCACGTGGCAACCAAAGACGAAATAATAATGAATGCGGATATATTTGATGTGCATGAGAAAATGAGTGTTGCACGAAGTGAGCCAAAAGGCTACACCAATATGGCAAAAACTCAGTTAATGGAGCTCCAAGGAGAAGCACCACAGGAAGAGAAGAATGTATGGAAGCGACGAGGGTGTTCTTTAAAACCCTCCGAGAGCTTCTGGTGACAAGACAGCACTAGTAAACCGGTGATGCCTGGAGCCTTACTGAAAATAGCACTGGAAAAGTTGCACTATCCAGCGCATATGACAAAGGAGAATCAAGCAGCAACAATTGCCAAAGACTGGTTTATACCGAACTTGGCAGGACATGTTGCATTTTTTAAGGTAAACTGTATAATTGTCAGCCGTTTGCGGCTGGGCATACACTACGTGTGATTAGAGGAGTTATCCCAAGGCCTAATGGGCCTTTTTAGCACCTGCATATCGATTATGTGACTATGATTCAAGTATGTAATGGGTACAGGTATCTAATTGTTGTGGTGTGTCCATTCTCTAAATGGATAGAAGCAGGACCATGTACACACCCAAACTCTACCTGTGCGGCCAAATTCCTGGTGCAGATGGGGAGTGTGCAAAGTGATGAGATCAGACAACGTTCCTCACTTTGTTAATGCAGTTGTTGCTTGGTATAAAGCACAAGTTTTATTCGGTGTATCATCCTCAAGTGAATGGGATATGCAAGAAGCTCAATGGCTTGTTAAAGGAAAGGATAGCCAAGTTGAAGCTTACTCTGAAGAAGGGATGGCTGCACTGTCTTCCACTGGCACTGTATGCACTCAGAAACCATGCTGCTTCTGACCACCATCTCACGCCGCACAAAATCATGACAGGCAGAAGGATGCACACGCCATTAACACCTTGAAATAGTGCTAGATGTAATGCTCAGCCAACAGGAGAAGTGTTAGGATTGGAAATGCAAAACTACTTGAATTGCATGACATATTTTCTTACTGTAATTTCAGGACAGCTGCAGCAATGACAAGAAGGGTGTAGGGCAGTACAGAACACAGAAGGAGATGTTGCAACAGACAAAGTTTCAGAATTACGTGTTCCTCCGATATTCCCTGGGGACACGGTCTTGTTAAGAAATCACACAAGAAAAAAGTGGGACGAGTCAAGGTTCAATGGCCCATTTAGAGTGGAGAATGTCACACCCTCTGCAGTCAAGTTACAGGGAAGAAGAGCTTGGATCTTCTTGGGCGACATCAATCCATACATCGGAGAAAACCCACTGCCTGCACCCTACCGCAAAGAGACTACAGACTACGGGGAAGAACCACAGCATGTGCAGACAAGATCCATGACGAGGAAGAAGGACGCATGACCAGCCAAGCAAAAGGCAAAGAACTTTTGTACAAAGTTGTGGCTTAGTTCTGGACACGTATAAAGCCATAAAATAGCTTGTTGACTTTGAACTTTGGACTGAGGCACACTGAAGCCTTGATAAGAAAAGATATGCCAAATATTGACCGAGAATACATAAATTGGAAGAGAATACAGTATCCTGAGTCTTTTGACACAGAATCCCTGTTTGGACTCACTTATGGTGTCATGCAATAGTGATCTCACCAAAGACATTCTGATCTATTTCTAGTTAGTATTGAGGTCATACCCGTCGTTGGTGGGAAGGCTCACGAACATAACAGAGTTTCTTCAAGATTCTGAAAATGAAAATACAATAAAGAGGCTGTTCACAGGGATAGCAGAACAGTTTCTTTTACTTCCAGACTACAGCGAGGATATGACAAATGTCCTTGTCACAAGAGAATAGCAGGCTAGCCAGTAATGTATTTTTTCAATTAATTGAAGACTTTCCAGAATTTGTCAGGAGACATGCCAATGTCGACGTCCTCACTTTCAGCAGAGACCCAGCGAACACTACACATCTGAGTATGCTCCTGCATGGTATCATAATGCAGTTCGAACTTTCTAGTCAGCATCAGAATCACAGGAGAAGAGTGTAAACTTTCCTTCAGGGGACAGATCATGAAGGTTTTGCTAAGGACTTCACTTTTGGTTCTACTGACAAGAAAATAATATGTTGTCTGGAGTGAAACAGATTAGAGGCATAGACTGGGAATTGGTTTACATGGAACATGCAAATTAAGACATATTGAACTTATTGCCTCATTTGGAACTTTTTGTTAATAGAAAAGGAACTGTTTCCAGAGACAAGAGACAGCCTATTATTAGAACAAAGAGGATAATCAGTCCAGCACTCGTGACCTGCAAGCAGAGGCAGCAGAATCCAGAGAAAGTGGCAATGTTTAGCATGTTTTAAAGAATTACTTTTGTTTCCTTACATGATCGAGATGGGAAACCAGCACAGCAACGTTGTCCTCCCTCATGAGGAAATACATTCATATTGGCCTAGGAACAAATGATGCAAATTGACTTATAAATGTATCATTTACACATGCATTGTGTTAATTATCATATTACTGTCATTGACGATTAGTACTGTGTTTTTCATTGGTGCACAAAGCGTTCAGATTCCTGTGCATCCACCTAATGATGTACACATGAAAACTACAAAGGTGCCCAGACCTTACATAGTCATTCCAGTTCCTAGAAAAAATGGTAGAGTGACTGAACTTGAGATGGATGTGATAACCAATAACACACACACGACACTTGAGATAACACATGAATTGAAATGCCGGAGACAGGGTCAGCAAAGTAAACCCGAGAAGGGGTTGATGAAAGGTACACTTACACAAATAATGAGTACATACACACCTGGTCTAGTGTCAATGACTTCAGAATCACATTCCAGAAAATGGGGAGAGTTTGACAGAGCTCAACAAGAGACATGGAAAGGAACTGTTAAGGAGACAAAAGACTCTAGAGAATGAACGAACAGAGACAGCACCGACGAGCACGCCTGATCCAGTGATAAAAGGGTCAAGCTTAAGTCCTGCAATACAATCACATGCAGAGATAATATCAGAATCAATATGGACGTTCATAAACAGAGCCAAAAAGAGACGGGAGGACAAGGAAAGACTTACCGGACCTTATCCTACAAGAATAATACATGTGACACGCTCAGATCATTAATGGAGATATCGGAGAATCCTCCAGCAAAAAGAAGCTATACGGATGTGTTCAAAGATGCGGTTTTAGCTAACTACCGAAAGACTTTGAGAATCAGAAGAAGCACACAAGAAGACAATAATGAATTTAACAAATACCTGGACAGCACAGCACACTTGGGAAAATAACATATGGTACCAACATGTGAAGGAAGCTGGAAGGCGAACTTCAGATGGAGAATGCTTTGCTTGTGCACTCCTACCGTACAGCATGGGGAAGTCAAAAATCTTCGTAGCTGTTAAAATAGATGTCAAGACAGCGCACTGCCTATCACACATAGCAATGTGCATGACCAGAGGCCAGTTCATGGGAGGTGATTCTTCACTCAAATGGGCAACTGAAGCAACTGACCCAGATGAAGATGATTATGTCCAAGACATAAAGACCAGAAATAATGGCTAAACAAAAAACGTTGTGATCAGATATGAGAAGCCTGGAGTTAAAGGAGCAGAGATCAGAAGAGAAAGAAACAAAAAGCTGAACGTCAAAGGAAAATTTACAGAAGACGCTTGAAGATGGAAGGACAGAGGTCAAATGCAAATTTGGGAAACAGTGCTTTCTCCAGAAGGATGGGAGAAAGGAATGGTGATCTGCAGAGCATGGATGATCATTGGATACCATAAAGAAACAATTGAAAACGAACAAACAATATGCAAGCCCTTATGCAGAGACTTGCAAGACTGCTAACATGGGTCAAAGACAGAGGAGGACCCTTGCAGATAGTGCCATTGGAGAATTCCAAGCTATGCTTCAGAAACAATGGTACAAGAAAAATGGGAGAAAATCAGAACTGTGGACGAATCTTCGATGCTACAGGAATGATGCATGGAACAGCAGTGATCATGGAGAATCATGTTGCACATTTATACCATCACACGATGACGAAAATGGAACCTTAACAAAAGCCATACGTATGCTGACGATGAAGTTGTACTTCCCGTTTTTGTACTTGTCATTAAACTGACTCCCTTTGCCAAACGATTGAGTTGTCATAGTTATTTGATACATGAGTATAAATCTGCATTCCCATCTATCTCGAGGGTGCTGCTACTCATCTTAAAGGGTTGTTTGGAGATCCCCAGTCAAGTGGGCCGACTGGGGTAGATCCAGTTCACTATGAGTAAGACCTGACCAATAGACACACCCAGTAGACCCTCAATCTGAGACCCAAATTTCCAGTAAGTCTCCAGACTGGTGTGAAGGAGACTTGCAGTGTGGCAAATATGGGTAACAATGTCAGTAATATTACTTGCGTAACTGGGTGTGAAAGTACAGGACTTGCTTTTTACGAATGCACAGCAGCCTCCTTGTGAGGCAAAGATGATGTCTAAAGCCATACGGTTCCAATACACCATGGTTTCGGTGGCTACTTGTTCTCAGAAATAATAGAGTCAAGCAGGCAGCAGTTGCATTTGCAATATACTCTACCAACTGTGTCAATTGGGCCAGACAGTCTCTGTTAAACTGGCATGAGATATCGTGCCCCAGCACCAAAATCTTCCCAGGCCGTGCTTCTCCTGCAGCGGGGTTGAGGTGGAAAGGTGGGAGTATGATACTTCCAAATCTAAGTAAATGTCCCTAGAAAGGTACTGAGAATCCCTTCTGCAAGGATATGCTAGCCCTAGCAATCGATTATGGGCCACCTATCTAGGGGAGAGATAGAAGAGAGAGCTATCCTGATCTAGACTACCTGGTTTACTAACTAACCAATGGTGTTAAAGTCTAGTCTGGATTTACTTTATTATTGACAGTCCAACCACCATACTGGAAAAGGTCTAAAAACAATCTCAAACATTCAGGTAAGACTTCTGCTTATCTTGATCCACAGCGTCTGTTTCCTTGTTTACCCCACACCTATTTCCATATATCACTGAATGATGTGGCAAACCAAACACGTGTGAAAAAACCTTCACTTGCAAAAAATGCTAAAACCACAATTATATACAGTATGCTACACTATGTTAAACATCCGTTTTGGCAGAAACCAACATTACTACCACCTTCCTCAGGATGGTGGGATTAGGATTGAACCATGAACCACCTTATTTCTTGTTCTGTTGCCAAAGCAAACACCAGCAAAAGCTTGGCTTCGGAGGGTTACAACAAGAGGATCCAAGCATGGCATTTCACTCAGTGATAGGCAAGGAGAGAAAGAACAGAGAAATAGCTGTTGATTACTCTGCAGATGTGCACTGCAATTATCAGATGACCCCTGACTGATGCATGATAACGAGTGTGTGCTATCCACAGGACGAAGTTGGTTTGCTGTGATGTTTGCTTTGGCAACAGAACAAGGAATATGGGGATTCAGGATCCTCTGCTGAGCCCATAATCCCAATGAAGGTGGTATTAATGTTGGTTTTCACCGAAACCGGTTGACAAGGAAGTGGGATGTGTAGGATAGTGTAATATACTGTATACAATTGTGGTTTTAGCATTTTTGCAAATTAAGTTTTTTCTCACTTGTTTTCTATTGCCACATCATTCATTGATATATGAAAAGTGGTGGATTTGTAAAGTAGGTAGTCTAGATAGCGATCGCTCTCTCGTCTATCTTTCCCTTAGATATGCGGCCCATCACCGCTTGCTAGGACCATCACATTCTCGCAGAAGGGATACTTAGTACCTTTCTAGGGACATTATTGATCCCTACACTGAAGTTTATGGACAAGTTAAAATGACATTTGCTAGATCCCATGAACAGGGGACCTGGGTTGGTGCAGCATACAAGGACAGTTACTGGGGTGGAACGGTGGAGTACTTCTGGCTCGATGCGTACTTGGTCCGGACTGAGGAAATTCAGAGGCCCTGTGAAGCCCAGGTGGGACTGAGCATCTCTACCGGGTCGTGAGATTTGGGACTTGGTGACCAACTTAAGATCCAAACAGACATCCCCCCCACTCGAAGGGGTTGGGTGCAATAGGGAACCATGGAGTATAAGACATGAAGCAGATGGGCACAGACCCAACAGTCAGTAATATTAAAAATACAGGCTTACTGCCAGGAGGGATCAGGTAAGTATTTTGACTGTGAACCCAGCGATGGGGAAAAGGACCATTGTTTTCATGACGGGTTGTACAGAAAACAGCAGTCACTGCAGATTGATAATATATCTTATCTATAATACCACAGCCTTGGACTGACCACTACTTAATCACGTTCTCTATAGAGGCTTTGACACTATTACCTATCAGCACTGCTCCAGCTATCCAGACTAGAAACAAAAGAAACATTATGCCTGAAAACCTTATCCCACGCACCCTTAACGCCATTCCGAATCATAAAGATCCTTTCACTATGGTAGACCTGGATAATAAAGTAATGCTATCATCTCTTGACGACATAGCACCTCTGAAGATGAGAAAGAGCAAACCTTGCAAACATGTGAACACTTGGTTCTCTCCCCATCTCAAGGCGATCAGACAGGAGAAACGACTCTGTGAAAAAATCTGGAGGTCAGATCCCTCAGAAAACAACAAGAAAAATTTGAGCAAATTAGCCTCCCAGTACAAAAAAGAAATCATCCTGGCTAAACAAACCTCCTATAATCTCTGAATCTCTCAAGCCAAATCTAACACCAAAGAGTTAGTTGTAATTCTGAAAGAGGTATAATCCCCTGTACTGACACCTGACTCCTGCCTCAAGGACAAAAATTGGTGCACGGGTATACCTAATGCCTAGCGAATAAAATTACCTCCTTGCAAACTAAGATCAGCATTAAAAAAGACTCCCTTCTCTCCACCACCAAGCCTAGCATCACTAGCTCCTTAACGTCACAATCTACCCAGATGCCCACTTCAACTTCAGTAAAGTTTCCACCAAAGAGGTTGAAAATGTCATTCTCACTCTCAAACCATCGAATTGCCATGGGGACCCATGCCCTGCACAATTGATAAAAGACGCAGCTCGTGAACTTGCACTGTTTATCACCAAACTAATAAATGCATCGTTCACTTCAGGTACCATACCTAACAATCTGAAACAATCGTGGGTGCTCCCACTCCTTAAAAAACCTAACCTAGAACCTTCCATTCCAACTAATTACCGTCCCATCACCACAGTGCTCTTCCTATTCAAAATCCTTGATAAAGTAGCTTACCAACAAATGCAACACTACCTGGAATTCCACCACCTTCTAGGAGTCCATCAGTCGGGCCTCAGACCCCAGCATGGAACTGAGACAGCTCTCATAGATCTCAAGACACAGATAGACGAGCTGAGAGATGAGGGCAAGACTGCTCTACTGCTACTTCCAGATCTCTCGGCTGCCTTCAACCTGGTTGACCATGTGATTCTCTGCAATCACCTACAATCGGCAGCCCACTCTCTCACAGGAGGCTACCGACTGGATACAATCCTTTCTCAACAACCGCACTATGCAAGTCTTCTCCCCACTAGCAGCCGCAGACCCTACGCCGATCACCTGTGGCGTGCCTCAGGGCTCGTGTGTCTCCCCACCCTGTACAACATTTTTACAAAGCCCCTTTTTGATGATCTAGATGGTCTAGGTATCACCTATACTAATTATGCTGATGATACTCAGATCCTCATCCCGTTGACGGGGATTATGACAAGGATTTGACCTTTGTAAATAGAGTGTACCTCATCATCCAGGCATGGATGGCCTCACACGGTCTATGCCTGAATGTTGACGAAACAGAACTCCTCATTCTAGGCACCACACCTAACCTCAACAAACTAGGCCAAAACTACTCTTCCTTTATTATTGACAACAATAAGATCAGCGTAGCCAAGGAGGTCAAAACCCTAGACTTCTACCTAGACTCCACACTCACCTTCAATAAACAAGGTAACGCTTTAGCATCTGCTACATCCTATACATGTAAACTTATTAGAGCAGCCAAACCATTCTTGTCATCCACCAACTGTATCACTCTAGCCAGAGCTTTTATCCTATCTAAGTTGGATGATTGTAATGCTCTATATGTTGGCAGTAACAAATACATCACCAACAAAATTCAAATCCTACAAAACAATGCTCTAAGAGCTGCTCTAAGCCTCCTGAAGAAAGCCCATATCTCAGAGACCAGAATATCTGTTAATTGGCTTTCAACGAAAGACAAAATCTTCCTTAAATCCATCTCCCTGACTCACAAATGCTTACACCAAGCTGCCCCTTAATACCTGATCACGAGATTCACCAGACCAGCCTCCTGCCGCCCCTCCAGAAGGGTTAATTCCAACCTCCTCTTAGTGCCAAGATTCAAACGCACTATGTCTGGGGAGAACAGCTTTCCGGTTAAAGCGGCTCAATTCTGGAATTCCCTACCACCTGCCATTAGGGAAGACTGTCCCTACTTACAACTCAGATCGAACACTATCCACTGGCTCAAGGAACATGATACCTAACGTCCCTCCCTTCTGTGCTATAATTTCCTGCAAATTGTATATAACTATGTATAGCCACTGATCTCCTATGTTTCGATTTATTTTATATAACTTGTAAATTCTGTATATCCCTGTATCTATAATTTGATGTACTTGCTCTCACTGTATTGATGCTTCCAGCAATGTAACCCTAGCTGGATTCCACATACTGCGCCTCTGTAACTAAGCTTTACAATCCTCTTGCTGCCTGTGCGCCCTGCTACCCCTGGGTTAGGTGCGCATTACAAATAATAAACATAAACATAAACATATCAGTAGTCGGACAACAATAATGATAACAGAAATATAGCCAGGCAAAGTGTACAGTAGGGCCAATCCTCAAATATCCAGGTTCAAGAATCAGGTTATCGCACCAGTGCAAAGTTTGTGACTAGAAGACAAAACTCTTTCCAGTTCAGCAGGGCAGGTGATGTGTGGGGCACAAGTGACATAAGCTTGCCAGGGCTTTCAGTTAAATTGTTATAGGCTCTGTGAAGTTGCAGCAAGCTAAATGTCACTGTTCAAAAGTTCCAACAGAAATCAGGTACTGGGCAAATAATTCCTTAGTCCATAATTCATAATTTGAAGTTCCAGCTAAAGGTTCCAAATCGAGATATCCAAAATAGCAGAGCCACGTGCATATGAGGGTCATTAAAAGAAAGAGAATGACCAGCAGGTGATAACAGCAGGGACCATAACTTGCAGGTATCAGTGAGTCAACAGTGGTGGCTTCCACACTTTGCCAGTGCACCACCACCTTAGGGGGATTCATTACCATTGAGGGTACAAATCCAGGGGTGAATGACCTGGCCAGCTGCCACTTTATACAGAGCTACTGGTGCTCAGGATCTCTTCCGCAGGATCGCAAAGAGTACCTTTTGGGGGCTGCGTTGTCAGATCCAGGAGAGGTCAAACACTGAATGTGAAATGTCAGAAGTGGGGCCTGAATTGGGGTTGTTCTCTCTGTGGTTTGGATCGACTAGTGAAAGTGCCTCACAGAGTGGAAAAGATTCAGAAGCTGTGGATCCCGGTTCAGCACTTGAGCATCCTGGGCGATCGTCGGTCGTACTCTCGTCCTCTGATACTGGCTGTTCTATTCCAGCAGTGCTGGAAGGGTCTGACATCAGCAAATGGCCATCAACATCACTGGTGGAGGAGTAGGTGGTCGCAGTAGAACTGGAGCTAAGTCAAGGAAGATTGGTTGACTCTTAGATGGTGTTGTCGACTGGGGTGGAGATCTTGTGACAGTGTGCTGCATGAATCCAGGCCTGGATCCCAGCACATTTAAACACTGAGTGCATAGTTAAGAGGACCTGGAATGGGCTGCACCAAACCTTAGCTTTAACTCCCCATTGCAACATTCTACATATTCATGCTAGACTGGGGGTGAAAAGTGCAATGGAACTGTTGAGCTATTCTCAGAGCCTTGCACACTTCTTTAATGACTTGACCAGTAAGATGAGTGCTTTGGTCGCAGTCTATGCTAAGGGGCAGTCCAAATCATGGTATGAACTCTGACAATTCTTTTGCCACTGTGATAGCGTTCTACCTTTCTACATGGTGTGGGATGTAATCAAAGGCCCCAACCCACAGAACTGAAGGTTCCATGTAAAATGACCTGCCAGCATTCAGAAACCTGCTTGCAAAATTGGGCCTATTTAGGCAGACAATGTGGGTGTCTTTCTGCAAGGGAAATCCAGAGAAAGAAAAAACAAAAATGTAATCCGAGTGTAGATTAGAAAAGCACATCACATTGCGGGCGGAGAAATAAATGCATAACTTTTCAACAAAACTGTCACCCATTAAAAGTGGGTACTATGACAATTCAGATACAGTTTTCAGCAGAAAAACGAACAGCAGATAATAAAAAGTGGGTTTTATTAATGACTAAAAGTAACAGCCCTGCACATGCCGCGCAAAAGCAAAGTGAACCCTGATCAGTAAAAACCAAAGTATGTCAAAGAATAAAGACTGTTGTTAGAAATTGCAATCTATGACTTCCCTTCAGCCAAAAATGGTGGGACAATGGGCAAACCTCACAAAGGATTTCCCCACTGAAAGCCTGCTCAAAATTTGAGAGTTGGCAAACGGGTGGAGTGTAAAATGAGGAATATGGATAATAGATTGCATGATCCTAAGGATTATGCTTTTTGTAAAAACGGCAGACAATTGCCAAATGACCGTGCAACATGGTGCGAACCTGGCTTTTGTTTAATTAAATTCCCCTGATTAGCTGAATCGGAAATGATTATTGCAGTTACTAGTAAATCCCAAAGTTCTTGATACATAACTAGTTTTTGCCAAAGAATTCGACATGAGAACAAATTATATTACAAATAGGAATTGCCATATTTCTGCTCCAGACTCCACCAATCCTTAGAGATGGGCTGGAGTTGGGATAACAATAACTCTTGCCGGGTACTCCCCAAGAGAGAAAACCTGATGCTGTCATCGCTGCTATACAAATTGGATGTACCATGAAGAAGGGGAGTGCTGCTGAAACTTACCATCTGACAGCAAGAAGGAATCACCAAAGAAGATTGCTAAGATTGCATCTGGTTGGAGCTGCCTATTTCTGGGAAGGCCTGAAAGCTGGCTGGGTCCTATGGTGCAGTGCTTGGGGCCATCCTTGAGAGTGGTGTGACCAGACCCAAGAGGGACCTGAAATGCAGCTGGCTTTCCTGAACTTTAAACAGAGGCTTTCTGTGTAAGTATAACTGAGTCCTGGGATACCAAAAGGTGGGGAGTCTGCTTGCCTTAAATCCTTTCCCTTCATAGTGTGTGGAGGGCACAACTGTGTAGATCCGTAGCCTAATTAACTAAAAATATTAATTTAATTAATTCCCCTTGGCGGAACATCACGGGGTGAATTTTGTCTGCAGAAAACTATACACTGTAATTTAATTGGGTGAGCCTGTTTGTCCTGTTGACCCCGACCTCTTTAGGAAGAGGGGTGTCTTTGTCCCTAAACTAGAAAAAAATCCCTAAACTGCCAGCTTCCCCAACGCAGGCCTTTGGGTGAAGGGGGGTCTGAAATCCCTAAATTCTCCAATCATTCAATGCTTGCTATCCAGCTCCCCCAAAACAGGCCTTTAAGTGGAGGTGGTCCGAAATCCCCAAATTCTCCAATCATCCCAATTCTTGCTATCCAGCTTCCCCAAAGCAGGCCTTTAAGTGGAGGAGGGTCTGAATTTCAAAATTCTTCAATCATACAATTCTTCTCTCTGACTTACCCAGCACAGTCCAAAGTAGGAGTGGGGGGTCTGAAAAACTCACTGCTAAATCACCCTGTACTTATTTTGAGCAAAAGTGTGGGTGAACTCATAATTGTCCTATGCATTGGTACAAATCTGTAACATAACTGCTAGCGTTTAAAGCATACAGGAAAATCCAAACCGCACAGCATTGCAAATGTAAAGGGATTTTATGCATAGACCAGTGTTGATGATCATTTAATTTGAAATGTGTAGAAAGAAAAGTAATGTAATTTGTGCTTTTCATAACCCATTTGGTGTGATTCACTTGTTTAACAAGAAGTTAATTGGGAGCCACAAAGAAAGTGGTGTGTGTATTTGAGTGTGGTTTCAATTACCTATAATTAAAATAAATACAAATATATTTCCTATGCCCGACCTGGTTCGTGGCTCACTGTGGGCAGAAGGGGTGGGGGCGGGGGGGCTATTTGTGTGACTCTATATGTGGTCTTCAGTAAGGCCAGTGCCAACAGAACATAAGCAAGTATTGCAGGGCTCCTTCATTGGGCGTGGGAAGGAACTCCCAAGGTTATGGGTGCTCTCAATATAATACAAAAGTGGGTAGGCATCTCCCCACCCAGAGAATACATCTACCATCATTAAACAGTAAGTGAAATTCATGCAGGTGTGGAGCTGCATGAAGTCTATCTACACATGAAGGAAGGGACCCTCTGCCACTGGACGCACAGACAGCCGTGTTGGTACATGTAACACAGTTTGTACAATAACCTAGAGCCTAAGAGGCTAAACCAGGGGCCATCCAATCTCGATTCAATAGGGTAATCGTAGCAGTTTTACCTGAATAGGCCAAGCCGTGAGCTTCACAGCCCAGGTAGGGTAGGAGGGAGTACCTCAGGAGCCATCAGGGGAATAGCACAGGGCGTCTTATCCCAACTCACAGTAACATTGGGTCCAGATCACCTTTTCAGCTTGGAGGATTGCCAAGGGAGGTGATCAGTGACCATGGGACTGCAAGAGAAACATGAAAATCATTAGGATCCAGGAACCCATTGAAGGCTTCTGCTTGTATATTTCCTTTGGCTGTGAATGACTGGGAGGGATCATGTCCTTTAGATTTAACAATGGCTACAGCAGCAGGGAAGGGAGTAACAATTAATTCAATAAAGCTGACATATATTTTATTTTCAATACTGGGGTGCTCAAGGATGCTAAATACCCACAATGCTTCCAGAGAACACTGAAGTCATGGACAGTCCCATGAGCATACCTGGAGTTGGCATAGATCGTGGCCAATCTATCCTGAGTCAAGGCACAGGCACAGGTGAGAGCCCATGAGTCCAGCAACCTGTTCAGATTTGTCCATTAGCAATCGCTATGCTTCTAGGACGGCATGGGAGTACATACAGAATAACCAGAGACTAATTCTCCAGTTTCTGGATCATGGATGCACGATCCATCCATGAAGAGGACCAGATTGGGGCTCAACAGGAGCACATCTGATTAATAATCACAAGGGACATAAGTGTCTCTACAACTGTCTGACAGTAATGTGGCTCCTCGTCCTGCAGGGGTGGCAGAAAAAAAGCAAGATTCAAAGCTGAACATTGATTCAAGGTTACATTAGAGGCACAAATGAGCAACATTTCATGTTGGGGGAGGCAGGAGTTGGACTCATGCTGTGTTGCCCTTTTCAGTAATAATGACAATACTGCATGGTATACTGCAGCCGTGACAGGTTGACCTTATACTAGTGAGTCAGTCTTTTCTATCAGCAAATCCGCAGTGGTGACAGCTCGAAGACAATCTGGGAGTCCCACAGCTACTGGATCTAATGCTCAGTGGGGTAGGATATGGGCTGATGCTTATCACTGTGTAACTGGGTCAACACATCTTGAGCCAAACCGTTGTGCTCATCGCAGTGCAGCACAAAGGGCTTACTATGACCTGAAGCCGTAGCCATTGCAAGTGCTTGCTTAATGGTGACAAAGGCATCTTCTGCTTTCTGAGGCCATGACAGGGGCTTGAGGGTTAAATCATGCATGAGTTTTGAAGGAGCTTAACTATGGTTACACATCCTGGGATCCACTAACTGCAGTAACTGACCATCCAGAGGAACCTGTCATCCGCTTGCTGGTCTGGGACTTGGGGACTTTTTGGATCGCTGTAATCCAATCTTGGGATAGATGTCTATCCTCAGCTGAAATCACATGGCCCAGGTATTTTGCACACGATGCAGACACAACTGTAACTTGTCTTTAGATACCTTGTGACTGTTTTCAGCGAGCACTATCAACAGAATTAGAGAGTCTTTCTCAAATGCTTCCAGGGAGGAGGAGGCTAGGAGCAGATCTTCAATGTATTGCATCAGCTTTGACCCTCCTGGAAAATAAACTGAGCTAAGATCTCTCTTTAAAATTTGGGAGAGCAGTGTGGGGCTCTCTATGTATCCCATTGGAAGAGGAGGGAATGTATGCTGTGTGGATATATTGGTAAATGCAAACAGATACTGACTGTAAGGATGTTGTCATGATCTCTGCTTCCAAAAGGTCAGGGTTTTCCCAACTCCCTTGGAAGCAGATCCATAACCCAGGTTCCGAGTGCCAACCAGTCCCAATTGGGACATTTTGGACCCATTCCTGGCACCAGTGGCACCAGGCTCATAAATATGCCCAGTCCCAGCGCTGGAAGCGCCGGGCTCATAATGCTTGGGTGGACTTACCTGCAGCAGACCATGCTGCTTACTTGCCTGCCAGTTGAGCCTCTGATCCTCTTCTGTTTGGAACTACTTTTCCTGTTGGGTGGGGCAGGAGCCACTCCCTAGATTCAGAACACTGGAACTCTTCTGGAAAGCAGGAACTCTTTTCTTACCTAGGCGTGGCTGTGGAAGGAGACACCTAAGCACTACAGGAGGCTATTTAAACCACACCCGATGGATGAATCTTGCTTTGCGTTATTCTGCACCCTCTGCAGCAGAACGCTCATCGTGTCTTCTGCATCCGGTCCTGGGCCTAAGGAAAAAGGCTTACCATCCTGAATCCAGTCTTCAGCAACACCTATAAAGACAAGAAAGAACAAGTTAGCATTCCGGCATCTGAAAGGCAAAGGCTTACCTACTCTTCGTGCGCTCCGGAGGTCTTCACACTGCATTCCGGCATCTGAAAGACAAAAGCTTACCAACTCTTCGCACGCTCCGGAGGCCGTCGGCGCTGCATCCCGCATCTGAAAGACAAAACAAGGTGCGTTTAAAGACATTGGGGAACTTTAATACTCATGTGCCATTACTCCTTTCCACATCTAACCCAGTGGGTATTCCGGCACCCTGCAGCCGCTCCGAACTTGTACCTGCAAAATAAAAAGACAGTTAGAGCGCATCGTGAAGCAGGCAACAAGCGCTTACTTACGTGCTTCCAGGCGCTTCTATTCATCACACGGGCTCCATCTTCAACTCACTTCAGCTCGTCATCCGCCATCGCCGGAACCCTGCAAAACAAGAGACATCATTATTAAAGACTTTAAAGACATTTGAATTACTCGAAACTTACCGTTCGTGCAGTAAACGACGGACAGCAGTCCTCTGAAGTCAAGAGGCCTGCGCTACCTTATCCAGTGAAGAAACTGGTTACAGCACCCTGCCCCGAGGCAGATGGAGAGCTCGGCATTCACTTACCTAAGGTGAGAGCGTTAACCTTTGGGGGTCTACAGGAGAGGAGAAGAGGAAAGAGATAGGGACACCCCAATAACCCCAGTTCATTAACCCCATATTTTCTATCTGCAGACATCTTACTCTTCACGCCAGGCATACAGTGCACAGAGGTCCAGCCCAAAGAGCCAACCAGGTGCTACACATCCCTTTGAAGATACGGTAGTCGCCCAGTCAAGACCGGCGCCTCTGCGAGAATCAGGTGAGCGTTACAGAACGCAAAGCCTACCGCAAAACTCTCGCCCAGGCGCTATGGAAACCTCGGATACTGACCCCCTAGCCCAGTTACTTGGGGAACTAAGGGCAGAAGTGCATGCAGCTTGTCAGGAAACGAATGCTCTAAGAAGGGAACTAATTATTTCCAAGGAGAGAACAGACAATCTTGCTAGACAATTGCTACAGTCACAAGCCGGACAGACCCCGTTACCCGCATCAGGGGCAAATCTTCCTTCAACATCCTCTATGAATCCAGTGCAGATCAACCTACCTGGGAATATACCTCTGGCTCCGCCCGAACGATTTTCTGGTGACCCAAAGAGGTTTGCAGTATTTATCAACCAGTGCCAGTTGCACTTCTTATGCCGGCCAGCAGCCTTTCCAACTGATCAAGCTAAAGTAGCTTTTGTACTTTCGTACCTTAGTGGCAATGCGGCAGACTGGTCGATCCCTCTAGTTAATCAAGATGATCCGGTTCTCCATGATTTTCAAGCCTTTCAGCTTAGTATGGAAAAACTGTTCGCAAGACATTCACAGGGGCAGGCCTTGGACAATGAGCTTCTTTCGTTGCGACAGGGTAATCAAGACCTTTTGGCTTATATTGCATCTTTCAATAGACTAATAGTGGAAACTCAATGGCCTGAGGACAAAAGGATTACGCTGTTTTATAGAGGTCTACGTGGAGAGCTCAAAGACGTTTTAGCCCAAGTAGTGAATCCCCCACAAGACTGTTCGGATTATATAGACTTGGTCGTTCAAATAGATCACAGACTGCAGAACAGGAAGGCCGATCGTTCCAAGTTTGATGCTCGAGTATTTTCCAAACCGCCAACTCCTTCCAAAGGAGTAGACTCCGGGGAACCCATGCAAATAGGGGGTCTGAAAGGTCCTCTAACACAAAGGGAGCGGGAAAGGAGAAAACAGTTGCAATTATGCCTATATTGCGGAAACTCAGGGCACTTTCTTCGAGACTGTCCGGTGAAACCTGCCAAGAAGGCAGTAGGAGCTGCAGTTACCAAAGTTACAAACTCTGAGCAGGGAAACGACCTCGCCCGACAAGAATAGAGGTCTTCTTGCCGAGCGTGAAAACCAGTTCCGTGACCTCGCATTTCGTGATACCTATGGTCCTCATTAGCCCTGATAATCCGGATCGATTACATGCAATTGAAGCTTACGTCGACAGCGGTGCCATCGGCAATTATGTGGATCATGAAATGGTTTTGAGGATGAATCTAACTCTTTGTCCCAAGGCTGTAAAGGACGTCATTACTACGGTGGATAGTACGGAGATAGCCTCCGGGCCAGTAACGCATACCACTCAAGAGGTGACGCTAATAAGTCAAGATGGACACCATGAGAAGATCGTGTTCGATGTGATCAAGGCCCCTCAGTTTCAGATTATTCTAGGAATACCTTGGTTAGAGAAACACAATCCTCTGATCGATTGGCGAGCAAGAACGGTCCAGTTTCCAGAATGTGTCTCTACTTGTCACCCTCCACCTGGTGTTGCACTGGCCGCAATTTCTTCAGAGACTCCCCAGTTACCTCCCGAATACCTAGAATACCAAGATGTTTTCCGGAAGGATCAGGCTAACTCTCTACCTCCTCATAGGTCTTATGACTGCCAGATAGACCTGATACCTGGATCTACTCCTCCTTGTAGTAGAATTTATGCCCTCACCGAGCCTGAGAACCTTCACCTTCGACAATACCTGGATCAATACCTGGCAAATGGGTTTATTCGTCCTTCCAAGTCCCCTGCTTCTTCAGCTTTGTTCTTCGTTCCAAAAAAGGAAGGAGACCTTAGAACTTGTATCGATTATCGCTCCCTGAACCAGATCACCGTTAAGAATAGATATCCGTTACCTTTGATCCCTGAACTCCTGGACCAAGTCAGAAAAGCATGCATATATACAAAGCTGGATCTTAGAGGAGCTTACCACTTGGTACGAGTAAAGGAGGGCGATGAATGGAAGACGGCCTTCCGCACCAAGTATGGGCTATTTGAATATCAGGTCATGCCCTTCGGACTTTGCAATGCCCCGGCCGCCTTTCAATATTTTATGAACGATGTCCTCAGAGAGCTCATAGATGTATGTGTTGTTGTTTACATTGACGACATCCTCGTTTATTCTTCATCGGAATCTGAACATCGGAAACACGTGAAAATGGTCCTCGAAAGATTGCGTCAACACAAACTTTTCGCTAAGTTGGAAAAATGTGTTTTCAACGTGACTGAAGTTGAATTCTTGGGATTCATATTATCACCTGGCGGAGTGCGTATGGATTCAAAGAAGGTCGATGCAGTTCTCAAATGGCCATCACCATCCTCCGTAAAAGGTGTGCAAAGCATGTTAGGCTTCGCTAACTTTTACCGCAGGTTTATCCCCGAATTCTCTCGAATAGTCCAGCCCATCACTGCCTTGTTAAAGAAAAACAAATGTTTTGAATGGTCTACCGAGGCGGAACAAGCTTTCCAGGATTTGAAGACTAAATTTATCTCTGCACCAATCTTAAAACACCCTCGCCCCGAACTCCCCTACATCGTGGAAACTGATGCTTCAAGCCTTGCCATGGGGGCAGTTCTATCACAAAAGGACCCGGTAACCAATCAGTTGCATCCCGTGGCATTTTGGTCCCGCAAATTCTCGCCTCCTGAAATCAATTACACGATTACTGACAAGGAACTTCTGGCTATCAAGTCTGCCTTTAAGGCTTGGCGGCATTATCTGCTGGGGGCCCGACACACCGTTACTGTGATTACGGATCACCGAAACCTGCAATATTTGAAAACCGCAAAAGCCCAATCCTCTAGACAACTCCGTTGGGCATTATTCTTTGCCGAGTTTGACTTCATAGTTACCTATCGACCTGGTACAAAGAACGGTAAAGCTGATGCCCTTTCTCGGATGGGAGTGGAAGAACACTTGATCAACCCTAAACCTGTACCAATCATTCCCGAACAAAGAATTCTGGGTGTAATCGCCACCGAATCCATAGAGGAAGTTAAGGATAAAGCCAGGCAACTTGTAACTCCAGCAGACATACAGAATTGGCATCTGCAGGGAAAGGACTTTGCAGTAAAAGACAACTTATTGTATTTCCAAGAACAATTATACCTACCCAGCACAGATTTACAGAAAAAAGTAATCTCTTGTTATCACGACTCTTTAATGGAAGGTCATCCCGGTATGGCCAAGACCTCAGAAAAGATCAAGCGCTACTTCTGGTGGCCGTCTTGGAAGAAAGATATCAGAGACTTTATAATGTCCTGTGGAGTATGCGCCCAAAACAAGAGTCAAAAGGAAAGACCAGCAGGCCTCTTACGCCCTATTGACATCCCACCTCGCCCTTGGCATACGCTTTCTATGGACTTCATCACCGATCTACCTCCATGCTCCGGATACAATACGATTCTAGTAATCGTGGACTTATTCTCCAAGATGGCGCATTTCATTCCGCTCAAAGGCTTGCCAACAGCAGCAACTCTGGCCCGAGAATTTCTCGAAAACATTGTCCGACTGCACGGTTTTCCTTCGGTTCTAATTTCGGATCGAGGCAGTCAATTTATTTCTCATTTTTGGCGAAGTTGCTGTCGGTCGGCTCAAATTGATGTGAGACTATCGACCAGTCACCACCCTCAGACCGACGGACAAACCGAGAGGACCAATCAAACTCTGGAACAGTATTTACGCTGCATGCTGCAACAAACTGAAAAAACTTGGAAAGACATCCTTTGGATAGCCGAATATGCCTACAATAACTCTGTCCATTCGGGAACTGGGAAAACCCCGTTTTTTCTTTTGTACGCCAGTCACCCTCGAACCTCGGAGTTGGATCCCCTCCAAGATCTTGAAAGACCAGCAGTAGACTACCTGCATTCTACAATCACCCAAGCCTTTAAGGAAGCTGTTTCTCACCTTCAAAGGGCTAAAGAACAATACAAGAAAGGAGCAGATCAACATCGGAAGGAAGCCCCTCAATATCAAGTAGGGGATCAAGTCTGGTTATCCACCAAATATCTACCTCTAAAAGGGCCACGCACATTCAACCCAAGATACCTTGGTCCCTATTCCATCACTACCATAGTAAACCCAGTAGCATTCAAGTTGGACTTGCCCCCGCACATGAAGATACATCCGGTCTTCCACGTCTCTCTATTAAAACCCGTGCAACCTCAAACCCGACTAACTAAATCTCCAAAACCTATCCTAGTTGATGGAGAACTCGAGTTTGAAGTCAAAAGCATTCTGGACTCCAAGATCTCCAAATCTAAACTATTTTACCTAATTGACTGGAAAGGCTACGGCCCCCAAGAGAGATCCTGGGAACCTGCTGAATATGTCCACGCTCCTCGCCTAATCAAAAGATTTCACCGAACATTTCCTGACAAACCAAAACCCCCGGAGAAGCCCGGTTTGGGAGGGGCCTTGAGGGGGGGTACTGTCATGATCTCTGCTTCCAAAAGGTCAGGGTTTTCCCAACTCCCTTGGAAGCAGATCCATAACCCAGGTTCCGAGTGCCAACCAGTCCCAATTGGGACCTTTTGGACCCAGTCCTGGCACCAGTGGCACCAGGCTCATAAATATGCCCAGTCCCAGCGCTGGAAGCGCCGGGCTCATAATGCTTGGGTGGACTTACCTGCAGCAGACCATGCTGCTTACTTGCCTGCCAGTTGAGCCTCTGATCCTCTTCTGTTTGGAACTACTTTTCCTGTTGGGTGGGGCAGGAGCCACTCCCTAGATTCAGAACACTGGAACTCTTCTGGAAAGCAGGAACTCTTTTCTTACCTAGGCGTGGCTGTGAAAGGAGACACCTAAGCACTACAGGAGGCTATTTAAACCACACCCGATGGATGAATCTTGCTTTGCGTTATTCTGCACCCACTGCAGCAGAACGCTCATCGTGTCTTCTGCATCCGGTCCTGGGCCTAAGGAAAAAGGCTTACCATCCTGAATCCAGTCTTCAGCAACACCTATAAAGACAAGAAAGAACAAGTTAGCATTCCGGCATCTGAAAGGCAAAGGCTTACCTACTCTTCGTGCGCTCCGGAGGTCTTCACACTGCATTCCGGCATCTGAAAGACAAAAGCTTACCAACTCTTCGCACGCTCCGGAGGCCGTCGGCGCTGCATCCCGCATCTGAAAGACAAAACAAGGTGCGTTTAAAGACATTGGGGAACTTTAATACTCATGTGCCATTACTCCTTTCCACATCTAACCCAGTGGGTATTCCGGCACCCTGCAGCCGCTCCGAACTTGTACCTGCAAAATAAAAAGACAGTTAGAGCGCATCGTGAAGCAGGCAACAAGCGCTTACTTACGTGCTTCCAGGCGCTTCTATTCATCACACGGGCTCCATCTTCAACTCACTTCAGCCCGTCATCCGCCATCGCCGGAACCCTGCAAAACAAGAGACATCATTATTAAAGACTTTAAAGACATTTGAATTACTCGAAACTTACCGTTCGTGCAGTAAACGACGGACAGCAGTCCTCTGAAGTCAAGAGGCCTGCGCTACCTTATCCAGTGAAGAAACTGGTTACAGCACCCTGCCCCGAGGCAGATGGAGAGCTCGGCATTCACTTACCTAAGGTGAGAGCGTTAACCTTTGGGGGTCTACAGGAGAGGAGAAGAGGAAAGAGATAGGGACACCCCAATAACCCCAGTTCATTAACCCCATATTTTCTATCTGCAGACATCTTACTCTTCACGTCAGGCATACAGTGCACAGAGGTCCAGCCCAAAGAGCCAACCAGGTGCTACACATCCCTTTGAAGATACGGTAGTCGCCCAGTCAAGACCGGCGCCTCTGCGAGAATCAGGTGAGCATTACAGATGTATAGGTATGGAGAAAAATGCTGAACACAGATCTACAAGAGTGAAATACTTGGCTTGGCTGTATAGCGAATGCATGACAGAATGGTGGCTGGGTTAGGTACAACAGGAAAAGCCAGTAGCATGGCTGCATTAACTGCACATAGCTCCTGAATACAATGATAAACCTCTTTACCTGGCTTATTTGTGGGCAAAAACAGATTATTGCAAGGACTACGAGTTGGTACAATAATACCTTGTTGAAGAAGGGATTATACTACAAGCCAAATGCTTTCTTTAGCCTGTCCTGACATAGGGTACTGAGGTACACATGGCAGGGGTAATTTTGACTGGCTCGGCATTGACCATGTAACAAGCGTCATTTGCATGGTTTGACCACAACCTGAGTGTCGGCCTAGTCTACAGGGTCCAAATGGGTAATTTCCTGAACCAGTTGGGTACAGGCGCATTATAAATGCCATATCATATCATATCATATCATACTGAAAGCACCTTGTGCTCTCTGTGAGTGGGGATATAATGGTATACACCATCAGGGGAACAGTGAATAGATGAAACTTAGCTTACACAATAAATCTAACCCACACAAATGTATTGGAGAACAAGGACTCTGCAAGAATACATGTTAGTCACAAATAGGACCTATCATGATCATAAGCTGGGTAGACACAGGATGGGGTATTGTCGTACCCCTTATACCTACAGAATTAACAATTACATCAGAATGCATCATTCATGCAACCTCAGGGGCCTTTAGTGTGGAGTGTGTCAACAAATATGAAATCTTTTGACCAGCAATAACACAATCAACATACAGAGAAGTAGAATCAATCGGTAGAAGTGGTGCAACAAGTTCAGAGACCCCTTGCCAATCCTAACCATTGGTATGAAGTGAAGTTGGTGGAAGGTGGGACTTAGTAATTCTGCTTGGCATGGTTGGCTGTCCACCTCGACCATCATACTGAGGCCGATGTGAACACTCAGCTTTCCAGTGTCCAAACTCTGTGCAGTAATTTCACTGATTACTGTACGTGTTCATGTAATACCTTTCAGCAGTTTGCCCTGGTTCATTTGATTGGGTTGCTCCTCTCTGTCAGGAACTGGAGATTGTGGAAGCGCTGGAGGCTATGATCAGCGCGCGCTCCAGTCCTCACCCAAGATGGCCGCCGTACCTTTAAGAGGCTGGCTCCTCCCACAAGCCGGTGCGTTGTATCTGTTTGTCAACGCTCGGTTCGTGTGTTGGAGTTTCCTCTTGGATCCTTCTGTGCCTTCAGCGAATCTACTTACCGCCTTGATTCCTGCTCTAGTCACCCTCCTCCTACCTGCCGTGCCTCTTTTGTTTGCTTACTCTATTTTCTCTCCCGCCTTATAATTCTTCATCTTTCCATTCCTGGTGTCTCAGCGCCACCTGTGCAGTGCTTTTGCCTTTAGTTAGTCCTATTTGCTCCTGTTCCTTTCGCCACTCAGCTTATCCTTTTTTATTTTATTTTGAACTGTGGGTGCCGGTATCCTTACTTCTATCGGCGCTGCCTAGCCCTTCACAGGTTTGGGTCCCTGTTGCTCTGACCTCTCCCTGGGAAACTTTGCCTTTACTCAATCAGACTAGATCCGTATACTTTTCTATTTTTCTTTTCGGTCAGCCTTGCCTAAACTGTTTAGGATATTCTTTTTGTCATAATTTCTTCTTATCACGTGGTGTTGCCTTTTTCACCTTATATCCTTTACTCTTATCTGCATTCTATTAGGAGAACTTCGGGAGTTCTATGCAGTTTATACTCCCAGCAGTCTGAACAATTGAGGAATCGGACTTCTATTCTACAAGTATTCCTCTTTGGTGTGGAGAAGCTACGCCTTCCTTTTCGATTGAGAGGAACCGACTACCCCCCATCTGAACCCATCCGGAAACAGGGTTTTTCCTGCATTTGTGCTTTTTCCCTGGAAATTAGGACTGGCCCTCTGGGGATCCCCGAGGTCAGAGTTACATCTCTGCCAAGGTGGCCTCCGGAGGGGCCAGACCCTACCTACACGATAAGAAGGTCCGAACTCCAAAGGACAAGACTCCCTCAAGGAAAAAGGATCAGAAGAAGCCCGAGGCCAACCCTAAAGAATCCTTCCCAGAAGATCCAGGTGAGGAGTTGGGGGAGGAAGCCTCGGTTCATGACAGCATACAACGCCCAATAACCATCATGGCCTCACTAGAGCAGTACCAGGAATTGGTGGCTGCTTTACAGAACCTTACTTTAGAGGTGCAGGCTTTACGGACAGAGAATGTAGCCCTCAGGCAGCAGGTAGTGTTACATCGGGATGATCGTGGAGACCTGCCTACGATGCCCCTTTCCTTTGGTAAATATGATGGTCACCCGGGGGGTCTGAAAGAATTTCTGGATGCCTGCAGAGTGTATTTTGCCTTCCGACCTCACGCCTATGAGACTGCCAGATCTAAGGTGGGGTTCATCATAGCCAATCTAATTGGAAACGCCCTTGCATGGGCCACACCCTTGGTTACCAGAGATGATCCCGTTTTGAGCGACTATGATCGTTTTACAGAAGTTTTTGGTGAAAGATTTGATAGACCAGAAGTATTCTATTCTTCTCTGGAAGCAATACTTGATGTCTAACAGGGAAACACGGACATACAGACCTATCTCTCCCGTTTCCAGAGGCTGGCAGCCAAGGCAGATTGGCCTGATTCTGCTCAGCAAACAATCTTCAGACGGGGTCTTCGTGAAGAAATCAAGGACGAGCTAGCCAGAGTGGCTCGTCCGGCATCCTTTCAGGAATTGGTGACTTTGTCACTTCAGATCGAGTTCCGTCTTCAAGAGAGAAGATCCGAAAGAAGAAGAACCAGAGGCTTCCCACAACAGTCCAGTCAACCATCCCCTGCTCCTCCACCTCGAACTACCCCTAGGACTGATGAACCTATGCAGATTGGGGCGGCTCGCGGTCCCTTGACCCAAGAAGAAAGAAGAAGAAGGAGAGAGGCAGGATTATGTATGTACTGCGGCTCCTCGAAGCATTTATTGAGAGACTGTTCTGAAGTCCCACCTAGACGACAGGGAAACTTCCATCCCCGATCCACAGCAAGGGAGGTTTCGGGGGAAGTAACAAGCACCCTTGCTACTACACAAGAGCAGTAAGCACCCCGGAGGATAACAGCCTAATGGTGTTTCGGGTCAACCTGTGGTTGACCGAGGATTCCCCCACTGAGGTGTTCGCTATGCTAGACTGCGGAGCTGCTGGAAATTTCATTGACTCTAAATGGGCAGCTGAGCATCTAATCTCCACCATACCCAAGGCCACCCCGATCCCAGTAGAAGGGGTCGATGGTAGGCCCCTGTCATCCGGACCTATAACGCTGGAGACCATTCCATTAAGGATGAGGCTCGGCCAACATGAAGAGTTTTTGGTGTTTGACCAGATCCGTGCTGCTCATTTTCCGTTAGTTATAGGAATTCCTTGGCTAAGGAGACACAACGCTCACATTGATTGGACTACCAACAGGGTCTCTTTCAATTCGACCTTCTGTGAGTCCCACTGTATCAACCGGTCTGCTTCTCCTAACACCCTAGAACACAGCCAGTGTGGGGTTCAGGAACCTGTCACTGTGGCCTCAGTTCCCGTACATTATCAAGACTTCTCAGAGGTGTTTATGGACACCATACCCAGACAACTACCACCACATAGACCTGAGGATTGCTGCATTGACGTAATTCCGGAGGCTGTGGTACCCTTTGGTAGAATGTACCCCTTGTCGTTACCAGAGAGGAAGGCTTTAAGAGAGTACCTCGACGCTAATTTACAGAACGGATTAATCCAAGAGTCCAAGTCTGCCTGTGGGGCATCCTTATTCTTCATTCCCAAGAAGGACTCGACAGAGCTCCGCCCTTGTATAGATTACAGGGGTCTAAACAAGATTACCATCCGGGATAGATATCCCATGCCCCTAATTCGGGATATCTTGGAGGCAGTACAGGGGGCGGTGTACTTTACTAAGCTTGATCTAAGAGGCGCTTATCACCTCTTAAGAATCAGGCAAGGTGACGAGTGGAAGACGGAGTTCCGCACCCCCTTCGGACTCTTTGAATACTGTGTGATGCCCTTCGGTCTCGTAAACGCACCTGCCATCTTCCAGAGGTACATGGATAAGATATTCGCCGACATGTTGTTTTTGTCGGTAGTAGTGTACCTGGACGACATCCTAATCTTTTCCAAGTCTTTATCAGAGCACCGATCATTGGTCAGATTAGTTCTACAGCATCTGCAGTTCCATCATTTACTGGTAAAGCCAGAGAAGTGTTCATTTGAATCCACAACAGTGTCCTACTTGGGTTTCATACTATCCAAGGATGGTATTGAGATGGATGCTAATAAGGTAAAGGCCATCAGAGATTGGAAGGAACCTACCAACGTCAAGGAACTACAAGGGTTTCTAGGACTGGCTAACTTTTACAGGAGGTTTATTCCCAACTTCTCCAAGAAGGTACTCCCTTTGACCTCCTTATTGAAGAAGGTGTGAGGTTCATATTCGGAGTCGAACCTCAAAGAGCTTTCAGTTTCTTAAAGGATTGTTTTTCTACAGCACCCATCCTGGTCCAACCGGATCAGGCCAAGCCTTTCATTCTTGAAACAGATGCTTCTGGAGGGGCAGTAGGGGCAGTCTTACTCCAAAGGACGGAAGACGACTATGAGCATCCGGTTGCTTACTACTCCAAGACACTTACTAGTAGTGAGTGCAACTACTCTGTAATCGAAAAGGAGCTGTTGGCCATAAAATTGGCCTGCCAAGAATGGAGACATCTCCTACAAGGAGCCACACATCAATTCACCATTAGAACTGACCACCGTAACCTTCGGGTTTTGCAACAGTTAGAATGTTCTAACGCCAGACACGCCAGATGGGCTTATTTTTTCTTACAATACGACTTTATGATTACTTACATACCTGGCACAGAAAACAGGAAGGCCGACGCTTTGTCCAGAAGCCGAGGAGAGTCATCTAGTTCCTATAAGGAACATGAACTGGTTTTTCCGCATCTCACCGTCCTAGCATCTACAGTTTCGTTCCTTCAAGACCTAATCCCACAGTATCAGAGGTGTTCCGAAATTCCGTTATCTGTTAACCAGGATAAAGATGGATTGTTCTATCATAAAGGAGCTCTCTACATTCCTACGAAGGAGTTGCAAAAGCTAATACTTTCTTGGTGTCATGACACCCCTCTATCCGGTCATTCCTGTATTAGGAAGACCTTTGATCTTATCCAGAGAGGATTCTGGTGGCCTACCTTAAGAAGAGATGTAGGCCAGTATGTGTCTGCTTGTTCGGTATGTGCTTCCAACAAGAACCGAACAGGAAGGCCGCTGGGGTTGTTACAACAACACTCCCTACCAGACCGTCCTTGGGAACATATATCTACAGATTTTATCGTGGAGCTCCCTCCATCATATGGCATGACTACAATCATGGTGACCATTGACTCCTTTAGCAAGCTAGCGCATTTCTCTGCCTTCAAGCAAGTCCCTTCAGCCTCTGAGATGGCTGCAACTTTTCTCCAGGACATTGTTCGTCTTCATGGTGTACCTAAAACCATTGTGTCCGACAGGGGACCCCAATTCACATCAAAGTTTTGGTCCTCCCTTTGCCAAGCACTCGGAATTCACAAGGCTCTTTCCTCAGGATATCATCCACAGAGCAACGGCCAAACAGAAAGACTTAATGCCAATTTAGAACAATATCTTAGGTGTTTTTGCAGTCCACAACAAGAAGAGTGGTATTGCTTCCTCCCACAAGCCGAATTCGCTTATAACAATTCCCTTCATACCTCGATCCAGATGAGCCCTTTCTATTGTACTTACGGATACCATCCTCAACACCTACCCTGGCTCAGTCCTCCTTCTACCAAGATTCCGGCTCTAGATTCGATTCTACTAGACCTACAGAAGGTGCACAAGCTCGCTAAGGAAGCTCACCAAGCAAGTCAACTAGCGCAGAAGAAGTGGGCTGACAAGGGTCGTCGCGCCCATCCAAGCTGGAAGGTCGGACAATTGGTCTGGTTATCCACCAGGTATCTACCTAGATGGGTTCATAGGGGGAAGTTCTCCTCTCGTTTTCTTGGGCCTTTCCCCATTTTGCAACAAATCAATCCGGTTGCATATAAGCTCCAGCTACCAGACTATCTTAGGAAGGTGCATCCAGTCTTTCATGTATCCCTTCTCAAAGAATACAAGGATGATCCCTTCAAGAGACCTGTGAACCGCTCACGTGCCCGAGTGATCTCGACACCTGAAGAATATGAAGTATCTCATTTGGTGGATTCCCGTTACCGCAAAGGGCGGTTATACTACTTGGTTCATTGGAAGAATTATCCAGTAGAAGAGAGGACATGGGAACCTGTGAGCCATATACATGCCCCACGTCTGGTGCAGAGGTTCCATCGTCTTCATCCGGGCAAACCTGGGGGTGCCCCGAGGAAGAAGGGGTATACTGTCAGGAACTGGAGATTGTGGAAGCGCTGGAGGCTATGATCAGCGCGCGCTCCAGTCCTCACCCAAGATGGCCGCCGTACCTTTAAGAGGCTGGCTCCTCCCACAAGCCGGTGCGTTGTATCTGTTTGTCAATGCTCGGTTCGTGTGTTGGAGTTTCCTCTTGGATCCTTCTGTGCCTTCAGCGAATCTACTTACCGCCTTGATTCCTGAGCTAGTCACCCTCCTCCTACCCGCCGTGCCTCTTTTGTTTGCTTGCTCTATTTTCTCTCCCGCCTTATAATTCTTCATCTTTCCATTCCTGGTGTCTCGGCGCCACCTGTTCAGTGCTTTTGCCTTTAGTTAGTCCTATTTGCTCCTGTTCCTTTCGCCACTCAGCTTATCCTTTTTTATTTTATTTTTAACTGTGGGTGCCGGTATCCTTACTTCTATCGGCGCTGTCTAGCCCTTCACAGGTTTGGGTCCCTGTTGCTCTGACCTCTCCCTGGGAAACTTTGCCTTTACTCAATCAGACTAGATCCGTATACTTTTCTATTTTTCTTTTCGGTCAGCCTTGCCTAAACTGTTTAGGATATTCTTTTTGTCATAATTTCTTCTTATCACGTGGTGTTGCCTTTTTCACCTTATATCCTTTACTCTTATCTGCATTCTATTAGGAGAACTTCGGGAGTTCTATGCAGTTTATACTCCCAGCAGTCTGAACAATTGAGGAATCGGACTTCTATTCTACAAGTATTCCTCTTTGGTGTGGAGAAGCTACGCCTTCCTTTTCGATTGAGAGGAACCGACTACCCCCCATCTGAACACATCCGGAAACAGGGTTTTTTCTGCATTTGTGCTTTTTCCCTGGAAATTAGGACTGGCCCTCTGGGGATCCCCGAGGTCAGAGTTACATCTCTGCCAAGGTGGCCTCCGGAGGGGCCAGACCCTACCTACACGATAAGAAGGTCCGAACTCCAAAGGACAAGACTCCCTCAAGGAGAAAGGATCAGAAGAAGCCCGAGGCCAACCCTAAAGAATCCTTCCCAGAAGATCCAGGTGAGGAGTTGGGGGAGGAAGCCTCGGTTCATGACACTCTCCCTCTTCCCCCATCCTTTCCCTCCTGGTGTGGGGTAGAACCCTTCCCTTCCCTTGATGGGTTGTAACCTCTGTATCTGCAATGCCTAGGTTTGGCTTCTATAGTTTCTTTCTGTCTTCAACCTTTTCATGAAAGTGCTGTGCAGCCAGTACAACCTATACCAAACCCTTTCCTTAGGTTATTGCTTTAATTCCCTCTGATACCTTAGGTCCAAAACCCATAACAAACTAAGCCACCACAGGTTAGGATATCTTAATGACTGTGTCAATGTTCCCAGAGTATTGTTCAAACATCCTTTCAAGCGCTCAAGACAGGATTTTCATCCTTGGTTTGCTTGCTTGCATGCATTCCTTTTGCCCCAATCAGTGTTTTGGGGACAGATTTCAAGAATAGTTTCCACCAGTCTATGAGTAAATAGTTCCAGCTCCCTGTAGGTGGCAGAGTCTTCGGGTGGCCAGTTATAGGCATCTTTCAGCAGAGTAAACGTATCTGTGGGCAGCACTGCTCACAATAATTGATTTAAATCAACACACAGTAAAACTTTGCATCACCTTCAAAACAATGTGCATAACGCACAGGGCAATCAGCGGACAAGGAGCAGAATTCCTACAAAAAAAAATAACAGTCTACAAACCAACGAGACCCCTCCGATCCAGCACCTTAAGAAAAAACTTGGAGGCACCTTCTTCTACCACTTAGCCGCAAAAACCTGGAACAACATTCCAAAAGAAATAAGAAACACTGAAGATCACCTAAAATTCAGGAAATCACTGAAAACCTGGCTCTTCAACACCACAGACTAAATCTGGAAAGCAAAACTGGAAAAAAGATGACTAATCCGGAAAGGACACGGACATCCCCGATCCGAGAGGGTAGCTCCCATGGCACCTGGACGGGTGACACCAGATAGACTGGAACACAGGCGACACGCACGAAGCCTGAGCCAACTCCCCCAGACAATCCCACCAACACTTTCGCCCGTCCCTTAGTTACCGCCAGGTACCACAGTGGTGTGGAATTGTTGAGATATTGGCAATCACCACTCTACCTGAGAGGTTGACATTGGCAGGTGCACTGGCCACAGGAGTATGAAGGGAGGATAAGGGAGCTATGAGAGAGCATGTTAGAGGTGGGGGCCAGAGGAGTAAGGAACCTTGTATGTCAGTCGGACCCAGATCAGGACCAGGGGAGACTGCGTAAGCCGAGCACCTGAATTCAGCATAGAGACGCAAACTAACCCACCCTACTAACAATTTCCCTTTCTGCATACACCTCTCAAACTCCAAACCAAACACAACCAAAATCTACAGCACAACAAACCGCACAAACTTCACTACATTGCAACAACAAAACAAAAACATGCATAGTCTTGCACAACATTACACGACGACTACCGGCCGCAAACACCCAAGGCCCAGCCAACGGACCCACCGGGCTGAGGCCGCCAACAGCACATCACTGCTCTCTTGCACTTTTCCTGCCTCCTCCCATTAACTCAACCTCCCCTCCTCTTTCAGAGCCGCCAGAGCACCAGGGGACCACTCCGGTGGTGATAGTGCGCGGTACAAATGTCCTTTAACATTAACATTAACATTAACATGGGGTGATAGCAATCTATTATAAGCTGAAGCTCTTCTTGGAACTTAAAAGAATGTTCTCGTATCGTTGGGAATCTCTGAATGACATTGAACAAATCAGTAGCACTCCAGAGGGAATGTACAGTAGCTAAGGTATCGCCTCCTACAGGGAACACTATGAGCAGCAATGCACCAATACTGGTATTGGCTGTCCCATTTGGGAACGCTTCAAACGTAGCTTTGGAAGGTTCACATAGTTTGGTAAGCTAGGTTTGTATTTCAGGGGTGAATGGGCCAGCCGAAGGGTTTATTGGGGTGGACTGATGATAGGTTGGCTGTTGGGTAGGGACTGGGCTAGCTGGTTGATGGTCGGGTGCAACTTTTAAAATAGAGGAATTGTAAGTGTCCAGAATGTCTTCAGGAATTTCCTTTGACGGGGGCTCTCCTTGATTATAGGAAATACAAGTTTGTACCCTGACTTGCGGGCCGGTACCTGCAGGTTGGAGTACTTTGTTTTAAAGGATTCAACTTGCTTCTGGAGCTTTTCTTGGGTGTCTTTCAATGTCTGGGTCTTAGACTCAGTCTGTCTCTTAGTAGCTTTGGTATACCAGTCTAGATAGCTGTACCATTTCCGTTGGTGTACACATGCACCTTTCTTTCCTTACGCCTTATGTAAGTTCTCTATCCTATCTAAGTCAAATGTGCCTTCCTGGGGGACTAGGTGACTTGCGCTGTGTACATTTGTGCCATTTATCCAGGTACTTACAAGCTTTGGGTGAGTAGTGAGTATGCATGAAGTTTGCTGGACTTCCTTTAGGAGGAAGTGAAACTTGCCTAGACTGACCTGAACCCATTCCCACAGGGGTAAGACAAGGTATGATTTATTACTAATGCAGGTCTGTTCCTAACTCTGTATGCATCAGGACGCTATCATGTCCCATGGCTGGCAGAGTTGGTGTGAATCATAGTTGACCGCTCTGCCACATCTATCCAGAGGCTCAGGTTTCACCAACTGACCTCAGTTCCTCCCCCGTACAGACATTTCAGTGACAATGACAAGTGATGGTCAGATACATCTGACAGCTAGTTCACAGCCTACATCCCCTGTTACGCTAACCACAATGCAAAGCACTATTACAGCTTGTTTCAGAGACTTGGGTAGGTGAGAGTTAAAGAAAAGACACATAAACGATAGAAACAAAGCTATTTAAGCACCAGTACTAGGATAGAGGAGAGTTTGAAATATAAAGCTAGGTCGCAACTTAGTTGCACTTTTAGGGTTTCAAGTATCAAAGTATCGTTTTAGGCAGGACAACAATGGGGCACTCCGAAATATTTTCAAAATCATACAGAACACATTAATCCTAGTCCCTGATCCATACTACACTACTCTGACCAGTACAGCGGTCTCATGTCCTCTTAAAGCAGTAGGGCGCATGGATGTGCTGCTTTTTACTTTTTATTCTAAGCTGCATTGGCCAACCATTTTTACTTTTCTTATTCGGATAAACAGTTCTGTAGGCAGGGTGCCTTTTCCATTGTTTCCTGGGATATCCACGTTCGTTTTCAGATTTCAGAATTCTTTAACCAGAGACAAACATTTAATCCAAACCATTTCAAACAATAGCTATATGAGATATTGCAATACAATGATGCAATTACCTGTGATTTTCTGTTTTCTCTTCTTCTGCATTTACTCTGTCCACCTTCCCTGAGTCTTCAAGTGCAGTGCTACGGCCAGCTCTCCCCTCTGACAAAATCGTCTCTCCTGACCGAGAGGTGGGTCCGGCAACTTGCGGACTTGACTGCAGGGCAGCAGGAATTCAACATTGCAGGCACCAAATTTGATGTTGAAAAATTACCACTGACTATTCCGGTGGATTGGTGAACTATTTATTGGTAAAAAGCAAGCAACAGGACAACAACAACCCAACGAGAGAATGAGACTTTGATGCAAGTGAGAACCCCCGCCCTTCAAGCACCATTATCTTATACCCAAAGTAACACATGCATTTTAATGGAAGGGGATGTCCAAAGAGGGCAGGGAATCATACTGAAACAATGTTAAAAGCAGGGAGGAAAGCTCCAGCTACAAGTCTTTGATAATAGCTGAGACAGTGTTATCAGGAAGGACAGCATAACGTGATACATTAAGTTCAACTGAATATATTCCTCAGAGGTTCACACACGGTCTGAGGCAGGCAAGCACACTTACAGTTTGATAACTTCTGTCTGCTAAAGCTGCTTTTTCTAAGATAGTGGGAGCCTAAAACACAATTACATATGCCAAAAGGGAAACATGTCAGAAGCGAGAGATGTAAAGGCAAGCATGGCTACACACTTGGCGGAGAGCCTTCATCACAAGGACATGCTCAGCAAAGCCTAAAGCCTCACCTCGATCGAGTACGAAACAGTTTTTTAAACATGCCAGTTTGCAGTACCTAAAGTTGAAGGTCCCATCCCAAAGAAACCTGTTGTCCCATGCACACCATATCACTGGAAATATCTAGTTGAAATTAAGTTTCTAAACAACTTTTTGTTCATTTCTAAGATTCAAAATCAAATTGAGAAGGAAAGGAGATTTACAAATAGTAAAAGAATACAGAGTTGTCAACAGTTCAGCGGAATTTGTAAAAAAGAGCGTCAAATCCAGCTGCATGTAGTAAATTCCAATATTAATTTACAAAGGGCTCTGCGCATTTCTGGAAAATGGTTCCCTTTGCCAGGAGCAGCGTTTACAATTTAATTAACTATAAAAAAGAGAAAGAAATAAATGTATTTCAAATGAAATTATTAAATCATAAAGGATTTGAGTAAACTTTTCTTAATCATCCATATACACAACTATGTAGAAGTACAGAAAAGTTGTGATGAGATGTAAGTTCACTTGAGAAATGAAAAAATGCACCTGATATGGACCACATAAAAAAATACACGGTCATAAGCTAAAGATTAATAGAATAAATGATATAAGGGAATAAAAAAAGTTCATGAATAGTGCAAGAAATAGAATGCAAAAAAACACCAATGAATTAAAGAAAAAATAGTATTCAAAAGAGTACCTTCAATGTATTCCTCAATAGTATTCTCAAAGAGGCACATGCCCAGGATGGTATAAAAACAGATCTGTAAAGATATAACATAAGAAATATCATTACCACCAGTGCATTGAAGATAAGCAGAAAAACAACACATTAGTCTAATTGGTTTATTTACTCTGAAGAGCACCAAAGAGAACCCATAGGTTCTATGAGAGTAGTTGTAAGAAGTGCATTGTGCATGACATAGCTCATAAATAGGATAGAAAATGGCCGCTCGAAGGTGTAGGAGCGTTGCAGCGTCAAATACGTGATGAGGTCATTGTAATTGTGATGTCATTGTGTCAAGTTTGTGCATTATAAGAAACAAACATAAAACAACACTGCAGTGCATCCGTGATAAAGGAGAATAGACAAAAGTGAGAAAGTGAGTCCAACCCAAATTAGTGAAAAGCTAAACACTTAACTATAAAAGGAGTACAAAAAACGATTATAAGAGAATACAAGATATAATCAGGACGATTGCAGGGATCTTAAAGAGAACCAATTATACGCAAACGTGAACTGACATATTTTCACTTAGAAATTTATGGAAAAAGGATGACATTCTGCAGTGCCAAGCTGGCAATCAGAATTATATTTCGATAATTTTGCTAGCTTCCTCATTTTGTATAAATACAAATTATTAAATTAGAAGGGATGAGGAAGACTCAGAAATCAATACTGGATTGTCAAAAAGCTTGCGTAGTGTCATGCACTAGAAAATACAAGGATGTTTGTATCATAAGGTTCTAAGGAACAGATTTCAGTAAGAATCAAAAGAAACAAACCTTGCAGTTAAAGTGGTACATAAAACAAATCACTCCATTACAATAAGGTAAAGTTTAAATGTAAAAATAACATACTCTCGATATTCCAACTTAAAGCAACATTTTTAGGTGAATGGACATGAATTACATGATGTAGACATAATTAATAGTATCAAGAAGGCAATACTATTGACATCCAGTAATTCAGAGTATGTATAAAACAGGCCAAAGTACAAGTATATTAAATGTAGAAATGGAAGTTAAATTCTTCATTCATGCCTTTGGGCATAAGGGTATCTAGATGATGTATCCTAAATAGTTCTCTCTGAGACCGTTTTCTATTCAGATCCCCTCCTCTAAATGGATTAGATACTATTTCTAGTACTAAAAATCTATAAATAGTGTGCAGTACCTACTCAATATTATAATGCAGCAGTGTGCTAAGGGATTGCATAAAATGTTCAATTCCAGACTTTTCCCTCACAGGTAGATGGATTGTTTAATAGATATGCAGCACGCGCCTGTGGCTCCTTTTGGCATATGAGGGAGGTAGACTACTGTGCAAGTCTACTTTTTGGTCTTTTAATCCCCTCAATGAAGTCCTCAACACACATCCTTTCTCTCTCTTTCAACGTTTACTACCTGACTAAAAAACTATCCATGGTCTTGCCCTTCAATACTTCACTAAATGAACCTCTATGTAGTCTCCCTCTCGAACTCTATGCTGCTCATCTCTTCACAACTCCTCAGCCCCAGCCTTCCTGTGCCCTCTCCTGCTTTTGGTTCTTTTTCTTGACTGCCCCGCTCCACTGAAATGCTCTCCCACTGGCAAACAAAGCCATCTCTTCAGTGGAAATCCTCAAAACAAGGTTCAAAGTCCACCTGCTAGCAATGGAAGTACTGCCCAATCCCTCTTTCCTGCATTCGGCCCTCCAGAGTAGTATATGTAATTTATAAATATGTAAATACTGGCCTCAGGCTCTCTCAATGTTCCTGGTTTATGTTCCTTTTCATAGCCCTTCTCCACCTGGTATACATTATTCAATAAAACAATGCTCTTATGTAAAGGCACTTTACCCTATGACTGCCACTGTTCTGTTATTGCTTACTTTGTGAGCCATTTCCGTTTGAAAAGACACATTGTTCTTAAGTAAACACAAAAAAAAAATGAAAGTTGAAATGTGAGGCGGGACACACAGCCAGTCGGTATTGGTTGGCTTTTTACACATCTGCTGACTTCCCATGGCCATGCTAATTTTTTGACTGTTCCCACCGCTGCCTGCCCAAAACACATCCTCCTAGGATCTCTTTGCGCTATCTGCATCACTGAGTAATATCAAAATATGGGCTTGTATGGTAATCCATTGTTATTTGTAGTCCGTTTTTTTTTAAAGGTTGAGGCTTAATGGCAGCTGTGAATCAGCTCCTTATTTAATTACAGTGTCCTAGCCCAGAGTGGCTTCGGCCACTCGGTTTATAAGCAATATGTGTGGCCTTGCTTCTGTTCCTTGCACTCATTTGATGTTAAAAATAAGGTTTGGCAAAGCTAACATTTTTGGTTCTTTTCAAGTCATTACTTAGGCATTTGCCTGGCACTGCAATTATATGGCCAGATACTCAGAACATTTGCGATCCTATGGCCATCTCATGATCAGGTGATTCCATTATGACAGTTGCTGGGAAATGCCTGTGTCATGCCTAAACAAAAGCCAAAACTGTTAACTTTGCCAATGCTTGTTTGTAGATTGGAAGAGTGGCTCTTTTTCTCTTGTCTCGGGAGGATAGCTCAGGGGCGACGCGCTGGCCTTGGTAGCAAAATGACGCGGAGCAAAACAGAGCATCAATCCCAGGGTCCGCGCTTAGAAACCTCTGGGTATTAAGCGCGTTGTAAATGACCAATCATCATCATGCCACTTCTTTGAGATAATAAACAAAGTCTTGTCGGTTTCGCTGTTCGAGATTGATGTAAGATAGTACTTGTTTTAAGGTACAAGCAATGGGAAGGTAGTGGCAGCTGGAGAGCATGAAACATGGAGTGGCATAAATGCTTTCCCCAAATGGGTTCAAGTGATCAAATAAATACCTCAGGACAATGTTTAAACAATGGGTTGAAATGGTACATTTCAAAGCACACATTTCAGAAAAAGTGTGCAAATCCATACAAATAACAATCAGTATTGCAGGGGAACAGATAATACACACCAACAGACGAGAAGTCACCAGCAGTGCCCATTAGCATTTTACTGCCAGTACCCAAAAATATATGAGCACATCGCCTTGTAAGACATATGTTCATGCTACCAGAGCAAAAAATGGAGAAGTGTTTAAAGAGTGGGGACAAGAAAAGGGTTGAGAATAGATATGTTCACCATGTCTAACCTGTACTTCCATAACACGCCTGAATTGTTTAAACTGCACTACTGTGACTTACCACTACTGTAGGAAACTGTCAAAGTTATCATTATTGTAACCTGGCTGCATGTCTCTTGATTCCGTATTGTATCGACCGTGTCCTTTACATGTCACACTCATGCACGTTATAACTGCAGTATCATATTTGGCTTGCTTAGTTACCTATTTTGCCCGACCCCTAGGTCGACTTTTGCCTTGTCTATGATAACTTCAGCTGCTCACTGGCGCATATGTTTGTACTCACCCACTCTTTTATAGTCCTTTGCCGTTCACCAGTACCGCCATATTCAACCCTTCTCCCTACCCTCGTGGTAATATAGCATCATAAGACCTTGGGCATTGCCTTGGTACTGTTCCTATCGTGACATTGGTATCTCTTATACCTATTGTTACAAGAACCCGCACCCAAACTATCCGAATTAGTGTTCCAACAATCAACTAGTAATTTCTAATCAAGAAAGTTTACCCGTCCATTGGCCCAAACCCACAGCCATGCGGTTACTTTAGGGAAAATGGGACGTTCCCTTCCCCCGAGTCTCAGCCAGACCATGGCCTAGAACGTCACGGCCCAAGCACCCACCACAAGAGGAATTCGACCCGCTCACAAAGGCCACAGACGTCAACATCTACCGTGGCCACGCCCCACACGGCCAGGGAAACTGCCCGTCAATGAAGCCACATGCTGGCACCTCAGGCGAAGCCGACATAGACCATATGGATCAACTCGACTAAAACAGTAACAATGAAAATCACCATCGGTAAAAATGCCATGCGACATAGCCAACGGATGGTAACACATGTGCCACCATGCACACTGGTCATACCCACACCAATCTCACACAAGGAACATACTCAATACCACGACGTAACGGACCGTTTACACCCACTGATGCATCTTTGTTATTTTCCACATAGGCTAAACTACAGCACCGCAGAAACGCAAGACGCAAGAAGAGCTTGTGTACATGCTTGCAAATACTTCCTCACTACTAAAACCATGGCGACATAAGGCACTTATGTATAAGGACCCATGTCCCCCACGCAACCCTCATGTTTTGAACCATATGCCGCCGCCCACGACCCAGGCCAAGTGTGGGCCTCAGTATCAGAGTAGGCCGCAAACTCAGAAGCCACAGGCCCAGAGGAGCTTGGACGGAGCTGCAAGGTGCTGATCATGCAGAACAAACCCCGACGAGGGCCTCACAGCCAAGGCCACGAAGTTGCAACTTACACGCCGCACGTCACCACACGTGACCAGGCCGACCTGATGCGGTGCCAAGTACCAAGGACCAGCGAAATTCTGGGATCTCACGTTTGGGACACAGACTGCAACAATGAAGTGACAAATTGGACACTGACAGCTGTGAGAAAGCAGCACTCCTACAGCAAATGGCAGACCTGTCCATTGTCCACCGCTGACACATAGTCATACATTGTTTCTAACACCAGGTACACTGCGAGCTGGGATCAATGATGGTCCCAGGCTTAGGGGCTCGTGGATGAACCAATCAGGGCACAGGGGCTAACCACTGACGGCACCACAACCTAGCCAATCCCCAACCTTCTCCATGTAGCCGTTTCGGTGTAACAATTCCTAGGGACGGCACAAGCGTGCCACCTGACCTCTTCTCTACCAACCACTAACTCATCTATATGTGTCTATACTAACCGTACTACTTGGGAACCCAACCCGAGGTGGTGTTAGGTTTTGGGGGAAGTTTCCCAGGTGACGCACGATAAGGCATCACGCATGTAGAAAAAAGGCCTGCGAGCCCACTCTTGTGAGACGTGTTCCCGGATGACCTGTGATCCCAGAACCTATCCCTGCCGTTTCATCTAATAAACAGCAGTAACGTCTTGCTCTTGCATGTGTCTCATACTCATTGGGGCCTGCAGGAGGAGTTGGGGCCTCCCCACCCCCAGAGGTCCGCAGACGCCCCTGCCGACTCACGGGAAATCACCCCGACAAGTTGGAGGCACCGCTGAGATCTGTTGAGACTTAACACTAAGGGAGAGGCAAGAGGGAAGCGCAGCCTGCGCCAAGGTGGGCCGGTACAGCAGCCCCCTCTGCCATTGCCCCCTTTGGAGGACTAAAGGACTATTGCAGAACTGTGAGACGACCGGACAGCGCAATCTGTAGATTAGCCATCGGAAGCCGACTTGAGAAGTATCCCGCTCGCGGTTGGCGAGTGTCCAGACGTGGCCCAGATGAGGGGAGGTGGCGAGCATTTTTGGAGGGGTACCCGCAGCCGAGCAGCACCGGTAGGCGAAAGCCGATGTGAGTATGGCACACACAACCAGCAATGCAAAATTGTGCGGGTGGTGGGAGGAACTGTAACGAGGGTGGCGGGTGGCTTTACACGGTGTCCAGAAAGATTTTGGCAATTGAGCGGCGGTTGATGCAAAGTATTGCGGGGCCAGGCACGAGGGCCGACCTCATATAGTATTGCAGAGTGAGTAGGGTGGGGCTTAAGGCACCTAAATGCGACTGGTGAATCGCGCTGATTGGTTTTGATCGTGCGCACCTGTACAAAGGGGGGTGTGGCATTCCTACGAGTTGACGTTTTTGATCGATGAGTAGATGAGGATTCCTATAGGTTGAGTGTTATAGCTCGGTGAATAGATGACGTATTCCTGGCTGTGGTAGCTTGATTGTATCTCTGTACAGAAGATAGTGGACCGGTTAAGTTCCCCAGTGCGGGAGCGTATCACACGCGAGGCGACGCAGTGTGTGCAGTCTACTATAATAACTAAGTGATCAATGAATACTCCACTCCAGGCGTGGTGGGAAGACAGCTGTGGGGTTTTTGGGGAGTAACATTGTAAAAACAGCACGCATATTACATTCGTGTGTATTTGTACATACCTGTATCCAACTGTCCTAGACTTGGTGACGTCACCCATAGAGTTGCATAGGATTACGCAGTGTTTTGAATCGCGAACAGAGTGGGAGCACGCAGTAAAGAGAGGAGGAAAGGCAGAGGCGGCCGCACACAGAGAACGCCGGCCTGCCTCGATCAAGGGGTGGCTATGGGAGGTGGTGGGAAAAACAGTGGGAGAGAGAACGGGAGAACAGGGATGCTGTTGGTGGTGGAACGAGAAGGGAAGGGGGAGGAGTTGACATCACGGTTGAAGGCACGCTGAGTAGCGGCGGCGCAGGAAAAGGCGGGGCAGCTCAAAAGCACGCCACGCAGGATGCGAAGTCGTAGGGGGCTTTGCGTGCCACAGCCCAAAGGGGGCCCTCGCATTGGGAAGTGAAGAATAAGGAAGGGATGCTATAGAAAGGAAGGGAGGGCAGTGATATTGTAATATAATTGCTTTCTTTGCAGTGGAAAATTGTAAGACCCCAGTTTACGGGGCCAGGAAACGGTGGCAGTGACAAGTAAAACTTTTCATAATGTCTCTGTATTATGGAATAGGGGCTGGGTATAGGGCCAGCACACTAACAACACCACTTCATCACAGTGAACGCTAACACTGCATAGAGATGAAATAGTAAAATACAGTATTGAATGGACACAAGGAACAGACAATAAGATAAGAACACCATGGCCGCCCAACGGCAGCTTTGATATATACACTCAACACTCACTGCTAGCGTACATACACAACACATATAAAGGAAAGAAGCTAACGAACCACCTAGAAGTTTTTGATCTCTGGAAGTTGTTTCAGGGATGCGTGCCTGGGGTAACGGGGATGTTGACAATGCTCGGGGTGCAGGAGGAGAAGGTGAAAGAAGAGGACAGGTGTAGCACACCTCCACCACCTCCCAGCACAGAGGAAAGTAAGGAAGAATCGGAAGGGTCATACCCAGTAGCAGAGGTAAAACAGGAAGGAGAAGGTGAGACGCCCATAACTAAGGAGGTAAAGAAGGAAACAGAAGGGCTATACCCAGTAAAAGAACTTAGAGAAGAGGCACGATCGCAGTTGACAGCTGCAGAAGGATATTCAAACCCTACGTTCAGCCCACCGCCGTACGCACCAACAGATAGCTACCAAAAGGGGAGGGGTGTGGCGAGCGCCACAGACGCACACCAGGCACAGGTGAACACGGGAAGTGCACAGAAGACGCATGTACACTTTGCAAATATAAGACCAGACGAATGGATAGCTGCCCAAGTGTTACTGAAACTACTGGGGAAACTAACAGAAGAGGAGGAAGAAGCGGTTATCAGGGTTGAAAAGGAGAGGGAAGGGGGAGCGCAATGAAGATGAAGGTGCGAGGTAGGTACAACAGAGGAAGGGAGGATGACAAGGGCAGAGGAGGCGATGTTGGAGGAAAAGCTGGCAGAACTGAGGGAGGCATGGGGTGTACTGATCAGGGAACTGGAGCAGGAGGAACGTGAGAAACAGGGGAAGAGGACAGGAGGTAAGAGTGATAGAGAGGAGCTAAACAAGCAAGAGATAGAAAAGAAGAAGAAGGAGGAAGACCGCTTAAGGGGAATTGCGGAAAGGGTAGCATGCATGGAGCAGTGGGAATTTAGGAGGAAAGGAGAGGAGCGAGAAGAAAACAAGAAGAAAACGACAGGGAGATGACGCTATGGAAAAGGAAGATTAAAGCAGAAAGCGCACCTAAGCATGAGGAAGGGAGGATACTAGAGAGCTTATTAGAAAAGGAAGGCGGAGCATGGTATGAAAAGGATAGAGATATTAGGGCGCTTAAAGAGGTAAGTGACGCGATAATGAACAAACTTTGCAGGGCAAGAGCGGAGGTAAAGGGTGAGGGGAACAAACAAGGGAACACAGAAATAAGAGGATCAAGCAAAGCACACGGGAGTAAGGGGCCTGCGAATGACACTGAGGAAATGCCGTTAGCACAAACTCAGGGAGGCGCGGGAAGGACAGGTGAGTACGCTGACATAGATTTAGAAACAGCAACAGGAGGGGGAAAAAACATAACTACATGATTGGCTTTCTCAGATGGGTTTTGCAGTGAAAAAGAAGAAGGATCTTGCGAAGGACAAAGTGAGGGGAGCAGGGAAGGACTGAGTAAACTATACATAACACGCACAGACTGTGGGTCGTCATGGGAATGCAAGACACAGAAAGGGGAAGAGGGAGAAAGGGCAAGCAAGAGACAACAAAGAGGAAGGGCACATCGACCACTAACACCACCAGCACAACAAATGCCATATGTTAACAGACTTAGGCACCTCCCAGGACGTAGAATGGAGGAGTTGACAACACCACATAACAAGGACCAGGTGGTTAAGCGGAAGGGACTTGGGGCCAGAGGAGAGAATAGGCTTACACAGCACTTTACTGACTTCATCGAAAACTTTCTGACATGGAGGAGGAAGACGAATACGCACATATAACACCACACAGACGCACACCAGGGGAGGTGTGCCAAATGCCATTACTAGAGAGAGTGGGAGCAAGGCCACAATACGTTCCATGGAAACACGCAGATAAGGATAACATTAAATGTAGGTTGCCATCATTGAGTGGAGGGGCTGGGAAATGGATATACGAAATGGAGAAACAAACTGCTGGACTAAAGTTAGCAGTGGGCGATGTAAAGGGGTTGTTAATTTCCATATTGGGTGATGCAGCAGATGACATCTGGAAAAGGGCGGGTTTCCCAGGGGTGACCATCAACGACACATCACATGACAGAGCACCATTCGCAAACTGCAGACACGCATTATGGCAGGCACTGAGAATCAAATACCCAGACACGTCAGACATAGGAGCAATAACATCACGTAAAATGCGTGAAAATGAAGACCCTGTCAATTACTGTGATGCTGGAAATGCATCGGATGGACAGTGCCTCCGTATCCTTGTCCTTTACTGCTTTTTATTGTGTGTTCTGTCGTGTTTTCTGCGCAGGAGTTCATATGGGACTCCTGGTGGTGCAGCTCTCTCTCTTTTGGTTTGGTGAACAGACCCATGGGATACCCTTATGGCACCCATGGGTAGGAGTACAAACCTGTGCCCATAGTGTATGTTTTTGGGCACCTGTGTGTGACCCACAGAGCAGGGTATGGGCTGGTGGCAGCTCCGTGCTGAAATGACTGGTGCCCTGAGCATCCTCCATTTTGGGATGCCCAGGCCCTGTCATTGGAATCGGTAGATTCCGGATGGAGACAAAATGGCCCCCATGACCTCTTGCCTTCCATCACCTGTTACCTTGATCTTCCCGAAGTCCCGGAAAGCCCTGGCTCTGTCACTTTCCCCTAACTGGCTGTTGGGCGGAAGTTCTATATATGGTAGTGTGGTGAAGTGCCGACCAGACTGGCTGGAGCCTTCTCAACAACCGTATATTGTGGGTACACCTGTGGGTGGGACCTGGGTGAATGGAGTATGTGACGAATATACATTCTATGTTGTGGCTGTCTAGTATCTGGTGGTTGACACAATGGTTGAGACAGCCCTGCTCGAAACCGGTATGAATGCGGCTTGGAGTGTTGAATGGCTTGGTACTTGTCCCAATACACATAACTTCTTGTGAGTATCTGGAGAGAAGTGAATGGCCTGAATGCCCCATGTGACTGATTGGCTGCCTGCCTGCATGAATGACCGTAGTCGTGATTGTATGCTTGAGTATGACCCAGTCATTGGAATGAATGGGAGATCAACAGTATATCTGGGGACCTCTCACTGCTAGGAATCGTGTTCAGAAGCTGAAGTCCACTATGACGAGTAACTGGAGTAACTGAAGCTTGATCCTGAAGCCCTGCTAGACGAGAAGAATTGCTTTTGCTCTCCTTCAAAATCTGAAAGCTGCTGTGCGTCAAGAACTGACCCAGAGAGGACCTGGTAAGGCGCCCTCTTCCCGAGCTACGAGGGACCATGGTGCACAGCTGATCTTTGCCTAAAACTCCCTGGTAGACAGACCTTCGACAGGCTGCCGGCCCGATACAGGGATTGCTGTGGAACTCCAAGGAGAAGCGCCCGGACTGTTGTCCGCCACTGTCGTCGACCACCATCGCCGACTGGAGCCGCCGTGCTCCTGTTGCCTAAGAACTGCATTGATCCAAGGATGCTCTCGTCTGCATCGTCGCCGCTGTATCCTGCTGGAGAAGGCCTGACCGTCGACACGCCGAGGAACATCCACCGGTGGGTTTCCGCCACCCAAAGACCACAGAAATGCAGAGGACTCGACGCCCTTGCTGGGCCACAGTTCTTCAACTCTTTGCGGTGCAGAACTATCAACACTGAGGTGCCCCGTCCTTGCAGGACGTTTACGCTACCCCATCAACGAGCACCGCTAGGAACGATGCAGCCACTTCACAGTCATAGCTCGACCTGTTCTCCGTCGGACGTTCGACAACCCGTGACTCCTACCTGAAAGGGAGGGCACTCAAGAAGGGTTGTCAATTTCCCTGACGCGGAACGCTACAACGCCAAGGTACTTTGGGGGTTGCAGAACTATTGGAAAGTCTAGTGTGAACAATATATGGACTGGGCTTGTATCTTTCTTCTACAGGTTGCCCAGGTGGGGGGATCTCCACACAGAACTGTGTTTAACGGTAGCGACCAGTATTCTGCCAATTGTTCAACCATCTTGCTTTCCTTCCTCTCTCTACTGCTGGTTCCCTCTTTATTTTGATCTGTGTGTCATTCTGACCGTATGCACTTTAAGGAGATCTAATAACATTAGTGGTACCACTTTAGAATTGTATATATTTACCATTGTTGATTTTCGGAGTACAAAGTGAGTTATCATGATCGTGTATATGACTTTCAATATTAATTATATAAAGACTGTGTTTTAACCAATACAGTGTGTGGACATTCCTTCGTGGGTGCTCGGAGACTACACTGTACTTAAGAACCAGCTCGCATCACCTCCCGAGAAGCTAGACCTTGATTGCTCGACCACAACTACCAATACTAGAGAATCTTGGCAGGGGTCTCTCTGTCTCTCCTCTACCATATAGAGAGCGGAAGTACAGAGCCCCCCCTCCAGTCTTTACAGCTGGTGGCAGCGGTGGGATGCTTATGGTTTTAAGACTCAGGGCCTGATCACGACTTCGGTGGTAATGCGGCGGATTGTCCGCCGGACGCAAATAGCGCTAACGCCAAGGTCCCCGGCGGACAATCTGCCAAATCACGATTTATCGTGTACGCGCCCCAGTCCATGGCGTTATCGCAAATAGCGCAAACCTTTAAATTCTGCGCACCGTGCGATACCACCATGTCGCGCTCATAGCGTGTGCTTTTAGTGCGTCACCGCCGGAACGGGATACAAAGCGGCAGTCATCTTGGAAATCACAATCCGTCGGATATCACAGCCCCAGGAAGCCATCCACGCCATCCAACCCCAAAACATGTCTCAGGAGCGCACTAGGGGCAAGACTGCCCTGGACAGGGTGCGAAAGACCAAATTCAGTGACCAGGAGCTAGCTGTACTGGTGGAGGAGGTGGAGACACACCATGAGGAGCTGCAGCAGCGCAAAACAAGTGGTCAGCGCAGAGCACAAATATGGCGCAACATCAGCCAGAGGGTCACTGCTGTGGGGCGCGTGCCCCGGGATGGGGAGGATTGCCGCAAGCGCCTGAATGACCTGCGTGTGCGAGTCCGTGGCATCCTGTCACAGCACAGGAGTGCAAGCAGGGGCACTGGAGGAGGGCCACTACCACCCCCACCCGAACCCACACCATGGGAGGAGAAAATGAGTGGCCTGATAGATGTTGGCACCATTGAGGGCATTGGCGGAGCGGAGGCAGGCACTGGCATCGATCCAACTGCAGGTGAGTCCCACCCCCGAATGCATACAGCTGAAAGAACCACACATGCAGAACTTAAGTGAATGAATGGGATGAAATGTGTGTGAGGAACTGCATACACCCAGAAGTGAGGCCTACATCCATTGAACCGTAGTTCTGCCTAGACGGCCCTGCATGTGCAGTGCATGAATGACAGGGGCAGGGGATAGGCATGCATAGCCATAGGACAGCTACGTAGAGTTGAAGTTCGCATGAATACACCCCCAAACCCTGAGCGCAGTGCACCCCAACCACGCATGCAATCTTGCCACTCCGACAATCCCATGCAGTCTACCTCCATACCCACTACCAACAAGCACCACATGGCGACAGAACAGAATGCAAGGAGAATGTGTGAATGATACTGTCTTCAATCCCACTTGTTGGCATGAACTGCATAACACAAATATATGTAGCATTGAACTCAAACCACACCCTATGTACCCCACAGGAACCCGTCGATCCCAACGGGATGAAGATGATGGGGAGGAGGCCACACCATCACAGCGCCCACAGCACCGCCCCTCCACCAGCACCACCACCCACAAAAAGGCCGCACGGAAGGGAGACGAACCAGGCCAACCACCACTACACCCCAACGCAGCCCCACCAGACAGCAGCAGCACCTACATGGCTGCAGGGAAGCCACCAGTCACAGCCCCCATGCTGAGGGACATAGCAGTCGATCAGAGCCCGACGTGGGAGGAACATCTCCATGTGCTCCCCAGGCAGGAGGACAGCACTCTTCCAGAAGCAGTGACGCCGAAAGGGATAGTCACACCCCAGGGGAGCCCAAGGCCAGGCACACAGCTTCCACAAAGCCCACATCTGCCTGTGCGTTTTGTCCGCACACCACAGCCAGACGAGGATACACCATCATATGGCAGCCCAGAAGACCGGCACTCAGAGCCTGGCAGCCCAATCCAAGCCGGCGCAATGTCCCCATGCAGTCCCCCCACCCGACAGTGCACAAGTCGCAGGCCAGCACATGACACACCAGGGGTGCCCTTCATCACATGGGCTGCAGTGATGAGCCGACTCGACATTATTGAGGCCAAACAGGCCAGGGTGGAATCAATGGCCAAGGTGCAGAGTCGTCACATCAAGGCCGTCAGTGCATTAATACGGCATGGATGCAAATACATAGCGCGTGACAATGCGCGCACACGCAGAGTCATTGAACAATGTGCCACTGCCCTGACAGGCTTTGGGCAACGAGTGAGGGAGTTGACTGAGGCAGTCTCAGCACTTGCTGAGCAAACAAGGGAGGGAAACAACCTCATGCGACAGCACATGCTGGCTGCCACTTCAGTCCCTTCGACTTCGACCACACCCACGGAGGGTTCTCTCGAGCCATCTTCTAGGCTCCGGTCTATGCACCACCTGAGGGCACGCACACTAGAAAGACCTGGAAAAGGAAAGCGCCCACGACCATCCTAGTAGTGCCTATCTGCACAGTTGAGGGTAGTTCACTGGGGGCAGGGGGGTTTGTGTGCTGGGTGTTCACTGGGGGGAGGGGGGCTTGTGTGCTGCGTGTTCACTGGGGGAGGGGGATTTGTGTGCTGGGTGTTCACTGGGGGGAGGGAGGTTTGTTGGACTGTAAATAAATCACGTTAGAAAAATCACAATGCATGGACAGTAGTGATTGTTACAAATACAATGTAATGTTGAAGTGACATATTTCCAATTTAACCATTACCCATTTCTAAAAGAATCCATCAATCAATCCCTGTCTGGCAAACCTCCCCTACCTCAGCCCAAACCTTTGTGCATGTGCAACACCTTCTGGCACTTCATCACCCTCACTACCGTCCTCAGGTGGCTGCACATGGGCATCAGGGGGCAGTGGCACATTTCTGCGACAGCAGATGTTGTGCAGCATGGCACATGTCAGTACAATTTTGCCAACTTTTTCTGGTGCATACATCATGGCCCCTCCCATGCGGTCGAGGCACCGGAAGCATGCCTTCAGCAGTCCAAATGCCCTCTCCATGCAGATCCGTGTACGGGCATGGGCAAGGTTGTATGCCCGCTCCGCTGCCGTGTGTGGATGCCGCGGAGTGGTCATGAGCCACATGTACTGGGGATATCCAGAATCACCTGCAGGGGAGAGCAAGACGGTATGGGGATAAGGTAAGTCCAGTGGGTGTACAGAGCTCTGTCATCAGTGTGATTTTGCCAAATTTGTCATTTGGTCTATAACATTGTGGAGTGTGCTGTCCTACGGGCACTATTGAATCAATGGGGTACTCTCCACTTGGTACGCCTATGTTTCTGGATGTAACAGTACTCAAATCCATTGGCTACAGTTGCATTTGCTGGTTGTCACTATTCTGTACTGTTCTCCATGCATTTGCTAGGCCATTCTGGGGCCAGTGTTCGTGGGATGTACATTGCCATTACTTAGCCTACTTATGTGTGGTCCATTTGTGGATGTGCCAGCTTATTATTTAGAATTTCATTACTGTCGGGTGGCCAGGGTGGGATTTCTGTACTGTGTCAGTGTTGGGAGCCATGGTGCTACTCACACAGGAGGCTTTATTGTGGTGGGGCTTCCATATGTCACTGTGTCGCCACATGTCTCTTGCATCCTGCATGGGTGTGTTCTGCTGTTTTGGACATGCCCAAGGTTTATCGTGCAAGGTGCTTGAATGTGAATGCTGCAGTAATGGTGCTACCTATTGGGAATAATGGATTCCGTGACAGGCACCATCAGTTGTGGATTGACATGCCTTATGGTATACATTTGTACTCACCCAGTAGCCATGTGTTTTGGCCTCGGTGAATTTCCATGTTTGCCGGCAGGGTACTGTTGCGCAGGACCATGAAGTTGTGGGTGGATCCTGGGTAGCGGGCACAGCAGTGGCTGAAGGTGAGGCCAGGACCACATGTCATCTGCACGTTGAGTGAATGGTACTGTTTCCAATTTCTGTAGGCAGCCTCATGTGCCTGGGGTGGTATGAGTGCCACATGTGTGCAGTCCAGGGCTGCTATTACATTCAGGACTTGGGCAATGGCGTAGAATTGGCCATTCAGCTGGTGCACCTGTGCCTGGTTGGCTGGCCTCTGTAGCTCCAGGCGCAGCAGGTAGAAGTCAACATCAAGGCTCCCGGCTCCAAATAGCAACATGGTGTTGGGGAGGGTGTGTTGTGCATGGGTGGCTCCTTTGTAGGCCTCTGATTTGCATTTGTTCCACCTGGGCCCTTATTGCTGTCTCCTCCCTGCTCCTGCTGGTGTAATGGTGTTGGGGAGGGTGTGTTGTGCATGGGTGGCTCCTTTGTAAGCCTCTGATTTGCATTGGTTCCACCTGGGCCCTTATTGCTGTCTCCTCCCTGTTCCTGCTGGTGTAATGGTGTTGGGGAGGTCGTGTTGTGCATGGGTGGCTCCTTTGTAGGCCTCTGATTTGCATTGGTTCCACCTGGGCCCTTATTGCTGTCTCCTCCCTGCTCCTGCTGGTGTAATGGTGTTCGGGAGGGTGTGTTGTTCATGGGTGGCTCCTTTGTAGGCCTCTGATTTGCATTGGTCCACCTGTGCCCTTATTGTTGTCTCCTCCCTGCTCCTGCTGGTGTAATGGTGTTGGGGAGGGTGTGTTGTGCATGGGTGGCTCCTTTGTAGGCCTCTGATTTGCGTTAGTTCCACCTAGGCCCTTATTTCTGTGGCCTGTTTTCTGTTACCTCCAGCTTTTTGCTGGAGGTATTTTCGGCTGCTTTTCTGGTGCTAATTGCGCCTATGCCAGATTCGTGATTGCTGATGTTTTAGCGTGAATGGTTCCTGGCGCTATTATGGCCGGCGCTTGTACAGCCGACTGTACTTGCGCCTGCTGTAATGGCGCCGGCGGTATTTGGACTCGTGATCCGACGGACCCTTAAAATTGGCGCTAATAGCTTTACCGCCGATTTTAAGGGTTACCGCCAAAGTAACGAATGGTAAATTGACTCGGGTGAGCTTAGAGGCTCTCCAGAGTGCTTGTGAAGCCAGGGAATTACACTTTGTGGATAAGTCTAGGGCTGAGCTGATAGCTGCCCTGGTGGACTACCAGATCGATTGTGAAACTCTTGAAGGGGGGGATGCATCCAATGAGGACTCTACCCCGGGGGTTGTCGCCGAAACCGATTCTGGGAATGCCACCATTCCTGCTGCCTCTGTTCCGAACCCAAGCAGTTCTTTAGAGCTTGAGTTATTGAGGATGAAGTTGGCCTTTGAATATCGCAAGTTGGAAATTGATGCTGAGCTTAAGAAAGAGGAGTTGGCGCAGCAAGTGGAGCTCAAGAATCGAGATCTTGAACTCAAAAATAGGGATCTTGAACTCAAAGACAAGGACACTGAATGTCAGCGAATCCAGTAAGAGAAAGCTCGAGTGGAGACTTCAGCAAAACCAGTTGAGTATGTCAGGTCCCCAGCAACCAAGTTCATGAAAGGTTTGGTTGGTGTGTATGCGGAAGGTTCTGACATCCTCCACTGGATTGAAGCGTTTCAAATGGTTTGTGCAATTCACGATGTTGATAAGAGAGATTGGGCTAAGTGTTTGTTAAGCAGAGTGCCTCAAACTGGATATGACTGTATTCTGAAACTGAGTGTGGAAGAAAGGGGTCAGTATGAGTGCATGAAGTTGCCTTAATCGCCAAGTTTGGCAAAACGCCTACCCAATATCTTAAACGGTTCAGGGATTTTAAGAAACGAGAGAATGTGCCTTGGGTTGACTGGGTGAGTGCTGCGCACATGAACATGATGGGGTGGCTTGATGGTTACAAAGTGAAAACGTTTGTTGAATTGTCTCACCTCTTGTTTTTTTAGCATTTTTCGGAAGCCTGTTCACCAGAGCTGCGTCAGTATGTTGCTGTCCTGGACATTTTGGACCCCTTTAAGCTGGCTAGGCTGGCTGACAATTGGGTCTCCCACTGGGTGTCCCCTAAGGACTCCAGTGGAAAGGACAAGGACAAAGAAAAGGGGGCCTCTCAGAAAGCTAAGGAGTCCCAAAAGCAATCACAGTCGGGTAAATCAAAACCTTCCTCTCCAAAGACCCAAAAACCTAGTGGGGATAAGTCTGTTGTGGGTGGGAGTAAGAGTAGTGGTCCGCCTGCTGCAAAGCAGGGTCCAGTGGTTCCAGTACCGTACCCTGCACTCCTGGCACCTGTTGGGATTGTGGGGCTCTGAATCACCGAAGGGGTGACCCCAAGTGTAAGGGTAAGGCACTTGGAGTCCAGGCTGCCAGCTTGACCTACCCCTACTCCGTACCTGAGGTGGAGGCCACTGTCCTCCCCTCCTCTACTGGGATCACCTTTGGTGCTCCCGTAGAGATTTCCTTAGTGTCCCTTGGGGCCTGGGACCTGTACGCAGAAGTACTGGCGACTATCCCACAAAACACTCGTAGGTTTTTGAGAAGTGTCCTCTTGAATGGCCAGCCTTCTACTGGTTTGAGAGACACTGGGGCAAGCATGACAGTGGTGGACAGGACCCTGCTCAAGCCAGAGGACTATGTACGTGCTCCTCTGAGAACCACCAGGTTAGCTAGTGCGCCTCCCAAATTATCGCCTGTAGCCTTAGTCAACATTACAATTGGAGACAAGACAGCAAAGCTTCCGGTCCTGGTTCAGGACAAAGTGCCTGCGAACATTTTGTTGGGAAATGATTTGGTCGAGTTGGGGATGATCACGGATGGTCTACCCATGGCTGCTGTGGCAGTCACCCGATCGCAGGTCACACAGAGTCCGGTTGAGAGCCTGGCACCCTCACCAACGGGGAAACCCAAGGCGCGAAGGAAACGGAAAAGCAAGAAGGCCGTCTCTGTGGAGGGAGCCCCTGCTCTTCCCGCTGTTCCGACAGCACCCATTGGGATTCATGCTCCGGACGGGCTGGGCCCAGTGGGAAATCCGTCTCAACTCCTGTGGGAGAAGAGCCAGAAGACGTTCCTGTGGGAGAGTCTCTTAACCCGGAGGATCATCCCGACCTTCAATGCTTGTTAGCTGAAGGGGGACCCTCCCGGGCAGACTTCTGTAAGGGACAGAGAGAGTGCCACTCTCTCGAGGGTCTGAGGATGCAAGCCCTGTCCCAGGCACAAGGAGAAGTGCCTAGGACATTTCGGATTTATTGGGAGGGTGAGCTCCTTGTTAGTGAGCACACTAAGCCTGAACCTGGTGCCCTCAAGAGGTTGGTGGTACCCCAAGTTTACAGGCCCTTCCTGCTGCAGTTGGCACATGAGGTGCCCTTGGTTGGTCATCTTGGTACCAAGAAGACTAAGCAGAGTCTCTCTGCCTATTTCTACTGGCCACGGATGGGAGTAGAAGTGGAGTCCCACTGCAGGACCTGCCCAACTTGTCAGTTGTCTGGCAAGACTTGAGGCAGAGTCATCGCCCCCCTGCAACCATTGCCAGTGGTGGGCACACCATTTGAGAGGGTTGGCATCGACATCGTCGGCCCCCTTGACCCTCCCACATCGGGTGGACATCAGTTCATCCTAGTCTTGGTAGATCATGCCACCAGGTACCCTGAGGCTATACAAACAGAGAGGAGAGTGGGCACCACGAGGTGTTCAAACTATTCAAAATGTTCGAGTAGGTATAAAGTCAGAATTAAATGTTCAAAGAAATTCATCCAGTTAAGGAGGAGCTGGCCGTGACAAGTCTAGAGACACCCGGACTTATAGTTATAACACAAGCTAAAGACCTAGTAAAAGTACTAGGTCACACAACCGCTCTCATTTGGGCCCACCTTGGGCACGTAATTATTTCTGTTTCAAGACAATGTGTTCAGGTACCCATGGTGTACCATACTTCTTAAAAATAGAAAGATGAGTCTGTTATGGTTTATATCAAAAATGAAGGTTTATCCAAAGTAATTGGAATGTCAAGCTGTCACTAATAATTCTTAGTGAGGAAGCAATTGCCACAATCCATATGTAATAGACTAAATAAGCCAATGCATTTCGGAAAACATTTCCTTCATCAGGGCAAGTCTAATTATACAAGTAATAAGTGTAAACATATATCATAATGCGTATACATGATAGTCAAAATAAAAACAAACATACATTCATGAAAAGAATAATGGAAAAGTAGAACATACCAATCAGTTGATGTTTCATAATAGATTAATATGGAAGACAAAAAAGAAAAACACAATGAATGGTTTGTAATGTGAGCGAGTGAAACCAAGACGAATCAAGCTTAGTTTTACCTCATAGGTGTGGCCAATGGTGAGAAACAGAACACCCAGCGTTCATGCCCACTTAGCAGTGGGTCGTAGATAGCGTTATAAGTAGAGGAATGGAATAACTCCACCCGTATTCACAAGATAACAGATCTGTAGGTCATACAAAATCTAATTAGATGCCGTATCTTCAGGAGCATTGATGTGTAGCAAGGGGAAAGAGTTGTGGTCAGTTTCTCACCTAGCAGCACACGGAGCGAACAGATCCTCCTTCGTGCAGCTGCAAGGCAGTAACTCAGACTGCCGTGTGAAGCCGTTGTCTCGGCGACTGTTCTTTTGTGAGGCACGTGACTGCCTCGCATCTGTAGGATGCCGGTGGTCACGAACAACAATGTAAAACTGGCCAAAGACCGCATAAATCAAAAAAATAGACATTTATAAAACCCAACGTGTTAGCGCTCAATATTGTAATGCCAAAATCTGAATAAAATCAAAAAACAAAAATAATGGACATAGAAAAAATACTCTCACGGGTCGATTGACTAACAGGACGGTCAGAAGTGGTGATGTTATGCGTAGACAATGTTTAGCACAAATCAACATGAAATTCAATGAACAGTGAGGGAGTACACCAAAGTGAACCACATAAGGTAGGGCTATTCAAGCATCAATGAACAATTCAGGTACAGCCTCAGTGCGTAAGGTGTCGCCATGGGGCGGCACCTTGGGTCCCAGACAGCGTCCGGGACAAGAACTAGGGCTATTATACAGTAGTTCTAAACATCATTCTCAGCAAGTAATGTCGGGAAACAAATGCATAACTGTAGTATGGGTATAGGACAAAAAGTTCCATACGCTACACAAGGGTAAACCACATAATGTGGAGCTATACAAGTATCACTTCGAAGTCGAGGTTCAGCCTTAGTACGGTAGGTGTCGCCATGGGGCGGCACCAGACCGCGTCCGGGACGTGCATCAAAGCTGGAATTCAGAGGTTCAAAACATCATTACCAAATTACTTTGAACATCTGGTAAAGCGGCACATGCAATGTCAAGTCTGTATTCGAAGCACAGGGCAAAGAGACCCCTGTGTTTAAACAACATGTTATGGAATACATCTGTGTCGCAAAAAAACAAAGTAGTATCACATTTCAAACATAACAGTGGTAGTTGATCTCTTCATTCAAACCACTCTGGACAAGACTGTTCAGTTTGTCAATCCAGAATGTCTCCCTGCAGTTGAGCCGCAGACCTAAATCTTCATGGGGGTTATTCCTTGTTAGAACTTCCAAAATCAGAAACTTAATTTGTGAAAGGTTATGGTTATTCAAGGCCCAGTGTCGGGCCACAGCCGAATTTGGATTAGAATTGCGGATGCAGGACCGGTGTTCGTTCCACCTAATTTTGGCTGCTCTGGTTGACTGGCCGACGTAGTATTTTCCACAAGGACATTTAATGCCATATATGATGTTGGTACTGTCACATGTTCCAAATGTCTTAAGAATAATTTTCTTGCCTGTGCGTGGATGAAAGATTACATTGCCTTTGATGACAGAGTTGCAATTAATGCAGTGTAGGCAGGGAAATGTGCCGGTACGTTGTGTGATTGCTTTCTTCAATGGAGGTCTTGTGTGTACTAGTTCGTCCCTGAGGTTCCTACTTCTCTGATAGGCAAACACAGGTAATTCGATAAACAGATTTTGTACCCTTGTGTCGTTTTTGAAAATATCCCAATGTTTCTTGATTGATTTTTTAATTTTATTACTCTGAATGGAGAATTTTGATACATACACTGGTGATTTTAGGTCCCTTGTGGGTTTCTTGGGAGTGGATAGTAAAGTTTCACGGTCAAGAGTATTGACTCTTTCAACTGCAGAATCTAGTTCCTCTTGATGGTATCCTCTTTCAAGAAATGTCTCTTTCATAGCCAATTGTTGTGAGATCCAATCCACTGGAACGCTCACAATCTTTTTACCTCGAAGAAGTTGACTAAATGGCAGGTTCCTTAATAGGCTAGGCTGATGAAAGCTGAGGAGGTGTAACAAATTATTACGATCAGTTGGTTTCCGGAACAGGGTAGTGCTGTAACCATTGTCTTTCTTTGTTATCTGTACATCCAGGAAAGTAATCTTGTCCTTTGATGATTCCCTGGTATATTGAACTCGTTGGTCAATGTTGTTGAGGTGCTCAAAGAAATCATCAAATGCTGTATCTGTGCCTGTCCAGATACCAAAAATGTCGTCTATGTATCGGGTCCACATGTGGATATCCTTCTTCCATTCGGGTTTGTTCAAAATGTGGTCCAGCTCAAATTTGTACATAAAATAATTTGCATATGTCGGTACCATGGTTGCGCCCATTGATGTCCCAGAAATTTGTAGGAAAAACTGGTTACAATATTGGAAATAAGAATTTTCAGCAATGAATTGCAGGAGGGTTATTATAAATTCCTTTTGGGCTCGAACATCTGGTGATTGGAGTAAAAGCCATTCTACTGCTTCAATTCCAAGGTTGTGTGGTATAGAAGTGTATAGACTCTTAACGTCTATGGTGAACATCAGATGATCCTGTTGAAAAGTGATATTGTTGAGTTTCTGAAGAAAATGAGTGGTATCTCGGGTGTAAGTAGGGGTTTTCTGTATTAATGGTTGCAGAAAAAAATCGATGTATACGCCAAGTGGTTGATTTATGCTGTCCATTCCTGCAACAATTGGTCTTCCAGGGGTTTGATGGGGTCCTTGTGGATCTTGGGCAGAGTGTAGAAATTGGGGATTCTGGGGTGATCATTAAGCAGAAACTTGTGTGTGTGTTCATTTATCCAATCCAGTTCAAGTGCGTTGTCCAACAGGATAGTTAAATTCTGTTTAATTGAGATAGTTGGATCATGATCTAGGGTAGAATATGTAGTAAGATCTTGCAACTGTCTTCTGCATTCCAAATCATAATCTACAGTGTTAAGGATGACAAGGGCACCTCCTTTATCTGCAGGGCGAATTGTGATCTTTGTGTCACTGTAGAGATCTCTAATGAGTCTCATTTCATGGGGTTTAAGATTCTTATGTGGTGGAGTTCGGTAATTGATCCGTTCGAGATATCGAGTGACCACTTTTTGAAAAATGTCAAAAGAGGGGACAGTGATGGGTGGTACAAACCCGCTCTTGGCCCTAAATTCTTGAAAATCAGGCATATTGGGAGGTTTGTCATATGTTTCCAATTCACAAAGAACACTTTCAGTTTGAGCTTCCTTACAAATTTGTAAAGTTTGATCTTACTGTTAAACAGTGTTGTGCCATGAGTCGGAACAAAACTCAATCCTTTTTGTAGTGTGTCCTCTTCCTGCTTAGTGAATGTTCTATCCGAGATGTTATTGGCTAAGTTTTCCTTAATTGTAGACGTGTTTGAGGTTTGGGTCTTGGGTTTCCTCCTCCCCCTGCGGGTTCTTTTGGTCGTGCACCTAAAAAAGCAGCGGTGTTGGATGTTTGCGCTGGAGGAATCACTGTGCGGTTAAGATCGTCAGTTGTTTGTCCAGTTAATGTTTCTGAATCCCTCGGTATTTCTGAGTCTGAACTAGAGGTGTTGTCGGACGTTTCTTTGTTAGATGGGTATTTATAAAGCTTTTTTGGTGCTGCTGGGCCATACTTCTCCATCCACGTATATACTTCATCTTTGATATAATCGTATGTGCCACGCTTAAATTTCTTGACTTTCTTTTGTTCAAGTTTGCTGTTAATATCTAGAAGGATCGTGTCATATTCTTCTTTGCCCAATGAATCCACTATTTCCTTTTCGATCTCTTGAATTTCTGTACTCAGAGTAACCAGATTTTTTGCGAGTTCCTATAGGATCAGGTCTAACGAACATTTGTTTAAGATAGCCTCCCACTTCCGGACAAATTCCTTGCTTTCTTTACAAAGGGTTGGACGAAGCTGTATTCGGAGCCCCCTTGGGCTATACCCCTTCGGACGGTTACAGCAAAGGTGGTTGCCAGGGCTCTCCTGGGCATTTTCACCCATGTTGGATTCCCTAAGGAGGTTGTCTCTGATACAGGATCCAACTTCATGCCAAGTTACATGAAGACTATGTGGAAAGAATGCCGAGTAACAAATTCTCCACCTCTTACCACTGTAGACCAACGGTTTGGTTGAGAGATTTAACAAAACTCTCAAGGGCATGTTAGGCACTTTGGAAGAGCCCCTCAGGAAGAAGTGGGATCTTCTCCTGTCATGCATGTTGTTTGCTTACAGAGAGGTACCTCAAGAGGGTGTTGGTTTCATCCCCTTTGAGTTACTTTTTGGACATCCGGTGAGGGGGCCACTTGCCTTGATCCGAGAAGGTTGGGAGGCCACCCCTCCAGGTCCCTCCAAGCAAGTGGGGGACTATGTGTTAGGCCTCAGACAGAGGATGACACAGATGATGGGTCAAGCAACAGCGAATCTTAAGGCCAGCCAGGAATTGAATACGTACTGGCATGACCTTAAAGCATCGCAAGTGGACTGGACTCCGGGACAGGAGGTCCTCGTGATGGAGCCTATCAAGCCTCGGGCTTTGGCAGATAAATGGACTGGACCCTTCAGGATCATCTCCAAGATGGGCAAAGTCAATTATCTGGTTGACATGGGAGCCTTTGGGGTAGCCCCTCAGATATTCCATGTTAACGGGCTCAACCCTTTCCACAGGCGGGCCGAAGTCTCATGTCTCTTGCTAGCTTCAGGACAAGAAGAGGATGAGAGTGAGCCCCTTCCTGATTTGCTACATAGCAACCCTCAGGATGGCTCCGTGGAGGGAGTACATCTCTCTCCCGATCTGACGACAGAGCAGCAGAAGGCCTGCAGGACTTTGCTCCGGCAGTACGCCTCTCTGTTCTAGCTGACACCAGGCCTTCACCGTGGTGTAGGCACGAGATTGACACTGGTGACAGTGTGCCTGTCACAAGCAAGTGCTACCGTATGTCTGATCAAGCACCACATCCAGGCTGAGGTCGCCAAGATGTTGGATCCGGTTGTTATTGAACCCTCAACCATTCCCTGGTCCAGTCCCGTGGTCCTTGTCCTCAAGGCAAGTTCCCAGGCAGGTACCAAGGATTGGAGGTTCTGTGTGACTACCGAGGAGTCAATGCCATCACCAAAACTGACATGCACCCATTGCCCAGGGCTGATGAGCTTGTGGACACGATAGGTGCTGCCAAATTTGTGAGCACCTTCGACCTTACCTCATGCTATTGGCAAATAGCTCTGACAGACCATGCCAAGGAAAAGACGGCATTCTCAACACCAGAGGGACTTTACCAGTTTAGAGTCATGCCTTTTGGGTTGACGAACACCCCTGCCACTTTCCAGAGATTAGTCAACCATGCGCTCAGTGGGCTGGAAGCCTTTTGTGTGGCTTACTTAGACGACATTGCCATCTACAGTTCCACCTGGGAAGAGCATTTGACTCATCTGGATAAAGTGTTGCAGGGGTTAAAAGAGGCTAACCTCACTATCAAGGCCACCAAGTGCCAGATAGCTCAGGGGGAAGTCACATATCTTGGTCATGAGGTAGGAGGAGGTCAAATCCAACCTCTCCCCAGTAAAGTACAGGATGTACAGGACTGGGAGACTCCCACTACTTAAACCCAGGTGAGAGCCTTTTTGGGCTTCACTGGGTATTATCGCAATTTCATAGCAGACTATGGAACCATAGCTGCACCCCAGACAGCTCTGACTTCACCCAAGCAACCGAGGAAGGTTAATTGGACGGAAGACTGTCAGAGGGCCTTTGATGGCTTGAAAGGAAGTCTGTGTAGGGCACCCGTGCTGTGTGCGCCTGATTACAGCAAGCCATTTATCGTTCAAACTGACGCCTGCGACACCGGAATTGGAGCTGTCTTGTCCTAGTTAGATGACAAAGGAAGAGAACATACGATCATATTCATCAGTAGACAACTTAAGGGTAGGGAACTTAGGTGGGCTACTGTTGAAAAGGAATGTTTTAGTATTGTTTGGAGCCTTAGGCGTTTTAGACCCTACCTTACCGGGTCTACCTTCAAGGTCCAAACCGATCATAAGCCCCTGAAGTGGCTTATGCAGATGAAGGCTGAAAACCCGAAACTGCTCAGGCGGTCCATTACTCTGCAAGGGCTAGACTTTACCATTGATCACAGACCAGGGAAGAGTCACGATAATAAGATGGCCTTTCCAGAAGGTGTGTTGACCGTCTGTATGAGGGTGTCTATCCTCTGGGAGATTAGGCACCATAACCTCAGTCTGGGGGGGGCGACTGCGATGCTGGAAATGCATCAGATGCACAGGGCCTCCGTATCCTTGTCCTTTACTGCTTTTAATCGTGTGTTCTGTCGTGTTTTCCACACAGGAGTTCATATGGGACTCCTGGCGGTGCAGCTCTCTCTCTTTTGGTTTGGTGAACAGACCCGTGGGATACCCTTACGGCACCCATGGGTAGGGGTCCAACCCTGGGCCCCTAGTGTTTGTTTTTGGGCACCTGTGTGTGACCCACAGAGCAGGGTACGGGCTGGTGGCAGCTCTGTGCTGAAATGACTGGTGCCCTGAGCATCCTCCATTTTGGGATGCCCAGGCCCTGTCATTGGAATCGGTAGATTCCGGATGGAGACAAAATGGCCCCCATGGCCTCTTGCCTTCCATCACCTGTTACCTTGATCTTCCCGAAGTCCCGGGAAGCCCTGCCTCTGTCCCTTCCCCCTGACTGGCTGTTGGGTGGAAGTTCTGTATATGGTAGTGTGGGGAAGTGCCGACCAGACTGGCTGGAGCCTTCTCAACGACCGTATGTTGTGGGTACGCCTGTGGGTGGGAACTGGGTGAATGGAGTGTGTGACAAATATACATTCTATGTTGTGGATGTCTAGTATCTGGTGGTTGACACAATGGTTGAGACAGCCCAGCCCGAAACCGGTATGAATGCAGCTTGGAGTGTTGAATGGCTCGGTACTTGTCCCAATACACATAACTTATTGTGAGTGTCTGGAGAGAAGTGAATCGCCTGAATACTCCGTGTGCCTGATTGGCTGCCTTCCTGCATGAATGGGCGTAGTCGTGATTGGATGCTTGAGTATGACCCAGCGGAATGAATGGGAGAGCAACAGTATATCTGGGGACCTCTCACTGCTAGGAATTGTGTTTAGAAGCTGAAGTCCACTACGACGAGTAACTGGAGTAACTGAAGCTTGATCATGAAGCCCTGCTGGACGAGAAGAATTTCTGTTGCTCTTCTTCACAATCTGAAAGCTGTTGTGCTTCAAGAACTGACCCAGGGAGGACTTAGTAAGGTGCCCTCTTCCCGAGCTACGAGGGACTATCGTGCACAGCTGATCTTTGCCTAAAGCTCCCTGGTAGACAGACCTTCGACAGGCTGCCGACCCGATACGGGGATTGCTGTGGAACTCCAAAGAGAAGCGCCCGGACTGTTGTCCACCACTGTCGCCGTCTGGAGCCGCTGTGCTCCCATTGCCTAGGAACTTCATTGATCCAAGGACGCTCTCGTCCGCATCGTCGCCGCTGTATCCTGCTGGAGAAGGCCTGACTGTTGACGCGCCGAGGAGCATCCACCGGTGGGTTTCCCACCACATAAAGACCACAGAGACACAGACGACTCAACGCCCTTGCTGGGCCACAGTTCTTCAACTCTTTACGGTCCAGAACTATCGACACCGAGGTGCCCCGCATGCCTCTTCCTTGCAGGACGTTTACGCTTCCCCGTCAATGAGCACCGCTAGGAACGACGCCGCCACTTCACCGTCGTAGCTTGACCTGTTCTCCGTCGGACCTGTGACTCCTGCCTGAAAGGGAGGGCACTCAAGAAGGGTTGTCAATTTCCCAGACGCGGAACGCTACAATGCCAAGGTACTTTGGGGGTTGCAGAACTATTGGAAAGTCTAGTGTGAACAATATATGGACTGGGCTTGTATCTTTCTTCTACAGGTTGAGGTGGGGGGATCTCCACACAGAACTGTGTTTAACGGTAGCGACCAGTATTCTACCCATTGTTCACAATCTTGCTTTCCTTCCTCTCTCTACTGCTGATTTCCTCTTTATTTTGATCTGTGTATCATTCTGACCGTATGCACTTTAAGGAGATCTAATAACGTTAGTGGTACCACTTTAGAATTGCACATATTTACCATTGTTGATTTTCGGAGTACAAAGTGAGTTATTGTGTATATGACTTTGAATATTAATTATATAAAGACTGTGTTTTAACCCATACAGTGTGTGGACATTGCTTCGTGGGTGCTCGGGGACTACACTGTACTTAAGAACCAGCTTGCATCACCTCCCGAGGAGCTAGAGCTTGATTGCTCGACCACAACTACCAATACTAGAGAATCTTGGCAGGGGTCTCTTTGTCTCTCCTCTACCATATAGAGAGCCGAAGTACAGACCCCCCCTCCAGTCTTTACAATTACATCCAAGAAATTCAAGAGAAGTGGAGCTTGGAAACGCGGGGACCGTGGGACAAGACGCTAGCAATTCTTTACCACATACTGATACAGGGCCTCCCAGAGCCAGTACAAAGACAATTAAAGAAATTAGTGGGAATGGAAGCAAAGGCATGGCCAGAAATGCAGATAATAATCGTGCATCATTGTAAGTTGTGGCAGGAGAAGATGAAGCAGAAGGAAGAGGATAGGAAAGCAGAGGAGGCGAAATTGGTACAAAAGAAACTGTCCAAATATGCAATGGAGGGTGCACTAATAATAGGCCCCACACTAGCAGTACAAGCACCAGACGCGACACAACAGCACAAATTCAGCCAGCACAGATAACAACACAACAAATGGTGCCGCTACCTCCATATACAGCACAACACTCCTATGCTCCTCAGGTGGGGGGTGGATACACACAAATAGGAAATGGCCAAGTAAACAACTATAGAGGAAGAGGCGGAAAAACAAGAGGGCGGGGATTTGGGCCAGCAGCACAACAACAAGGGGGAGGGTTCCGAAGGTACAATACGTATGGACATCAGGGGTACTTGGACAGCACCGGGGGGTATCCATGACAAGCATGAGAACCTCCAACATGCTGGACGTGTGGAGTCGTAGGGCACGTGTCACGCACATGCAGGGCAAGACCGGCACAAGCAGGATGGGGAGAGCAGGGGCAACAAGGAGACAATGGGGGACAACAATATTACCAACAGACACAGCAACAACAGATGGCACAAAATCAAACACAACAACCAATGCCGCCACAACTTCAATACACACAGCAACATCAACCGGCACAGCAGCAAGCACAGCAACAAATGACAATGGCACAACAACAACACGTTCAGACAGTACAAAAACTAACACAGATACAGCACAGTAACCAACAACCCGCAGAGGAACCATAGCAACAAACACATTTGGGAAGGGTGACAATACTGGGTCACAACCCATACACAGGGAAGGGACAATCACTATACCCCCAATAGGACAGCCCACAGACGTCCTTGCTGTGTCCCATCCTGTCGGTAACACCTAACCCTGCAGAGGAACCACGCATAAAGGTGGCGATAGGTGACAAAACATTTTCCTTTTTAGTAGACACAGGTGTAACTAGGTCTTGCATCAGGGAAGGGAAGTTTAACTTGTCAGGCAATGCCATGCACACTCAAGGATTCTCTGTGGCTAAAGGGCTGGTTCCTTTTAGTGATAACATCTCCTTATCTGTTGGGGAGCACGACTTATCTCTACCATTGTTATATTCAAAGCAATCATCAGTAAATATTCTTGGAAGAGACATCATGAGCAGATTGAACATGACTATCTCTTTTACTGATAAGGGAATCGTGTGCTCCACACCAGGCATAAACATTCTTACAGCACAACACATACTGCAGGCTTATTGTGGCAAGAAAGTGATAAGGGCAGAGCCAGTGGACAGGGCCCTTTTCCAATATGGGACAGACATTGCAATAGCGTGGCTACTGGGAATAGAGGGCAAGATATGGAGGAGACCTGCAGCAAACCTCTTCTGGCCGGAGACACCCACTGACGAAGAGGAAGGGGCAATAATATCAGTGGACATGGAGGGTATTGTTGCAAAACCAGTCTACATTGCAGTACACGCCCAGGATGGTGAAGGGAAGGCATGGAGAGCAGTGATAGCATTGGCAGAGGGATGCAGGCTTTCACAGGTATCAGATGAGGAAAGGAGATGGGGAAATGGTGTTTGACATGAGTGTTTATTTCTGTCTGAAAGTAACACTCAAAGACGTAGCTCAAAAGATGGCAATGGCGCTGGAAGCACCGTGCCCTACCAAGGTACCATTTTATGAGAAAGACTTAGCTGCAGTACCTGCATCGTATGGACTACTAGTCCCTATGACGTGGTTTGCATCAAAAGCATTGGAGGTGTGAAAATAAAGCTAAGGAAAGGGGCAATGCTGCCCAGGGTGTAGCAGTATCCGCTATCCAAAGAAGCTGATGAGGGGATATATGAGACAATATCTGCCCTAGTGGACAGAGGAATACTAGTGCCATCAGAGTCACCATGCAACACAGCAGTGTACCCAGTGCGTAAGGCAAAGGGAGGGTCATGGCATTTCATCCAGGATTTAAGGCCTCTTAACCACATTGTGGAAGCAGAGTACCTGTTGCAGCCAACCCAGCAACGATACTGTGCGGAAATTCCAGCAGAGGCATCACGGTTCACCGTGATCGACCTAAAAAACACCTTCTTCTCCATTCCATTACACCCTGATTCACAAGATCTAACAAGTTTCATATACCACAACACAAAATGGAAACACACTAGGCTGCCCCAAGGGTACTGCGAGTCACTGTCCATCTTTAACAGGGTGATACAAATGGATTTGGGCAACATAGAGATGGAAAGCACGGTGCTGCAGTACGTAGATGATATTATAATATGCAGCAGTCACTGAAGAAAAGTGTAGGAGAGACTCAGTAAAAATGCAAACAGTATTAGCTGAGAAAGGATACAAGGTTGACAAGGAGAAACTACACTACTGCCAAGAGCAAGTACTTTACATTGGACAGATCATTTCACAGACAGGAAGGAACATTGCACCACAAAGGGCACTAGCAATAAAAAAACACACCACAACCGCAAACAGTGAGAGAACTGCAACAGTTCCTTGGCCTGTGCAATTACTGCAGAGCATGGGTTTTTGATTACAGCTCATACATAGGACCACTGTTCGAAGCACTCAGGGAGGCACAGAGGGGGCAGAGGAAATTGGAATGGACACGAGAAATGAAAGATGCATTCAATGAATTGAAAAATGCTATTTCAACTGCACCAGTAGTAGCCACTCCCAATTATCAAAAGGAATTCTACATATTTCCACATTGTGACACTGCAGTAATGAAAACAGTATTGACTCAAAAGACTAGCATGGGACACAAGCCAGTGGCAATTTAGAGTAGCCATTTAGACCTTGCAAAGATGGAACATTTCCCGTGCAAACAAAGCTTAGCAGCAGCAGCATTTGCAGTGGAAAAATCATCTTACATTACCTTGGGATGCCAAACTATTTTGTATGTAGACCATGCCCTCTTTGCAATATTGACAAAACCAAAGTCCACACTGACAACACAAAGAGCATCAGGGTACGAGATAATTTTATCCAGGCCAGAATTGGCAATAGTGAGATGCACTAATTTGAATCTAGCACGATTTATAGTGGAGAAAGCAGTAAATGTAGAGTATTCACATGACTGCCCTGAAGCTATTGAAAATTACTCAGGAGCAAGGAAATTGGAAGAAAATGTATTAGAGGGGGGTGAGGTTATGTACATATATGGGTCATCAACTATTGACCAAAGTGATGGAATAAGATGAACGGGAGCAACTGTAGTGTGGCTCAGAGAAGACTGGACCTTTGTTCCAGTAAAATGTGTAAAACTACCCCAGCACTACTCAGCCCAAGCAGCGGAGCTGGTAGCTCTTATTTTGGCTCTAGAAGAAGGAAATGACAAAAGAATAACAATACACTCAGATAGTGCATATGTAACTTCAACAGTACACTCAGGATTAATAAAATGGGAAAGGAGAGTATTTAGGACAGCTGATGGTACTCCAGTACAACATGCTCTCCTACTGGCCAAACTAATTGAAGTAATTAATTACCCAGAAGAGGTAGCACTTGTGAAGTGTCAGGCTCACTCCAGTGGTGACGACCCAATATCCAGAGGTAACGAAACAGCTGATGCCCATGCTAAGTATGCTGCATACTTTGGTGAAATCTAGACTCTCCCAGAAAAACAAAAAGAAAAGGGGGGTAAGACAACTGCTGATGAAGGATGGGTATTCACACATCCCAGAGACACAGGTCATTGAGCTGCAGGCAGCAGCACCAATGGCAGAAAATGAGCTGTGGCTAAAAAGAGGGTGTACTATGTCCCCCACAGATGCATTATGGTGGCAGAACAATACATGGAAAGTGGTGATGCCCCTAGCACTATTGAAAATAGCTCTGACCCAATTACACCATCCCATGCATACAGGGAGAGAGGTAATTGCAGCATGAATAAAAGAAAACTGGTTTTGTCCTGAGCTAAACTCGCATGTCGCTAATTTCATCAGTAACTGCCATACATGCCAGCAATTTACAGTCGGTCACACTCTGCAAGTGATCAAAGGTACTATACCCCGGCCTAAAGGACCCTTTCTACACCTCCACATTGACTACGTTGACATGATCAATGTATGTCACGGCTACAGATACATGATTGTAGTGGTGTGCCCATTCTCACGGTGGATCAAGGCTGGTCCATGCTCTCATGCTGATGCATTCAGAGCAGCAACATATTGGGTGAGGGAGGTCTTCCTGAGGTGGGGGGAATGCAAAGTATTAAGGTCAGACAATGGCCCCCACTTCGCTAACAAACTGTTCCAACATGTAACCACTCTCTTAGGGATCAAGCATAAATTTGCATGTGCATACCACCCTCAGGCAAACGGTATCTGCGAAAGTCTTAACGCCCGCCTAATGGAAGAAATGGCAAAAATTAAGCAAACAACCAAGAAGAGTTGGCTGTACTGTGTTCCCTTGGCTCTGTTTGAATTAAGGAATAGACCAGGGTCAGACCACCACCTCACACCCCACGAAGTAGTGACTGGATGCAAATGCACCTCCCACTCACACCACCATCAAGAGCCACAACTGACTGCTAAGCAACCAGTACTGTTTTTGGTAATGAAATGCACGAATATGTCTCTTCCTTGGTTATTAGTGCCGCTTTTATCTCTCAACAGATTAAACAGACCCAGGGTGGGTTGAAGAACGATCAACAAGGAGAAGCCACCAACGAGGAACAAGAACAGACAACACAGTGGACAGTGAAAGAAGGAGACAAAATGTTATTGAGGAACATTCGGCGAACGTGGAGTAGCCCACGTTTTACAGGCCCCTATCTTGGTGAGAAAGTAGCCCCCAGAGCGGTGAAGCTCAGGGGTAGAGATGTTTGGACACACTTGCACGACATCAAGCCCTGCAAAGCACTGACCCCCCCTCTCCTCAGCGAAAGGGCCAACGCTTCAGCAGCGACACCGGAAATAGCCGCAGCACAAGATCAAAATGCCCCAAAAGACACAAACAATCAGCGCCCCACCGGCCACCCTATGATTACAAGGTCCCAACAAAGCAAATAGACTTAGCATTAAATAAACACTCCCCAGCCACCAGGCCTTAAAGGACATTGACAAGAGTATCTGTAATATACACCACACTGTTAAACTTGTGCATGCTCTCTTCTTTTTTATCTCGCACATGCAGGAACGGCGTATTGTTAATGTTGTTGCAATAAAAAATTAAAAGGTACATATAATCCAGAACCAAAGGTCACTGCCCTGGGGTAAATGCTGCACGCAGATGATAACACCCCAGAAGCACTATCACATCAGTTTGTATATGTTATAAAAAGGCCAAAACATTTAAAACGAAGAAGTATTTGTGTATATTATAATACATTCCTTATGATAATTACTCAATCTTTTCCACACCTCCACGAAGCACTACCAGCCTTACGAGATAGGACAGTAAAGAAAGCGTGGAAGAGCTTTTTGCCTGGGTATTGAACGATTACCTAATACGCAGGGCTTAATTTCGCTGGGGTTCATTTCCAAACTGATAAACGCCTCCTTCGCCATAGGTAACATCCCGGCTAATCTAAAACAATCATGGGTGCTCCCGCTTCTCAAGAAGCAGACTCTAAACCCCCTCATCCCCACCAACTATCGGCCCATTACTATGGTACCTTTCTTACTGAAAATACTAGACAAGGTTGCCTATACACAAATTCAAAGATACCTTGAACTACATAATCTATTGGGAGCTAGACAATCCGGTTTCCGTCCACTCCATGGAACTGAAACTGCCCTCATTGATTTAAAGATCCAAATCGATGAACTGAGAGATCAAGGTAAGACAGCACTCCTCCTTCTACTTGATCTCTCAGCTGCTTTCGATCTAGTGGACCACAAGGTCATTTGCAAACACTTGGACACTGCTGCACACTTCTCTACCCATGCCACTTAATGGTTCAAATCCTTTTTGAGTGAGAGAACAATGAGAGTCTTCTCCCCCTCAGCAGCAGCCGACCCTTTACCAATCACGTGTGGAGTCCCTCAAGGCTCTTGTGTCTCTCCGACCCTATAAAACATATTCACTAAACCCCTCTTCGATTATCTGGACCTTCTAGGTATCACCTACACTAATTATGCAGATGATAAACAGATTCTCCTCCCACTTTCTGGGGATCACAGTAAGGACAGGGAGTTGGTGAATAGGATGTACCTCATTATTCAGGCATGGATGGCATCTCATGGCCTCTGCCTGAATGATGATAAGACCGAGCTGATTATCCTGGGCACGCAGGCCAATATCAACAAGTTAGGCAAGGACTACTCCATGTTTAACATAAATGGCAATAGCATTAAGGTTTCGAGAGAAGTAAAAACACTAGGTTTCTATCTTGATTCCACTATGTCTTTCACCAAACAAGTTAACTCCTTAGATTCCACTACAGCTTATACCTGTAAATTAATAAGAGCAAGTAAACCCTTCTTATCTAACGACAGTTGCATGATCCTAGCGAGAGCCTTAATATTATCCCGACTTGATTATTGCAATACCCTTTACAGCGGTGCTAACAAAACTATCACCAAAAGGCTACAAATCTTACAAAACAATGCCCTTAGAGCTGCTCTAGGCATCAACAAAAGGGAACATATCTCCTCTATCAGACACCAATACAAATGGCTCTCCACCGACAACAAAATCCATCTAAAAATGATCTCTTTGATGCACAAAGCCCTCAATAACGCTGCTCCAGAAAAATCTCTAGTAGGCCTACAAGAACTCCCAACTCCAACTGCTTGGTTATTCCTACATTTAAACTTGCTAAAATTGGCAGCACCAGTTTGCCTGTGCTAGCAGCTGAATGGTGGGATGCCTTACCACACAACCTGAGAACAGACCAACCTTTCTCACACTTTAGAATGAATCTCATTAAACACCTCAATGACAAAAAATTGTAATGTACTGCTAGACACTTGTGTTATGCACTCTACCTGTATGTAAATATGTATTATTAGAGATATATCACAAATGTAAATAATTATAGTAACATTGTATATAACTGACAGCTTCGCTTTATAGCAAGGCCTCAATCTCTTGATCAGATCTGCTTCCTGCTAAGTCTGTACATACCTATCTCTCTATCACTGTAAATTATGTAACATTGTAATTCTATGCAATACTGTAATTCTATGTAACACTGTAAGCTTTGCATATTCTCTTCACTGCGCCCGGTTACCCTTGGGTCTGGCGCGCATTACAAATAAATAAACTAAACTAAACTAAACTAAATAAAAATACTAACAATAATAACGCATATCTTCAGAAATTTTCAGGCAGGCACCTATATCATCTAAAGTAATGTAGCTGCAGGACCGCAGCAAAGGTAAGAGTGAAAATGCCAGTGGTATTAGCAAATGTAATTAAAATGATCAGTATATTTTTCACCACTGGCCTGATTACTGCCGCTGTCTGGCAGGCATACTACGCTTTCTATGTGGCTGCAGTTCCCACTACTAATATCTCCCCCTCCCACCCAATGCCTGCAAAGAGCACTGTGTTAGGTGGTACAACTAGTACGGGGCAAAATATTAAGATAAACAAACATAGCATGTCCAGTGATGCCAATGGGGTGAACACATATGTTACAGAATCTGCACACGTCTGTAACAACATGTGGTATAAGCACATGTTGAAAATTGTTAAGGACACTACAAAGGACAACTGCCATGTGTGTTCATTGATCCTCTACGCCATGAGCGCTTCCAGAACTTTTGTTGCCACAGAGGTGCCTGCAACAACTACTGAATGCTTGCTGTACCTAGCATTATTCCAAACGAGAGGAAGATTCTAAGGGAAAACTTAATCAAAACACTCCCCATGTATGATGACTCATGCCAACAGACAAAAGGATTTAGGTATATAGCAGAAGGACCAGAAAAAGGAGAAACACAAGAGGTCACACTGGATTACCTACCATGCGAGTGGTATGCGAAAGAGGTTGTAGGTGAACCAGGATGCTGGGAAAGACCACTGATACTGATATATGGAAAGGTGTTCACGAAGGATGGATGGGTGGACGGAGTTGTAGGAAGCAAGATGCTGACATTAGCAAAGAATGGACGAAGAGTGCAGCACTGGTGAGGTGGTTAGATAAAGAAGAGGAACCGATAACAATACTCCCACTGTCAGCACCGATACTGTGTTACCAGCATGATGGAGAAATATACATTGGAACAAACAAAGGATGCAAGAGAATAGTGAAGCGTCCTACGCCAATGCAAAAATGGTTACAGATCACCAGGTGGGAGCTCATGTTGACCATCAACTGCACGGTGAATGGATTCAACGCAATAAAAGAAGAATTAAGAGCAATAAGGATGGCAGCCCTACAAAATAGATATGTACTGGACCTTTTGACAGCAATGGAAGGAGGTGTTTGCGCGAAAATTGGAAGCTCGTGTTGCACATTAATCTCTGCGATGAAGATAATGATACATTATCGGAAGCAGTATCGCAGCTTGCTCAGATGCATGCCAAAATGGAAGATGAAGCTAAAGGAGTGAAGAATGATGTCAGCTGGTTTTCCTACATATGGTCCTGGATGACATCTTGGCTCTCAGACTGCGTCAAAGTAGTAGCAGGGTGTGGGATTTTAGGAATGGCTGCTATAATGGGGTTGAAGGTATGGAAGACAAGATCTAAGCATACTGCTGAAGAAATGATAGGCATGCACGTCTTAATGCCAGCTGAAGACAACAAGAATGCAGACATTATCAGTAAAGAATGTGAACAACTGCGCCAACAAATAGTAGAAGCAGACTTATACCACCCCATCAATTAAGGGTGAAAATGCAAGGAACCCGATGAGCTACGTTGGGAAATGGGTTTATTGCAAACCCGGTGGTGGATGTGTTTATATGTACTGGTCTTTTGAAGACCATGTGGACTGATACGGACACTTGGCGGGAATAACGAAGGTATGGCGAGTAAGAAGAGACAAGAGAGTGGATAATTTTGTGGTCGAAAAGTGGACCAGAGGGGGGACTAAAGAGGGAAAATAGGACGTTCGCTTACCCCAATTCTTAGCCAGACCATGGTCTAGAACGTCACGGCCCAAGCACCCACCACGAGAGGAATTCGACCCGCTCACAGATGCCCCAGACGTCAACATCTACAGTGGCCATGCCCCACACAGCCAGGGAAACTGCCCATCAATCAAGCCACACGCTGGAATCTCAGGCGAAGCCGACATAGACCATATGGATCAACTCGACTAAAACAGTAACAATGAAAATCACCATCGTTAGAGATGCCATGATGACATAGCCAACGGACGGTAACACATGTTCCACCATGCACACTGGTCATACCCACACCAATCTCACACGAAGAACATACTCAATACCATGACGTAACAGACCGTTTACACCCACTGATGCATCGTTGTTATTTTCCACATAGACTAAGCAACAGCATCGCAGAAACACACGACACAAGAAGTGCTTGTGTACATGCTTGCAAATGCTTCCTCACTACTAAAACCATGGAGACATAAGGCACTTATGTATAAGGACCCATGTCGCCCACACGACCCACATGTTGTGAACCATATGCCGCTGCCCACGACCCAGGCCAAGAGTGGGCCTCAGCACCAGAGTAGACAGCAAACTCAGAAGCCACAGGCCCAGAGCAGCTCAGACGGTGCTGCAAGGTGCTGATCATGCAGAACAAAACCCGATGAGGGCCTCACAGCCAAGGCCACGAAGTTGCAACTTAAACGCGGTGCGCCCAGAGCCAAGGTTACACCTGCCGTGGCTAACCGCCCTCAGAGCTGAAATACAAATCAAATGCTCATAATTCTGCTCCAGCCATGGTCTCACCACATGTGACCAGGCCGACCTGATGCAGTGCCAAGTACCAAGGACCAGGGAAACTCTGGGGTCTCACGTTTGGGACACAGACTGCAACAATGAAGTGACAAATTGGACACAGACCGCGGTGAGAAAGAAGCGCTCCTACAGCAAATGGCAGACCTGTCCATTGTCCACCGCTGACACATAGTCATACATTGGGCCTCATTACGAGGTTGGAGGTAGTCATGGCGCTATTAGCACCATGACTACCTCCAATACCGGTATCGAGTCCACCCTTGTTCAATGGGGACTTACCGGTCTATACCGAGCTTTGCGGGACCGGTAAGTCCCCATTGAAAAAGCCATTCCCCATTCCCATTTCAGCCCCTATAGGGCTCAATGGGAAGGGGGAAGGTGCTAATAACGGTACTGAAAATTGCGGTACCGTTATTAGCTCTGAAATCCCTTAACGGGCCCGTCCATAACACCTGGTAAAACCAGGCATTAAGGAAGGGACCCTCTAAGGGCGCCCACCACGTAATGAGGCCCATTGTTTCTAACAATGGGCAGGTACACCACGAGCTGGGAACAACAACGGTCCCAGGCTTGGGGGCTCGCGGATGAACCAATCAGGGCACGGGGGGCTTACCACTGACGGCACCACAATCTAGCCAATCCCTAACCTTCTCCATGTAGTGGTTTTGGTGTAACAATTTCTAGGGACGACCCACCTGACCTCTTCTCTGCTAACCACTAACTCATCTATTTGTGTCTATACTAACCCTACTACTCGGGGAGCCAACCCGAGGTGGCGTTAGGTTTTGGGGGAAGTTCCCCAGGTGACGCACAATGAGGCATCACACATGCAGAAAAAGGGCATGCGAGCCTACTCTTGTGAGGCGTGTTCCCGGATGACCTGTGATCCCAGAACCTATCCCTACTGTTTCATCTAATAAACAGCAGTAACGCCTTGCTCTTGCGTGTGTCTCATACTCATTGGGGACTTCGGGAGGAGTTAGGGCCCTGCCGACCCCCGGGAAATCACCCTGACAATTGCCCTCCCCAAAAACACATGGGTTCCCTACTAGAGCACAGTGTGATCACCCCTTGACTAACTATGACATCAAACTCTCCTCTCTCTTGTCACATCCCACCGTCGAGATTTCTGCCATCCTGCCTCAATTCGAACTCTCACCATCACCAGAGACTACCTTCACCCTGCTTCAACTCTATTCTGAATAACCATCAACCTGAAACTACATCACTGTATGTCACAACAAATAAATCTCATGTCCTCACGTCCCCACTAGACATCAATGACCGGTCACTCCAACCTGCACTACACTCCACTATTGGGAATTCCATGTCCTGCCCCACACCACTCAGAAATTATAGACTAGGCTCTAGATATCATCACCAATATCCTACACAGGTTAACAAAGATTGTGCTAAAGTCACCTTTTCGACTGCCATTACCACCACATCACCTTCCAAACTGACCAATAATAAAAAGACAGCAACACCCACATCCTGCAATCCCATCACCACTACTATTAAAGCAGGCCTCATCAACGCTAGATCTCTCCAAGCACATGCCTTGGATATAGCAGACATTATAACACTTCACGACTCAGACTTCATCGCCATGACAGAAACATGGTTAAATCCATCGTTAGGTCCCTCATTAGCCTTGGCCATACCCAACAATTACTCCATCATACGATCGGACAGAGATGCCAATACCTTGAAAGGAGGAGGCATTGCTTTCATCTACAAAACATCCTTAGACCTAAGAATGATCAATAAACAACCTCTACCATCAGCACGACTACTATCCATCAAACTAACCACACCCACCACATCGACTATTACCATGCACTTGATTTACCACCCTCCTGGTCCTGCCTCTACCTTTGAAAATGATGTATCATACCTGCTATCAGCCAACACTAAATGTAAGTCCCAAGTCATCATCATGGGTAACTTCAACCTAGGCTTCAATGATCCTAAAGACACTAAAGCCTCCTCCCTCAAGGACATTATCTCCGAATTAGGTTTCACCAACCACATATCCGGTCCCACCCAAAATAAAGGAAGGACGCTAGATTGGCTAGCAGACCTCAACTGTAGCATTAATATACTATCCAATACCCTTTGTGCATGGACCGACCGCCACCTTATCACTTTTACCATTAACAAGGTCACACCCACCTCCTCACAAAACCTAGCACCAGCCATGATGACTAGATGTAAACGTAATCTCACATTAGAGAACTTTATACCCCTCCTTTGACCAATCACTCACCCGAACAAACTGCATTCTGACCACACAGTACTAGTCGACCTGTACAATGAAACTATGCTCAAGGCCATCAACAGCATAGCACCCCTCAAACTACAGAAAGCTAAACCACGTGCCCACATCAACAAATGGTACATTCCTCACCTTAAGTCTGAAGAAATTAGAAACCAAGAAAAACCTTATTGACACACTCACTCCTCAAGATCTACCATCTCCCCCTAAACAGAACATCCCTCAATTTAATTTCAAACCTCTCTCTATTAAAGAGGTAAAGATGATCATATGAAAACTTAAAAAATCCCACTGTCAAGATGACACTTGCCCAGCCTCGCTTGTCATGGAGGCAGCCAATGAACTTGCTCCTTTCATTACAGCCTTCATTAATGCCTCATTTGATTCTAACACTGTACCTAATAATCTAAAAGATGCCTGGGTACTCCCATTACTAAAAAGTAACACCTTAGATCCCACTAATCCATCTAACTACAGACCCATTACGACAGTTCATTTCTTGCTAAAAATACTGGACCGAGCAGCGTACCTGCAGATTCAGCATTACCTGGAAGTTAACAATTTGTTAGGACTCAGACAATCAGGATTTAGACCGAGACACAGAACAGAGACAGCACTCTTAGATCCATGAGGGTCTTTGCTCCTTCAGCAATAGCCCTACCAACACCAGTGACATGTGGGGTCCCACAAGGATCCTGCGTTTCCCCAACTCTCTACAATGTATTCACCAAACCCCTTTTTGATATTCTTGACTATCTGGGCATCATATATACTAACTATATGGATGACACCAGATACTCATCCCTATCACTGGTGACTACATTGTAGATAGTAAGTCCCTCAATGACATCTACAGTACCATACAAATCTGGATGGCAAAACACTGGATTTGTCTCAACGACGAAGAGACCAAATTGCTTCTTCTTGGCTCAACCTCCAAACTGAACAAACTAGGGTCCTTATTCACATCATTCAACATTGATGGCAACATTATCAAAGTAGCAAATGACTTGAATACACTAGGTATCTACATTGACTCCGCACTCACCCTAGCGAGACAAACCAATTCCCTAGCCTCCTCCACAACTTAGACATGTAAGCTTATCACTGCTTGCTGGTCCTACCTATCCACACCTAAGTACATATCAGTAGGAGGAGCCCTAGTATTATCCAAACTCGACTACTGCAGGCACATCACATCAAAATATCAACAAAATGCAAATCATGCAAAATAATGCCATTAGAGCAGCATGTAACATCCCTAGGAAACAACACATTACAGCATCCAGACAATACATAAAATGGCTCATTATCAAGCAAAGAATAGACTTAAAATCACTGTCACTCACCCATAAAGGCCTCTACAACCAGGCACCTACCTATCTGTCTGACACCTTTGCACGCCACACCTCTACCTGACCATCTCGCACTGCACTAGTGCGTTGCGTCACCATTCCTCACTTCAATCAACAGCACGCAGGTTATGTTAGTTTCCCAGTCTTCGCTGCCAAGAAATGGAATGCTCTCCCTATCTCAATAAGAGAGGAAACATCCTTCTCCCGTTTCCGCATGAAGGTAAAAAAGCAGCTCATTGAACAGGATCTCAACCCAGTCACCATATAAACTGTACTGAAATGCCCAAAGATGACCCAACCCCACTAGGTCATTATATATGCTGTAAATACTTCTATTTCCCTTTTGTCACTGTAACCATTTACCTCCTGTATATATGCCCTTCACTTGTAATAACTATCCTTATATTATGTACCCTCCTCACCTTGATGTGCCTATTTCTGTGTATTCTGTGTACGCGTATCTCCCTCTCCTTTGATTTGCCTGTATTGCCATGACAGATGTAACATGTAAGACTAGCGCCCAGTTGCCTCATGACTTGGCTGTGCTCTACAAATAAATAAAAATACAAATACAAAAAAAAAAAAATATGTCATCTTTGATGTCCTGGGTGTTAGTCTTAGCAGTGCACGGTGGTCACGCAAGTTATGCTTGCTTACCTTACAATAACTGCCGAATTTCAGTGGTTTTTTGCTTTTAATTGTAACAATAACGTCCCCGTAACAAAAAGTTTTCTCTGAATTTCAGATGTTTTTATTAGTGCAACTTAACCATAAAGTCCCTTTAACACATGCTTGGAAGAATATTAGCACAACTGCTATTTAACTTCAAAAACAGCATCAGCCATGACCATTTCTCATCCCCAGGAGCCACAAGCACCAACACCACCCCATCCACAGCTGGAGGGCCTGGACAACGGAAAAAGCGGAATGATGCAGAAAAGAATCAAGGGGACCAGAAATGTGAGATAGAGGAAATGCCTACCTCCAGCACCAAGAGAGAATCATGGGTGTGGTGGTTCTTTACCACTGTTCGGGGTGTACCGAAGCCTAAGGCTATCCAAAGTGAAATGCACTGAGTATTCGGTAACGGACAACCTGGTTAGTACTCCTACGGGACCACCTATATGCACCGCCACACCAAATCCAACCACCAGGATGGCTGTTCCTTGCTCAATAAGTAGTAGGCTGTCTTCCTCTACCTCGTCTTCCTAAACCAATACTGCCACCAGACAGGCCACTTCTGTGGGGGCACAAAACCCCACCAGCTACCTTGCGAGCCATAGGAGAGAGTGCTTATCCATGTCTTTCCAAAAACAACAGCACTCTATATATATACTGCAGCACACCATTCTGCAGGGGAGAGCAGTTTCAAAGTGCTTTCGAGGCTGTAATCAAGGAGCATGAGAAACACTGCCCCCCACCTTAGATTTAACACACACCCAACATCTTCCCCTGCCCACCACCCCCTCCATATCTGTGGTTGGTGCCCCTTCCCTTATTTTCTTCCCCACCTTGCTTCCTGGCCTCTCCTGCAAAAAACAAAACAAAATTGAAAATAAAAAACACCAAAGAAACACCCAAAAAAGGCTCTTTTAGAAACCACGTTTCACAGTTAGAAAATAGAAGTTAAAACACGCTGATAGACTCCATCTACTTTACAATTTTCAGTAAAGTAGGTAAACTCAATAAGATTCTCCAACATTTGCATTAGCTTTTTCTACTATGCTAATGGAAATAATGCACAATTTTATACTAGAGAAAAAGAAAAAGCACAGAAACAATTTGGGGCCTGATTCATGGAACGTTTTCCTATGGGATTGCGCCATTTTAAAACACTTCCATGAATCAGCACCTTTATGTCCCAAAACTTTTCATTAGCATACAATTAGGACCATAATCCATGGACCCTCACAACTATCCAAGGTCTCTGAAGACCCCTCACAAGGTCATGCATCACTAAAAATCCCAGATTGCACATGCACATCATCACATAAAACAGCCCTTCTACCTTTTTTGCTGTTATGTTTGTAACACTCCCTCATGGCCTGCTTTCCAACAGTCACACATCTGTTCACCAATAAGTTCAGAAAACTCATAAAATACATATTATCCTATCAACATATAAAAATTCCACACAGCAACTGCACTAAAGAATATTCTAGAAATCATTTTTATCTGCATTTCCCTAGCTTATCCCAAAAAATGGTACCCACTACTGCTATAAATGCACATATATATTGTGCAGTAAGAGAAGTGCATGAATGGAAAGGGGAGTAGGGATTGCCAAGTGCTGATTCAAGCCCAGAAGGAAAGTGGCAAGGGATGCTGAGGCAGAGGAGTCCCAAGGGTATAGTAAACAGCCACCAGGTGGTAAACCTTCAAGGGTAGTGCTGACGGTGGGGGCGGGGTGTGCTTTGGTGTCGACTATATATGGGGCCTGGAACCTGTGAGATTTATGAGGGACCAGGGCACAGTCTCAGTGACAGTGGTGTCAGTTAGCAGGGAAGGGATTAAGTAAAACAGGAAGTAGAAAGCAGAGTTTTCAGAAGTTTCCAGGACTTAATGAAGTCCAGCTGAAGTATAAGAGAGCAGGAAAGCTGTTCCAAAGAGAGGCACCAGCCAAAGAAAGAGACATGCCTCCCGCTCTCTGTTTCAAACGCGTTTGACAAGAAGAGAATGGAGTTAGAGGAGCAGCGGGCTCTAGCAGGGCAGTATTTAGGGAGGCAAGGTGGAGATATTGTAGTCGTAGGCCCCAGAATGCCTTGTCAAAAATACAGGGGATCTTGAATTTCATCCTTGCAACCACCAGGAGACAATGTACACATTTTAGGGCTGCAGCGATACAGTCCCTACAACTCTATTCTAGATTAGCCAAAGGGGGCGCATACAACAAAGGGGGAGGTTAAGCAAGAGGCTGTTGCAGTAGTCCATCCTACAGAGCACCAGGTCTCTAGAGAAATTGAGCTTGTGGGGGAAAGTGAGGAATGGTAGAATGCCTATAATGAAGTGCAGCTGAAAGTGGGCTTTCTTTACAAGCTCCAAAATGTAAGGGGTAGAGGAGAGAGAGGACTTAAAGATGACGCCATGGTTTTTGGCCTCACAGGATGGTGAGAATAGAGGGCCCAAAGAGGATGGCCAGAGGGTAGTAGAAAAACAGGGCACAGGTGTCACAATAAGAAAGATCATCTTACTAGCATTGAGACATAGATTGTTAGCAGCATGCAATCCCTCAATTGCGGCCAAACAATCTGGGATGAAAAACGAGGAAAAGAAATTAGTTGGGAGAAGCTTAAGGAAAGCTGTGTGTTATTAATGTAACACTGGAAATTAGAAAAGAAGCAGGACATCAGGTGAGCCAGAGGACCGAAATAGATATTGATGGGCACAATCATAGAATAGAACCACAGGTTACTCTGCAGGTAGACAGTGAGGTGGGGCAGTCGAAACAGCCCAGTTGCAGCTGGGTAGGGTGATTAGTGAGGAAAGCAGGTCAGACAGTCCAGTGTCCAGTCCATGATTCTAAAGGTATCATGTAACCGTTTAATGAGGATAGAATGGTTGACTGTGTAAAAAGGCAGAAGAGACATCAAGGAGCACTATCCTGAATGGTCCTACTATCATACATACCATATACACTTCAATTATAGCATTCCACCATACTACACATACTGTATACTCCCCCTACAGTACCTATAATACACATATTACTATAGGATGTGTTGCCAGAATCTGGCCACTGGCCACACCCACCACAAACCATATAACAAATGTACAATATACCTTCAAATAACAAGACTCAACCAGACCCTCCTGCCATCCAAATGATGTCAGTGGACACTAAAATTGACCCTGTTGTTTGACGGCACCTGCACACCTTTTTTTTCCACCTATAAAAACAGCTCCATGGCAACTTTATTCCACTCCCCCACCCTTTCCAGGTGCTCTTCCAGCCACCAAATAACCCTAAATTTGTTTTCCAGAATGTTTTCTCACTGCGCTGTCCACAGTCAGCAGAGATGGTCACGGACTTGGCAGCACCTGCAACCCCCTTTTTTCACTTATAAAAACAGCTCCATGTCAACTTTATTGCACTCTCCCACCCTTTCCAAGCCCTATTTCGGCCACCAAATAACCCCAAATGTATTTACCAGTTTCTTTCCTTACCGCGCTATACGTGGAAATGGGCAGCTGTCCGCATATCCAACATGGCGACCATTTCAAAAAATAGGACGCAGCTCACGCTTTTGAGCATCCAATCAGTGTGCGCATACGATGTCAGTGGACATCACACCGGCGCCTGATTGGCCCAGATGTATCCACAGACCCCCAAATCGGGACGTGAGTCCCAGACTGGACCCAGATACCACTAATTCTTTTTAACCTACATTTGCCCATTTGTAAAAAAAAACGTCTGGAAAGATTTACACCAAATTTAGAAAAGCACGCTTTCGGGACCAAGCCGCCACTGCTGATGCAAATTTGGTGAAAATCCATCCAACAGTTTGGGCTGCAGGCACAAGCAAAATTCTTTTTCCATTGCGTCTATGAGGACTTTCACAAATTTTGGGACCCCACCAAACCTTTACCCCTCCGTTGCCCGATGGACGAACCACACTAAACATTGCATTTTGAGAGAGCAATACCCTTTTTTTTGCTCCTCCTTATACACGTGATGCTGGTGGTGTCAGCATTCTGATTGTGTGGAAGACAGGCTATGGGAGGGGATCAACTTCTCACTTTGGCTTCAGGGTGATATAATTATCATGCCTGAAAGCTACTGTATTTCCCAAACATGTGACTAATGCTTCACAGAAAGCAGTAACCGTGCAACTGCAGCAACACATCGACACCAACAATCTCCTCCAAACCTGCCAATCCAGGTTCAGACCCAGATACAGCACAGAAGCGGCAACCAGACAGGTGGTCGACAATGCATTCAACATTCTTGATGACGGCCACCCCTGCCTCCTGGTTCTACTGAACCTCTCACCCGCTGTTGACACAGTAGACCACCAGGTATTCACAGACACCCTGCATCGGTGAATGAGGACCAGTAACGTTTTCCTATGCTGATTCAAATCCTACCTCGCCAATGCTACCTGTGAAGTCCTGCAGGGCTCCATCCTCTCCCCAGTAATCTTCAATCTATTCATGGAGCCGCTAGGAGCCCTCCTAACCACACACAACATCCACATCCACAAATATGCCAATGACACACAGCTATACCTCGAGATCGACTCCATCAAGGACATCTACAAGCTCAAAACCTGCCTCGTCTTGGATGTCCTTTGCATACATGAAGCTCAACCCAACAAAGACTCCTCACAAACAAAACCGAACACCCAGACATACAGACCGGCTATCAACCATGAACCCTGAGGGTGTCACACTGAAATTCACCTCCTGCACCAAGTTCCTCGGGTTCCACATCGACAAATTTATTTATTTTTTATTTTATTTTTGCATTTGTAAAGCGCACTGCAGCCCACGGGCATACACCTCTTCATCAAGACACACATACCTAATAAAACTCAGACAGCTTGGCATCCGCTCTCCCTCCTCCAGAGAGTCAAGGCCTTCCTCCCTGTGGACATCTTTAGATCCACCGTTTAAGCACTGGTCCAATCCCATCTGGATGGGGGAAATGCCCTCATTGAAGGCCTCCAGTTGTCCTCCCTTGGGCCCCTGAGAAGTGTCTTCCTCACGGATGCACCCCTCAGGGTCTACGCAGATATGACCACATGACCCCGGCCCTTATCGACCTTCACTAGCATCCACTGCATGCATGAATCACCTTAAAGTCTTGCTGCATCATCTATAAGACAGTCGCCCTCAGGTCACCCAGCTGCCTTGCAGAGAAACTCAGCATCTACAGAGGACAGTGCACCACCAGTAAGCAGGACAGCTTCAGACTTTAAATCGACTGCTGCAAAAATGAAAGGACCAGAAAACAAGACTTCTCTGCCTATGTCCCAATACTATGGAATCGCCTCCCCATCAGCATCAGACTCGCCCCACGTACCTACAATTCAGAAAATAACTCAATACCCACCTCTTCAAGGAGTCTCTGTTCCTCAACACCTAGGCCATCACGTCGCCACCTGACTCGCTAGATGCCGTCTGCCCCTCTCCTCACTGCCACCCTGTAAAGGTGTACCCCTCCTCTCTGCCCCTCTATATCCTCCCCCACTGTATATCTGTACTGTTGTATACCTCTGTAAAGCCCTCCTTTGCATCTCGAAGCTAGGTCCATGCTTAGTAAATAGCATAATAATGTGACAAACCTGTACTGCACTTGTGTGATAGGGTTGGTTTGGACAGACAACCCCATCGCACATACACAGTACAAGAGACAATATTCGTGAGTTGCTGAGGCTGTATTAGATCTTCTGTTACTTGTGAACCTTGAGCAGATATGTTTGAGAGACTGCATTCAGAGAAAGCTCATTTATTTAATGCCCCAAATCTCCAAAAAGTTGCCTCAGTGTGCTGAGAGCACAGGAGTGCTACCTAGAGGTGGGGCTGTATGGAGGCACTTGGGCGCTTGAAAAGGGCAGGTGAAAAGAGGATGGGGTCTGACAATTTAGCTACAAAATGAGTTTGTGTACAAATGGTGTGAGATTATTCATGTGGAACGTACCTTGTCTGTATACTCTCTGCTCTAAGTAAGGAGTGAGAACAGAGCTATTTTGCCCTACTTAGCAGCAGATATGGGGGTAATAACATTGCTTATTTGGCCTTATTATATAGCTTTCCTTTCCCTGGTGGGAGGCCATGATGTCCTGCTCCCTGGTTACATCTATTCCATATTGATGGATAGATCTGGGAGGGCGTGGCCTTGGTGGAAGAACACCGACTGGATCCCAGCATGCGTCAGACTAGTGCAAACCACTTTTGCTTTTTTTGGTGGAAGAGATTCTCCTTAAAGTTCAGAACCCATTCCAACATTATGCTAGGAGTGCACTTAGGATGTTACCCAGAAACCAAAACATGCTTAACCAACATAATGTATTCCATTTAAAAAAGGAGCAAGTGGCCTCAGTACAATGGTGTAACACTGATATTATAAATGAAGAAAAAGCAGATGTCAAAAATTATGCAAATTATTGGAGACCCTTGCCTAACCCCAGTAGCAGCTTAATCTTACAAAGGGGAAGGTGGCCCAACTCCCTCTTTAATGTAGGTCTTGCAGTCAGGTTTAACACCACCTCCTTCTTTTTCAGAGTTTAGGACATTGGTATCCGATAGCAATATAAATCACATGTTTGTCCTGTTTTTGGTATCCTTTACTTAACAGTCATTTTTTCTAACAATGTTTAAAGTTGTACATCAATGGCATGATTGAAATGCCATGTGTACGATGTTAAACAATCTTTCAGTACACAATTTGCTAATTTTGATCAATGAATTACAACGCCTGTGATTTTAAACAACATTTAAATGAGTTTCCTTTGTGTAGACTGAAGAGTCCCACATAAGCCTCTGGTTTCAGATGTACTGTTCAAACTGTGCATGTCTCCTCTACTTCATATTAAGGGGCACGATCCTACCCTCTAACCGTATGCTGACAGCACCAGCTGTACTTGGCCAAAGACCGGGGTAGCAAAGAAAGCTATAGGAAATTACAAACATACATTGTTCAACTGGGTAATTGAAAGTTGCTTTCAGGTTATGGAAGGCAAAATGGAGCTTAGTCTAATTGTACCTGAAACATTTCAAGTACTGAAATCCTAATCAGGTCTCCGACTGATTTATAAAGCACCAATTACCTCCCCTGGCTCTGCCCAAGCATCAATAGATCATGACTTCACTTTGCAGGGAATATTTCATTAAGACCTTTGATTCATGTGCTAGCCAAAGGAGGTTTTATTCCAGTGAAGAAAGAGTAAAATATTGCACTATGTTTCATGGAGCTAAGAAAGTGAGTCAAAACGTTATATTCATGCAAAGAAGTAAAACACTATGCAGAAAGAAAGAATAAAGCAAACAAAAAATACAAACCGGTCTTCTACTAATAGGGCTAAGAATTTCAAACAACCTGCAACATAACACAGGTGCCGCAAGACACTGATACTGCTAAACATAGGAACTACACAGCATAAGTACCACACATGCCACACAGTGTAAACACAAAGTAGCATACCACATATTGCAGACATATATTACTGCTACAGCACAATTAACAGCTACAGCACAATTAACTGTATTGAGTAGGCTACTGTTCACATGACCAGGCCCTGCCACTCAGTTGCTCCGTCCCACCTCCAGTTTTTGTGCATTCCAAGCCACTACTTAAGGACTCTAGGCCAGCTCCAGTCAGACATCATTGAGTAGGCTGCTGGTCACGTGACCATGTCCTGCAAATCAGTTGCTCCTCCCACAACCTACTTAATCAGTTCTCCTTAGGCCTCTTCATCGCCAACTTCCTGAGCAAAGGAGCAAAGGATAGGCGAAGACAAGGACCTCACCTGTTTGTACCTGTTCGGGCCTGATAGAGCCAAAGGCATGGCCCGCTAAACTGCATTTCACCTACAAACGAATTGCTACTACTGCTACTTACCAAAAGACATCACAATGTGTCTCCTCCCTCCATAGCCAATTACCACTCTCACTAGGGTTCGAATGGCTAAGTGCCCTGGCAGCCCCGGCAAGCTACCATAGAGAACTTTATCAATATTGCCCTTGCCCCTATCCAAAACCCACGGACCACATGCACACTCCCTCTCATGTTGATCAATGCTCGCTCAGTAGTCGGTCACGCTGCAGAGATTGCTGACCTCATCTCGTACAACAACCTTGATGCCCTGTTCATCACTCAAACATGGTTTACCACATTCTCTCCACATGATTCCGATGTCCTCCTACCCCAAGGCTATTGCATCCAACATGCTGACTGGCCAGGAAGGGCAGGAGGAGGTATGGCAATCATCCACAGGAGTGATTGGCTGTGGTGTATCATCCCCTCTCCCAGAACATGCTGATCTGAATCACTTGCCTACCAGTTCCCTCTATCGCACAAGGAACACATCACCCTCCACCTCATCTACAGATTCCTTCACAGGACTGACTCCTTCATTGAAGGCATCTCCAAATTACTCTACTCTGCCAAATTAGCACTAGTAATGTCTTTCTTGGTGATTTTAATCTCCCTCGGTCACAGGCTGACGAAACTCAAAGCACACTTTTCACACTGACTGCTTCCATGGAATTTAAGCAAATTGTGCTCTCCCCACACACAACAAAGGCAACACCCTAGACTTAGTCTTCACATCATCCCCTGCATCACCTGTGCAGACCCTATCCCACTTGACTGGTCTGACCATGCCACCATCCCATTATCAGTCACCCACTCAACTACGGCTCACAACGGTCAGGTTAAACGCCCCATCACTTACCGCTGCTCATTCAAAACCTTCCCAGTCAATGAGCTGGAAACAAACTTTGCAGACTTCCCCACGACAGGGAATGCCTTAGGCATTGTGGAATGATTCAGCAACTCTGTTATAAAAATTTTGAACACTCATGCACACTTAAAATCCAGTCGGCCAAAGACCAAACCATCTGCCCATGGTACAACCCTGAGCTAGCCTCCAACAAACAACTATCAGAGCCCTAAAGAAACTGTTGTGCAAAAACCACAACTCGGGAGACTTCACTAACCTCAAATCTCTGTGTGCAAACTATGTGATTCTGAAAGCTGCTTACTACTCCACCACTATTGCAGCAGCCCCCAACAGGAGCAAATCCCTCTTTCAAGTAGTAGAGCATTGTACCAAAACCTCCCCCGATCCCAATGTACAGTTCAACCTCTCACAGCATTAGATTGCCCTGCACCCTGGCTCGCACACCGCCCCTCTGGACCAAATGAACTCCTCTCTTTCCCCCGATCCGCCTAAAAATGATTGCCTCCATCAAACCTACTTGTTTCTCTGACAATATAATTACGGGCTCCATCATTAAACAATTTACAGGCCTCAATGCGCTCAATGCCCTCCTCAGCATCATCCATGGCTCCCTCGCAGAGGGATAATTCCTGGACACCCTCAAAACTGGTTTCATGCGACCTTTATTGAAAAAACCATCGCTAGATCCAGATGACCTACCCAAATGCCACCCCATTCCAGACCCCCTGTTTATTGGCAAAATCTTGGAAAAAGTAATTGCTACAACTACACCTCCTAAATGATTATCAGTCAGGGTTCCACTCCAAGTGTATCATTGAGATAGCCACCATCCAGGTGGTGGATGATGCTTTTCAAATCATAGATAAGTGTGACTCATGCTTCCTTGTCCTCCTGAACTTCTCAGCTGCATTCAACACTGTCGACCACTGCATCCTTCTCTCCCTCCTTACTGACGGGATGGGATTCTCTGGCACTGTCCTGAATTGGTTTACATCCTACCTCTTAGGCAGACACCATGCTGTTCAAATGAACTTGTGCATTCTAAATGACTCCGGGTCTCCTGATGAGTCCCCCAAGGCTCCATGCACTCACTGATCCTTTTTTTTTTAATTTAAAGTTTATTGACATTTCTCAAAACACAAAGAGAAGCAGCAATCAAAACCACACCAATCCCATACATATAGACCCCCACCGCAACTCTCCTCTTTCCCCAAACTGCCCCTACCCATCTAAAGGCATCCAACAACCCAAGACCCATAGGACCCACACACAAACTGCACGTGAGATATCTGGACACATAATAAAAAGAACTAAAAGAACAAAGAAAGAAGTAAAGAAAGGAACAAAGGGAAGGCAGACATTAATCCTACACCACAGCATCCCTCAAATGATAAGGCCCAATACTGGCACATAGATAATCTCCCTAGAAGGGAGGGGCCAAATCTCCTGCATCTAAAGACCCTCCCTCCAGCCACAGTCAACCCCGTTCCCAATAGCCAAGGACCTTGAGGGGCATGTACCTGGCACAGAGCCACTCCATTCTGTCTCTATCCCCATCCTAGGTCCGTGAATGGCTGCAGTGATCCTGTCCATCACGTAAATATTCGTAACCATATTGACCCACTCCATTTTCTGGGGTTACTCTAGCCTTTTCCAATCCATAGCCAATCATGCACTTTCCACCAACATCAAACAATGTGCCAAATTAGCTAAACCCTGATATTCTCCCTCAATCTCCTCCAGGCCGAACAGCACAAGCAACGGCATCTGTTCCCACGAGACACCATCCACCTCCTTTATCCAACCAAGCACCTCATCCCAGTAAACCTGTATGGTATCACACCACCACCACATATGCCAATAAGCTGCTCATGCACCACACTTGTGCAACAGAGTACACTCGCCCCTGGAAACATCTTGGAGAGGCGCACCAGGTCGAACTGCCATCTATGCAATAATGTAATAGCATGGAGTTTATACTGGCAAGCAATTGACACCTTAAATGCCCTGAAACACAATCTGTGCCACAATGCCCCATCCAAGCCTAAACCCAGGTCCCTTCCCCAACGACCCCGAAGTCTGTCCCTACTCCCCTTACCCTCCTCTATCTGGGCACCGTACCAGCAGGGAAATCAAACAGTTCATCTCTGTCTGAGAGTCAAGAACCTTTCTCTGTTGGAGTAAGTTACCGCTGCACCTGCACCTTACAAAAATTGGCCATAATAGCTTCCTTCACTTGCAGATAGCAGAGAACAGACAAGGGCTCAATTCCCATTGCCTCCTCCAATTCCGATAAGGGGATAAACTGCCCCCTCTTCCACAACTGTTCAATCCACTCCAAACTGGCCTCAAACCCAACTCTGAAACCTCTCCAAATTTGGAATAAGGTCCCTCACTCCTGGATGCCACAAATGACTCAACAGGGAGGGCCAAGTCATAACCCCATGCATCTCAGCCCCCTTGTGCCAAATAGTCCAAAGGACACCAAGAATGGGATGTTTCCTTATCCTACATAGAATCCAATTCCGTGGCACCCATAACCATTCCCCAACTGTCGCTGGTCGAAGGTAATAATTATCTAAATTACCACTGATGTTCCACCTGTCCCCTCAAATGAGGTACCACAACCCAAAGCTCAGCCGCCTTATAATACATATATAATTATGGGAAACCCACCCTTCTTTGGAAGCACCAAAATATCATGTGCCACCCATGCTTTCTTCCCTTGCCATAAGATCTTTACCAGACGTCCCTTCACTTCTCTAAACATAACCCCAGGAGCCATGATACAAAGGTTCTGAAATAAATACAACAATCTGGGAAGGAAATTCATCTTGATAGCATTCAGACATCCCATTCACGAGATGGTGAGTCGCTCCCATTTCCCCAAGTCTTATATACCCTTTGCAGCAGAGAGGGGATATTTGACCTCAAACAAATTGAACTCCTACAATTCCTCTTTAAGGAGAACCTCCAAATAGTGCAGTTGGCCCTTTGGTACCACGATTCCCAAATGGTCCAATCCACCAATATCCCAATCACCATCCCTACCGAAGGGGAACAAAATAGAGGTAGCTCTGTTAAATTTTAAACCTGAAACCATCCAATACTGTCCAATCAGTTCCACTGCTGCCGGCATCAATCCCAACGGGTTCCGATGAGGGAACAAAATGTTGTCTGCATACAGCCCAGGTTTAAACTCCATCTCCCCCATCTTTATAACTTCCACTTGTGGATTCTCCCTCAACAAAAGGGGACAACCCTGTCTTGTACCCCGGTCCAAATCAGCGGGAAAACCTTCCATTCGGTGAAATGCATGCCTCTGACCTGAGTACAAAGCCATAATCCGATTCAAAACCCTACTTCCAAAACCAAACTTGTGCAGAACTGCCTCCAGAAAAGTCCAATCTACCCTGTTGAATGCCTTCTCCGCATCAATTGAAAGCAACTTCCCCCTTCACCCGTCATCCAATCCATGAAGTGTCATGTTTTCCACAAAGTGTCCATTCCCTGTCTGCCCTTAAGAATCCCACCTGATCCAAATGGACAAGTCGAGGCATGTGTGTGCCCAACCGAGAAACCAGGACCTGAGTGAATATCTGTGCATCCATATTGAGAAGTGAAATAGGTCTATAGGAACTACAAAGAAGGGAATCGTTACTCTCCTTAGTAATCACAGAAATCAGAGCCTTCCGGTGGAGCGAGCCAGAATAGCGTTCCCTTCTTGGCCACGGCACACCTCGAGTAGAGGGGGCTGGACTAGCAGTGCTTCCCAATGCACACGTAAAGTGGAGTGAGCCAGGATGGCATTCCCTTCTTGTTAAAGGCAGAACGCGAGTGGATGGAGCTGGACTGGTGTTCCTTTCCAAGGCATGCCTCAAGTGGAGGAAGCCTGAATGGTGTTTGTGTCTTTTTCAAGACACAAGTAAATTGGGTGTGACATGAATTGAGAGACTATAGGTCACTTTGTAGAAAAGGTAAACATTCCAGGAAATCACTCAATCTCCTCTTTGTACGATAGAAAGCAAAGCAAGTCTGTTTCCAGAGGGCTGGCTTGGAAGGGCATTGGGGACAGTCAAACAGAGTATCCCTTCTTCTTCCTTGTTTTCTATACACCTCACATCTTAAGCATGGTTGTGTCTTCCTGGGTGTGGCAGGAACATAATCAGTAAAGTGTAATTCTTGCAATCTGGCTACATCCTCCACTTCTGCAAAGTTGGGAGTTGATATATGCACAACGGTCAGTGAATTTACAAATGCGTTTTAAAACTTCAAAAATGTTAGTTTGTTTTCTCGAGCAGCTGCACGATATACAACATATGCATCATATGTAGCTACATGCATAATGTGAATTGCCAACTTCTTGCACAACATGCAAGACTTATGTGCTGCGTGGTATGGATGAAGTAATCGGTCTATTTTGTCTACTCCCCCCATGTACCTGTTGTAAACCAGAATGGACTTGGGCTTCAACACTTGCCGAGCTCGCCCCTGCCCAGTGACAAGAGAAGGGAACCAAAATTTAACTGCCAACAGTTCATCACGCCGCAAAGCCATAAATGTTCCCCTTTCCAGTTTCTTACAAATAAGTTGTCTGGGGAAGCCTTTGTTGTTACTGTGGATTGTACCACATGACAATGGGCCCACATTGCACAATTTGTTGAACAGAGGTATTCCTGTGTAGAAATTGTCCACATACAAATGGTGACCCTTTTGGAACAATGATATGGCAAGATCCCACACAATCCTCTCACTTATCCCTAAATGGGCTGTGCAGCCAGAGTGTTTATGCTGGGAGTATTTTCCAGTGTAGACTCTCATGTTGTAGGCATACCCAGTGATACTTTCACACAACCTGTAAACCTTGATTCCATATAATGCTCTCTTGCTTGGAACATACTGTCTGAACAGTAGCCGGCCTTTGCACAATACCAAAGATTCATCAATGGATATGCTCTGGCTAGGAACATGCACCTCAGAAAATCGCTGAGCAAAGTGCTTCAGTAATGGCTGCATTTTGAATAGCCTATCACAATTTGGGTCAGTTCTTGGTAAGGCTGCAGAGTTGTCATTGAAGTGCAGCATACGCTGCAGTGCTAGGAAACGATCTCTACACATTACTGCTGGAAAGAAAGGGCTTGCCAATGAAGCTTCAGTAGACCAGTATAGTGAGATAGACGGCTTCTACACTATTCCCTTGAGCAGAGTGAGACCCCAACATTTTCTCATCTCAACACCCATAGTTAGAACCCAATAGTGTGCTGTGGATTGGGGTTCCTTATTGGCACTCTGTGCCCTCAAGAGCTGTTCAGCATACAGATTGGTTTGCTCAACTATATCTCATCTGATCTTTGTCTCTGCCCTGAAATTTCCTCATTTAAGAGATCTCTAAAAACATATCTCTTTAATTCCAACAACTAAGCTCCTTACTTTTTCCCGTCTCCTTCTGGTTTTCTAGACTTCCTGTTTCTCCTCTCACATGCTGCACACTGAGGCCCATGGGTGAGTTGTACCCTATAAAAGATATTTAACATTAACATTCACATTAACATTTGAAATGAACCCACAATCCACAAAAAGGTTGAAAAAGTCAATAGGCCCAAAACCATCTGCATTCTGTGTTCTACAGTGAAAGGTGGCGCAACAAGCTGAGCCATTGCTGGATGCACCCAGTCCGACTCATCAGCCCTGTGATGAACTGGCACATTTGTTAATGACTCCAATAAAGCATTCCCAATAAGTCAGTGCCTTGTCTGGGATTGCTCAAGGGAAGCCCTTATTTATATCTTTTTATGTCAAGTTATAATCTGGATGATGAACCCTTGTATAACGCCCCTCTCTTAGAATCCCCCTGAGCCCCCTGAGCCAAGAAGTAGGTTTGTTTTGCAAATTAAAAGATTTATTGAAAACTTAAACAATAGATATATATCACACTTTTATAAATACTTTTATAAATAAAATGATAATTGGTAGCACACTTGTGAATATGAGCAGTAATCAGCAATAGGTAATCCTACAGTAGCACAGTTCTTGGTTACTTATGAAAAAGAACAGAGGACTAAGGTAGCAGAGAATGCTTTATATGGTTCAAGGAAATGCAAGGTGGGACAGAATGCAACACAGAAATAATTTGATATGATTTCAACAAGAGATAATGTGATCACTTTTCCTTTTGACAATTCACCCCACCCCCATGCAATAGAAGATGGTAGAGAGAGCACACAGTTCTCAGGAATACAATCAAATGTACAGTATGTACAATATGAATTCAGTTCCCCCCTAGCAAGCTTAGAGAAACAGGGAATATTTTAAACACAGGCAAAGTACTTTAAAGGTGGTATGCAAAGAAGGGAAAAATATGCTAAAAATGATTTAAATTCCCTATAAGAGATTCAGGGTGGGTGATAGATACTTCAAATTTGGTCAGGATCACTTTAGCAATGCTCTATGAATGATTGTCAGGTTGCAAACGAATTTCAGCAAAGGAAAGCAAGAAGCTGCTATTTTGACACGTGAAGAAATTTGAGCAAAATCGCAAATCGCGGCACTTTTTCCGAGTGCGTCGAGTGCGATTACGGAAAAAGTATAATGAATAGGAAGTCGGTTCTGGATTCGTTGGAAAGCCTAGAATCTTAGCTTTATAATGAAAGTTATAGATCTCGCTTCTAGCACAAACGGTTCAAGAGATACAGACGATTTTATGAAGGTGGTTTTTCAGAAATGAAATAATGATTCAAAATGGCAAAATGACACTTTTACAGGTTTAAAATCGGAGAAGGGACACACGATTCTATGATGCCGTTCTGGACAGGTTCAAATGTTTTGAATCAGATTATTTTAAGCTAAGAGATTGGTTTTGCACAGTTCTGGCGAGATACTCACACTATAAATTTAAACGGAATGGCCTTGTCACGGATCTGGTCAATAGGTTTAGCTGCGGTTCTCTCTGCTCGGCGGGTCAATCAGGCACCGGTTCTGCTCACAGCGGTCTGGGTCTGGTCTGCGGTTCTGCTATCGGCACTTCTTTCTGGGTCTGCTACTGGTTCTGGCAAAAGTTCTTGGCAAAGAATTCAACAGCTCGCCCGGCTGTAGAATTGTTTGGTTGGATTGCTGGATTCTGAAGGCCCGCTGAAAAAGGATTTAGCTGGTGGTCCAGGCCTCTCTGCTTTAAGTTCTGGAGTTAAGTTCTGGATCCTGGAGTTCTCTGTCAGCGTGCAGCGCAGGAATTCAGTTGAAGGTTGGAAAATGAATCTCCTGTCTGGTTTCCAGTGGCTCTTTTTATATCTTTTGAAAATGGGTGTGGATGCTAACTTTCTTTGCCCAACCCACTCACGATTTGATAGGTCAAGGATTTCTCTTTGACCTGATTTGAGAAGGGAGCAGTGAGTCAGAGTGAGTCATCTTTATGGCATACAGAAAGAACACTCCCCTTTGCTTTTACCTTAGAAAATCATTTTCATTTCCCAGATACGCAAGTGGTTGACATTACATGTACAGATTGCAGATGACTTAAGGTACATTCTTGTTCAACTCTGATCTTCTTAAGAGCTTGCATTCAAAAATGACAACTTATTTTCGTTTTTAGTTGGTTTACCAATATCGGACGTTTACCAAAAATGGCACAAATGTACACCGCCTTTTTTACACATATTCCAGTAAATTTTCATTTTTCTAGCATGAACCCTGTGTCTGCAATCTCCATAATTCATGGGGTTTGCCTCAGAACATGGTACAGAGTTCTAACAAATCTTAAAATGTGCACAGAAAAATCACAAGAATTATGATATTATTTATATAATTTTTATAAGTCCGCACTATGAATTATCTATCTTTTTAAAATTATGCTCTGGCCCCAAAGGGGTGTGGTTTTCCAAAGCACATGGTGGAATTTCTGGATTATCCACTTCCCCCAAGCTCAGCTTGCTCACAGAGGCACTTCTCCCAAGAGGAAGCTATTTTACGACCCCCCCAATATAACATTTGCCTGAGCCCAAGACAGTGCTTTGTTCAGTTACCTGCAGTCCCCAGGTGCCACTCCCCTAATTCAATCAGAGAGGTGGCAGCAGAATGCAACCAGGCCTGGGAACACAGCTGCTGATCAAGTTTCAACTCCTGTCGGGGGTAGTTGTCAAGCAAAATTCAATCTCTTTAAACCAGGCTTCAGCTAAATGTCACTTTGGTTCCCAGTTTTCTACATTCAAACCAAACTTGCAATTTTTATACATGCAGCTAGAACACTGATTCTAAGTTCAAAACGATGACATTTAAACAATTGCAACCTATGTGACACTCAAAAGTAGGTCACTCATTTATTCTAAACATTTCGATTTTAGTGGCTTTAAACCCAAATTCACTTAAGCTGCTGACATCCCCAGCTATTTTCAATACATACATTAGACAATTACTTCCTTCAAGTCATTTCAGAATATAGTTTTACATTGTATCCACCTCTTAGTAAGTCTTTCTTTGACCTGGTTTGGTCATTTGTTCAGTTTTACACAAGTGTCTGGTGGTTTTAAAACGCCGGCTTTCTGGTAGTGGTGAGCACCAGTATTGCACCCCTTTTTGACATTAATAACAACAGATTTTGAACAGCACCATATTCCTTAGCACTGATTTCGCTCATGGCGCTTCTGGCCCCTCACGCTCACACTGGTGGGTGGCAGGTCAGGTGACCATTTTGTTGTGCGCAAAGACTGCGCGGTTCTCCAGGATTCTGGCGCAAATGTGGGCTTTTCTGCCCTCTTGGATTCCTAAGCCCACAGCACCAAGTGTTGCAGCATAATAGTCCAAACGTGGGTCAGGACACCCAACAAGCCCCCCCGCCTGACTGTGCTTTGATTTCGAGTCAAGTGGGAGTCGGGTGCAAATGATGTTTTGATCCACGCGCTGGTATGTCCGCATCATCTTCTTCCAATTCCACAGATGCACAGTTCAGCATCTTTTCCTCCATCCGGTTGGATCGATCGGTTCTCCTCGCCTGTCCTGATGGGAATATTGGGCGGTACCCCGGGCCCCTCGGATCTTTGCTCCTGGTCTCCGGGTCATTCTCCTTGGTCAGTCTCCATGGTTTCCTCTCCCCTAGGATGATAAAGCAAAGCTGCAATACACATTCCTAGACATTTTTCCACCACTATTAACGGTGTGGTGAACATATACATTTTATACATCCAGATACATTTTGCAGTCTTATTTTAAAAAACAAGATATAACAGGATACATTGGCATTTAAGAATCATACTATTTTAGAGACTGTATGTGGGATATTTTAGGGTTGGAACTGAATTACTCTGGAGCGGCCCCCTCTGGGATTACAGAGGACTCCTCCAGTTGCTGCAGAGTGTGCCTGGGATGGCAACACTTTAGCTGATTGATGTGGACCCACTTGTCTTCCCCCTCTGCCAAACTGCCTTTGGGGAGGCAGATCTTATATGCCACGGGGGAGATCTTGTCTATAATTTCAAAGGGTCCCTTCCATGTAGGCAAACATTTTCGCTGTTTGGCCTGGTTCCTTTGGAAATTGTATAGATAGACCCGGTCTCCCACATTATATACTTTCCTGGAAGTTTTCAAATCGTAATGGGTCTTCATGCTATCAGCTGATCTTTCCAGATTCTGCTGAGCATAGGCAAAAGCATGCTGAAGGTGTTTCCTTAAATTCTCCACATACTCATGAGTTGTGGAGGCATTGATCAACGTCTGCTCTTGGGTCCTGTAGAGCAAATGCTGGGGAAGCACCATCTTTCGTCCAGTCATCAGCTGAAATGGTGACATTTTAGTTGCAGATGAAGCGGTAGATCTGATGGCCATTAGGACCAGAGGTAATCGGATATCCCAACTTGGCCCAGAATCTGCCACAAACCTTTTTAATATGCTCACAATGGTCCGTTTGTAGCTTTCTACTGCCCCAGAAGAAGCTGGCCGGTAAGCAATATGTAGCTTCCTTTTGACCCCCAGTATCTCCCACATCTTAGTCATTACTTCGCTGGTAGAATGGCTACCTCTGTCTGACTCAATCCTTTGAGGTAGACCAAAACGGGAAAAGATGTCGTTAATCAACAGGGCAGCTGCTTTTTCTGCCTTGCAGTTTGGGGCCGGGAGACATTCCACCCACTTTGTAAACAAGCATGTGACCATCAACATGTACTTGTTTCCTCTAGACGAGCAAATCACAGGGCCTACGAAGTCGATTTGCAAATCTGACCATGGCAGTGTCATCCCCCTCTTTTGGAGAGGCGCACGGTGTGTGAGGGATGATGGCTGAAATTGTGCACACACCAGACACCCCTTCAAGTATTGGTTGAGGTGCTGCCCCATGTGTGGCCAGTATGCAACCTCTCTTAAGAACTCAAGTGTTGTATGAAACCCCCCATGACCGGCGGTAGCCGCATCATGGGCATGACTTAACATCAGGCTTTGGAATGAGGTAGGAACCACCCACTGATCATGGCCAGCTTGGGATTTCCTTACCAACAAACCGTCTTGGATTCGAAACATTTTTGGACATTTCATCAACACTTTTAGGTCCTCTTTCCCAACGTAGTCGGTATCCGTCAGGGGAAAGTTCTCAGGGTCCTCAATGTGTTGGTAAAACTTACCAATTATTGGATCCCCTTTTTGAGCCGTAATCAAATCGGCATCTGGGGTCTCCTTACTCCATTGTGCAGTTGAAAGATCATTGTGAGCATTTGTCTGGGACCTAGTGATAGCAGTGACCTGGATTTCCCCCAACAGGGACTCAATCTGTATTAGATTCCCTTGGATGGCCCCGGTTTTGGCCAGCTGATCAGCTAAGTCATTTCCAGTTTTGTCTAGTCCCTCTACTTTGGAATGACCCTTGATCTTTTTCCAGTAGATGGTCATCCCATTCGATGTGACCAGATCATCAATATTTTGGATTAACTTCCCATGTTTCAGGGGTTTGTTATTAGCACAAAACATGCCTCTGGTTTTCCAATTAACCCGGTGCTCCACGAACCCGTTCCGTACATAATCTGAATCTGTGATTATGACCAGTTCGTGAAGTTGATGTTGAACAGCAGTGAGGATGGCTTGATGCACAGCCATCAACTCTGCTACTTGACTACTTAGGGGACCGATTTTGAACCCAGCGGAGGGTTCTGGAGACTCATTCACCCATGCATTCTCTACGTCGGCCACCAGTTCTTTTTCTGCGTTGTTGTCAACGTGGTAAGAGCATCCGTCCACATAGACAGTGGGCATCCCCTCACACTTGTCTTCTTCAAAGACTTTGTGTGGGGAATTTAGGTATGCCTCCATGTTGTCCTTGATTTTTAGACTTTCGTCCTCGAGACAGTTTTCTCTAGCACAATCATGCAAGTCAGCCAGACCTTGCGCGAGGGGACTCTTTTTGTTTTGGCCATATCCGACCTCCACAGGAAAGCCTTGCATTGACAGAATCCAGGAAGTAATTCGGGAATTACTCACATTTCCGGCCCAGATTCTGTCACTTTGGAGATATTGCAGAGGCTGGTGTGGAGTCTCCACTATGATGTGTTCCCCCTGGATGAACGGGCGGTAATTCTTCAATGCCCACACCGTTGCCAGGAGTGCCTTCTCACAATCATTGAATTTTTCCTCCACAGAGTATAAAGTCTTGCTCGCATAGGAGATTACTTTATTGACCTTGTCATGCTTTTGGTATAATACTGCCGTCAGCACTTATTAGAGAACCCTGTCTCCAGGAAGAACTCCTTGTTTCTGACAGGGTAAGCTAGGCAAGGTGCTTGTGAGAGGCTTCTTTTGAGTTGTCTTACTGCCTCGGATTGTTCTGGTCCCCATTCCCACTTGACCACTCCCTTCAAGAGATGAATCAGGGGTCTGGTGATCTCTGCGTAGCCCTAAATGAACTTTCTGCTGTAATTAGTCATTCCAAGGAGGCTCCTTAGTTCCCGCAGAGTTGTGGGATCTTTCAGTTTCTGAAGTGCTTCCACTTTCTTTTCTTGGGGACAGAGACCCTGAGGAGTAATCTCATGCCCCAAGAAATTAACATGGGTTCTACACCACTGTGCTTTCTGAAAGGAAAGCTTTGCTCCGGCGGCCCTCAACTGTGTCAGAACATAACGGATCTCTGCTATGTGTTCTTCCACAGATGAACTTTTGATGAGGACATCATCTACATAAGCCAAGTTACCCCTCGCACCCAGGTCGGGCATGGCCTTATGTAGGAAAATGTTGAATTCATTGCCGGAGTTGAGGTATCTGAAGGGAGTCCGGGTCCATGTGTACTGCTGGCCCACAAAGGTAAAAGCCAGTTTGTATTGGTCCTCCCTACTGACAGGCACGGTCCAGTATCCATTGGTCAGGTCTATTGCAGTGAATACCTGTGACCCCTGAATCTGGACCGGCCCTTGGTCAGTGTAGGGCAGGGGCCATCGGGAAGTATGGACCCATTTGTTGAGCTCCCTAAGGTCGGCACAGAGTCTCCACTGGCCGTTTGGCTTCAATATTCCCAGCACCAGATTATTGAAGGTGCTGTGTCTGGACGGATTATTCCCCGGGACTCAAGGTTCTTAATTATTTCAGTAAGGGACTCCATTGATGCGAGAGGCAAGCAATATTGCTTCACAAACACTGGAGTCATGCCAGGGTCCGTGGGAATTGTTGTGTGGATGTCGGTGCGACCACAGTCATATGAGTCTACCGCAAAGAGATCTTGGAAATCCAAGAAAACTTGTTTCAACTTTGCTTCTGTTCCAGAGTCACACAGGGATCAGCTAGGTTGACTCTCTCTTCCACCATCTGCCTGAAGTTCGGAAAGACTTCTGGTTTTGCTATCTCAGCGGCCTCCTCCAGCTGGGTGGAGAAGTCCCTGGTCAGAGTGCTGATTTGGACCGGAGGCTTCAGGTGGGAAAGGCAGCGCTCATGGACCTGGAAAATCACCTCATCCCCTCTGAAGTCACAAGTCATATCTTCCTTACCATAAGGGCAGGAAGTGTACACCAGGAAGTTCCCCCCATGCCGGGTAAAGATCCTGTCTGGTGTTGTATTGTCATCACTGTCACTGTCAAAACAGTCCTTGGGGATTGGTCCTAACAGTTAATTTCCTAAATCAATGGAGAAATGTCAGTCATCAACCGCCATTCCAATAATGGTGCCTGCGGCTAGAGTAATACTCTTTAAGTCGCTGTTATCCACCTCTATTGGAATGGTGTCATGTTCTAAGTTGACTAATGGTGTTGGGTTTACCCCTAACCCTTGCTGTTGGAGGAAAGCATTTAGATGAATATAAGCATCAGGGTTTTTCAATTTTTGTCCTCTTTTAACTTTCACTTCCAGGGAGAATTGTCGGGTCCTTTCTGGGATGGTGGCTTCCTCCTTAATCTGAATTTCAACTGCATAAGGTAGCAATTGAGCTGACCTAAATGCTTTTTCTGGATCATCAAAGCCCATGGGATTATTTGCTAATCGGGACCAAGCTTTGAAGTTTATTAGGTCCAAACTAATGGCAAAGCGATTGAGAATGTCACTGCCTAAGTATAAGGTGGCAGTGACGTCTCGCACGATCCAACAATTATGGACTATGCTCTTGTTGCCAATGGAGATTTTGAGCATACACCTGCTTGGTAGGAGATGTTTGGAATTAGGTGCTTCCAGGTCCATTTCCCATTTGTCTATCAGTTTGAATGTGTGAATGGCTGGATCTTTTGGGAGTTGGCGGAACATGGCTTCGCTGATGAAGCTCTTACCGTTGTTCACACACACTCGGGCGAGAACAGAGTCCTTCCCATCATTTAACTGAACAGGGATGAACAACTGCTCTCCAATTTGTTGAATATCAGCCAGGCTCTAAGCTGAATTCACATCTTTCTGAGTGGGAATGTCTGATTGTGGATTAGTAAAGAATTTCAGAGTATTTCCTTCCAGTGTGGAATACCACCTTAAACTGGAAAGAAGGTTGATTTTCAGAAATAGAGAGGACCCCCCATCACCAGTCTGTTGTCCTACTGCTATTACTGTCACGTCTGGAATTTGGTTGTTCTGGAAGTGAAATGTTACTTGGTCAGATTTTTGTTCAACCATGTGGCAGGTGCCGTTTAAACTAACATGGTTGACACTCTGTTTTAATTTTATTGGTCGGCTAGTCTGGGTCCAGAGGACCTTGTTTACGCTATCTATTAGAGGTGACAAACTTCTCAGGAGGTCATTCCCTAGAAAACAAGAGGTGCCCTCTGAAGTCACTACTATGACCGGGTGTTTCACCTTGTGTCGCCCAATTTTGATGTCCAAATCTGTAGTCCCCTCGACGGGAATTTCCTTCCCGTCAAAGTTCTGAAGCTGTCCAGGAAGAGAGGTGAGGGGAATTTGGTACTTCTCCCCCCTACCTGAATTCAGTTAATCAAAGGCCCTTCTGGACAGAAGGGTAGCTTGAGATCCAGTGTCCACCAGCGCCAAAATTGTACCCTGCCCCTGTACTTGTACCGGGGCATAGTCTCTTCCCTCCTTCTCCTCAAGGGGGCACAGATAATGCACATTTTTGGACAACTGGTGGGCTAATTCTTTAGTTTTGGACATTGCTAGAACAGAGATTTGGGCAGAATTCTGTGGAGAGCCTTGGGAATCTGAAAGAAAAAGTTGGCAACTGGAAATGGTTTTGGGTTCCCCTGTTTCCGGTTCTGGGCCGCCCCCCCCTTTTTGGAGGCAGTCATCAGGATGGGTTTGACCCATGGGATTTTGGTATTGTTGGTTCTGGGATAGAATGATGGGCGGCGACAGCTCAATCACCACATCTACCCAGACTATTGATGCGGTTTTAGGTTCCCCTGGTTCCGGTTCTGGGCCGCCCCCCCTTTTTGGAGGCAGTCATCAGGATGGGTTTGAATCAGGGGTTTTCGGTCTTGTTGGTTCTGGGATAGAATGATGGGCGGCGACAGCTCAATCCCCACATCTACCCAGTCTGGATTGGAATCCCTTGGGACCCATTTTTCCTTGGGAGGAGTTCCCCCATCTCTGAAGGAGAAGATCCTTTTCCCAGGATCCTCTGAGGATCCCTCTCCCTCAAATTGGAAGACCTGTACCTCCTCCACAAAATGGGTCTGTTTGGGTCCTTTGTTTCTCCTACCTCCTTTCTGCTCCTTGGGTGGCAGACTTCCAGGCGTAGGAGATTTTGTTTCCGGTTCCTGGTTTTCCCAGGGTTGTTTACAAGTTGGGAAGGAAGCTTCCTCCAAGGCTTTACACCCCTCTTCCCCTTGTGCCTCCTCCCTGGGAACCCGTGGGTTATCGGGGTGCTGCCCCCGTCATTGTTCTGGAGCACCAGGCCCAAAGTTTGGGGCATTCTGCGGTGGCATGCTCATCTGAGGGTTCTGTTGAGCCCTCAGTAGTGACCCAGATCCCATGCCATATTTTGGACCTGGTGCTCTAACTGTGAAACCCGCTCAGGCTGATACAGGGTTCTGTTTTCTCCCCTGGGCTGATCCCGGGAAGGGTAGCTATCCCTTCTCTGCTAGTACCCCGGATTGGGAAGATTTGGGTACCCCTCCACCCTTGGCCTCCCCTCTCCCGGATTAGGTTGTCTGGGCTCAGGGAAGTGGGGAAAGAAGGATGGATGATTTTGGGGCTGGAAGTTGGGTGGATACCTGGGGAACAAGTTCTGCCCAGGATTTGATGAATTTCTGGGGGAAGTGTGGAGGGAGGTTCCCTGGGTTGGGCGCTTGGTTGGATCCCCCCCTTTGGCCAGAGGAGTCCACACATAACCCAGGATTGGACTGTTTCCCTTATAGCGGGGACTTACATAGTCAGGGGTGCGGGGGACCCCATTTGTGGGACTACCTCCTTGACTCCCTGTCTGTGACTGGCCCGAGGGCCTTCTGGGCTGTGAATTATATGGTGCAGGCAGGTTTTTAGGTCCCCCCATCTCCAAATCTAAAATGGGGGCAACCTTTACCTCTGCCACCTTGGCAGCAGCAGGGGTGCTGTTGGTTTTGGGGTTTTTGGGCTGATTCTTATTTTCCACCGGTTTCTGCACCTCATAGATGCGGGTGGCTTGCTCAATGACCCAGTCTAAAGATCTTTTCTCGTGAAAATCTCTCACGAGCTGGGTCATTATGTATTTGGGGAGAGCATGGAAAAATGTGTTGATGAATTCTCTGCTGTCCGTGCGCACCCTTCTGGTGGTCTGCGCAAAGGCATGCTTCAATTCTTGCACAAATTCTTGTGGGGCCTGATCCTCCCTACATTGCAAATTGTAGGCTGCCTTGTGAGCCTCTTGGGGATTCCGGTGAACAGAAAAATGTTTCAAGATGGCCGCCCTATTGGTGGACCATCTTGAATGATTTTGGTCCTCCAGCCCCGCAAATAAACTGGAGTATTCTGGGGAGAATGTCCATTTGACGTACTGGATGCAGCTACTGCTGTCCTTTAAATGGAAAGCCTCCATCATTTGCTCAAAGAGCTCTAAGTGTTCCAAAACAGAATACTTGGAGTTCTTGTAATAAGGGGTGATGACACTCCTTATTGCCTTGATCTGCTTTAAGGGGTCCTTAAGCAAGGCCCTTTTTGCCTTATTGGCCTTTTTGGTTCGGGTAACCCTGGTCCACTCATCCTCTGACTCAGACGCACTGCTCCCAGAGCTGCCCGTCTGATCTTCCAGGTTTTCCCAGATTCTGCGAGCCTGGGAATGGCTGGTAGAATGTGGGGACCTGGTCTCCTGTGTCCTGGGTCGCTCAGAGGAGTCTTCGGATCCCTCCTTGCTGCCAGGATTTGATGGGTACCCCCCCAATGACCTAACTGGGCGGAGGTTTTCAGGATGCCCTTAGTGGGCCTACTCTCCTGGGGTTCACCACTAAATTGCACTGTGCTTAGGTGCCCATACTCGGATGCCCGCCCATCCATTCCTGGGACGTACTGGCCTTTGAACCCCATACTTTTGGCCAGATTGTAATCTGCCCTCCCCGTGGCGCTGTGCTCATGTGCGCCAGGGGACATGGGGGTGGCAGAGTCCAAGGACTGGGAGAGATGAAGGCCTCTGGTACTAGGGCTCCTGAGGTTATGCTCAGGTGTTTCCCTTTCCCAGCGAACTTCATCTCTATCAGCCCCTGCTCCCTGTTGCAATACAAGAGCCTGCGCTTTCAGTTCCTCAGTTAAGGCCTTACTAGACTCTATCAGTCTCTCCTGCATGGCTACCTGTTGCTGGAGCCTATCATTGTGCTGACAGAGAGCCTCATTCTCTCTCTGTGCTCTTGATTGGTCCTGGAATACTGGGCCCGTCTTTGCTGCAGGAGGGTTACCTCCTGAGTCCCATCCCTACTGGCCTGCTCCTTTCTTGCCAGAGCATCTTCCACCCTCCTGGTGTGCTCTAACAAGTTCTGATGCTCTTTTTGGGGGTCACCCATCCCCCGGAGGGCCAGGTGATTTCCTTCAATTTTTTCTTTTAATTGGCAGACTTCCTGGCCTAAGGTGTCCCTTTCCTGACTAAGAGCCTGCATCTGTGCAGCCAGGTCGTCCCTCTGCCTTTGAAAGGCACCCGCTTTCTGGCGTTCTTGATGAAACTCTGCCTGGGTATCCAGCTCTTTCAAAATCAATGTATTGCTTTCCTCTTTGTCTCTGTCTAGTCGGTTTTGCAGGGTAGCTACTTGCTCTGTGCATGCCTTGCTAAAGTCTAGTTGTTGCTCCATCTTTTTCTTGCTCTGCAGTAGGGAGTCCAAACCTTTTTGGTACTCCTTCTGCAAGGCCAGAAATCTGGTATCCTGGTCAGCCTTTTCCTGTTGCAGGATATCCATATCCTCCTTTATTTTACTAATATACTGCCTACTATCATTTTCTGACTCCTGGCTCCTCTGCAGCCTCTGCTCAGAAGAGACCAGGTCAGATTGGGCCTTCTCTAATGCCATCAGTTGCCTATTTGCCAGATCTTGGCCTTCAGCACATTTGTCCTGTATGGCTCCCATATGTAAATATAAATATGCCGCTACCCTGGCAATCTTGTTGTGCTCATCCTTGGCCTTAGGGGCCATATATAGTTCACTCAGGGCCACATGTAAGGGACCCTGATCTCTCCATATATCTGACCCTGTTTCAGTGATCTGGGGTGCGATTGCCTGCAACCAGACCGCCTGGTCCTGATGAGCCCACTCACCTCTCACAAATAGCTTATGTAAGAGGTGTTCTCTGGCTATTTTGATATCTACCAAGGTCGTCATTATGGAACTTGATTTCCTCCCTGACTTACAGAAGTTTGTATTTTATTTTGCAAAACAGACCGTTTCCTTAGAGCGTTCCTTTGAGGGGTGTCTTTACAGTGTAACACGGGGTGGTGATCCAACAGAATTTATATATTCTGTCAGTTAGCACACTGTATTAATCTGCACATGTGATAGATCGAATCCAGAATCCCGGACGAGCCCCCACTCTGTTAATGGCGCCAATCAAGCATTCCCACTAAGTCAGTGCCTTGTCTGGGATTGCTCAAGGGAAGCCCTTATTTATATATTTTTATGACAAGTTATAATCTGGATGATGAACCCTTGTATAACGCCCCTCTCTTAGAATCCCCCTGACCCCCTTGACCCCCCTGAGCCAAAGTAGGTTTGTTTTGCAAATTAAAAGATTTATTGAAAACTTAAACAATAGATATATATCACACTTTAATAAATAAAATGACAATTGGTAGCACACTTGTGAATATGAGCAGTAATCAGGAATAGGTAATCCTACAGTAGCACAGTTCTTGGTTACTTATGAATAAGAACAGAGGACTAAGGTAGCAGAGAATGCACGATATACAACATATGCATCATATGTAGCTACATGCATAATGTGAATTGCCAACTTCTTGCACAACATGCAAGACTTATGTGCTGCGTAGTATGGATGAAGTAATTGGTCTATTTTGTCTACTCCCCCCATGTACCTGTTGTAAACCAGAATGGACTTGGGCTTCAACACTTGCCGAGCTCGCCCCTGCACAGTGACAAGAGAAGGGAACCAAAATTTAACTGCCAACAGTTCATCACGCCGCAAAGCCATAAATGTTCCCCTTTCCAGTTTCTTACAAATAAGTTGTCTGGGGAAGCCTTTGTGGTTACTGTGGATTGTACCACATGACAATGGGCCACATTGCACAATTTGTTGAACAGAGGTATTCCTGTGTAGAAATTGTCCACATACAAATGGTGACCCTTTTGGAACAATGATATGGCAAGATCCCACACAATCCTTTCACTTATCCCTAAATGGGCTGTGCAGCCAGAGAGTTTATGCTGGGAGTATTTTCCAGTGTAGACTCTCATGTTGTAGGCATACCCAGTGATACTTTCACACAAACAAACTGTAAACCTTGTTTCCATATAATGCTCTCTTGCTTGGAACATACTGTCTGAACAGTAGCCGGCCTTTGCACAATACCAAAGATTCATCAATGGATATGCTCTGGCTAGGAACATGCACCTCAGAAAATCGCTGAGCAAAGTGCTTCAGTAATGGCTGCATTTTGAATAGCCTATCACAACTTGGGTCAGTTCTTGGTAAGGCTGCAGAGTTGTCATTGAAGTGCAGCATACGCTGCAGTGCTAGGAAACGATCTCTACACATTACTGCTGGAAAGAAAGGGCTTGCCAATGAAGCTTCAGTAGACCAGTATAGTGAGATAGACGGCTTCTACACTATTCCCTTGAGCAGAGTGAGACCCCAACATTTTCTCATCTCAACACCCATAGTTAGAACCCAATAGTGTGCTGTGGAATGGGGTTTCTTATTGGCACTCTGTGCCCTCAAGAGCTGTTCAGCATACAGATTGGTTTGCTCAACTATATCTCATCTGATCTTTGTCTCTGCCCTGAAATGTCCTCAATTAAGAGATCTCTAAAAACATATCTCTTTAATTCCAACAACTAAGCTCCTACTTTTTCCCGTCTTCTTCTGGTTTTCTAGACTTCCTGTTTCTCCTCTCACATGCTGCACACTGAAGCCCATGGGTGAGTTGTGCCCTTTAAAAGATATTTAACATTAACGTTAACATTAACATTTGGAATGAACCCAAAATCCACAAAAAGGTTGAAAAAGTCAATAGGCCCCAAACCATCTGCATTCTGTGTTCACTCACATATTCTGCAGTGAAAGGTGGCACAACAAGCTGAGACATTGCTGGATGCACCCAGTCCGACTCATCAGCCCTGTGAGGATAGCTCAGCGGCAGCGTACGCGTCTTGGAAGCAAGACGACACGAAGCAACACAGGTTCGATCCCCGGGTCCTCTGGGTGTTTAAGCGCGTTATAAATACGCAACTAAGAAGAAAAAAAACAATTCCTGTAACAGCGCCTCGATGCCCACGGGCTGTGTGAGCGCTTTATAAATGTAAAAATAAATAAATAAAATAAATAAATAAATGAACTGGCACATTTGTTAATGACTCCAATCAAGCATTCCCAATAAGTCAGTGCCTTGTCTGGGATTGCTCAAGGGAAGCCCTTATTTATATCTTTTTATGACAAGTTATAATCTGGATGATGAACCCTTGTATGACACCCCTCTCTTAGAATCCCCCTGACCCCCCTGAGTCAAGAAGTAGGTTTGTTGTGCAAATTGAAAGATTTATTGAAAACTTAAACAATAGATATATATCACACTTTTATAAATAAAATGATAATTGGTAGCACACTTGTGAATATGAGCAGTAATCAGCAATAGGTAATCCTACAGTAGCACAGTTCTTGGTTACTTATGAATAAGAACAGAGGACTAAGGTAGCAGAGAATGCTTTATATGGTTCAAGGAAATGCAAGGTGGGACAGAATGCAACACAGAAATAATTTGATATGATTTCAACAAGAGATAATGTGATCACTTTTCCTTTTGACAATTCACCCCCCCCTATGCAATAGAAGATGGAAGGAAGAGCCCACAGTTCTCAGGAATACAATCAAATGTACAATACGAATTCAGTTCCCCCCTAGCAAGCTTAGAGAAACAGGGAAGATTTTAAACACAGGCAAAGTACTTTAAAGGTGGTATGCAAAGAAGGGAAAAATATGCTAAAAATGATTTTAATTCCCTATAAGAGAATCAGGGTGGGTGATAGCTACTTCAAATTTGTTCAGGATCACTTTAGCAATGCTCTATGAATGATTGTCAGGTTGCAAACGAATTTCAGCAAAGGAAAGCAAGAAGCTGCTATTTTGACACGTGAAGAAATTTGAGCCAAATCGCAAATCGCGGCACTTTTTCTGAGTGCTTCGAGCGTGATTACGGAAAATTATAATGAATAGGAAGTCGGTTCTGGGTTCGTTGGAAAGCCTAGAAGGGACACACGATTCTAAGATGCAGTTCTGGACATGTTCAAATGTTTTGAATCAGATTATTTTAAGCTAAGAGATTGGTTTAGCACAGTTCTGGCGAGATACTCACGCTATAAATTTAAACGGAATGGCCTCATCACAGATCTGGTCAATAGGTTTAGCTGCGGTTCTCTCTGCACGGCGGGTCAATCAGGCACCGGTTCTGCTCACATCGGTCTGGGTCTGGTCTGCGGTTCTGCTATCGCCACTTCTTTCTGGGTCTGCTACCGGTTCTGGCAAAAGTTCTTTGCAAAGAATACAACAGCTCGCCCGGCTGTAGAATAATTTGGTTGGATTGCTGAATTCTGAAGGCCTGCTGAAAAAGGATTTAGCTGGTGGTCCAGGCCTCTCTGCGTTAAGTTCTGGAGTTAAGTTCTGGATCCTGGAGTTCTTTGTCAGTGTGCTGCGCAGGAATTCAGTTGAAGGTTGGAAAATGAATCTCCTGTCTGGCTTCCAGTGGCTCTTTTTATGTCTTTTGAAAATGGGTGTGGATGCTAGCTTTCTTTGCCCAACCCACTCACAATTTGATAGGTCAAGGATTTCTCTTTGACCTGATTTGAGAAGAGAGCAGTGAGTCAGAGTGAGTCATCTTTATGGCATACAGAAAGAACACTCCCCTTTGCTTTTACCTTAGAAAATCATTTTCATAAGTAAACACATTTCCCAGATACACAAGTGGTTGACATTACATGTACAGATTGCAGATGACATAAGGTACATTCTTGTTCAACTCTGATCTTCCTAAGAGCTTGCATTCAAAAATGACAATTTATTTTCTTTTTTTGTTGGTTTACCAATATCGGACGTTTACCAAAAATGGCACAAATGTACACCGCCTTTCTACACATATTCCAGTAAATTTTCATTTTTCTAGTGTGAACCCCATGTCTGCAATCTCCATAATTCATGGGGTTTTGCCTCAGAACATGGTACAGAGTTCTAACACCTCTTAAAATGTGCACAGAAAAATCACAAAAATGATGATATTATTTATATAATTTTTACAAGTCCGCACTATGAATTGTCCATCTTTTTAAAATTATGCTCTGGCCCCAAAGGGGTGTGGTTTTCCAAAGCACATGGTGGAATTTCTGGTTTATCCACTTCCCCCAAGCTCAGCTTGCTCACAGAGGCACTTCTCCTCCCACTTCTCCCAAGAGGAAGCTATTTTATGACCCCCCCAATATAACATTTGCCTGAGCCCAAGATAGGTGCTTTGTTCAGTTTCCTGCAGTCCCCAGGTGCCACTCCCCTAATTCAATCAGAGAGGTGTCATCTCCTTTTGGCAGGGGCAGCTGAATGCAACCAGGCCTGGGAACACAGCTGCTGATCAAGTTTCAACTCCTGTCGGGGGTAATTGTCAAGCAGAATTCAATCTCTTTAAGCCAGGCTTCAGCTAAATGTCACTTTGGTTCCCAGTTTTCTACATTCAAACCAAACTTGCAATTTTTACACATGCAGCTAGAACACTGATTCTAAGTTCAAAACTTTGACATTTAAACAATTGCAACCTATGTGACACTCAAAAGTAGGTCACTCATTTATTCTAAAAATTTCGATTTTAGTGGGTTTAAACCCAAATTCACTTAAGCTGCTGAAATCCCCAGCTATTTTCAATACATGCATTAGACAATTACTTCCTTCAAGTCATTTCAGAATATAGTTTTACATTGTATCCACCTCTTAGTAAGTCTTTCTTTGGCCTGGTTTGGTTCATTTGTTCAGTTTTACACAAGTGTCTGGTGGTTTTAAAACGCCGGCTTTCTGGTAGTGGTGATCACCAGTATTGCACCCCTTTTTGACATTAATAACAACAGATTTTGAACAGCACCATATTCCTTAGCACTGATTTTGCTCATGGCGCTTCTGGCTCCTCACGCTCACACTGGTGGGTGGCAGGTCAGGCGACCATTTTGTTGTGCGAAAAGACTGCGCGGTTCTCCAAGATTCTGACGCAAATGTGGGCTTTTCCGCCCTCTTGGATTTCCTAAACCCACAGCACCAAGTGTTGCAGCATATTAGTCCAAATGTGGGACAGGATACCCAACACATTCCTCGCACATCCTGCATGTCCCCTCAACCATGCAGGTGAACTTTGGGTGGGAAGTGCCACACGAGGTGCAGGTACCCCTTCGTTCCCTTCCTCATCAGATTAGGAGCTTGAACTAGCCTCAACAGAAAACTCACTTCCCAAATCTACTTCTTGCCCACCCCCAAAAGCAGAACTGTTTCAGATTCTGATTCTGGTTCTGTGCCTTGTTCTGAGTCAGACTACAACAATAAGTTCAGACATCTGACGTGAAGCTATGACAAATGTGCTGATCTAAAGACTGAAACACCAGGTAACTTTGTTTTTCAAAGTAAGGGACCAAGACCACACAATTATGCCAAATTTTCCTAAATCTACTTAGAAAATGTAGCAGCACTCTAAAATATAATTTACTCTTAACACACAACGTACTCATTTGGTGGCACTCACTTGAAATACACACGTATAGCCCAATGCTTACTTCCAAGTGGTTAGACTGAATTAACACACCTGAAACGACAACAAAGAGAACAAAAAATCTAAGTAAGATGTCATCTTTACCTATACCTATCACAAATATAAGCGTGGGGAAGAGGATGGAACCCACACTGACAATCCAAAGACACCCACTGTGAAGTAAACCTTCCACTCCCCCATTGGGGCCAAATGCAGGTGAAAGACAAAATTGCAATGTATTTCTAATTGGGTGAGGTGAAAAGGCAAAGAGGCACTGGAGGCAGAAAGTGAAGATGAGGAAACTACATGACAGGACCTTTCTAGAGAATTGCTGGCACCCTTTCCACAAAACCCCATGCTCCTTGAGGGGGAAGGTCACGAGCACCGAAGGGCCAGTTAGAGGAAATAAGCTACAAAATGCAGTGATGCTTTGGAAAGAAATAGGAGGAACTGATACATTGAATAAATTGAGATTCCACCAAAACAAAGTGCAATCCAGTCCCTAACAAGTCAGAGTCTCACTATCAACAGATCTAGTCACCCTACTATTTTATATTCTATTATCATGCCACAAGACCCATTTAATGCATCAATTATTGTGAAACCCCTACCCCCAACGTAACAACTGGGCAAACTTCATTATGTCCTCAATAAAAAATGTCCATGCCCCTCTTAGGTGCACTCCGTCTCTGTGAAACATATACTCACCTTTGATAAAACCATGTTGAATTCTCCTAATATTGTCATTTGCTTTGGTCAATTTTGCCTGCTCACCATTAAGCTTCCTCACTGAGGAGTTGATGACCTTTTCCTTCCATGGAGTTCTCCAATCCCTCCTTGGAATCATTTGAAACCAAGCCACCACAAGGTTTGGCAACGTAAGAGAAGTCCACTCCCGGCCAGATGTAGCTCCCTTAGCCCTCTCTGTCCCAAAGAGACAATGTAATTTCCTCCCAGAAGCACAACAATCAAGAAAGGAAGTGTAACTTATTTTTATACCTGGGCATTGCTGATCACTCCTCTGAACTGGTGAAAGCTCATACCCCCGACGCCAAACCAGTACATCAACACACAATCCCTCTGAGACCCAAATGTGTTTGGGCCTGTGAAATGTGCTGCTGCCCTTTGGATGAAAGAGTGCCCAACAATCCATACAACCCTCATCCTGTCTAGGGAATGCAAAAATAAAAATGAAAAAAGAAAAATAACATGAATAGGGCCAGACGTAACGTCTAGCCATTGGCACAGCAAGTGCATGCCCACATGTTTATTGCTGCACTCCCAGACCCACATTAGCCCCAATGTTATAATGAGCATTTCATGTGAGAGAACACTGCGTAGTACATCAATTCAAGGTTATTATGGAATGGACGACTACTTTTGAGGGAGAGAGGTAGAGCACACAGTATGTCAGGTTGTGCAAATTTCTCAGTTGTGCTGACAGAATTGTAATCTGTGAAGCTGTCTGTTCCTGCGTCACACTGTGTGTACTTCAAGGTAGTAAGGAGAGGTGCACGTCCTGCACAGTGACATAGAGGAATCAAGGAAGGTTAATGGGAGAGATATACAGCCAGAAAGGGGGACTAAGTCAGTGAAGTTTCCATGGCTAGCACTTCTTAGGGCACTGTACACTATGCATAATTCTCCCACAAACCATCTATATGCCTTTTTTACACCTTACACTAAACAACATGTCTTACTACCATACACTTCACACAGCGCTCCAAGAGCTTCTACCTCCTTCAATAGCTGATAACACCAGCGCAACCTGCCTCCTACCTTTGCTGAACAGCCCAAACACAAAAATGTTTCACACAGTTTGTCAGGCTGACTATTCTGCCAGAGGAAATGAGCACCATAGCAAGTGTGCATTGCATCTTCTGTCAAATAGGCACCCTGACAAAATGTTTGCAAATCATAAGACATAGATACAGCTTTGAACAGTTGCTTTCTTTGAGCCTGAACTGTTGAGCAAAGCATGACATTCCGGTACAGTCTGTGAAGTCCTTTCATATCCTGGCTCAGCCGAACGGACAGAGATACTGTGCCAGTGTCTCTATGTGTGCAGCTGAGCAGTGATATGCAACACACTGCCACAAACCCCCGCCCCCAAGATATGGAAACTGTCTGCCACACATGTCTCAGACACAGCGTTCAGAAGACTCATGGCAGTCAGAGGTGGAGAGCTTTCTCATCTTGGGGGTGGGTTGTGGCCTCTTGTGTACATGGAACGGAGCTCCAGCAAGACAGCTCATGCCGGAGCGCAGCTCTGTCTTGTTATGGCCTAATTCCTCCCCTGTGCATGGGTGGTATTTCAGTGGGCTGGCCCACAATTACAGGGTCAGCTCACAAAATGCCCCCCATGCCGGCAGAACATTCCTTCTCTGGGGGGAAATTTTGGGGTATTTTCCATCATCTTGCCACCACAGAGGAGCCCCAATGTCCACTAGACCCCCAGTGATTTATTTAAGCAGTGGAGTAGAGGTCACTTAGCATATAAGCAGCCCTCACTCCCTCTGAATTCAAAAAGGATGGGGCATGCCCTTCCTTGGGGCAAATCAGAAGGTTGCTGCTGCTCTTCCACTAGGGAGGGTAACATTTTATGTGTATGGGCAGTGCTGGAAATGGACACATTTTACAGGGGAGATTATCACCCCCGGGCCACCACAACCCCCCACTTAGACACACCAAGTGCTCCACATCGATCCCGTTGAGTGCAGGGATGCAGACGGACAGGCCGCCCTGTCCTCCGCATGCAAGTCAGCTGAGGAACTCTTGTCGGCCAGGCACTGTGCTGCCCCTGACAAAAGTTGACCTCTCGGAAGAGCACCCCCAGAAGACCAAACTCTGGTAGGACATAGCGTGGGGCACAGCCCTTGGCTGGCGCAGATAGGTGCAGTGGTTCCGCAATGGAGCCCGGCTGTGGAGTGAAAACCAAAATGTGCAGACAGGACGCTACACATTGGGTGCAGTAATGTGGTGGAAGGTGACTAATCTTTCTTGCAATCTGTGTACCTTGGGTGACAGAGAAGGAGGTCTGGACAAAAGCATCCAGGCTTCTCATAGGCCCAACTGTGATGTCAGTCCAGACTTCCAGAGCACCCCAGCCATCTCGACTTGCCATTCTGTCCAAAGTGGAAATACCAGATGGATGGGCTTGGGGAGCAAATATATAGAATGGGGACTGCACTCAAGGTCTCAAATAGATAATAACAATTTGTAACTGTTAGAAAGTAAAAAATATATACAGATACATAATGATTCTCCTTGTGCTTAGAGAGTGGCCATCTGGTAGTGCAATGAATTCCAATGGGCCTGGGCAGGAAAGGACTTTAGCACCCTGGCAAAGGACTGGCAGGCCCCACTGGCCTCTGGGATTCTTGACCCAAATGGGAGACAAGCGCCCATGGTCAGGGGCATCACCCCTGACCGTCCTGGAGCTATGGCTGTACCACGATACAGATTTTCCCTCCGTGTAGAGACAGGGACCAAGCCAGCAACCACAGCCATCTGGGGGCTCTGCCAGGCCCAATTATAGCTTTTCCCTCTGGGGAGGGTCAGGGACCCAGTCGTGGATCCCAGGATCGCTGCTGGGCTTGGGGATGGTCGACCAACATGGGTGACAGGTATCCAAAGCTGGAGGCATCACGCTGGCCATCCTGGAGCTCTGAACCAGGCTGCGTTATGGTTTTTACCTCTGGGGAGGGCTGGGGACCCAGCTAGTGCTCCCCAGGACCGCCGCTGGGCTTGGGGAGGGTGACCCAAATCGGAGACAGGCGCCAAAGGGAGGCATTACCCCCCAGCCATCCTGGAGCTCTGTCCAGGCTGTGCTAGAGCTTTGCCCTCTGGTGACAGAGAGGGCTCCGACTGGGGCTCCCCAGGATCACTACTCTGCTTGGAGATTGGCGACCAACATGGGAGACAAGTGCCCAAGGCCTGGGGCATCACCCCAACTGTCCTGGAGCTCTGACCGGGACACATTACAGATTTTCCCGAAGGGTAGGGATGGGGACCATCTGCTGAGCTTGGGAATGGTCAACCCAAATGGGAGACAGGTGCTAAAGGCCAGGGGCAGCACCCCAAGTCATTCTGGAGCTCTGGCCAGGCCACGTTAGAGCTTTTCCCTCTGGGGAGGGACGGGGACCCTGCCGGGGCCCTCCATGATTGCCCCTGGTCTTGCAGACAGTCGACCCACATGGGAGTCAGGTGCCCAAGGCACTTACCTCTGCCCCCACATCCACACCACTAACAATCCACCACCCCCCTTGACCTAAAGGGAGGTGACGGCAGGGGTGAGAGTTTCACAAGTACATTTTGTTCAATTTAAGCACTGCCCATGCACCAACACAAAAAATACATTACACATTGTACTCTCCCTAGGGGCATATTATAATTGTATTTATAATGCGCTTAATACCAGAGACCAGTCTAAGTGCAAGACCAGGATTCAAACCTGCGTCGCTGTGCATTGTCTTGGTTCCAAGACAAATGCGTTGCCCCTGAACTATCCTCTTGTCAGGTTGCGCTGCCAATCTACCGCCAGTGAGGTCAAAAATGGCATGCCTCATCCCTTTTGGGGCTAGAAGATGAGAGGGCAGCATAACTACTAAGTGCCCCCCACTCTGCTCCCCTAACTGGAAACCCTGGGGTCTAGTGGCCATTGCTGCTCCCAGGGGTGGCAAAATGATGAACAATACCCACAAATTGCCCCCCCTTTGGCCCAGGGGAGCATCAATGGTTTTCCAGCATGGGAGACATTTCTTGGGCTGAACCTGCAATTGTGGGCAAGCCCATTAAAATACCCCCCAGGCACAGGGGAGGCATTGGCTTGTAACAAGATGGAACTGTGATCTGGCAAAAACTGTCTTGCCAGAGCTCCATTCCACGTACACGCTGTGTCTAAAACCTGTGCAGCAGAGAGCTTCATCAACTTGTGGGGTAGGTAGTTTATGTCACTCTGTTGCATATTACTGCTCAGCTACACACATAGAGACACAGTGGACATACTTAAGTTCCCAAAATGTACTTTGTTTTTATGCAAAGCAGCCATCATCCTACATTCAGGGCACACACATCATTCAACACTTAGGTTTGCCCCCCAGTCCCACCACAGCATTGACAATCCAGCCCCAGTCCTACCCACACACCACTATTTACCCCCCTTTTCAACAGCTGAAACTCATGGAACTGTATGTCTCATGCTTTGCACAAGCATGAGATATACAGTTCCATGTATTTACGCTGTTCAGTAAGGAGAGTAGTCAGAAACAGGTGTGCACTACTAATGCAAACCCTCATTCCTTCCAAGCATGCAATGCACTCTTGTTATGGTGCTCATCTTCTCAGTCAAAATAGTGTGCACAGAAAATTCGCAACATACCAAGTGTGCATTGCATGCTAAAAATAAAACAACGTTTACAATACTATTACAGATGTTTGATAAACTAGGTGTCATTCTTATATTCCAAAAATGCACTTTTGTTAATGTAAAACAGCAAACATCCCATATTCAGCGCAGACACACTTAGACCTACCCCCAGTCCCACCCACACCATACAATTCTGTTCCCCTGTCCTAAACACAGGATCATAGTTGTAAGCTCACACGCTTTTGGTGGGAGTCACCCACCTTGCAATCCGCTGACTCACCGGCCAAGCCTTCTATTCGCCCATTCACTTCATTGGGCTCTCACCCACCACCCCAAAGAAAATATAGGTGTTTTTACCCGCCTTGCCAGGGCAAAATGTTCACAGCCACATAGCTCTCAACATTTTGTGTCGTCGGGGCGGGTGAGTACACCCGATTATATTTTGGGTGGGTGAGAGCCCATTGAAATGTACGGGCTTGTAGGGTGAGTAAGGTCATTACAAGGCAGGTGACATCTGCCAAAAGCAGGTGCGTTTGCAGCTACCCAATCGTCCTACCCCATCCCCCACCCTCCACCCTCCACCCCAGTAAAAGCACTAAAAAGTAAAATAGATGACAAAAATATGCGGATTTGAACCTTCCTAGGGGTAGATTGGCTGATTATACTGCTGATCTGCCCCCGGGAGGGAAGCTTCTGTTGCCCCATTCCTTTGGAATCCGGAGATGCAGAGGGACGCTTGTTATATCAAGCGGCCCACTGCAGAACCCCGCAAAAAATAAGGCTTCCCTGGTGCTCTAGTGACATCCCCCTAGTAAAAGCACATTACACATAAAAAAATAAATACAATTTAAAAAATGACAAATGTGGCTCTTGCTAAGGCCAGATGGGCAGAATATACTGCCCATTGGCTCCAAGGGAGTGCACAATATTATGCCCCATGCCTTTGAGGCCACAGGGGGAGAGGATACGTGGCCCCCTGAACCACTTTTAAAATAAAGTCATCACTGGTGAGCTAGTGCCCCCTTGACCCAATAAAATCACTATATTAGTATATAAACAAAACGTGTTGCCCCTTCCTAGGGGAATATTATACTGCCCATCTGCCCCCACAGTGAGAAATATGCAATTCCGCATCCCTTTGAGGCTGGGGGGAGAGAATTAGTGGCCCCCTCGCCCCCTTTCAAATAAAGTAATCCATGGTGTTGACTTTCCCCACTAGTAAAATCATTACATTAGTATACAAAAAACGTTAAAAAAAGTTGATCCTTCCTAGGGGCAAATGGACAGATTATACTGCCCAGCTGCCTCCAGGGAAGGCAAGATGCAATGCCCCATCCTTTTGGGGTCAGGGAGGAGGGCCACTTCTGTACTAAGAGGTCCCCACCCCCTTCAAAAAGGCATACCTGTTGCTCTAGTGGTATTGCTGGCCATGGATCTCGATCCGTGCCCAGCAATTCTTGTGGGTAAGTGTGGCTGGAAAGGGGAGATGCTCCCCTTTCCAACAGCACCTGCCTCAATCAAAACAGCATGAAAATGCTGGAGATCGAGGGAGAAACGTACCTTTTCCTTCCATGCCGCAGCCATAAATGGCTGCGAGGTGTGAAATTACATTCAGTCTCACGTCAGCGCGCATTACGCACAATGACGTGAAACTGAATGAAATCCAACCCCCAGGCCATGAGGAGGAGCCTCCTCCTCGCATAGGCCGGGGGTTGGATTTATAGTTTGTGCGTTTGCTGTGCTGCAGCGATCGCACACACTTAAGTGCTTCAAAAGACGAGATTGCTCGTCCTCCGCCCTCCATAGGTAGTGCTGAGGTGGATTAATCTCATCCTCAGCAGCACTTAAAGGGTTAATGGGATACTGTTTTTGAGAATGAGGTGCTCAATACACAACTATTTTGTGTGTTGGACATTCATTATCATGACCAACGTGTTTCCTGAATAGTTTAAGTGCTCCTAGAGAAGCCCAAGATTATCTGTTATAACGAGTATGCAGTGATAACAACGAAAGAAAAAATCACAAAAACAATAATAACAAATACAAAATAACAAAATCTCTTTAATAACTAAACTAATAATAACAAATTTGATATAATATAAAATAACGAATTACACATTGTCCTTAAATAATTACAATTGGGGGTTGGTTGAGCACTCAGAACTGTGGGTTGCTGCACCCTGGGTCTCAGATCTCTGGTGCACTAGCAGCCGGTGGAAACTGAGAGGCCCGTTCTCGTGGTGCCTGGTCTGTGTGTCCTGGTAGTTTGGCTTTAGTTTCTACTCCAATGGCGCTTGTGCTATAATTAGTGTGCAAGGTTCTTCTTATCCCCACTCAGCTGTGTAGGTAGTTAGAGCCCACAAAATTCACTGTTACTCAGGGGTTTTCATTGCTTGGTTCGATCAATTTCTTGATGAGTTTAGTATAGTAAAATCTTGCAGTTAAAATACATTATTTAGCATGTGATGTCTTGGTTCAATCAAATTCCTTATGAGTGTAATACAGTAAACTCTTGTGGTTTTGAATTGCATTGTTTAGCATGTGGTGCCGACACGTGTTTCGACCATACAGGTCTTTATCAAGCTGGTTGGTGTCAGTCCATACTTGGATTGTGGATTGGAGCAAGAGGAAATTGCTTCCAGGTAGTAGACGAACAACGCTGAGGGATCACATCGAGCTGAATACAGGTACCTACGTGGACCATTCTAAGGAGCGCTGGTGGATCTTGACCCACTGAACGTAACCTGAAAACCTGGAAGCAATTTCCCCTTGCTCCAATCCACAATCCAAGTATGGACTGACATATTGCTCCAAATTGCTTGTGTGTAATGGAAAAAAGACCCCTGAATCTTTGTATTTTTAAAGGTATCTCTCACACTTTTATTCTTGCCAATTCAGAATACATTATTATGGTTGCTAGTTCGATTGGTGATATTGTATCACTAAAGTAGTTATAAAATTCCATGTATAATTCGTAATTTATAGATGGCATTAAACTATATACCATGGGAAATAGATAGTTCATCATGCTTCCATGCATTGAATAACATTGACTAAATGGTCTTGGGTACACTTTGAAAGTACCATCAACTTGCCAATGCTTTGAACCCTGTAATGTCCGAATGTGATTAGTCTTGCCGTTGTTTGTTTGTTATCATATAGTAAAAATGCCTCATTTTTTCAGTCAACTGTAGTATTAGAGGTATCTTTATTTCCTCGTATGACTGTGTATTTGGTGGTAGATTCGCCTTTTTCTGTCTTTTACTGGTAATTTGCCTTTGAAGAAGTTTAATATTAGGTATTTGCCCTGCAAGTTGAAATGGCACACTTTTGCACACTTCTTTAACGATGCAACCAATTGGTTGTTAATCATCTTGAGTTGCTCTTGATTTTATTTCAGCAACTTTTCTTTTAATTTCCACATTAGTGCAGTCTGGAATATGATTTTGATCGCTCTCTTGAATTAAAACAGTTCCATTTGTAAGAGCTCTGCCACGACAGCCATCAGTAAAGTATTTGCAACATCGCCAATACATTTTATCACCCTTTTCTTTAGCTTTACCGAGCACACACCCATGTAATATTAGCTGTCTTTTTTCTTTTTGTGACATTGTGAATTCCATTTTGTTTTCGATAATAATTATTCCAGTTTTTTTATAAAAAACATGTAAGTTGTTTGAAATTACATTACTGACTTCTAAAGGTTTTCTGCTTTACACATTAACTTGCCTTTTCGTAGCGTATTTATTCTGCAAATAAAGTCTATTCCTTTTCTGTTTTCTCAACTACTCGATATTGCTGTTATTATGTTAACAGTTCATGACCTCGAGCTTCCGTGTTTTAGGTTCTTAATTCTAGCTAGCTTGCAACCATTCATTATTTTTCCATTTTACATTGGCATCCATGCATTTCGTTAATTTTCATCAGTTATTTCTTTTTGTTATTTTGAACGTTATTTTTTTGTTGTTAAATTCACTTGTAACCGTGATAATGTATCAAGTGTCCGCTCAACTACTTTCACAAAAGCTAGCTTAATAACATCTTCTATACTCAGATGTTCTCTAATGTATGGTGGGGACAGTCTTTAGCTGCCAAAACCCCACCTTGTTTTAAATATCGATTGGGCCAAAACTGTGCCTCAATATCTTTTGGTTGTTCCCCTCTAGGTAAATTGGAACTAAATTAATTTCATTTTTGTCTACCGATTATCATGTGAGAGTAGTTGTATGTACTTGCTGTTGTGTTGGTGTTTTCTTCAAATGTCTGAACCTTAATATATAAGGACTTCTATCCAGTCACTGGCATCTATAGTTACTGGAATTATCCTTTGGGTTTGGAGCATTGCCATTTTCTTGATTGAGGAGCTGCTGTCTGCTTTTTCTGTCCCTCCTTGGCTTGCTTTCTTACAGGTTTCTCCTCTCCCTTAGTTGCTGACCCTGTGTCTTGTCTTTTTGTGGGTGAGTCAAAGTATAATCTTCATCTCATCTTTTTTGGTTCACTAATTTGTGTTTACTCTCTGAGATTATATGTAATTGTGACTGCACTTTTATTTTTACCCTCTGGCCTCTTTTCAAATATTGCCCTGTCACAGTTGATGAGAGGTGCCCTATCATCTTCCTCTGCTCTATTGGATAGGTTTGTGTTGCGTTTCCATCCCAATTTTCCTTGATTTCAGAAGGTTATTCTGGTTTCGGCAAATTTACTAAAGGATGCCTCCTCTTCTCCCGTTTTTTCTCTTTCTGTTCTTTTCTGGATCCTTCTGCTGGACGTCGTCCCAGGTGGCCACTACCTAGAGACTTAGATGTGGCTTATACTATGTCTTCAAATTGAAGTGTCCTCTCTTGTTCATTAGGAAGTACAGCCATTCTCCTTGCACCATCTAATCTCACAGGTTTGGCTTTTAGGAGTGGCATTATTGTCTCTTATATCATTGAATAGTTTCCGCCAGCTTTGGCTAATATTAAACCCATTCTTGTGGTTGTCCCTTGGATGTTTATTGTTTATCCTAGGATATTTGTTAAAGCTTTATTTGATGGAGTGCCTATGAGCTCCAAATATAACCCACAAAAAACGGTATCATAGTTTTCCAATGGTGAACCACATCTTTCTGGCATGTTCATGGTTACTGATCTATGTATTTTTTGTGGAGTGACCTAAGGAAATGCTGCCCCTAGTTGACTCAAATTAGTTGGGTACCATATGGCTATCTCATCTTGGTTTGTTAGGCATGAATCCATCAGAGATTTGAGGGTACGGTATGAAAGCCCCACTTCTTCCCTTGCTTAAGCATAACCTGCTGCTCAGAATGTGTAAAAGTGTCTCCTGAAGATTATTTACTGCTGTCTAGTATAAGGATTATTGTGCTTTCACTTTGGATGAAATCTGACTAGATATTCTATTGTTAATCCCTCTGATGTTAAGAGCCCATTTTAAGCGACCATTTCAGGATATTGTACATTTCTCCATAACCAATGTTGATGGTTTATGTTTTCTAAGACTAATTCAGAATATCTTTAAGATGCATATGCCATTGGTCTATATCCTTCCTTATGTGAAGGGGTTTGAATACACCACCTACATTTGCAGCAGGTGTTTACATAAATGTTAAAAGTGTCTCCTTAGGCAGACCTCATGGTTGTGCTAATGCCATAGTAAAATGACTTTTAGTCGTGATAACAGCTCTGCTCGTCAGTGATTCATTGACTACTTGGCAGCATTCAGCATGTATTGAAGCATTCATATGTTGTATTGTGTGAGCCATTATAGTAGCTATTTTTCTTAGATTTATTTCTCTTTTTTTGTCAAGCTTCAAACCCTTAGTATCCTTTCTTTGGTGACTAAAAAGGGGGTGTTCACATTCCCCCCCCCCTGAAAAATGTTCTTTCAGTGGATTGACATTTTAACTCTTGAGATATTTTTGTCGACACTGGAAGCCAACTGCCATGGCAACCCATTTCCCATTAAACGTTAAGGGTGCTGAAAATGGCAACCTAGATTCTGAAAAGTAATGGGTGCCTGGTGTCATTACTAGACACAACACAGCTTTCAAACTTATGGACACAAACTGTCATGATTTCCTTCATACCCTGTATGCCAGAGCCTAACCTCTGGGCTCTGGCATACATGGCAACATGGGGCTGTGGCAGGATTTGCAGCAAAGAATTGTGCTATACCCAAAGAAAGGCTGTGGAGAAGGTTGGGTTTCTGTGCTAAGTGCAATAAAAACTACTACCCCATAACACCTGAGAGGCTTACTATTGGACAACAATATTGGTGTGAGTCTTCCTCTAGAAGATATGGCTATGTACCAATGCTGATTACCAACAAGTATATGCATTTTCAAAATATTATCTTTTATACTTATGAATGGAAACACATTAAGAATGTTCTCAATCCCTTGTTAAGCATATATGTATATTTATTCTCTTGTAGAGCATTACAATAGTATTATCAGGCATTATACCGTTCCTAATATTAACGATAAAGTAGTTGAATAGATACCCAGCATCCTACTCTTCTTTTCACTTTTAAAATATTAAAACTACCAACAATCAGACAGCAATGTGTGTGTAGCCATTGTGGCACAGTAAAATCTAAACTCATACTCACAATTATGATGCTGTAGATTGACAAACCAGGGGCCCGTTGATGTACACAGTCCAACCTTTAAATAAGCCATTAGATGGAATGTGTAAAAAATGTCTGTCAAAAGTCCATGGCTTCTATTGGCATTTTACTAAGAACAACCTAACAGCCATGGATGAAAAGATTACATGAAAAGCATTTTAAACCCCTGCAAGGATTCCTCTCACCCTTTCTCTGCACTTTAATGGTCCAACTTATCCTGGCCAAAGAAGTACAAGAGGGATCACACGCTATCTTTGGATGTTGTACAAAGCTTGGTATCATTCTAAATTCAGTGTTTCACCAGCACAGGAAAAGTTGAAATGCTCATATACCAAAATTACACCATGGTGTCTCTTAATTGAGCAACCATGGAAAAGAAAAATACATGTTGCAAAAAATGGCTTATTTCCGTCCACAAAATAATGAAGCAGTCAAAGAAATAGAACTAAGCACAGTTGGCAAAGTGCCACGTTGTAGCCAAAAGGGCAGTTTACTGTCTCAGGATGAAGGCATCTGGAATGTGTCTGCTTCTTGTTTTGACAACAGTTCAGCTCTGTAATTTAGTTTTGCCTCAATCATTAATAACCAACTTGTAATATGCCAGCTTTTAGGTCCATAGACTAGAGTGACTGTCTTGACCTAGTCATTAAAATTTCTACTTGCTTTCTTACACAGTCAGTTATGGTCTTGTGAGATCAGCTTTTGTCCTCCAAGCTCTGACCCTCAGGACCTGCAGCGATGTAGCCTCTACTGTCCTTTTGGCAGTACCGTCTTCCTGTTTGTGACAGCTAGTTTATAAATGATTAGACCCTCGCCTTGAGCTAAATGTGTTCTACCAATGATTCCCTGATAGCCAATCCAATGCAAAGAAATGAATGTCATTCATGCAATCAGTTGCACCAACAGTCCTGTTTATGACATGGAAATGAAGCCAACATTACCCTGTTGGCTGCACACATATACACTGACATTCAACCACGAAAACCATGCATGTTTGTCTTTGAACAAGGATATGCAAGACCTGTGATTCCCATTTTAGCTTATTAGAGACCAACCTTGCCAAAGAGAAGAGAACTGCAATGCCAACCGTAATAAAGGAATAATTTAACACTGACGATTTTACAACTTACGAAGCCATGCTATGTGTGAGAATGTAAATGCGTTTCTATTACAGTATGCAATTAGGCCTTTCAAAATACGCTTCTCATGATTAACAAATAGACATTTTTTTGACTTATTGCACTCTCCACTACAGTATTTTTACAATGAAGCAAGGGAATAACATTTGATTTGGCACCACATGAGCTTGCTCAGCATAAGGCAGACATGTTCTGGGTTTGCAGAGCCAGTAAGGCAAAGGGTGTGATGCAAACAGCAAGTGGTAGACTGTACATTTTTTTGAAGGAAGTGGTACTGACACTGTCCACATTGGCAGTAACGTGGTAAGTGACAGTGTGAAAAGGGGCTGATGATAGTGTTAATAAGCATTACATTTCAACATATCTTCCAAGCAAAAATCAAGGCATGCATATTATTGTATTTTACTACTGTGTATACTTGTTGTATAGTGCACCATTGCTTCCAAGCTTTGTGCGTGAGTTATATCAAACCCAATGCATACATGCATACCTACGGTTGGCCTGGCCAGGGAACTCGCGCATTTTGCTAAAATGGGAGGGCATTGTAGCAATCAGCTGATTTTGCATTTGTTTTCTGCAAACACCAAAATCATGATAAGCTGGACAGTCTGATAATAGTATTTATAGTAGGAGTAAAAGAACAAGTACGACACACAGTACTACTGGTGGTGGTAGTGCTAACAGTAGCAATACTTCTATTAGTTCTATTACTGGTGTAGAAGCCCTAATACTACAGTTGGCAGAACTCAAATGTATACTACAAGTACTATTACTTTTATTAGTAGTATCACTGGTTTTATTAGATCAACTACAAATTATCAGTTGTAATAGTATTACTGATAGTAATATTTCTTTTGCTATCGGTTTTACTATACTGATACTTGTTGTGCAAGATTATTAGATGTACAACTTGGTGGAAGGTAGAACTTAATGCAGCCTTTTACTTTTCATCTTTACTGCTCTACTGAAGTGATGATTCGACATTGGATTGCTGAGCTGGGCTACTGGGTCCAACACAAGTGCAGTTTACAAGCATCAATGACGTGTGACACAAAGAAGCTTGGACAGCTATGTCCGGATCAGTGAAGCTCACAAGCGTTTTCATTCAGTGTTCAGGGCCCAGAGCTGTTCCTTGACTTCTGAGTTGCTGAGACGCCCTTGCTATTGTTGGGGACAAACTCCCAGGTAGGTTTGAGTGGTACTAGGAGTTCACAAATTCTTGGAAGTCCCCAACACCTTCCCCCAAAATGAAAATAGACCCAGCCAGACAGCATGTTCAAACTGCGGTTTATTACAGCCAAAACAACAGGATCAGTACAAGGATAGAAGAAATCCAAGACATCTCAACATCTAATGGCTCACAGGCCAGTTTTGTCCTGAAGTGGCGTCATAGTGATGTCACAACCTGGGCCCCTCTCCAGAAAATGTATCGGCCTACTGGATTGGTCGTCAGGAGCCTAATAGCCTATATAATCCCCGATATGAGAGGTGGATGGCCTGGTCCATCCTCAAATTACTAACTCTAAACAATGTTTCAGTGTGAGGGTCTTATCATTGGTTCTTGCCCATTGATACCCACCCCTAGGAGCCTGAACTGTGATTGGCTAGAGCTGACCTCCCTAGGTGGGCAATCCACAATGGTTCTGAGCTCTTGGTGTACCTTCTCAAGATAATAAGAATGACTATGTGTCTGCATTGTAACTTGTGTGCACCACCTTAGACTATGAGAGCGCGCGTTCATCTCGTGCAACTCTTGTCTTACATAAGAGGTTTAGTCTTGGGCCTGTCCTGCGGGAAGAGGAAGAAGATGGAGAAAATTAGGTTGGACTTGGAGAGACGTATTAAATAAGTCATGAGGGACTTAATAAGAGATCCGGGATGCTCAGATAAGAAGAAAGAGTTATGAACATTGTTAGTTGGGGCGCGGCTGGGGTGGGGTTTCAAATTATTTTGTATTGACATATGTTGGATTTCTTGGTCTTTCATTTTCTTTGTTGCTTAGTTATGGTATGTTTTATTATTAATTAATATTGTTCAGATTGTTGTATATCTTCTTTGTATAAATAAAGAATAAAAATATAATTGGAACATCTTTGTTGCAAGCTTCTGTCTGGCGGCATGAGATTGATTCTCTTTCCCAGCTCTGGTTTCTATTCCTTGTCTGAGTCAGCCAGGTCATGTGTTCGGAGACCATGATTTGGAGCTTCTGCAGCTCTGAATTATGAGGAATTATTCGCATTTATTGCAGCTGGCGTTACTGCTGTTCAGGGAATGGAATATCATTCGTATCTGGTGGCCTTGGCAGCAGGTCCTGTCTCACATGTTTGCTCTTGTCCATCCTGAATTCACCTCAGCTCAGCTCTTGCTGAGTGGCTTGTGGCCTTCTGTAATTTCCCTACACCATTATGCGATTCCTACAGTGTCCATGCTACTCTGTATTCTCCATATGTTAGTCACTCTTGGCTCTGTCAGGTCCCACAGGTGCTCCTGCAGTTCCATAACCTTAATTGCACATAAGCATCTGCAAGCTTTGTTCAGGATCTCTTGCTTCTTGCAGTTTCTGTGTTGCTGTGTTAAGCTAACGACACAATAATAAAAGCAATGACAGTATGTATATGTATCTGTCCTCTAACTATAGAACTGGTATGCTTGTGTTCTTTGTGTATTCAAGTGTGTGTTTGTGTCTCAATGTGCGGATGGCACGTGTGCTTCCTGTCTAACGCTGCTATGTTGTGGTGTCTTTAACGACATCAGTGGCTTTGGCTTCTCGGCGCTTTAGTCAATACTGTCATTTGAGCTCTCTTTAGTTGCAGTCTGAGGCTCTGCGTCCACTCTGGGGAAGATTTGTACCACAACTAGTCTGTAGGGTTGGCTAAGTGGGTACCTCTCAACATACTTATCGATTATTGGAGCACTAGGAATTGGTGCAAAATAGTATGGGCATTCACGATATCGCCTGGCTTTCTTCCATGTCATGTAACTTATAGGAGGGGTAGGAGATGGTAAATTTGCCCATCCCTCTTCACTATGGTCTCCAAAGGCCAGGTGAGTCCTGTCTGCACCTCCCAGCCAAGAGGGTGTAGAGCACACTTACATGATTCTGCCAATTCCAGCGATCAGGGTCCTGGACACAAGTGTCTTAGTTGCAGCAGGCCTGCTCAAGCCAATTAGTCAACACAAATATGCCCATGGGATGGGCAGGGAGCAGAGCTTGCCTCGGCCTTTGAGATTTCTGTCTTCATCTCTATGACAGAAGACTTTGGAATAGACTGTATTCTCAACAGAATTCCAGTGAATCCTTCTTTTTCTACTTCTGAGTGCCCAAAGAGGAATGAACAAGGGGAATGACTACCCCCTTTTTATAGGCACAATCCTAAAGCCGGTTGGTTCAAAAGAGGCTTGTTGTTGGGGGTCTAATCCAGTCTGCTGTAAGACGTATCCTTTACCCTCTGATATCATACCCAGAGTGCTTTGTCTGCAGGATGTGGAGAGAGGACAGGAGGTTTCGGAGTGTGGGGGGTGGCTTAACAGAATCATACGTGATGAAACTGCTAACCCCTCAGTGGATTTTACCCCTGTCTCAGACTTTTCAAACTCTGCCCCCTTTCTCTGTCTGCTAAACACACATGTCTATGAAGTGAGTTCCCAGCCGACCCCTTAGGGGAATTTCCTGCCCTGAGAGAGGAGGTGACATTCCTTAGCAGGAGCATCAAAATGGAACCGTTTTGACCTCCATCAAGCGGATGCCCGGGTGGATTCCAGGCCAGATAAATCATAATCAACAAAGTCCTGCCATGGATGAGTCACCGATCCATGTTGACAACTAACTTGCACCAAAGTTGATTTGTGGTTTTATAGCTAAGCGATCTCAAGAGACACGCTGTCAAACCAGACAGGGCTTGTCTTTTCAGTTTATCACACCAGGCCCCTTTTAGAAACACAATTATCATTTTGGTGAAAGGGGAGTCTGTGACTACCATGCCCATTCCACTGCACGTTCAGCGTGTGGCTCCAGCAGGCTGTACTCAGGAATTCACATATGACCTTTGACATTGCTCTACTGCTACTGCAGGATGGGGCTGGGTAAGTCAGGGGATTTTAGCAAAGAGCATTTTATGAAAGGGGATTTCATCAGAAAATCCACTTTTCAGAGGAAATATTACGAGCATCATGTTATGTAATAAAAATCTAAAAAGGTGACACTATACTAACTTTGCAGATGACCAATTTGTCACAGTGGCAGCCCTGTGGAGTTAGCACTCAAGTGGGCCAGTGAGGAGCGATTGAGTGCTGAGGGACAGTGAGGGGGAGTTAGCATTTTTGGGGTTGAGGTCCAGGTTGCAGCAAGATCTGCTTCCTGGGAGGAGGGGTGCTGTGATGACTGAGGCGGTGTGGCTGGTTCTGAGGTGATCTTCTGGTCTGGACCCCAGATGTTTCGCATCCCAGCGGTCTCACCATTGGACTTGCTGTGTGGGCTGTAGGTTCAGTTGGTACACACTCAGTTACTTTGTGCACCATGTGAATGCAGAGGCTGGTTGAGGTTCATTGACATCAGCACCAGTGCGCCTGATGCACCCTCTGCCGAGTGTATGCAGCTCTTAGGAGTGTGCTTCTAGACCAGGCTGCATTATACTCTACGTGGTTATATTTTCAACAAGTGATGTTGGACGAATATTGATTGACGTTGGGCTGTGTCGGTAATTGCTCCAGATGGTTGCTATTCTTGGAAGGGAAATAATAGAGCCGGAGCCCTGCTGCCCTCATACCATTAGGCTTTGGGTGGGGCTTTGGCATGCTCTGCCTTCTGTGCAGTTCTTGCTTACATGGTCAAGAGAGAGGCTAGCGCCACCCATGCTCACGCAGGTTAGTTTTCCTCACCATAGCACTGGCTGACAATGGGAAGGAAACTCTCTGTTAAAAAGAGTAAGGAATCGTTTGATGCATTCACTTTAATTGCATTTATTTTAGTTTTAATATGTATTTAGTTTTGTCTGACAAGTATAAATAATGTCTTACATCACTTTAAATCCTTACTTTTGAAAAGCATTCCGAACAGAAACCTTATTCCAACTAAAATACGATAACAATAAGTTGCCTGCATAGTTTCTGTTTTTACTCCCAATTAATCAAGTGCGGGAGTGAGTCCTTATCTATGTCTTAGCTCTTGCACTATCTGAAATGTCGTCAGGCCGGGTAGGATAGTTAATTTCACATCCTTACTGTTCATGGCCTGTAAGAATGTGGTTGTATTTTCCCTTGTTCCCTCCCTTGCCTTGAAGCGCTTTGAAACACATTGTGTATAGGCGCTATATAAATAAACGATCATATCATATCATATCAGAGAGAGAAAGAGAGAGGGAGACCATATTCCCATGGACTTTGACTCCCACCATCGTGCATTTCATGTGTAATGCTCTATCTTGCTAACCAGTACTGCGTTAGGTCTGTGAATTTCTGTAACTTTTGCGACTTCACCGTGTGACTGAGCTAATGCTCATCTTTATAATCTTACTGCCACTTACATATCCATGCGCCTGTAAGATTGTCTCGGAGGAAATTGATTGTTTTCAAGATTTTTCAACTCTAATGAACATACAAAACCATCTTCGTGTTGCAATGGCTAAAACCTTATTGGTGCCCATCCTTTCCCTACTAGGAGTTATCGGATGGGCTGATAAGGGTCGGGTGTTTGTTAGAAATTGTACATTAATGTCCCTTAGGTAGGTGACTAGGAAAAGCATGCCTCCGGCTGTGGAGCTCTTTCTCTTGCCAGTGACTGGTGCTGTTATGGCCACTGTTTATGCTGGTTTTAAGTGTGTGTCCTCTATTGTATGAATGCTGTCTGGAGTTAGAAATTCTGCCTGAGTTTTGCACTGTGTTCTGTTGAACGACTGCATAGTAACACAACCGTGAGACCTCACCCAATGCTGTTGTGGAATGTCCTTGTCTAGGGAATCTGTCTTCATGTTAAGGCTTGCCTCTTGTAAGCAATTCCAACTTTTCTTTCTTTCCTTCTCATTGTTTCGCCTGTGTTAGTTCATAAAACCCCAACTGTGAGGAAGTAAGTGCTTCCTCGTTGGATGATGTGTCCAACTGAAATGCATTGAAAATGAAAGTATGTGACGATAATTGGAAGTTTGGACTCCTTCGAGAGAACCAAAGACACCTCCGTAAACATTGGCATAGAACAAAAGTGTGGAATATGTCAGAGGTGTTGCTTAATGACTACCACAGTTGGAATCTTCTGGCATGTGGGAGGCGTTTAAAAACGAACAC